>NW_025726192.1:2473658-3092073 GCF_021461395.2 Schistocerca americana | reverse complement strand
ATGCTCAATGCCTCATTGACACTTACCCTATGCCCCGTCCTGAAGAACTGTTCACTAAACTCGCTGGAGGACAGTATTTTTCTAAAATTGACCTGTCAGAAGCTTATCATCAACTTCCTCTCGATGCTGCTTCCTGGCAGTTTCTGGTCCTTAACACGCCTTTCGGCCTCTATCAATACCAACGCTTGCCATTCGGGGTTGCTAGTGCCCCTGCTCTCTTTCAGCGATTCTTGGAACAATTATTGCTCCCTGTCCCTGGGTGTATCAATTACACGGACGACATTGTTGTCACTGCCTCCACCACTGACGAACATCTTCAAAATCTCCGCACACTTTTTAATGTCTTACAGACTGCCAGTCTTAAATGTAATCTTCAGAAATCACAATTTTTTCAGGCATCTATAACGTACTTTGGGTTCCAACTCTCTCGCGATGGTATTCAACTGTTTCAACACACTGTTGCTGTGATCGATGCCCTTCCTCGCCCTACATCTGTTAAGGAACTGCAGGCCTTCTTGGGGAAAATAGCATACTATCACAAGTTTTTACCATCTGCGGCGTCGGTGGCTCAGCCGTTGCATCCCCTGTTGCATAAAAACGTGCCTTTTCACTGGTCCGCGTCATATGACGCGGCTTTCCAGAAATTAAAGACTATGCCTGGCTACTTATCGACCTGGCCAACATCTTGTTCTTGCCACAGATGCCTCTCAATACAGGGTCGGTGCAGTCCTTGCACACCATTTTTCTGACGGTTCAGAACAACCCATCGCTTATGCCTCCAAAACGCTCACGGATGCCCAACAAAGGTATTCCCAAATTGAGAAAGAAGCTTTGGCCATTATTTATGCTCTTCATAAGTTTGGTGTTTTTCTCTATGGCTCAAAATTTCATCTTGTTACGGATCACAAACCACTTGTTTCCTTGTTCCATCCATCAACGTCACTTCCCGACAAGGCTGCACACCGCCTCCAGCGTTGGGCTCTTTACTTGTCCCGTTTCAATTATGAGATTCATTTCTGGCCAATGGCTCAACATGCGAATGCTCATGCTTTGTCTCGCCTTCCCATGGGTCCTGATCAGGCATTCAATAGGGACGAACTTTGGTGTTTCCACCTGGATGTTGCCGAGCAGTGGGTTGTGGACGGGTTCCCCATCACTGCGGACAGGCTGGCAGCTGCTACGGGTTCTGACCCTACCCTCTCCCGGGTTTTATGCTGTATTCAGGAGGGTTGGCCAGATCGCCCGTCCGCTAAGACTTCTGATCCGTTGCGGAACTACTACACTTTGCGCTACCGCCTTACGGCTAGGGATGGTATTATCCTCCTCTCCACTGACAATGCTTCACCGCGTGTAGTGGTACCTGCATCTATGCGTGTTGCGGTCTTGCGCCTCCTTCACCAGGGGCACTGGGGTGTGTCTCGCACAAAATCTCTGGCGCACCGTCATGTGTACTGGCCTGGCGCTGACTCTGAAATTGCACACATGGTGGCTGCCTGCGGCCCTTGTGCGTCACAGGCCGCTGCCCCGAAGTCATCTTTGTCACCGTGGCCTTCGCCTGAGAAGCCCTGGGAGTGCATTCTTGCTGACTTTGCGGGACCTTTTTTAGGTACTTATTGGCTCCTTGTAATTGACGCCTACTCTAACTTTCCTTTCATTGTCCGTTGCACGTCACCTACCACCGCGGCAACCACCAGTGCTCTCACCCGCATTTTTTCTTTGGAAGGCCTCCCCTCTACTCTTGTTACTGATAATGGTCCACAATTTGCCTCTTCCGACTTTGCAGATTTTTGTGCTCGTCACGGCGTTACTCATGTCACAGCCCCGCCGTTCCATCCACAATCCAACGGTGAGGCTGAACGGCTGGTCCGCACATTTAAGGCTCAGATGCGGAAACTTCTGACTTCTTCTGCTGATGATGATGCGCTTCTCCAGTTCCTGGCGTCTTACCGTTTCACCCCCATGGGCGATCACAGCCTGGCTGAGCTCTTACATGGCGACAGCCCCGCACGCTACTTCATCTTCTGCGGCCTCCCTCCTCATGGCCGCGGGTGCCTTCCCTTGGCCGGTTCACCGCCGCCGACCTCGTCTGGGTACGCGGATATGGCAGGCGGCCAAAAAGGAGCCCGGGCCGCATCTTACGACACCGTGGTAGACGCCTGTATGAAATCCAGATGGACACGGGTGTTGCAGTGCGTCATTCGGACCAGCTTCGGCCTCGGGTGCCAGCAACGCCTGTTCCGAATGCTGCCACACCACTTTTGGCTCTACCTGATGCCCAGGATCTTGGCATCTCTCAATACTCACAACGCAGCCCTCTCACCGTCATCGCGATGCCAGCACCAGAACGGACGCCACCAGGAGACGTGCCCATGCAGGAACCGGAGGATCATCCTCTGTCAGAGTACATCTACTCGCCTCCTCCTTCAATGGATGCCGACACATCACCCACGTCTCCTGTCATCTCGACCCGTTATCATCGGGGACACTTCCGTCTGTACGGGAAGCCTCCTCCTCGAGACTTTACATTAGCCATCTCCAGGACACCTCCATCAAGACCAGTGCAACAATTTCAAAGGGGGGAAAAATGTTGTGACTCGCCGATTATTCAAAGTGCTGCCGCGCAATTACACGCGTCCTCTACGTGCGGCGCTGTCTGCCAGCCATGCAGCAGCTGCGCCACCTAAGCGGCCAGCCGAGCAGCGGCCGCTAGACTGAGACTCAGTGTTGAATCGAATGCCGACTTGTACACAGGTCAACTTACTCAGTGACTTATATGTGTTGTTGTGTTGTTCCTAAATATATGTGTTAAACTTGAAGTTCTAACACTTCTCTTTGGCAGTAATCTTTTATACAATTCTATTCTACTAGAACGATCCTGCAGTTAATGAGGTCCCAAATGTTTCATTGTATCCTCAATTGACTGCTCTCTTTCTTGATTTTAGTTTCAATATTACATTTCTCCCCCCCCCCCCCCCCCCCCCTCTCCACCTCACCACCCTTACTCCATCATTTTCTATGCCGATCACTTCTGCTTTGCAGTCAATATTAGAGGCGAAACTGGTGACAGAAGACATGCAGAAAATGCAAGTCTTTATGTCTGTCAGTTTCAATATTTTACAATAAAATACGAGCCTAAAGTATGCTTTGTGAGAAAAAGCTATCAGAAACATAATAGTATGTAAAATAACTACCTCTATGTTATTTATATGAAATCAAATAACAACACCAAAACATTTGATGATGAGCACTGTAAACAGAAATTGTAAATGGAAACCACTGAAATTGTAAGGTACCAAAAATGTTGTCTTACACTTGGGACTAAGAGTACTATGTCTACTCTAAGTGACGTTAAAAGGGCAATATCACAGCCCTTGACAATTTGGTACCTCAAAGATTTCCAGTTCTTTGCCCACATTCTCTGCCAACTGAGAACATGAAGGGTGGATTTCACTTCATGGTCTTCTTTCCTGCATTTAGCTTCCAAACATCAACTCTCACATATAATTTCAAATCAACAGTACAGGATGTCAACAGCATAGAAACAAAACCAAATACACACAATTATAATGTTGTTTCCAGACTTAGGCCTGTAAGTTCAATATTATATTCTCTTACTTTTTTGTTCTTTTCGAGGGTTTTGAATGGATTTAAGAACACTAGAAACACACGATTCTATGCCTTTAGCAAACTCAAGTGGTCCACTTTTAACTAAATTTGAGTTTTCTTTTACACTGAATAAGATGCTGCACATTGTTCCCAATTTATTTCTTGGGTTGGTAATAAAATATTTAACCAATGGTGGTCCAAAATTTCTATACAGTTATTTTCTAGTTTCTGTTTTTAGGACTTTTCCAATTTAGGAACACAATAAGGATCTGTTGAACCACATGCTGAAAACTATAAATTTCTACATCAATTCTTTAAGTCTGAAGACAACATAACCATACCATTAAACAGAGACTCACATTACACAGGACTGAAAGAATATGCACATAAAAACACACATCACTAAAAATAAAAATAAAATTATATTTATACACAGGTACTACTCAGGACAGTAAAATGTTATCATAAATGAATCAACCAAAAAGAAGACATCAGGGGTAACATGAGAAACTAAAAAGGTTTTCAGCTAGTGAAGGAGGCAAGTTGAAAGTATATTTTACAACAACAAGCATTTTTGGTTACATTCAAAACATTAGTGGTACATTCAAAACATAAATAAATAATGAAGCTAGTTGTTTATCTCACCATTTTTTCAAGTTGTGTGAAAATTGCACAAAAGTAGGGAACACCATTTGTGCCGTAACAAAGAGCAGAACAGCATTAAATGAAATATAAAATAATCCATTCACTGTTCAATAAAAGATATTAGATATTTATGGCAACTGAGTTTAAATTCACACTAACCACAAAAGCAAATCAGAGTAGTTAGAAACAGGATAAGTTTAAGGAAGAAAAGTTGAAGTACAAGATGGAGGAAAGGAAACATGAACAAGCTTTAATATCTGGTACAGTGAGATGTACCCTCTGTCATACTCTTCATAGTGGTTTGCAGAGTGTGGATGAACATGTAGATAGCATCATCCAGAACGCAATCAACGTGTATCTGAAACTTGAGCTTCTCCTAGTGAGTAGTGTCACAAACGTTTTGACATTATTATACATACTTCTGCCACTGGGGCAATCATAGGTAATCACTAATTTGGCAGTAATATGCAGTGCTAGATTTGTTAAAAGAAAAAAAATAGACTTCTTAACATGTATTTATGGTAAGTAGCACTTTATCATTTCCTATATTTCTAAGTTCCTACCGAGAGTTTCCATAGTTTGATTTAGACTTCTGAAAAAGTTATAACACTTTTCTGAGCTTTTTAACAGTGTGAATACAACATTTGTATGTTACCGCTTCAACTAGAGCAAAAGTTCTATTCTATCACATCTCAAAATCTTTGGGTCTAATTTTTTTTGTCATCAGCGGTATACTGTCACAAATCAAGACTTGGTTATGTGTATTGTTAGATTTTGTTTATTATTATTTATGTGGGGTGTATGAGCAATGCAGCTGACTGGGATTCACCTGCTGCAAGTCATAGACTGACCGTTGCTGTGTTCACTGCCTGGGTCAAAGGTGCTGAAAGGATGTGCTCATTGATGCTATGGAGACACTGTTCTGTGTTTTATTTTAATGACAATTATTGTCAGTTTCTTCTTGTTTTGTTTATAAGAAAGGAATGAGGACATCATTAGATCTTTTGAAGAGTACACTACATAAATCACAAAATGTTATTTCTGTATTAGCAAAAAATTGGACTACATTGTATGATAGAGATGAAAAAGAAACCGTGATTAAATTCTTTCTGTGTTAGATTCCTGAACCTGCTGATCTTTGAGAGAGAGAGAGAGAGAGAGAGAGAGTGAGAGAGAGAGAGAGAGAGAGAGGGGGGGGGGGGGGGGGGGATGGGATTTAATTGTATCTCCCCATGCAGCCGTAGCATTTTGGCATGTCGTACATTGGTCAGATCATCAGTAGCTTGGAGGACTCGTATGTAGGGCATAAGCAACACACACACACACACACACACACACACACACACACACACACACACACACACACACTTAATAATAGTCAAGAAAATTTGCAACCGCAAAATATTGCCTCGGTACAGGTCATAGAATCTAATATACAACACAGATATTTCAATATGCATATCCAGTTACTGGAATAGTGTTATTAAGAAAGCTGTTGAGAGACAGAAGTTTTTGCTTAAATTCTTATAATTTACACCAGATGATATACAAAATAAACTCCAAATTACTGTAACAACATAGTGCACAAAGCACACATTCATTTTCTAATTACAACAATCATACCCCAAACTATAAAAATTAAAATATTGAAGACCAGCATCTAAGTTTAGCTGCTACAAAATTATGTCACAGGTAACAATTATTTAATTCACTTCTTAAACATAACAATTTAATTTAAAAAAGACAACAAATAACATTTTTAAGTACAATATTCAAGTTTAGGTGCTGCAAAGATGCATAACAATCATCTATGTTTCAACATTCTTATAAAAAATACAACATAAAAAGGAAGACCTGATTGTAGATCATGGGTGGGCTATGTAAAATAAATGACAAAAATCAGCAGCTGTAAAAGGCAGATTTTTTTCCAACTACAACCAATTCCTCCATTTTACAACAGCATAAATGAATGCAGCTCTTTTTCCCCCAAATTTGCTGCTTCAGATTATTAGTGTCATAATGAAGTCTTTTAAGAATTAGAGGCACAAACAGATTAATAAATACAAACAAAAGCAGGAATATTCAATTTGCTCGAGGCTACCAAATGAAAGAAGAAAGGGGGCTAGGGAGGAGAAAACAAGATCACGTAAGAAAGAAATAAACTGCTGATTGTTTGCATCATTCCTAGACTCAAAACCCTAAGCAAAAGAAACAGTGATGATAGCATCGATTTAAAATCATGTCAGAAAAGACGGCAGCTAATTCTAGGTGATCCTCCATAAAGCCATGGTCTCACGTTGTCAAACCCCTGCAGGATTGTTTGAGGGACAATGATTTGACATTGATTGTTAAGTCAAAAAGGCAATGCATCTTTGACTGAAGAAACAATCAAAAATATATTCTTTTAACGGAATATTTACATTGCAGTGTACTGATCTGAGAAACATACTGAAAAGAAACATGACTATGTTGAGAAATTTTCATTTTGTATTTTCTTATATTTGTAACCGCAGTACATGAAAAAAGTGACACTCGACATTTGAGTTAACTGAAAGATGAAAGATTAGGGTTTCATGCCCTGCCGATCCTTGTCCCCAAACGGGGACAGCCCGCAAACAGAATTCTACCAACCAGCTTGGACTGAAAACATAACACACAAGAATCGTGCCCGTGAGTGTAGATGACACTCGGAATATCACGCAACACGGATACCCGAGGATGATGTCTGTCAGAGCAGATTGCAAATGAAGCACGAAGGCAGAGGGAACAAATTACAGACCTGCTCCATCTGACGGTCAGTCTCAAGTAGCACTTTGTAAAAGCAACAACTAATGTCACCGAAATATGCGAGGAAGACAATGATGTCCAACTGTGCAAAGGACAACTCAGGAATTTCAGCAAACTTCTGGAAAAACCTGAAGAATTAAATTGACAGAAACCTGTTCTGGATTGGTAACTTACAAAATAAAACATTTTCAATCTCTGGACTAGTCACACACAAGAAAGATAACAGGCCTTTAAAAAAGAGGATACCATACAGTGTAAAGCTGAAACATGTAAATTAGTCTGGCCAATATGCTCTACACCTGAGCACAAGTGTCAATGAAGTGGTGCACCTTTTAGGAACTGTTAAAAAAGTGTCATTTTACATCAATGAACACAGCAATGACAACCTGATCCTAGGAGAAAAGAGCTGATACACACTATTTATTTAAGAATGAACACTTCACCTCAACTTTTCACAGCACGGGACCATCAAAAATTGAAACAATAGAGCAACACAGAGGACACTACCACACAGCTGGGGGAGGGCACAGAGAGAGAGAGAGAGTTTAATGACCTACTTACTCACTTTTTACTGGCAACAAGATAAGAGTGCAGGTGGTGTCATATCAAAATTGTAGAGAACATGCACGAGAAAAAGTTTTAACAATAGCAAATTAACGTACTTGCTAGTGCTTATTTTTTTTTTTTTAAATATCTCTCTCAAACTGATCAGGTATTGGAAAAAGAAAGATAAATATTTTGAATTAAGACTTAAAACAGGATGGAAACGGGTACCATATTGGCCTGAATATAAGATACACCATTTCTACAAAAAATCTCCCATAAAAACTGGGACTTTTATGAATCATAGAAACCTCAACTGTAGTGCTTTTTCTTAAGTTTGAAATGAAACAAAAATATCACTACAGTTTGTAAATCAATTGTTGTGTATGAGGTAGCAATGCAAACATTCTCTTTGTTGCTATCCCATTTAGGTAGTGACTACAGAGGGATCCAGAAAAATGTAGACATTCTCTGATAGTTATTACCTTTGGAACAAAGTGTTATATGGCTGCAATTTTGAGTGGTAGCATAAACCACTGTTTTCCCAACAGATCTTGTCGTGTGGGTTTCCAGCAGATGACAATGCAGCACTGGATGAAGTACAACTATTGTTTGAGCAATGCAAGGCTGTACTGAAACAACAATTTATTGTATTTGGTATAAATTTTAAGCCGACAATGCTGTTTAAAATGTGCACAAGGAAAGGTCCTCTGAACAACAACATCAACCTCCAGGTTCCAGCACTGCTGTATTGCAACATTTTTCTAGATCATCTCAAAAATCTATGAAGCATTGTGTATGGGGAAGTGGGATAAGCTGATCAAGTGCATGATAAATTCTGAAGACTGCAAAGTGGAAAGTGTACATTCCAAGATTGTTTCACACTATGAATGAGGACAACTCGAATCGAAGGATGGAGCACTACGAGTGGTCTGAAGGCATGCTTCACGAAGATGAATGGTTTGCAGGGAAGGTTATCTGGCCTAATGAGGCACAATTCAACCTGAATGGTAATGTAAACTGTCATAGCTGCGTGTATTGGGCTGCTGAAAATCCTCATGTTCACATGGACAAACATGTTACTTCACTTGGTGTTAATGTGTGGTGTGGTCCGTCATAGTATTGTTTCTCTGACCCATTCTTCTTTGAAGGTACATAACTGGTGAGGTGTATCGTATACGGCAAACATTGATTTTATTAGCCATCCAAGTGGTGTTTGGAAACAAAAGATTTTTACCTACAAGACTGTACTCTGCCTCACCACCACAGAGATATCAGATTCTACTTAGATGAAAATATACCTGGACGACAGATAAGTCGAAGAGGAACTGTCAAGTGCCCACCAAGTTCATGGGACCTTACAATTCTCGACTTCTACCAATGGGGGACCTCGACAAACAAAGTTTACCAACAGAACCCAGCTACACTGAATGAGATATGAGAAACCATCAAGACATCCTGTGCAGCTACCACACTGGCAACATTGACAGCTGTACTTCAGTCAACAATTCAGCAACATTGATGTTGCTTGGCTGCTAACAGGTGTCACGTTGAACACACAAAATGATCTTCCTCCCATGCAAGAATTTTGACACTATGCCATTTTGTTCCATCAATATTGACTATCAAAGAGAGTCTATATTTTTCTGGACCCCTCTGTATTACCATTCTCACAGTTTCACTATTTTAGACAATGGGACAGGCACAGTTTTTCTCTAACTAAAGAATATAATTTATTCTTCACCAATGAAGCACAACATTGAGAGAAAATTTTGGAATTCCGTACAGTTACGTTGCAAATTTCAAACTCACAGTTATTCATCTAACAGATGTGCTTTTTAAAGGTACGGTTCAAGAAATGCTGCACATGCAATGCCCGGGATTGTAGCGACGGCACTGTACTTTGGGAGGAGAGTGACAAAAATACTGACAGTGACAAAACAATGAATGTTAGTGAAGTTAAGAGTGTCTTACATGAAAACTGCAACTGAAAGCTTTGTTTTTGTGTGTAATTTATCTATAGTGTACTACAAAAAAACTGGTTAAGGGTAAATCACATTTTGAAAAGCTTTTGTAAATGGGCAACTTGACAAATTATTTTTAATTAAGTTTCTCTCTTTTTCGAAATTAAAGGTGCAACTTATATTCAGGCCAATTCGATGTGTATATAATTTATGATAACTATGAACAGACTTTGAAATTTGTCTACATCACACCAGGTATACTTAACTTATTTCACTGCCCCACACAGATGCTCATGTCCGGTGGAAGTCTCCTCTAGTTCCCCCACTTTTGGCCAGAAGCATTATTTCAGATATCACAATGTCATGACTCACAGCTTTGCACATATCGTACACTGTTAAGGCAGACACCGATACAGCAGCGAGAGCTTCCATCTCCATGCCCATCTGCCCTCTACACTTTGCCGTGCCAGTTACAATCACACAGTTGAGAGCAGAGTCCAGTTCAATGTCCACAGCCACAGAGGATAAAGATATGTTATGACACAGAGGGATAAGGCTGGACGTCTGCTTGGACCCCACAATTCCCGCCAGGCGAGCAACGCTAAGTACCTTCAGGCAATTTTCTCGTATGTGTTTCATCAGTTCGGGTCCCACAAAAACCTTTGCTCGTGCTGTAGCAGTCCGTTCTGTCACCAGCTTCGAACCCACGTTGACCATTTTCGCCCTGCCAGACCGGTCAACATGAGTCTGACTTTCGGACTGTGCTCCCAAACTGCAGAAACGGCAAGAGAAGACAGAGGGCTGTGCTCTGTGTGTTTGTTTTGTTAGGAGTCCTGCATTGCACATAATGCTTGGGGCACAGGGAAGCAAAAGAAACTGTTTTCTAGATTCAGTCACTACACTCAAATTACGTGACAACAACTGAGACGTCTGTGTATCCGACACAAACAGGGGCGAAATATTGGTATCTCAGAAGAAGTACTTTTGAAAATCTTGTTTCTGAAGGTTTAACAACTTCCAACTTTGTGCCTTCACGACATCACTACAGCCATCAAGTTCAGGGCCACCTGGAACAAAAATACAAGCTGTAACAAACAACTCTTCATAATCTGAAAATAGGTTAACTACAAAAGAATTTTTAAGCATTCG
The DNA here is from genome assembly GCF_021461395.2 of Schistocerca americana. Taxonomy (NCBI): domain Eukaryota; kingdom Metazoa; phylum Arthropoda; class Insecta; order Orthoptera; family Acrididae; genus Schistocerca; species Schistocerca americana. Next base: position 3,081,379 of record NW_025726192.1, on the reverse strand, counting down.
TGTTGAAACACCCCCGATTAATTCCTTTACTGGATTTTTGGTAATTTACCGAAGCCACCAAACAGTTAATTATTATGATATATGACCGTGTGCTTAATGGATGAAAGGCTATTGGTTGTTCTGCTGTGGTTTCAGGAGTATTTCAACCGAATGCGGCTGTTCTGGGACGGAATAGCTAATGATTGAAAGTTTGTCTATTGTTAAGAATCAGAAAGGTTGTGATGTACAACTGATATATATTTCCTACTAACACACAAATTCTGAGGCAGTTGCTACCTTTGCCTTACACGTCTAATTGTGGTTATCTCTTTTTATTGATTGCTGATTTTCAGTACTTTGTCACACGCAATGCTGATGGTTAACATTCACAACAATCCTCACTGCAATCCATGGTTGTTGCTGGCCGACACGGTTGACGTGAAACACATAATTCGGCACTTGTCACTTTCTGTTTCTTATCACTTGCGAATCGGCATTAGTGAGAGTCAACCCCACGACGATCAGGGGGACGTGCTCACTCGTCATACTCCAGTGAATTTTACCGTTTACAACTCACTCGACCACCATTCTTGCCCGTCTTTCCTGCTCTACTGCTCACTTGACACTCTACCATACTACTGCGCACTCAGCACTAGTCTCACTGCCTACTGCAGCGCTCGACAATCTACTCCTGTCCGCTATCGACCTGGGCGTCAGATACTAGCATCTTTGTTTGTGGGATCACGGATCCCTTACAGTGTTCAAGACAAGTTCTTTGGACCTTAATGATCTGTGATGATTCTTTTCTTTCCTAAGCTAAGGTCAAAAATCTGTTTTGTCTGCAGAAGTGTGCAATATGAATATTACACAAAGTTGATAGGAACATCTCACATAAATCTCCTCAGTGGCTGTAGATTTCACAATCTTGCAGGAGTGGATATAAGGGGAGGTCGTGGCAATGGTGAAAACTACCACCCACTTCCCAAACAACATATTATACTGGGGTGCACTTAAGAAGGCAGCAGTGTGGTGCATTCTGTGCAGAAAGAGATGGGGAATGCTTTATGGTGCTGTCTGTGTGTTCTCTCTCTCTCTCTTTCTCTTTGTCCCACGACTCACATTTCAGCCACTTCCAACCCTCGTATCTGGCACAGGCCACTGTGTCTGCTTCTGACTCTGCCTAGTAGAATTTATGCGGTCGGAAAGCTATCGCTGTTGCTTTCTAATGTAATACTTGTCATGTTTCCTTTATGCCAGCCATTGTGAACATTAATGGCTAAGTAACCTCATCATACCTAAATGCCTTGTATCGTACACGCACCCCAAAATGCACACTACAGACAGATGTGGCAGAATGACACGATGTCTTTATATTTCATACTTCACCAATTTCCAAATGCACACATAACTTTTGGAGAAGGAGGTAGCATGGAAACAGAAGTGTGTCAAAAATGCCAAGTTCTTCCAGCAATGACAAGCTACATTTAATAAAGGACACTTTTCATTTGCTCGTGCTAGGGTCTGCCCACAAGGACATGCTTTTGGTCTGATTGACAACATTCCAGCCGGGTAAAGCTGCACACCACTGGGTTGAACATACCAGCTGTCAACAGATCCGATACAACAACAACAGAAAGAATGACTTCCCGAACACAGTTGGAAATCACTGATAGAAACAGTATTCCCCTCATTCACATGTGTTTGCAGACCTCTGTTCAGTCATAATGTTTATTGAAATAATGATGGTGAGCACACACTCTGACAGAGTTCAACTTCGTTGTTACATGGTTGTTCAGCTTTTTCCTTCTTTCCTCCTCCCTTTTCTCTTCCCAAAATCTTTTCATTCTTTGACTGTGTTCCTGTTTCCTTTGATATGTACATATTTTCTCTGTTTTCTTCCTTCCCTTTACTTCAAGTTTTATGTTCATAATTTTGGTTCTGAATTTGTCTCTTTCATTCATCATTTCCATTCTGATTCCTGCTCGTTTTGGCATTCTTCTATCTCTTTAAACCAACTGGTTTTTTTGATTAAGGCATTTACTACATCCTAAATCCCTTTGTGAATCTGTCGCTGTTCATTGTGTGTATGTGTCCACAGAATGTTAGTCGGTGTTTTCTGATTGTGACTGAATCTGCCTCTGTGTTCTTATAATTCTCTGGTTGATCTCTTCATCCATATGCCATCTCTGTGCACTGCTCCAAAAAATTTTCTGAGGATTTTGCATTGTATTCTTTCTGCTTTGTGGTGCCTGGTCCACAGATTGTGGTCATTTCTGATGCGAAGAGTGCTTCTGATACTATAACTGTATTATAGCGCATGTGTTTGCCTTGTACTGAAATGTTTCTTTTATTACAGTGTGTCCATGTCAGTTTGTACACTTTATGAAGTTCTTTTGTTTGTTCTATGTTTTCTTCCTTCTTTGATCCACCTATTTGTATTGTTACTATTATATTGAATAATTTAATATATTTTTGTGTGTTTATTATTGTTATTAAAATTGTAGATGTCTGTCGTATGCTAACAGCGAGGTTGCTAGCGAGTTGCATTTTTGAGGGAAGCTGGGTGAGGGGGGGCGGAAACAATAACAAACTGTCACTCCCCCCCCAAATAACCCAACCCTGGATGCCAATACATTTGCTCTGTATAGGTGTTTCTGTCCAGAAGTATGAGTCAATTTAGCAAAAAAAAGCAAAGGAAAGCTTCATGTTCTGGCCCACATAAAAACCAGATGACCAACCACAGTGTAATCCTCTGCAATGGCATCACTGAAAGCAGTATGGTGGGAGGGGGAGGGGGGGGGGAGTCAGCACACCCTGTTCTGGTCACTGCCAGCTTTCTTGACCTCAGAGTCACTACGTCTCACTCCAACAGTTCCTCAATGGGCATCACAAGGCTTGGTGCACCTCGTTCCAGTCCTCCCACCAAGGAAAACCTCGGGCAGTACTATGGGTGAGTCGCAGCTGAGCAGCTGCCTTCCCCCTGTACCTGCAGTAGCTGCGAGAGGATATTTGTGTTACACATACGCTAAAACTGGTGTAGATGCCACAGGACACTCTTTGGAGTGTCACCTACAAGCACACGCTGCTACACACTTGACAGTGCTAGGTGGCCATGAGTTCTGGCTCAAAGTTCCTGCAACTGTGGTTGGAACTTCCCCAGTGTGACTCTCCCATTCTTTAATAGGGTATTTCAGTGTCCGGGGCACGTTCACATTGGACAACACTGTCCAGTACAGGCTGCTGTCTTCCACCCGTGCTCTCTTGCACTGAGCATTGCATCTTGCACAAGTGAGTCATAAGGACTCCCCTCTTCTGTATGTACACTAAAAAAGCAAAATTGTCTTTTCAGACGAAAAAGTAAAATTGTCTCATATCCACATTCTATCCTTAAAAGTATCCTTATGTCTGGGAGACGCAGATTCACCAAGCAGATCCCACCCGACGACCCGTAGCAAGACTGCAGCACAAGAGGCAGGAGTGCCATCTGTTCCCTTTGACGTTTCTGTCTTGCTTTGCCACCTATCAGTAAGTGACGAACCAGCTAAATCTGGACTTTGCTGCCACAAATCAAGAAGCAATGGCTCGGAGACAGCATGAGCTCATTGTCCAACTGACGGGTGGAAGCAACGCAACAGCAACAGCAACACCAACACCAGTCACACCACCAGTGAATATACTAGAGAGGCCCTCAATACCACCGCAGTAGTCCTCGAGCTGGAAGTGACAGCTCCGTGGAACAAAGATGGACCTTCGAAGCTGGTGGGTCCAAAATGCAATCAGCAGCAACATACACGAACAACTGAGCCTACTGACTCACACGGCAAATGCAGCGTGCTTTTACCAACACCAGTTCTGAGCATCGGTAATATGAGGGACCATACAAACAATTCTGCAGCACCTCAACTACACAACACTACCCCAGCCGCTACGCAGAACACTACACCGACTGGCTTCCCACTGGTCATAATACACAATTACACTTGCCCCGGCAAGCTAAAAAAGACATTTGTAGAATGTCACTCCCCACAATATACCAAACACAAAACTCACAAGGGACCATGTATCACTGTATGTATGCAACAAAACAGATTGCACAAATCTCCTGAAAATCGTCAAAGCTGGGGGAATTGAGTATCATAAATATAACACCCAAGGGGGGAAAACTCGAATGTACATCGTGAAAGGAGTTGACACCACAACCCTCAATGACATTCTTCATGGTATAATCACAGCTCTCAGCTGGGACTGTGAGAGCATGAGATGAATTCTTGGATTCGTGACACACAGATTGCAGCCAAACTATTTAGTGGAGTTCGATGACACAGCTTACTCCTGCAACTTTCTGACGCAGATGCTCCTGCTTCACATGGTCGTAGTAGAAATATACACACTTCCGTGTGTCCCCCAACAGTGCCACCACTGCCAGCAGTTTGGCCATGCGGCACCCGATGTGATCTGGCACACGGTGCCGCAAATGCACTGGTAACCGTGTAGCACGACACTTTAAACTTGGTACAACTATCAAATGTACCAAATGTGGAGGGGTCCATGTGCAAACTACAGATGGTGTGCAGCATACAAAGAAGCTCTAAGGTGCAAAAGTGCCAAAGACAGACAAGTGGTAACCAGAACAGCTCCAAGACACTCCCCACCCCCCAACCAGTAAGGTGTGGAATCTCTTTTACTGGCATTGTCAGTGGAAGTGGATGAACTGAGGATGCACAGAGCTCCACAAACTCACGGCACACTCCCACAACAACAGAACCACAACCCACACCCGCAATGCTAGAAACTGCCCCTGTACTGATGACAACACTGCCGGTCCCAGGCAACACCAAGTCAACTCTGTCTAGGCCAGATTGTGACACTTGTGATATCACAGAAGACACACCCAAACTAGGGCAACCACAAACACACGAAATAAAACAGAGGTACCCAAAAAACAAAAGAGGGGACACTATCACACCACAACAAATACACCAACAACAGACCAGACAAACATAGGAACACATTAAAAGGAACAATGTAACCGTAACTCACACTCTTGCCCCCCTCACCACAGCAATAACACAGGTGACCCCAGATGAAATACGAACCATGAATAACACACAAGCCAGCCCATCCAGTACACCAACATAAGGACCACCAGCCACCAACACCACTGCCAGCACCTTGGCTGACATAACAAACATTCTCACCACAATCAGAGGCATAGTGGAGACACTATATCCCACTCACATGGCTTAAGATCCTCTTGAGGCTCTTCATCGTAACACATGCACAAACTCATGACGGCTACACACAGCCAGTGCATGGCTGCTATACAAACTGCTATCACCACACTGCCCACACACTTCCATAGATAATACACCACAAAACACAAACAACAGTACTTTGACCTAGATGCTATTCTGGAATGCAGATGGGATTGGCAACAAAAGGGCAGAGCTAGCTGCATTTATGGAGGAGAAGGGAATCTGGAATGCTCTCATGAACGAAGCTGAGCTCCAGTTACACAAACAACTACTCTTCTCAAGATATTACATCTACTGTACTGACCACCTGAAGGCACAACTGTGGGTGGAACAGCAATCTTCATATATTGAGACAAAGAATACACAAATATTAAGATCCCTGAACCTGAAAGACTAGAAGCCACAGCTGTTAGGGTCAAGTCAATTGAGTGAACACTACATTGATATTGATATACAATTGATCTGGTAATATCATAACAAGCGATATCAGCACAATACTCAACATAGCATAGTGACTAATAGCCACTGGTGATGTTAATGCTAAACACTCTGCTTGGAACTAACAAAGATCAAACACCAATAGCAAAAAAACTATGCGAACATGCACTGCGCCCAAACTACATTACACTAGTGCCAGCTGAGGTGACACTTAAAACAGGGAACAGAGACTAAATGCGATAGACATTAGATGTGATAGGCATTATAGTCACAATCAACATTGAAATTATACATGATTTAGCCTCATCAAACACCTGTAATACTTTACTCGCAAGAAACACAGCAGTATGATGAATCTCACAGGATACTGAGCTACAAGCGTGTGAATTGGGCATTGTTCAAGGAAATGCTTGAAAAGTCGTATCCCACTAATTCCCAAAATTACACAAAGCAGGAAACTTGTTGAAGCTGTCAAAGCCCTTACCACCACAGTTCAGGATGCAATAGCAGGTACCATTACAGTACTTACACCACAAGAATGCTCAATGGCCCTGCTCCCAGAAATACAGGGGCCAATGTCAATGAGAGATCATCTCGGGAGATACTGGATGTACAAACAGCATATTAGCATTCTCCAGGGGATCATACAGGCTAAATTAAAACTTTTAAAACCACAAACTGGGACAATAGACTCGCAGGGCTGCACACCACATGACCTGGAGTGTGGCAAATAGCTGTCCACTCCACCAAGAAGAAATACTACACACCAAGTTTACAAATACCTTACAGACCAGCATACTCCATGGAGGGGAAGCATGAGCTGATGACCAGAACACTAGCAACATCATTCACACTGAATCTGGCTCCTTCCAATCCAGCACTGCTACTTGAAATGGACCAGGAGGTTACATGGCCTGTAACCCAGCCCAAGTGCAATGTAACAATACATACTGCTACACATGAAATTACACAGGTTATTAAGCACAAAACAACTAGAAAAGCTCCTGGTCCCAATCACTTTCAAAACCATGTCACCCAGGAGTTCACGAATAAAGCTATAGAGCATCTCGCACATATGATGAATACCATTCTACAACATCAACACTTCCCTGTCCTGATGTTCAGGAAGCCAGGGAAATACCACTCCCTACCACAAAATTATGGCGCCATCAGCCTGCTGAGCTCCCTAAATAAGATTGTTGAGAAGATGATTCTCAAACATCTTACTATGCACTGCAACACCAATGACTCGCTGAGACTGGAGCAATTTGGATTCAGCAATCACCACTCCACAACACAACAACTCCTCCGTGTAGTAGAACATATTACACACACCCCCAACACCATAAAGCTACAGGAGCACTGTTCCTGGTCTTCAGTCATTTACGGAACAATTGTCTCATTCGCAAACTCTGCACTGCTAGTCTCTCCGATGAGCTCGTACACCTTACACACTCATATCTCACTCACAGAAGCTTCAACACCGACATTCAGGGCAAACAGTCAACACAACACAGTATACAAGTGAGAGTACTCCAAGGCAGCATCCAAGGGCCCCTCTTGTCTAATCTCTACGTCAATGACTTTCCAACTGAACAAAACACAATGGCAACCATCTACGTAGATGACACTACCATCCTAGTGCAAGACTGGAAACCATCAGGCATAATTCGCAACTGCAAACAAAACTGCCTAGCTGGAACGACAGTGTGTTAAAGCAAATGCTGACAAGTGTGAAGCAGTTCTGTTCACTGACAAACCATAACAACTGCACAATCATTAAGTGTTCTGGCATACCCACAAGCACTGGAATGAAAATTAAGATCGCAAGAGCAAAGAAGGCAGTGAACACACCGTCAGCGAATAGCCCACTGGCAAGGACCACACCACAATGGGAGCAGGCCCCTAGACAAAGAGAATACAAGTGCCACTCCTGCCAGCCTCGGCCACTCAGTATTTGGACAGGATTAGGACAGTATACGGACAGGCCTAGCGCAGAATGCTACAATAACAGTTATTAGTGATCCACAAGCTGTGTGTCAAACTTGCACGAACATTGTATATAGCAAAGGACTCGGATTTATACTGCATGTCGCCTATTGCTTGCGACACCATTGTAAATTCCAGGTCAAGCATTGTCAAGCTTCTTATTTGTAATAAAAACTATTAATGTTGTTTGCTTGAATTGTTGTATAGCATTTTGAGAATGCAGCATCCTTTAGGCACCCTATATGAGATGAGTGGGAAGGACCCCACATTAAGACTGCAGACAAATAACACTACACACACGCCCAATATGTTTCAGTGTGAAAGTCAAATACTTCAGTGACAGGCCAACTGAGCAAATGCAAGGCTCAAACAGTGTTACTCTAAGCTCAACAGGTAAAGCACACTGAATAGGAGGATATCGAGGTCCGTGTACATGATACTGATTAGACCCATGATGATACATGCAGCTGCAGTCTGGGGTTACGTGGCTCTGACCGCCTGTGCCGCCTACAGGTGATACACAACGAAGTGCACCACAGTCCACACACACTGTCGACCTTCACAGAGAATACTGCCTTGAGACTCACACACAGATATTCAAAAAACAACCACACTACTGTACAGGAACTTGAGACACTCTGACAATCACTTCATTCTTAACCTGGGAAACTACGACCACAACCACGGGTGAAAACACAACTGCTGAAAAACACTTCTATCTAGGGACAATTAATCACCTGTGGACAGCACAAGCTCACAGACAAAATAAACACTGGTGAATCCCTGCATTACAGCAAAACTAAATGGCATTGCCAGCTGCAAATATCTAGCTGACCAACTGGCAATACGGGAAAGCAGTATTGCACACTAAACATAAACATATCCAAACAAACCTCTTTATGGCCAATTGACCACTCGTATAACGACCTTGGCATGTTCCAAGTACAGATGCTGCAGGTGGCCCAGGAGACACTGAGGTGCACAGCCCAGGAGTACCCCTCCTCAATAGGACTGACACCCGTAAAGAGCTTAGGGCTAAGAAAACTGTTTTATATTCAGGTGCAACACCCTTTTAACATCTCCCAGCCGAAATTAGGAGCAATCTGGAAATCCCCAAATATTCAAATTTAAAGTAAAAAATGTTTTATTAGCCAGTCCACCAATAATTTACCTGGATATGTGAATTTACCTACCTGTCCCACCTCAGATACACAACGCACAAACACTTTCTAACAGAAAACCATATTTAGCCATGCAACATATTCTCTAGGAGCAGACAGGAATGGTAGATGGTTTACTCCACAGAGGGAAGCTGGCAGCAGCTTTGGAATGCCTTTTGAAGTGGTGATTCCATCATAATAATAGCCTATGTGCAGGTACGGTTGGTTCTCCACGGAACAGAAACTACTGTACTGGTCCCAACGTGGCATTGACAGCATAAAGGACATTGCACAGGAAGGAAGTATATGAATTTATCAGAATAAGTTTAGATGACAGTGTCCTGTGTAGAATTAAATGCCCATTTAGCATGAAGTATTAAATCAAAATAGTGGCAGAGCAGTTTAAGTAGCAGAGCATTGGCTTTTTTCAAGTAGTTGCTTCTCTGTATATTTATAAAAATAAAATGATGTAGAACTGATCCCCTTGAATAATGATTAATGTGAGCAGATTAGTAGTAGATGAAAATGGTTGTTAGTAGTTCAGTGGCACTTCTCACTTACTCGTTTTACACCCCTGAAGGCTCTCATCGGTGATGGAGCTGTTGGAATATTACATGTGAATGAATGGCTGAACTCGATAATTTTCAAGGTATTCAATATTCTTGTACAGTGCATTCAAAACAAAGTTATATAAAAATGAAGAGGGATGTGTACTTCATAAACTGGCTTGACAACAAGTACACAACGAAGCAGTGTGATGTAGCTTACTCAAGCACCTCAGTTTCGCAGGAGACCCTGAGGCAACAAGTACACGCATCATGTTTGCTCACTGTTTTTTATTGCCTGTGCTCAAGCACAGTATGAAATGTATTAATTTCCTTCTCCAATCTGTGGCTGCTTCCCATCTCTAATTAATTTGTCGTTAACAGGATGTTAATTGTAATATTCCCTTTAATGAACTCATTTTCAGCAAATTGCTAAGCTGGTAATCTTCCTTTTTGTATTGAATAATAATAGTAACTCTGACATTTACATGAAGAGGCATACCAGCAGCAGCAGTTAGCTGTCTTTTAAACTTCATTTGATGCATCCACAACATTGGAGATATACTGCAACGTCAGTAGGACATATTTACTGAGAAAAATCATACACGACACACTTGCCTCCACTGAACGCATCCACACCCATTAATGTACAGGCAAAAATCCACAAAACCTAACATTCTAGAAGTGGAACAAAATGAATAATATTTTTCAAATACAGTGCTTAAAAAAGTTTCACACTGCCCCCACAGCTTGCATACTTTGTTTTTAACCCATTTGTAGGCACATTTTTTGTAGCAGCCCTGTAAAGTTAATTGTTTTGGTATCATTTTAGAAGTTTCAACTAAATTTAATTTTTGATTATTTTATTTTTGTGATTTAGGAGCAAAAAACTATAGTAGTAAGTATACTTCCCACTGTCTTTAGTAAGCTGTTATGAGTTACTACTACATGTGAAAAAAAGGAATTTTCTGTTTTTATTTGACTATCTATTTTACAATCCTAGAAACTTCATTTAACACTGCTTAAAGAAACAAGCTGAGACAAGTCACAATAGCATATATTGCAGAATGAAACAATGTGTTCTGTTGTAACAAGTGACAACAGCACTGATGTCATGACAAACAGACACCAGTTGTTTAGCATATTATCACAAAAGGTCAACCACATCCAGAGGAGGTACAACATTTTCCCAAGAGCATAGTAAAACAACTAAATTAGTGGTAAGTATGGTCAGTTGGTGGTAAGTATCTTTTCTGCAGTCCAAAAAAGAAATTAATTTTGTGGTAAGTATATTCCCCTTGTATCACGGAAAAATTACTTTGGTAGTAAGCATACTTCCCAGTGGCCTTCAAAACAACATTATTTGGTGGCACGTATATTTGCAACTGCTTCTGAAAGGAACAAGTGACATTTAATGACAATTAAAAGCTACATTTCATAACAGACAGAAAGTTCAGCTGGTGCAGCAAACTAACATCAGGTGCCAGGTGCATACAGAGCTCGTATGATGTGTTCTCAGGAATACAGTAAAGAAATACAGTTGATGGTAAGTACACTTCCCACATCCTGTGAAATGGTTAAATCAGGAACTTCTCTCAAAATATATCGAGCGAGGTGGCACAGTGGTGAGCTCACTGGACTCACATTCAGGGCAACTAACAGTTAAAGTCCATGCATTACTCTCCTGTGGCAACCTGTTCATCTCAGAGTAGCCCTTTCAACCTGAGACAATGTAGGTCGAATGAATGACGATACAGCTACAGTAGTTTGGTGCGTGTGGTAAACTTAGCAGTTAAGCTTTACCACGTAGTCATTGCTATGCGTCAGGCTCTCCATCCATATTTATACTAGAGAGCCTTTTTCACGTGCGTCGTCTGGTTTGAATTGATTGCTTATTTTTCTTTGATCTGATAAGTGCCGTTCTCTTTGTTATAGGTGTTTCCGTCACTCTAAGCTCAAAACGCATTATCATACTGTGCCATGCATTGTTTGTCGCATTCTGATTATGCGTGTTTACGGCCTGTCGCCGCTCGCGGGATGGCTTGCTTTTGCGCATGCTACTGCCGCTTACAATTAAAAAAAAAAAAAAAAAGAGAGAGGAATCATGTCATCAGTGAAACAATGGCAAGAGACTGCTATTTGTTGTTACTTACACTGCTGGTTTCTTTGATAATGATCAACAAGAACCATATAATAGACTGCATATGATAGATGTTCCAAACGAAAGTTAAGCGAAAAATTTTCTCCGTTTGAAAATTTTTGCAGACGCCTCTTTAGTGCATTACATTCTGCACAGAAATTAGAGCCATCTTAGATTTAAAAATCTAGTCAGTTGCCGTGCTTCACTTCTGACTGTATCACTATTCAGCATAGGAATAATACGAATATAAACATGACATGATATATATATTCCTCCGCGTTTGCTGTTGTCTGACTTTAGTTTCATAGTTTATTAGGAAGACAGGATTTAAATGAGATAGCAGGAAACATGTAGGAATACATGGCAAAATGTTTACATTCGAATTATTCTTATGGTGAAGAGAATACTGGATGTGATTCACAATTCATAAAAGTTGCTATTAACAACCATCTCTTGTCACAGGTAGGACAAAAATTCAGAACGTAGACTTGGCCATATTGACAAACATCCCAAACAGTCTTCCAGTCAGATTTTCATAGTACATTGAAAGGCTGCAACATTCGGAGATGAAGAATACGGAATTTGTATTTACTTCGTTGGATAAAGTATGGAAATGCAGTGGTTGAACGTTGGGGCAGAGAAAAAAGCTCGTCTTCCACCCCCACCCCTGTTTTTTTTTTAGTTTGTTTACTGACGCATAGGTTTTGGCGCCAGTATTTATCTTTGTGCCTGCAAAGCATGCCTGTGTAGTGCTACATATATTCGACGGCAGAAGTTAGTTGTGGCAGCACCTACCAACATTTTTCAGAACTTCCGCTTACTTTGCACTTGATTCTAAGCCGCAGGCAGTGTTTTGGATTACAAAAACCGGAAAAAAGTGCAGCTTAGATTCGAGTAAACACAATTATGTCTTTTGTGAATCTCGGGAAGCATACTTGCCAACCACTTAGTGGTTTTACAAAGCTTTTGGGAATATATATTACCATCTGTAGATGTACCTGGTATCTTGTGATAGTACACTGTACCAGATGCATAAAAATTGCTACAACAAACAGTTTTTGTTTATTGTCAGATCATTACTATCGTCACTTGTGTAGTTGGAAAAAAAAATTGCCTCATTTTCACAGAGGAAAATAGCAGCTCACAAAAGGGCTCTAGGAGAAATACACTACCACTACAGTTTTTGTACTAAACCACAAAAATAAAATTACAAAAATAAATAAATAAACAAACTGATCACATGTCCAATATAACATCAAAAAATTTGACGTTGCAAAGGGATTAAAGCGTTAATGCTTAAAGACTGCCCAGGCATTGTTACTTTACAGTAAGAATGCTTGTCAGCATGGAAAGTTACCACACAATTGGCAAACGCTACAGCGACATCAAATGAACATTCCACAGCCTTTGCAGTAACAAAATGTTAAAAATCAGCACTACAGAGATTGCTCAGAGCCAACAACAACTGATGACTGCTAACTTCAAATTATAGCTGCCAGGTAATACCTCGGGAACTTACTGTAACTGCACTGTGACTTTTTTTGCAGATAATGGGGAGAGCTGTGTTGACTCACACGGTACACAACCATCTCGACACATTCAGTGGGGTCTCTAGGTGTCCATTATGTACTACAGTACAAACCCCCGAGGAATGTAGTGCACAAAGAATCGTGGTGTACATGGAAACCGGTGGATGGCAAGCGACAATCTTTTTAAGGAGCACTAGTGAGAAAATTTAGAGAAATGGCTGTTGACGCTGACTGCAGAACAATCTACTGCGACTAATAGGCATATAGACAAGTCATTTTGCCCTCACTCTGTTTGTGGTGCAACAGGAAAGGAAATTACTAGTGGTGATACAGGGTGTCCTCCAGCGGAACTTGGATCAGTGGTATTGTATTCCTTTCACAATAAGTGAAGCATTTCTTTGATACCTGATGATCCTTGTAGAAGGGTGCGGAAATGGCCAGGTACCAATGCATGTCTCAAGTGTGAAGACCCACAGATTCAGCACATAGTTGAGTCAGTCTGGTTTTGGTCTGGTGTCACCTATGGATATCAAATGCCTCTAACAACTAGTAAGTATAATTTGAGAGCTGTGCAGTATCAGAACTGAATCCTCCAACCTACTGTCTAGCCAACATAATGTCAAAATTTCAGCAATGGGTCTCTCGACTAATAGTGCACTATGGCATAGGTCCTGTTCTTAGCATGCATTTATTGTAATTTCCTGCTTAATGCAAAGTCCTAAGCAATTGGAAAAAAGCACGGTAATTCCTGTATATAAGAAGAGTAAAAAAATGGACCCACAACATTACAATCCAATATCCTTAACAATGGTTTGCTGCAGAATTCTTGAATGTATTTTCACTTTGATTTCCACGAGACAGAAAAGCTTCTGTTCACAAATCAGCACAGATTTAGAAATCATCGTTCGTGTGAAACTCGACTTGCTCCTTTCTCACAAGATATCCTGCAAATCAGCGATGAAGGGAACAGGCAGATTCCACATTGCTGTTTCCAGAAAGTGTTTGCCACAGTGCGCCACTGCAGACTGTTGATGAAGGTCTGAAATTACAGATTAGGTTTCAAGATATGTGAATGGCTCGAGATGACTTCTTGTGTAGTAGAAGCCAGAATGTCGTCCTTGATGGTGAGTGTTCATCAGAGGCAGGGGTATTGGGGTTATTCTCAGGAGTGCTCCGGGGAAGTATGATAGGATCACTCTCATTCTCTATACAGGGTGTTACAAAAAGGTACGGCCAAACTTTCAGGAAACATTCCTCACACACAAATAAAGAAAATACGTTATGTGGACATGTGTCTGGAAATGCTTAATTTCCATGTTAGAGCTCATTTTAGTTTCGTCAGTATGTACTGTACTTCCTCGATTCACCGCCAGTTGGCCCAATTGAAGGAAGGTAATGTTGACTTCGGTGCTTGTGTTGACATGCGACTCATTGCTCTACAGTAACAGCATCAAGCACATCAATACGTAGCATCAACAGGTTAGTGTTTGTCAGGAACGTGGTTTTGCAGTCAGTGCAATGTTTACAAATGCAGAGTTGGCAGATGCCCATTTGATGTATGGATTAGCACTGGGCAATAGCCATGGCGCGGTACGTTTGTAGCGAGACAAATTTCCAGAACGAAGGTGTCCCGACAGGAAGACGTTCGAAGAAATTGATCGGCATCTTATGGAGCACGGAACATTCCAGCCTATGACTAAGCGACTGGGAAGACCTAGAACGACAAGGACACCTGAATGGACGAGGCAATTCTTCATGCAGTTGACGATAACCCTAATGTCAGTGTCAGAGAAGTTACTGCTGTACAAGATAACATTGACCACGTCACTGTATGGAGAGTGCTACGGGAGAACCAGTTGTTTCCATACCATGTACAGCGTGTGCAGGCACTATCAGCAGCTGATTGGCCTCCACGGGTACACTTGTGCGAATGGTTCTCCAACATTGTGTCAATCCTCATTTCAGTGCAAATGTTCTCTTTATGGATGAGGTTTCATTCCAACGTGATCAAATTGTAAATTTTCACAGTCAACTTGAGTGGGCTGACGAGAATCTGCACGCAATTGTGCAATCACGTCATCGACACATATTTTCTGTGAACGTTTGGGCAGGCATTGTTGGTGATGTCTTGATTGGGCCCCATGTTCTTCCACCTACACTCTATGGAGCATGTTATCATGATTTCATACCTGTGCTGCTAGAACATGTGCCTTTACAAGTACAACACAACATGTGGTTCATGCACGATGGAGCTCCTGCACATTTCAGTCGAAGTGTTCGTACGCTTCTAAACAACAGATTCAGTGACCGATGGATTGGTAGAGGCCGACCAATAGCATGGCCTCCACACACTCCCAACCTCAACCCTCTTGACTTTCATTTATGGGGGCATTTGAATACTCTTGTCTACGCAACCCCGGTACCAAATGTAGAGACTCTTCATGCTCATATTGTGGACGGCTGTGATACAATACGCCATTCTCCAGGGCTGCATCAGCGCATCAGGGATTCCATGCGATGGAGGGTGGATGCATGTATCCTCACTAATGGAAGACATTTTGAACATTTCCTGTAACAAAGTGTTTGAAGTCATGCTGGTACATTCTGTTGCTGTGTGTTTCCATTCCATGATTAATGTGATTTGAAGAAAAGTAATAAAATAAGCTCTAACATGGAAAGTAAGCGTTTTCGGACACATGACCACATAACATATTTTCTTTCTTTGTGTGTGAGGAATGTTTCCTGAAAGTTTGGCTGTACCTTTTTGTAATATCCTGTTTAGACTGGTGGTCCAAAACATTATGACCTGCTTAATAGCTTGTTTGTCCATCTTTGGGACAAAATACATAACTGATTCTGCATATCAGGGATCAGACAGCTTGTTGTTAGGTTTGAGGAGGTATGAAACATTAGATGTCTACACACAGGTCTTGTAATTCACGTAAATAACATATCACTGATTTGCATACGTGGTAATGATGCTTGATAGCGATCCAGATGGGTTCTTTAGGTTTACATCAGGCAAATTTGGCCACCAAGACATCAACATGACGTCACTATAATGCTTTTCAAACCTCTGTAGCATGATTCTGGCTCTGAGACACAGACATTTACACTGCTGAAAGATTACATCGCTGTCGGGGAAGACATCAAGCATGAAGGGACATAGGTGATTCACAGCTGTCAGCATGTCTTCGATTACTACATGCAAGTGCAGGAGAATGTCTCCCAAGCATAATGCTGCTCCCACCAGCCAGCATCCATGGTGTGCTGCACATTTGGAGCTGCCATTCACCTCAATGATGGTTTTTGTGGAGACACCTACCAACCTAGTGTAGCAAAAATGGGATTCACCCAAAGAGCCAACATTTCCATTGATTGATGGTTTAATCCGAATGGTCCTGTGCCCATTGCAATCACAACTGATGATGTTGTTGGGTAGACATGTGAACATGTAGGAGTGGTCTGCTGCGGAGCTCCGTGTTCCAGAATTTACAATGAACTGTGTGCTATGGAACACTTGTGCGTGCACCAGCATTGTGCTACAAATCACCATCTATCCACATTGCAGTCAGACATGCCTCCAAACCCCAAGTACTGTGAAGAGTCATGGATGTCTAACCATTTAGCACCTAGTGATAGATAGCTCATGAACATTTGACCAGCACTGCCGCTTTTGAGATGTGTGTCACAGGCTCAGCATAATAATAATCTGCCATTTATCAAAATCACTTATCTCAACTGATTTCCCCATTTGCAGCCCATATCTTCCCTAAAGTGAGCCCCCATCTGCGTCTGCTCTATTTACATATTTTTGTTACTGCATCACATGCCCCCAATGCCACCAGGCAGCATTCAACTCGCAGTGGGCAGTGGTCATAATGTTTTGGCTAATAAGTGTACATTAAGGATCTGACAGCCAACGTGGCCAGCACTATGAGGCTGTTTGCTGATGACGCTATTGTGTATGAGCAAATGTCGCCATTGAGTGACTATAGGAGGATATAAGATGACTTGGACAAAATTTGTGATTGGTGAGATGAATGGAAGCTTACTGTAAATATAAAAAAATGTAGGTTAATGCAGATGAGAAGGAAAAAAAAAAATCCCATGATGTTTGAATACAGCATCAGTAGTATGCTGCTTGACAGTCATGTCAATTAAATACCTAGGCATAATGTTCCAAAGCAGTAAAACATGAAACAAGCAAAATTGGTTGTAGGGAAGGCAAATGGACAAATTGGTTTATTGCAAGAATTTTAGGAAAGTGTAGCTTATCTCTAAAGGACACAACACTAGTGTGACCCATTCTTTAGCATTGCTTGAGTGTTTGGAATCTGCACGACATTGGATTAAAGGAAGACATTGAACCAATTCAGAGATTTGTCACCAGTAAGTTTGACCAGCACATAAGTATTATAGAGATGCTTCATGAACTCAAATAGCAACCCCTGGAGGGAAGATGATATTCTTTTCACAAAACACTATTAAACTATTTAGGTACCTCGTACTTGAAGCTGACTTTAGGTCGATCCTACAGTGACCAATTTACAATTCATGTAAAGGCCACAAAGACAAGAGAAATTAGGGCTTGTACAGAGGTATATAGACTATCATTTTTCCTAGCACTATTTGTCAGTGGAACAGGGCAAGAAATTACTAAGGTGGCTTGTGGGGTATGTACGTAATTTTAATCAGCATGATAGATACATTTTTGTACATGTTTACTTTCAAGGAACTTTGTTGTGCTGTTCTTTTTTAATAAAAACAAATACAAAGCTCGTGTGGGGTATGTACATAATTTTAATCAGCATGATAGATACATTTTTGTACATGTTTACTTTCAAGGAACTTTGTTGTGCTGTTCTTTTTTAATAAAAACAAATACGAAGCTCGTGCTTATTCACTCCATTCCTGGCTGATGAAAGTATCTATTGTAATTATCATCTTTCTCATGTTCCCAGTACCTCGGAAACTCTCTGTCAATTCCATTTCTTTTTATTTGGCATTTATGGTGTGGACATCTTGGAATTCACGAGCATCTATTCTGTTATCAGAAACATTACATTCTCTTCAGACCATTCTGCTGCTCAAAGATCTTGAGTTGAAGACAAAAGTTCACTGATGAAACACCAAAATTTAGCTCTTTCTCTCCTGCTCTCACCAATGCAGAGATGATGGAGACTTCGTTTGACAGTTCATCGAAGGACTGATAATGGGCAGAACATGAGTGAACACCTGTGAATGCTAACCAAATGCAACAGAATGGTGTCTGCTTGTGCTCAGCTACTGTTCAGAGCCACAGAGAATTCTTGTTCATTTGTGTCCGCTCCAGTGAAAAATGAGTTTCAGACCTGCAGTCCAGTCTTTTAAGTTTAGCAGGCAGATGGATCAGTCATGTTTTGGGCCAGTATGGTATACAGATGTCTGACACATATCATTTCTAATGAGGCTATTTGAGGGCTGTGCAATTTGATGACAGGATCCTCGAAACTACTGACCTGTCATATAGTCGACATTTGGATGATCATTGGTTGTGTTTCAAGATGACAATGCACAAGTACACCATGGGATATGAATGATGGAGGAAATCAAAGTCAAAATGAGGGCAGCTCAGTCTGTATTATTGTAAAATATTAGGAGAGAGAGAGTCACGGACATGATATGCGAGTTGAGATAGTAATCACAAAAAGAAATACTTTTTTGCTGTGGCAAGATCTTTTCACAAAATTCCAGTCTCCAACTTCATCCTCCAAATGCAAAAACATTTTAATTTTCATAGCACTCACCTTCATAGGGAAAAATGATCGTTATAATAAAACACAACAAATCAGAGATCACACAGAGCAATTTAAGTGTTACTTTTCCCCACACATTGTTCAAGAGTGGAACGGTAGAGAAACAGTATGAAAGTGGTTTGATAAATCCTCTGTCAGGCACTGATTTGTGAAATGCAGAGTAGTCATATAGATGCAGACATTTCATATCCCATAAGCACGGTGGTTGTGGAGGTCTAGTGGGTAGCGCACTAGACTCCAATCAGGAGGTCCTGGGCTCGATTCCCCATAAAACATAAACGTGGGGATTTTTCCTTGTTCCAGTGACTGCAGGATCGCCCCAGGTGACACCAACCTGCTATCAGATGACTCCTGGGGATGTTTCCCAGGGGTAAAAGGAAGCTGGGGTGATAGGCCATAACCCTCTCCCTGCTAGTGCCACGGTGAACAAAGGCTGCACCCTACCTGCTGTCAGGACAACAGCCCAGTCACTGCCTGCCATCATAGACCTTACTTTAACTTTTATGTTGTATGCGTCTGAACAATTACTTTAACACAGAACAAATACAGAAATGAACAAGACCAGAATAATTAACATATTCTGTTGGATTTTCTGTTGCGGCTATATCATAAATTAAACAACAACAGAAAGACATCTTCAATCAATTTTCTAAAATTCATGACATAAAAGTATTGTATAAATCATTAAAACTCTACTGTACTCTATCGAAATTGTAATACTCCTGGGTAGATGCCAACGTTAGCATGCAGCTAGAGCCAGTGTTGACATGATTTTTAGGCTGTTGTCCACATCCAACTAGATGAACAGCAGACTGGTATGCACACCCCACATCAGTTACATGATCCTCAAACATTTTGAAAACATTCTCACACTTTCACACACGATAATATTAGATACATACAGATACAGGGTACATACCTTTCACCCTGGTGTGGGTTGGAAGGTTGGGGGGGAGGGGGGAGGTGGCATGGAAAGGGCATCTGGCCACAATTTACCACTAATACTGCCAAATCCACATTAACATGCTGAGACTGTGATAGCAGGGGATAAAGACTAAGAAAAAGAAAAAGTAAAATGTATCAAAGTTGTGAGGTAAAAGTCTGTGCCCACTGCCAGAAGAAAATTCACTCCAGATTTAATGTTGCAACAGTGCATATGGAGTACATGAAATGATCACATTTACAGATCAATACTGCAAATGCTTCTCAGCTAGCATGTATCGACCCATGCCAAAACACACACATTAGTATGTGGTGTAGCCCTCACTGTTGACAATGCAGGCACTGACTATAGCATTCAGTCGATAGTACAGATGGCAAAAACTGTCCTGAGATAAATTATGTCACACATGCTCAATCTGTTCAGATAGTTATGTAAGAGTTGTTGGTTGACAAGTTGCACGAGTCACTTCTCATCCCATGTTCCCACATGTGCTCGGTTGGAGACAAACTCGTAGAACATGGTGGCCCGGGAAGTCACTGTTCATCTTTCTGAGAACACTGAGTTTTGTGGGCATTGTGTGGGTCAACACTGTACTGTTGGAACAGTACATTACCTTCCAGTTGCAAGAATGCAAAAATAACGGGTGTAACATCATTCTGTATGTACCAAGTGCAGAAACACCACAGACGAATGAGAGTTGTAGTTTATCGCCTGGGGTAGGGCCACTGTATCTTGGACTAATGCACTCTACAAGAGAGTGCTCACCAGATTTATGTCATTTGCTGATACGACCATCACTTGTCTGCAAGCGGAATCTGCTTTCATCACTTACAACCATGGCGTGCCATGCCATCCTCAAAGAGATCCTCTGATGGCACCACTCGAGCCATGCATGTCAGTGCTGAGGCACGATTGGAAGACGGGATAGATGTGTGCACGTCCGTAACGCAACTGGCAATAACTGCTTCGCAACAGTTTGTGTTGACACATCTGGGCCTCACAAGACCTTTTATCTGTGCTGTGGTAGCCGTACGATCTGCAACTGCTGCCCTTTCAGTACAACAATCCTAGTGAGCATCTGTGCTGTGTGGATGTCCAGAACCTCGACTACGTGTGTGAGAATGTTCACGTGACTACTGATACTAGCAATGTTGCATAACTGACGCAGCACATCCAACTTGTGTGGCAATTCCCCCGAAAGGACCATCCTGCCACTCGGAAGCCCACAATTTGACCCCTTTTTAAACTCACTCGTTGGCTATAAGAATCACGAGTGTGCCTTCCTGGCATGGTTGCCTGCTTGCTTCACATGTCTGCATCACACTGGCTGTGAGCATTTCCTATTAAAGGGTAGACACATATAGCACTCTGATAGCTATGCCATTACACTATCTGTTGGCGGATGACACTGAAACCATTGCCAGTACATCTACTATTCCCAGGTGACATGTGTTGTCATCAGAACAAAATTGACATTGTGTTTCCAGGTGTACAATATAAGCTGTATCAGCAGAAACATGTGACTAAAAAGATGCTAGCCTTACATTATTCTTGCACATTATCATTATCTTTGATGTTAATATGACAAGAAACATGAAAAATGCAATATTGAAAGTGAAGTTCATGGGAGAGATCTATGAACCGTTCAAAGTAAAGACAGGAGTGAGGCATGAGGATGGCCATCACCCACTCTATTTAACTCAGTTTTGGAGAAAATAATCAGGACATGGGACAAAAGAGACAGATGGGTGAAGACTGAACTGTCGCCCTCCAAGTGCCGTGCCAAACAAAGACTGCACTCTACGTGTAGTCAGATCATGTCACACACCACACCATGACTTTCGAAATATATATGCACATGTAGATAAAATGTCTGGCCTTTGCTGATGATATAGCCATCATAACAAATAACAGAAAAGAAGACAAAAAAGCTCTACAAACTCTTTATCAAATCTCAATCAAAACGGGACTCCAAATCTCAAATGAAAAAAACTTGTACATTGACACAATGTAAAGAGACAGACACCCACTGGTAACAAAGTATGGGAAGATATCACATGAAGAAAGTTTCCAGTGCCTGGAAGAGATTACACAGAAAATAAGACTGAACTCAACATCCAATGAAAAAAGAATCACAAAACTACATAAGGTATTCAGACTTATATGGAACAATTATAACAAAAGAAGTTTTTCCATCAATGCCAAATTAAGACACTGTAGTACAGTAGTTACCACAGGCCTTGTACACCTCAGAACAACAGCCATGAAGGGAAAAACAAAAATCAAAGAGATGGAAAAACAGAAGGAAAGATCTACAGGCCAGTTCAGAGAGAGGGGATCTGGATAAACATATTGACAAAAGAACTGTACAAATACAAACAGAGGATTAAAAACAGCACCAGGTAAAGAAGGACAAGGTTCTAGAGACACATACAAATTATGCACAAAAACAGACTTACCAAGAATATTTTTTATATAGTTATGACTAATAAAGTGAAAACCAACTGGGTATAGGAAACCATGGAGGACCTCAAGAAACAAAACATCTCCACAGAAGACATCACAGACAGGAAAAAATACAGAGTAAAAAACTGGAAAACAGAAATTTCAGCAGATATTGAAAGAGAAGAAAATGGGGAAGAACGGTACAGAAGAGAGGAAGAGGAATCACAATGAATATATGAGAAGTTTTTGAAAGACAAATGAAATATACAGAAAAAAAGCCTTGAAAATTGATGGTGCTCTCCTTAAGGGGGTATTAATTAACAATAATTCAATATAATAATAATAATAATAATAATAATAACAATAACAATAATAAGAAGAACTAAAAGAAAAATATAGACAAAGACTAACAGAAATACTGAAAACAGAATTGACAGCAAGAAACAAGACAAAAGCTATAAATACTTATGCCATACCAATATTGACCTACTCATTTGGAGTAGTGAAATGGAGTAACACAGACCTAGAAGCACTCAATACACTTACACGATCACAATGCCACAAATATAGAATACATCACATACATTCAGCAACAGAAAGATTCACATTAAGCAGAAAGAAAGCAGGAAGGGGATTTATCGACAGAAAAAAACTACATTATGGACAGGTAGACAATTTAAGAAAATTCTTTCTAGAATGAGCAGAAACTAGCAAAATACACAAAGCAATCACTCATATAAATACATCGGCTACACCACTGCAACTTCATAACCACTTCTACAACCCTTTAGATCACATAACATCAACAGATACGAAGAAAGTAAATTGGAAAAAGAAAACACTTCATGGCAAGCACCCGTATCATCTAACACAGCCACACATCGATCAAGACGCATCCAACACATGGCTAAGAAAAGGCAATATATACAGTGAGACAGAAGGATTCATGATTGCAATACAGGATCAAACAATAAACACCAGGTATTACAGCAAGCATATTATTAAAGATCCCAATACCACAACGGATAAATGCAGACTTTGTAAACAACAAATAGAAACAGTAGATCACATCACAAGCAGATGTACAATACTAGCAAATACAGAATACCCCAGAAGACATGACAATGTCGCAAAAATAATACATCAACGGCTTGCCTTACAACATAAACTTTTAAAACAACATGTTCCTACATACAAGTATACACCACAAAATGTACTGTAGAATGATGAATACAAATTATACTGGAACAGAACCATTATAACAGATAAAACAACGCCACATAACAAACCTGACATCACACTCACCAATAAAAAGAAGAAATTAACACAACTAATCGAAATATCCATACCCAATACAACAAATATACAAAAGAAAATAGGAGAAAAAATTGAAAAATACATCCAACTGGCTGAGGAAGTCAAAGACATGTGGCATCAGGATAAAGTTGACATTATACCAATTATACTATCAACTACAGGAGTCATACCACACAATATCCACCAGTACATCAACGCAATACAGCTACATCCAAACATATATATACAACTACAGAAATTAGTAATTATTGACACATGTTCAATTACCCGAAAGTTCCTAAATGCAATATAACACATACCATACAGTTGAAAGGAAGTGACGCTTTATCAAGGTCCACGTCACTTTCCATTTTTAACCAGACTTAACGTCTGAGGAAGTAAAGAATAACAATAATAATAATGACACTGTCTCTGTCTCAAGAAATTGATCTTCGAAGATCAGCTGAAGTTATCTCCCATGTCTTACTCTGCCTCTGTCCATGTGAATAACAGTAAAATTTAGGCTTATTTGGGAAAACAGCATCAAAGAAGTTGTTTATTACAAATGGAACAACAGTATTATAGATTGCACATGACAAAGATTTATTGTCACAAATTGATGTTATCACCACTCTTGATAAATCCTGTTAATACAGTACAATAAAAATAACAACACCCGATAAATCTCTGTACACACGCCACATTACCACAAGTGAAAACTACATGGAGTGGAAACAGGGAGATACTACGATGCAAAATTGTTTCCATCTTATGACCTTTTTGTTGTTGCTGTGGTAGTCTGAAGATTGCATTGCTGCAGCTCTCAATACTAATCTATCCTGTGCAAGCCTCATCACCTCCACCTCTACATATCTATTACAACACCCACCCGTTTAAACCTGCTAGTTGTCGTGAAGTCTTGATCTATTTCTACAGTTTTTATACCCCTTCCCTTCCAACACACACACACACACACACACACACACACACACACACACACACACACACACTAGCCACCAAGGAAGAGCCTACAGCTTTGATTCAACCCCCTCCCCCCCCCCCCCCCCCCACCCCCCCCAGTCGTACCCTCATACCTCCCTAACTATGCTTTGTTCGATACTCCATCTTCCACAATCACAACGAATTCCTCCATCCTCCATGAGATATATGCATCCTAAGCACCAATCCTGTAAAACTGTTGTCAACCTTTCTGCCACAACTCTTAGCCCTGCAGACGTCTTGGTACTTTCTAAAGGCCTCACCTTTAGCCCAAAACCTAAATTCAAGTGTGCTGGACTTGCAAAGGACCTTCTTTCCTTACCTAATCTCTGCAGCTGAAATTTCTTCAATGTGCGTTATGGAGGTATGAGGGTATGACTGGAAGAGGCGGGGGGGGGGGGGGGGGGGGGGGTTGAATCAAAGCTGTAGGCTCTTCCTTGGTGGCTAGTGTGTGTGTGTTGGAAGGGAAGGGGTATAAAAACTGTTGAAATAGATCAAGACTATGCTCCAGACTGAATGCGGAAAGGCATAATCAGTCTTAAATGATGATGATGATGCATCCCACTAATAACAGCCAACAAAAACCTCACATAGAACCTTGCTTAAAACAGTTCCAGCCTCCCTCCCACCCTGAACCTCCCATTCCAGCCAGTCATCTCTTGGTTATCTTTCAGGAATTCATCACTTCTAACCCGGCCTTACTTTCCTTTCCTAAATCCTCCCTAGTGAGACCAACATCACTCCTATCTAACACACAGCTACCCATATCCTTAAAATCAATCCGTGCCTTATCATCTTTCCTACAGATAAAAGCTTCATCACAGTGTTCATGAATCATAGTGACTATGTGGCTGAGAGTCTTCACCAACTTTCTAACACCTCTGCATACAAACCTTACAACCATGATCACATCCGTGAATTCCAACAAGACTCCAGCAGCTCTCCAAGACCTTAAGTCCATCCCATAACCTGACTCCTGGATCTATCTCCTCCCTCACACCACTCCTTCCTTTTTACCTATTCGCCAACCCAACTACACAGGTCTCTCCACTTGCCCAACTGTGGCTGGGTACAATCCTCCCACTGAAGATCACATGCAAACCATTGTCTGTAACCTCCCATCCTACAGTGAAGACAATGCTTACTTCCTTCACCGCCTTTCTGCAGTTCCTGTTTTGCTACCACATGACTCCTTGCTGGTTACTATGGATGCAACATCATTTTACAACATCCCCCATGCCCATGGCCTCACTTTCCAAACATCCTCCTGATACCAAACCCACCACCTCTTTCCAAATCCCCTTCCCCAAACACATCCTGACTCACAATTATTTCACTTTCGAAGACCAAGTCACAGGGTGAAATGCCTAAAGCTCGCACCACAAGTATGAAGTGCTATTGATTTGCGGCTTTGACTGAATGGATTGGTAGACAGGGACTCATTACTGTTACCCAATCAACAGATTGTAAAAATCCTTTCTTGTGCAGATGTACACTTTTTAAATGAAACTGTGCTTACTGACATTAACAAACTAAAAATATGGTAAATCAGAATGTCAGTGGGGTTTGTTGCAGGATTCTAGTACAGGTTGTCAATGAGATACAGTATTTTTAAAAGTTTCCACACCAATACTAGTTTGTGCCACTCAATCTGGGTAGTTGCTAGGTATGATGTTGTTTGCTTACAGTGTGTTTGTGTGTGTGTGTGGGTAGTTGCTAGGTATGATGTTGTTTGCTTACAGTGTGTTTGTGTGTGTGGGTAGTTGCTAGGCAACCTCTTCAACCAGTTATGTGGAAGTCATAGCCTAACTCTTAGCAACATAACAGATGAAACAAGTAGTTGATCCACATGTTACCTCTTGCACAATCGCATGTGGAAATGGCATTAATCGGGCAAGTGTCCTATGCATTCTCCATTGATGTAGGTGTATCCCTTTCTATAAAGAGCTGCATGGAATTGATCAAGAGAATTGTGTTAACTTCCATACATGGGCATTAAGACAGGATACTCCAGATGTATCATGTATCTTGTTTAGCGGTGAAGGAAATTTTAACAATCGTGGCCTCGTAAAGTGCTGAAATAAGCACAATTGGTCTGTTAACAATTGTCTTTGGCTGTGGCAGGTGGAATCTCAGCATCCTTGGAGTGTAAATGTGTGGTGTGAGGCAGTGAACCATCAGCTCATAGGCCCGTTTTTCTTAGAAAGAACACTGAATGCGCACAAGTATCACAGCCTCCTAACAAATCATCTTCCACGGATGCTAGAAGAGATTCCTCTGCAGACTAGGAGCAACTTGTGGTACCAATACGATGGCTGTACAACCCACAGTGCACGATGTACAACATGGCTTCACAAACTGTTTACAAATCATTAGATTGGATGCAGAGGACCTGTATCTTGGTTGATCCATTCGCCAAATTTCATGCCTGGAGCCTTTTTTTCTATGGGGAAAGCTGAAAGACTGTCTACAAGGGCATACCAACTACATCTGATGATATGCAATGATGTATTACTGCAGCCTGTCAGATTGTCCCTGCTGAAATACTGGTATGTGTGCAGCAGTCTTTCCATACCAGAATGGGAGCATATACTGGTGCTGCCAGTGGTCATTTTGAACACAGCCTGTGATGGTCAATTGTCTCATTACTGGTCACAATCCACATAACTAGTGTATGGACTTGGACTGTTCTTTGGTTTGTGCTACCGCAGCTAATGTACAAGTGTTGGTGTGGGAACTTTACAGCTAATGTACAAGTGTTGGCGTGGGACCTTTTCAAAATATGATATCTCATGAATGGCTCACACTAGACTCCTGCAACAAACACCGCTGATAGACTAATTTACCCTACTTTTAGTTAATACCGATAGGCATAGTTTCATTTAAAAAAGTTTATGTTTGCACAAAAAATGCACTTTCTAATATCACTACAACCTGTTGGTTGATTACTAGCATAAGCCCCCAACTACCAATCCATTCTGTGAAAACCACACGTCAATAGCACTTTCCATTTCTGCAATGTTTGTGGTGCAGGTTTTAAGTGATTATCCCTGTATAAACAAATCTGTAGTACTGCCATGGGTACTCGCATGGTGCCATCCTATACCAGCTTTTATATTGGCCATCAGGAGAAGTCCTTCCTATCCTGTCAACACCTAAAACCCATTGTCTGATTCAGAGTAATTGAGACATTTTCATGATCTGGACTCATGGTATAGACTGCTTCTTCCATAACCTAAAAACCTACTCCCAAATCATCTTAACCTGATTATTCTCAACTCAATGCGCCATATCACTAGACATCGATATCCATAAATACATGTCAAGTGGACCAACCACCAACAGTACCTCCCTCCACTTTGACAGCCGTCACCCATTCCATGTCAAAAAGGCTCTTCCATGCAGCCTTGTCACACGTGGACTCCCTATCCCCAGTGGAAAGCAGGAGTTGTCTAAATATGGCAATAGCACTACCAGAGCCACAGTATCCTATCCGTCTCATTCATAAATAGATCTCCCGTGCCATCTCCTCATTTCACACCTGTAACCCTGCTAACCAGACAATGGTCAGCACTCATCTAATCACCCAGGCCTTGAAAAGCTCAACCACATCCTTCACTGGGGCTTTGGCTATCTCAGATGGGGTATACTGTACTCAAGATACTACCCTATTCCTGCAAAGTAATGTTCCACTGCCCACACAATCTAGAGAACATCCTTGTCCGCCCCTAATCCTGTGAGTGACCCAGGTGCAAGACCTGTCCCACAGATCCACCCACCACCTCCTACAGCAGTCCAGTCGCAGGAATCTCCCACCATATAAAAGGCACGATCATGTGCAAAAGCAACCTGTTAAAAATCAGCTATGCTGCAATTACCATACAATTTTCCATGTAGGGATGACAAGTAACCAACTGTTCACTCGCAGTAATGTCCAGCACCAAACTGTGGCAAACCACAGACTTGACATTGCAGTTGCCAAGAGGCTGTACACCACTTCAACAACTGCTTCACTAGACATACCATTTGGATATTCCCTTCCAGTGCAAGTTTCTCTGACCTACACAGGTGGAAATTGTCTCTCCAGCACATCTAGTGCCATCCACCTGACCTAAACCTCTGCTAATTTGTTTCCCACTGTATCACTTCACCTTTTCCCTTCTCTCTTCTGTACCCACCAATCTTTTCCCATTCAGACAATGTACTGTCTTCTCCAATCACTCTGCCCCCCCCTCCCCCCCACCCCCCCCCCCCCCAACCCCCCCACCCCACCCCGTGCAGCTACTGCGGGTGTGTACATTTGGGTGTTTGTGTGGTTTCCAAACTAAACCATGTGCATTTTAGATATGTTAGATCCATATACTTTACCTGAAACTAATTCTCTGAGGTACTGAGACTACTGCTTCCTGGCTCTATTTTCAGCTAACACAGAAGTATTGTCTACAAACAAAAGTGTATGGGACAGGATATTTACCAGTGAATCATTCACACGGGACACCAAAAAGACTGTTGTGTGGCATGTAGACAACCCCCGAGATGGTCCACCAAGGCAGTGTGACTGCAGGAGCATACAGCAAAAACTCTACACAAAAGATGGTCCAGCACTTCTCAGAGCTTACAGTCAAAAATTATCAGGCAATGTGTCCATATTATGCAAATTAACGTAGGATTAACAAGTGACAAATGCAGTTACCAAAGCAAATTAGATGATGAGCATGCCGTCAGTATTATAGCTCTATAGGAAATGCATTTAGGTGATAATTCAGAAGCTACATGCAAGATTACGCAATATAAAGCAATATCAATACTCCTCTCAATTGTTAGGTGCTACCACAATAAATGAAAAAAGAAACAGCTCTTGGATTATGCTGGCTTAAGCTGTCAGAAAATTAGTGATGTAGAAGTAATTAGAATAAAACTCAAAGGCCTGGTTATTACATCAGTCCACAAATCACCTAACGGAAAGTGTCTGACACTAGTCTTACACACAGCAACTAGACAGCACGTATATGTTTAAGATTTTAATTCCAAAACACAACCCGGAGATACATAAATAGAGACAAAAATAGAGAACCATTGTTCGAATGGATCAACACACAAGAAATTATCTAAGTTTGATGCCAAGGAATTTAAAACGTTTTGGGCAGGCAGATGGAAACTGATACAAAACCTTACCCATCCATCTTTTCCACTGATGAGAACAAATTACCACTGAATCACTCAATAGTAGTACTGAAACATTTTTCAAGGAGTGTACATTGGCTCACAAAAGTTATCATTGGTGCTGAAATATCAGTTACAAAATACATTGATAAACCCACATGGAAATTTGAAAAAGCTAACTCGATACAATACACCCAGGAAGTGGCGTCGAGTATGCAAGCAGTAGTAAATCGTGCCGTAGAAAATCGTATTACATTTAGTTTAAAGTGCATAGTCTGCCAAAACAGTATTCATAGCGGTATTTGTTTGTGCTCTTTTCCACATATATGGATCCATCTATTGTGTATGAACAACAGAAAAGTGATAAATCCGAATTGTGTATGTGGCTTTGTTAAGTGCAGTGGTCGAAAAAGTGCAGTCAAGATGTATAATGCTGGTACTGAAGAACTCATCTCTGATGTGCTGAAAGAAGAACTCGCAATAGCTAAAAAATATATGAATGACATCGAATCGTTAATTAATTCTTTGAATGTCGATTTTAATCCTTTTGTGAAAAATGTACAAAGTGAAAACTACAACACTCTCAAAGAAACCGTTACTGAAATTCAAAGTGCTCCAATATCTGCTATAGTTACGAAAAACTCGTTTGCGCCCATTGCACAAGAGAAACACCGACAAATGAAATTATTGAGAGAAGACGAGACAAAACCAAAAGTTTATATCTTTGCAGACAGCCATGGACGAGATTTAGCCACTATTCTTACGAATATGCAATCTAAATTTTCCGTTACTGCCACAGTAAAACCCGGGGCTCCTTTCCAGCAAATAATTAAAGATTTAAGCCCTCAACCAAACGATGTTTGTGTAATTATTGCTGGAGCTAACGATGTTTATAAAAATGAGTCGAAAAATGCAATCACAGCATTGCGAAATGCACTGGAAAGAATCTCGCCAAGAAAAACAATCATCGTTAGCATCCCATATAGACATGACCTAATAAACAGTTCATGTGTAAATAATGAAATCAAATTCACAAACAGAATGTTTCAAAAGGTATGCAAAGCATTCAAGGACGTGAAGTTTTTGGACAGTAATTCCGAAGAGAGAAACCATTTTACTCGGCATGGAATGGACAGGAACTGGCTAGGAAAACGTGTACTCGCTAAAGCATTATTAGCAGAAACATTCAAACTATTTGAAAACACCACTCCTCCAATCATTCTAAAAGCACCTGTGCCCATTGAAACTGTACCATTGGAAGAAATACATACAGTGTCGTCAAAATACTCCTTCAAACCTAATGGAACAGCTGAAGGGAAGACTTCATATGCAGCAGCACCTGTATGTGAATCAACACAAACAGGTCTTTTATACAAAAGCAAGACAGCACCAGCAGTTACAACTCAAGTGGGAAACGTTAGTCCACCGCCAACTTGTGAAGCAGCAGCATTTAAGGAGGAAGAACAGTCATCAATAGCAGAAACAGCAACACCAACCCCCACAGGATCAAGTGTACAAGCCGACAGTGTAGAAACCTCACCAACAGGAGATCCACCCTCTATGGCAAAAAGGAGCACAGTAGTGACTGCAGCTGCTCCACATAGGATGTGCCTGAGATCAAGAAAGTCCTCAGCTGCAAATGGGGATTTTTTATGGTACTGGGGCAGAAGGGGGAAGGTTCCAATCAGAATGTAAGTAATATAGTTAATAACAACAAATGTGGGTGTTACCAGCACAACAGCTCCCTCTTCCCTGCAGAAAACTGTTCCTGTAATACTGGTATATCAAAAGTAATAAAACTCAGTCCTAGCAATGGTAACACCACAACTAATCATGTAATTAAAAATGAGCTCAAAATTTTTCACCAAAATATTCAAAGCCTGCTCTGTAAGTTAGACCAATTTATTGTAAATATTGATGAACCAACAGGCGCAAATTGTGCTCATATTCTCTGTCTGACAGAACACCATATCACTTTTGGCATTGAAATGCTCAATATACCAAATTATGGTTTAGCTACCTCATTTTGTAGAAAGCATATGTGCAAAGGTGGGGCAGTTATTTATGTGAAAAACAGCCTGTCCTTTGATACAATAGATGTAGAGAAATATTGTGTAGAGAAAGACTTTGAGGCATGTGTCACAGAAATAGTAGAAGGTAACAAGAAACTGGTAATCGTAGCAGTATACAGGGCTCCATCTGGTAATTTTAAAGTATTCATGAAACAATTAGATTCTGTGCTATTGTATCTCACAAGAAAAAATAGGGACATTATAGTGACTGGAGATTTTAATATAGATTTCCTAGGAAGCTCATCTTCTAAGACAGAGTTTGCAAACTTAATGCATACCTACAACCTTGTCTCCACTGTCAGTTTTCCCACAAGAACTACTGCCACTTCCAGCACTCTAATAGACAATATCTTTGTAGATATGAGTAAAACTAATCACATCAAAGTTGAAAAAGTCATAAATGGACTCTCTGATCATGATGGGCAAATACTCACAATTGACAACTTTAATACAAATCAGAACAAAGCTAGTGCACAGTGGAAAACCATTAGAAACATGAATGAGGAAAATATCCAAAAATTCAAATTATGCATTCGGGAGACTGACTGGAGGTATGTTTATCTTGCAAATGATGTTAATACAAAATATAATTTATTTACTGATGAATTATCAGATATATTTGAAAATGTCTTTCCAAAAAAGGTCTGTAGACTACAGAACAGGCAATCAAGCAAAAAACCATGGCTCACCAAGGGCATAAAAATATCATGCCAGAGAAAAAGGGAACTGTATATAATATCTAGACAATCCAATAATCCCCTGCAGATGAAATATTATAGGACATACTGCAAAATCTTAACTAAAGTCATTAAAAAATCTAAAAGTATGTGCATGCAATCTAAAATTAACTGTTCAAACAATAAAATCAGAACAATTTGGAATGTAATAAAGAGGGAAACAGGTACTTCACCATCTGACAATGAAAAATCTGCTGTCCTAAAAATTAACGATTTGGAAATAACTGATAGTAAACAGATAGCAGACACATTTAACAACCACTTTCTAAGTGTCACCTCTCAAATAGGTTCAGTGGTGACCTAAGAGAAGCTTTAGATATTCTGAAACTTAACCTCCCACAATGTTTTAATGATATAAATGTAACACCCATAACTGTTAATGAAATAAAAAAAATAATTCACTCATTGAAAAGTAAAGGATCTTCAGGTATAGATAACATCTCTAATAAACTGTTGAAAGCCTGCAGTAATGATGTAAGTGTAGTACTTGCTCACATTTGCAACATGTCTCTTTATGAGGGAGTTGTTCCAGAGAGAATGAAATATGCCACTGTGAGACCTCTTTTCAAGTCTGGCGATGCTACAGATGTAAAAAATTATCGTCCTGTCTCTCTCTTAACAACATTCTCAAAGGTTCTTGAAAAGGCAGTGTATAACAGGATTGTGGCACATCTTGATAAACTTAATATTATTAACCACAGACAGTTTGGTTTTCAAAAAGGGGTTTCCACAGAGTGTGCCATATATTCACTCACAAATGATGTCTTGGAGTCTATTAATAGTAAGAAGTCACCAGTTAGTGTCTTCTGTGATATTTCCAAGGCCTTTGATTGTGTAAACCACAAGATACTCTTGGAGAAGGTCTATCATTACGGAATCAAAGGGCCTATAGGTAACTGGCTAAAATCATATCTTCAAGACAGGAAACAAAAGGTGGTTCTACATGGCTGCAACAAAGGATCTCCTAATCTAGTGGATTCTGAATGGGGCAAAATTCAGCATGGAGTTCCCCAGGGATCTGTCCTTGGACCCTTGCTGTTTTTAATATATGTTAATGATTTACCCCTGTCCATTAGTAAAAATTGTGAATTCACAATGTTTGCTGATGATACAAGCATTGTCGTTGATGGTCAGTCTACTGCTGATATGGAGACTGATGTTAATGATATACTCAGAGAAGTTACAGCTTGGTTTTCAATTAATTCTCTTTCAGTTAATATTAAAAAAACTATTTTTATACAGTTCCACACAAAAATAAAACTCTAGAAAGTATAGTAATTGCTCATGACAACCAGGAACTAGAACAGGTGCAATCCACTAAATTCCTGGGGGTTCACATTGACAGTAGGCTCAACTGGGAACAGCATGTGTCCCTTACTCTAAAAAGGCTTTCATCAGCAACTTTTGCTCTAAGAATAATTACTCATTTTGGGGACATCAACATTTTAAAATCGTCTTACTTTGGGTACTTTCACTCATTAATGAGTTACGGAATAATATTCTGGGGTAATTCACCAGCCTCAAAAAAAATCTTAAATGCTCAGAAGAGAGCAGTCAGAATCATGTGTGGGGTTCCTCCACGAACCTCATGTAGAAAACTTTTTATACAGTTAGGTATTCTGACCACAACATGTCAGTACATATACTCTCTGATGAATGTAGTTAATAAAGACTATGCTCAGTATGAAACAAATTGTTCATACTATAACTACAATACTAGAGGTAAAGATGATCTACATGTTGAACTAAAAAATTTAACACTTGTACAGAAGGGAGTAAAGTATGCGGCTATAAAGACTTTTAATGCATTGCCTAATTATATTAAATGTACAATAGAAAATGAAACGCTGTTCAAAGGTATGTTAAAAAAATACCTGCTCGACCATCCACTGTACTCGTTAGATGAATTCTTTTCCAGAAGTAATGCCCTCCCTTAATAATAGATGTATTTAGTTATTAGATGGATGATACAATATTATGTTAATGTTATAGTGTTAATGTTATAGTTATAATGTTATGTTGAGAATTGCTATACTAGTTTAATGACAGCTTGTAATATCTATATCATTGAATTATATTACTATTCTGTAGCATTAATTGTATTTGTACAATTGTATTGACATGTTCTACATTCAGGCGAATCACTCGCATGTACGGATCTATGGAATACGCATATCAAATAAAAAATAAAAACAACTCGCACTGGACACCTCAAAAGGCAGAACATTGGGAATTATTGTAGATGTAGCTAAATGGAATATCTGAAGGGAGGTAACAAAATAATGTGTACTAGGATGGGACAAACCTGCCCAAGTCCTCTACAAAGGATACCAAGGGTCTAAATAATGTTTTGATAACATTTTGTATTTAAAAATATTTGTGTGTATAAATTGTTCATGTTGATGTAAATTTGACAATTTAAGAAATGGTCATGCTTAGGAACAATGTAAGAAATAGGTGTTATGTAAAAGCCAGTGTGCTTTTGTTTGAAACGAAAATAGCTGTGGGGAGTGGAAAAGGTGCGAAAGGCGAATTGGCGTGCTACCTTGAGCAAGTGTGGGAAGTAAGTCACACAGTCTGTAGGCGGCAGTGATTGAGGTAACTCCTTTGTGGAGCCGAAGCTTTGCCTGCAAATTTCCATAAAAATGCCTTGGTTGAAGACTGCAAACAGCTTACAGCATAGCTGCGAGTTGTTGAGCTACTGTATGTAAAACTGAATGAAGCCAAGAAGAGAAATTGAGCCCATACAGCAAGAAACTTGCAGGCCATAGTGTGGGTAGTGTAGCCGTCATAACTGTTCGCCAAACCCGAGCATATAGCCACCAGATAAGATTTTTTTCTATTTTTACCTTTGTACAGCATGAACCATTAATTTAAACTGTGATTTAATAATCATTCTTGAAATTTACGGAAACTGGCTCACCCTGTCATTTCATCCTAATCATACATCCGTATAGGGTTCCTTCCTGGTGTTTGATTGATCCGAGTGTCCTGTTTTACAGACTTATGAAGTGCCAAGTTAATATAAAGAGGAACCATTTAAATTGCTTTAGTGTAAATAATAAAAATGTTTTCTTAACTATTGCAAAGTGTTATAGTTTGCTTACATAAAATTCAATCAGAGTGAAGTGCCAAGTTAATATAAAGAGGCACCATTTAAATTGCTTTAGTGTAAATAATAAAAATGTTTTCTTAACTATTGCAAAGTGTTATAGTTTGCTTACATAAAATTCAATCAGAGTGAAGCCAAGTTACTAGAACCTGTTAGATGGCTATACAGAATTAGTTCAAAGAATAATAGCTTTTGAAAGTAAATTCCACCAAGAAAGAGGTTTTCTTTAAGTGAAATGTTCAGTTAAAAAGTGTGTGCTTTAGTGTCTAAGTATTTAAGTTTCTTGATTATGGAAAGTGCTTTTCTAAAGGTTGTTCCCCCCATCCCCGGCTAATTTTTTTTACCTTCCTTGAAGTTATCTACTGGGCTTTTTCTTTTTTTAAATCATAATGTATAAAGATGTAGCCCAAAATTGTTTAAGTGGGGTAATTTATTCGAAGAGCCAAACTAAACAGTAGCAAGAAAGTAGGCAAAATTCACATTTCTGCTTCTCCAATACTTCACTATTTCATTGCCAGGATAGGTTGGTGACCATTAAGTACATGTTTTAAACCACTAAATGAACTTGGAAATGAGTTGTCCTAGCTTCAGTATATTATTATTCATACTGTGTTTCTATCTAGCCACTGGGTAAGATCTTAGGAAAAGAAGTGAATAGTCCAATTTACTTATCCATTAGACGCAACACACGGTAAATCCTGTAAGAAGGATAACTCTATTGATTATCTTTTCCTATAAACAGGACTATCCGTCCACAGTGTATTTTATTTGGAAACTAAACTAAATTTTAGTAAGAGGGTTATACGTGGCAACATAGAGACAGGGTTTCTGTTATTTACATAAAAGCTTACTAATATCATAATGGTAATGTTACAAGGTCCTATTAATGTGTGGTCATCACATTTGTTAAATGTCTCACCACATTCCTATTGAAACTATTTACTCTTCTTGTAAATAACACCTATGACAAATTTATACAAATGTCCACTAAGACTTTGCTCGTCAACTTTCATTTAGGTAACAGCGATCTTTTAGATGTATTTAAATCAGTACTGTTAAGAAATACTGACTAGCTTTATTTTCAAGAATCTCAAGTTTAAGTTATACATACTGTTATCCTCCAATAAGAATCATTGGCCGATTCTTCATCTTTGACAGGTTCAGCATGCCTGCAATGCAAAACATTACCTTTTGTATTAACACATGAAATCCAATTTTTAAATTTAATAAATGCTTATACAAACATAAAGTTTCTTCAAAAAATGTATTTCTGACAACTTCCTGTCACAGATAATTTTCACTGAATGTTTCAACCCAGTTATATTGCTGATGAGAAGCAAATGTTGATCTTTTCCCTCTCTTCCTTCACCATCTCCTGTTTTGTTCACCTTGACATATTTCTACCAAACAGACTACCCCAATGGATCCACTGCTTATATTTAACACACACTAAATTCAGTGCAAATATTTCCTTAACACAGGATGTGCATTGATGAGCTTGAATTAATCAGAAAAATATAAACAGATACTAACCATTCCACAGCTCTTACAAAATACTTGCATTAAGTAATCATCAAAGCTACTTTTTGTACAGCAAGAGGACTAAAAGTCAAAATGGTGCTACATGCTACAGGCAGTGCAATACAATTTATTTTACTCATTGCTACAGCAATAAATGTACTTATAAAAATATTCAGACTTAGACTATAATCAAATACAGAGAGAGAAAATATTCTAACTAAAGAGATATAGCAGCCATAGGCAGAAACAAATAAAAAAACTGATACTAATCTTAGCTTTGAGGACCAAAAGTTTCTTCATCTGGAAAATGTAAAAAGAGAAATGAGACTGTTCAAGAAATAAGGATGATAATTTAGGATCTTGAGTCATGGAAGATGGATGGTTAAATGAATGAAAAAACTAGACTGGACATGATGAAATTCAGATGCGAAAGAGCAGCAGATGATGTAATTTTAAATGCTGAGAAATAAGATCTCTTCAAGAGGAGCCACCAAAAGGTCAAATAAGTGAAGAACAAGCTGAAAATACCGGTAAATGGGCTAAAATGGCGGCAAATAGATAAACGAAACAGAAAGATAGTGCTGAAGAACAGGCAACCAAACAACAACAACAACAACAACAATAACAATAACAGCACATTGTAGCAATATATAATAGCAGTCCCACAACATCTGGAGGAAGATTTTCCACTAACAGAACAATAAATTCATGAAGCCATCAAATCATTCCAAAACTTCAAAGCAACAAATGAAGACTCCACTACAGCAAAATTATTGAAATAGTCAGAACACACAAATGATCTACAACTGCTGTTTGAGAACATTTGGAAAGCTGAAGAGATTATTGAAAGCATTAATCCACAGCTATGAAAAAAAGGGGACACACAAAATGTCAACAATTGCAGAGATGCCTGACTTCTGCCAGTGGTATACAAAATATTATCAAAAATTCTCTGGACAGAGTTGTAGAAACTTTAGACAAATAACTGGGAGAATCTCAAGGAGCTCTAGAAAGGGAAGACCCTGCACAGAACAGATGTTTATTAGAAAATTGATAATTCTCCACAGACTGTTAATCACCAAACCAATAATAGTATCACGTATTGGTTTCAAGAAAACATTTGATTTGGTAGGCAGAGAAATTATGGGTAAAATCATCAAAGAATTTTGTGTTAAAGCAAACATAATCCTCAAAACACTAGCAAATAGGGTGACTGAAGCTAAATTTATGGGAGAAGTATCTCAACCATTTGAAATAAAAACTGGTGTTAGACAAGGGGACAGTTTATCACCTTTACTGTAACACTACATTCTAGAAAAAATAGAAAGTTATTGGAATTTGGAGAAAAAAATCACAAAATTGAACCAATAGTTTTAGGACGAAAAACAAATGGAATTAAGGTAAACTGCCTGGCTTCTGCAGATGATTCTGATATACTTTCAAAAAATCTGACAGACAGTTATTAAAACAAATCTTTTGGAAGAAATAGCAAAGAGAGCTGGTCCCAAAATTTCAGCCAAAAAAACAACATTGATGACAATTTCAAACAATGCATCAACATTCTTAGAAAAACAAAAATGTAAAATAGCATTAGTAAGTAAATTTAAATATATTGGACAAACTGTACAACAAAATGGACTAGAAGAATTAACAGTAGATGCAAGAGTCAGCAAACTGGAGAGAGCAAATCGTTTGACAAAGGATATTTACAACAAGAAATGTACAACTAAAAAAAACAAATTTAAACACTATCCCACAGTGGTATGACCAGGATGTTTACATGGATGAGGATGCCTAATGATGAACTATAAGCTGGACAGAACAGAGGTTCCACAAAGGAGCATTATTAGAAAATAATGGTTGTAATACAAGCTACAGATGGCTGGAAAATGAGAAGTAATGAGGAGATATACAAAAATTTTGAGAAAATATCAGAAGTAATGGCTAAAAGAAGATTAATCTTTTTTTAGAGACCTCTACTGAATGAGTAGTTCTGGAAGAAGGAATCAATGATAGCATGGATTACAGAAATAAGAAAGAAACAACATCAAACAATCAGAAATAATAGAAAGAAACCTTTTTACAGATAACATACTGAATGTAAAAGGATCATCACCTCTCCAAGATCAAAATTAATTTCATCCCTCTCAATAAGACTGTGAAAACCGGAAATAAATTTCATAAATATGATACTGCGAAGCTCAAAATCAATCAAAACGTAATGGAACAATGCCACCAGTAACTGACAGTTGAATCCCATAAATGGGCAGACATTGCCTCCATGATCCAACAAGCAGCTAATACTACAATCCTGACAGCTAAAAAGAGGAATCATACATGGTGGAATGAGGTTTGTGGTGAGGTGGTGGCCCAAACAGCAAGTGCATGGAAATAGTGGAACTCTACCAGGAGACCTGATGATTTTGATGTATTCCATGAAGTTCAAAAATATGCAGCCAGAACTCTACTGCATGAGAAACAGCAGTTAGAACAGATCGATCAGCGTTTCCAGATAAACAATGTCAGAGACTTCTATCAGACGTTCAAATCGAATTTGAAAGGATACCAAGCCCCTAGTTTTTGTTTTAGAGACGAAAATGGAAAGCTCAGTGTTGTGTACATAGTTCCGCGTATTCAGCGCGTACACAAATTTCCCACTAGAGTGCGCCCCGCTAAGCACAACAGCGCAGGCGCAGCACTCGTCCATCTCCCCACTACGAGATGGCGCTGCCATAGAGACGGACCAAATTCTGCTTCCGCCGATCCGCGTATTAATATGTAACGCAGCCAATGAGATTGCTGCTAACATAGAACACTTTCTCCTCGCGCATCACACTCACGCAGTGATACATGAACGTGCGAGGTATTATAACGGGTGTAAAGATCTTCGATCAGTCAGTCTGCATTTGTCTGCACCAGTCTGCATTAGTCTGTACCAGTCTGCATTAGTCTGTACCAGTCTGTACGAGTTCTACAATTGTCTGTGCCAGTCCATAGTCAAGATCCAGTCTGCGCCTAATAAGATTACCATATTCCTGTACATAGCCATGAAGATAAATGTATAGACACTTTTGTCAAGTATCCGAGATATATGTAAGAATAAGATTAACGTACCAATACCAAAGGAACTTCAGATTGTCAATTGTAAATAGCATCCAGAACCAAGTTAAATAATTTTTATATTTGTTATTATTTTAATAAATGTGTGTGAAAATTAATCAAGTTCTATTTAAAGTTGGTCACCATCAATCTGCTACTCTAAGTGTGCAAGTGGCATTTCTATCGTCTGACCTAATGGCAGAAGATAAACATGCCATGATAAGACCACGAGACATATTGCTGACACTCGCTTACTTCGTTAGAGCAACAAGTCAAATAATCTGATGGTGTGTGTACTGAAGGTCTTACAGTACGCACACCACACTCGGCCTGACCAACAAAGAGAACTGCAAGATAATGTCTCGTTACTTTGAAAACCTACTTAATTGTGATGAACCGAAAGAAAGATTCCCTGTATGTGCCCCAATCCACAAACTACCCCTCATCTCCATCTAGTAAAGAGGAGACCAAAGAGATCATCAACAACTTTAAGAATAATAAGGCAGCTGGAGAGGATTCAATAGTGGTGGAACTACTGAAGCTGGCAAATAATGAAACTCTAGATATACTAGTCCAACTTTTTGAGGAGATCTGGAGAGCTGGGATGATACCAACTGAATGGCAGTCAGCTTTAATCCATCGTATACACAAAAAAGGTGATAAATAGAATGTCAATAACTATAAGGGTACCTCATTAGTATCTGTTCCATATAAGATTCTCTCCAAAGTGATACAGAATAGAATAGAAGATCATTGTAACCAACTGATTGGGGACTATCAAGCTGGTTTCTGAAAGGGCGATTCTTGCGCAGAACAGATCTTTAACTTGAAGAACATGATCAGGTACAAAAAAAATTGGAAAAATAACTATGTGGTCATATTTGTTGATTTTCAGAAAGTATATGACTCCATCGATTGACAGGCAGTAATGAATATTTTGGAAAAGTTTGGGGTGGATAATACATCAAGAAAGCTGATCAAACAAACTCTTACTAACACAGTGTCAAAAATTAAATTTATGGGTGAGGTATCTGAACCTTTTCAATTGTGTCTTGGAAAAGGTCATTCAAGAGTGGAGAAAGTTATTAGCCCAAGGAGAAACAAATGAAGAGTGGTTCAGACTTCGTCCTAAGAACAAAGGGGTGTGCATTGGCTGCTTAGATTTTGCGGCTGACCTAGCCATTTTTGCTAACAACATAGAGTCAGCAGTCAACAAGATAAATAGGCTGTCAGAAATTGCTGAAAAAAGTTAGACTCCAGATCTCTATTCAAAAGACAAAACATATGACGAACATCTGTGATGGACCTGAATGGATGATAACCAACCTGGGAAAAAATTGGATGAGTTAAGAATTTCAGGTATCTCGGTGAAGTCATCCACCTGGAGAATGGATTAAAAGAAGAAGCAATTGTCGGGATGAGGAAGTTAGACCAAGCATACCAACTGACAAAGAATACTTATAACAAAAAGGCTATGAGTATATGGGCCAAGTTCCAACATTATAATACAGTTGTAAAACCTGAGGGCTTATAAGCATCCAAATCTTTGACCACGAATAGACAAGGTAAGCTGAGCGGCTGGAAAAGCGTGAGTGTAGGATATTAAGGAAAATCCTAAGGTAATAGATGGGTCGATGGACAATGGCGAATGAGAGCAAATGAGGACTCGTGCAGCAAGACAGAACCTATCACAGCATCCATTACGAAGAAATGATTGTTATTTTATGGTATCTCATGAAAATGGACGGTGATCGACTAACAAAAAGAATATGGAGTTTCATCCCATCTAAGAAAACGAGGCCGAGATGGTTCAAAGAATGTGAAAAAGATCTTAAGCAGATTGGTATCTCAGAGAGAAATTCCTGAAAGGAACAAATTTAGAAGATTGGTGACCAACTACCAAGGTTTTAACATGGCATCAACATCCGAAAGACAGTGAGGACCATTATCTGAAGAGCATAAAAAGGCACTTCTTGCAGGGGCTCAGAAGATACTGGCAGGAAGTCAAAGCTGGAGCAAGAACAAGACCTGGACACTAGAGTGAAGTCGGTTGTTACCACGCAGTCCGTAGAGACTCACCTCAATAAAAAAATAAGTAAATAAAAATAAAAGGCTTTCAATGCAGAAGAAATAGGGGATTGAGAACAACACGAATAGAATAAAGGGGGAAAAACATGAGGAGGAGATGGACGAGTACTGGAAAAACAGGAGACGACAAGGGAAGAAGAAGAAGTGAAGTTATTACATGATGAGAGATGGTGATTGGATTTGATTTGATTCAGTTTTCATTACATACACCGAAAAAATGAGATGATTCTCGAGGGTGTGGAACATGTCAGAATGTATAACACAAAACATTTTAATATAATGAATACTACCCTGATCATTTGTCATGAGATTGTCAAAATAGGTGAATACAATACAATAAACTGGAAAAGCTAATATTTACAGAATTAATACGCTGTCAGAATGAAACATTGTTATGCACTATTAATAAATTTATCATACACAAAATACTTAATATTGACTGTTGCAACCAAGTGCTGTCAAAACTTATATCTAACATATTTTTACTTAAGCTGGCCTAACAGTCTCTGTTAGGATATTCATCTATAGAGTAGAAGGCATTGCCTATCAAAAAGTCATTCAAACTCTGTTTAAACTGTGCTTTATCTGAAAC
Source organism: Schistocerca americana (assembly GCF_021461395.2). Taxonomy (NCBI): domain Eukaryota; kingdom Metazoa; phylum Arthropoda; class Insecta; order Orthoptera; family Acrididae; genus Schistocerca; species Schistocerca americana. The sequence goes on along the minus strand of NW_025726192.1, from coordinate 3,038,479 downwards.
CAAGTTTTTAATGGTTGCTGGTAATTTATTGAAAATGTGTGTTCCTGAATATTGGACCCCCTTTTGGACCAACATAAGTGATTTTAGGTCTTTATGTAGATTTTTCTTATTCCTAGTATTGATAATATGTATTGAGCTACTTGTTGGAAATATAGATATATAACTTGCAACAAATTTCATTAAGGAGTAAGTATACTGAGAAGCAATGGTTGGAATTCAAAGTTCCTCGAATAGGTTCTACACGATGTTCTTCAAAGACTGGTCCCAGATACTCCATTGCACCATTCACCGAACCTGATAACCCCGAGCCGTCAGTAACAAAAATTAAGTCTTGCTTAAGAGATTTACAACACTACATGCACTTGTTACCAAAGTCTCATTTACTTTTAGAGCTATCTGTTCCACTTCCTTTTTGGCCCCACTTCTCTCTGTCTTCACTATATCTGAAACAGTTCTTATTTTGTTGCCCGATACAATTATCATTTTCTCTTAATAAAGCTACTTCGATTTCTGGATTACTTGATTCAATATTTTGCAGTATTCTTTGTAATGCATTACAATTCTAATATCAGAAACGTTCCTAGATAGTAGATACAGTCTCCTTTTTGCCCCACATGATATCTTTATTCCTTGTATAATCCATGGTTTATCTTTTGACTTCTGTGTGATCTGAGTTACCTTTAGGGGAAAACAATTTTCAAAAGAGGAGGTAACTTTATTAATAAATGCTTTGCATTTTCCATTTGAGTCAGGTAAACATCTCTCCAGTTCATGTCTTTGAGCAATTTCCTGAATTCCTCAATTTCTGGCTTATTTATTATCCTCCTGTACTCAGATTTAATATTTTTTTATCCTGACAAGTTTCAACATTTAACACAAGATGCTGCACGTCGTGATCAGATAGTCCATTTACTATTGGTTTTGTGATATGACGTCTTTCCCCTAGATTTGTTCATAAAGATATTATCAATAGCAGTCTCAGAGCATTTACATATCCTAGCTGCAAAGTTCACAATAGGAACTAAATTGAATGATAATGTTAAAAACACCAGCAACCACTATTTCCCCTTCTTTTGTTTTTTACACAAGCTATTCCTTTCGCTTTGTGAAATGAAGCACTGCCTAGTTCCAAAACACAGGACTACTATGACAAGGTGAAATGTTCTCAGAGTGCTACATGTATGATAGTAAATGTAATCAGCACTATAGTTGTTTTCTGAGTAGTTATGCTGTGTGTGTTTCATTCAATCAGATGAAATGGAATAAAATCATCAATTTATTTATTTGGGCTCTTTATCACCAAGATACATTCAATGTTGGTTGAGGTTTATCTTTTGAATTCACTCCAGTGTAGATTGTCAAAATTTTATCAGTTGTCAATGTACTTGTAACACAGTTTCCGAATTTACTGCCATCCAGGAAAGTATCGCACTCAAATTATTCTCAGAGACTGAGAGATGGCTGAAACCGAGAGCAGAAAGCTCTGACATATTTAGTGATTAATGGAATATATATCAGAAAGGCAGGTTAGACACTGTAGGAGAGGGAGTGTCCATTGTCTCTATTGAGGTCAAAGCTGATTGTGACAGTGAAGTTATCTGGTCGCGTATAACAAGTCTAGGTGAAATCACGTTAATTAATGGATAATCAGCCACCCAGTTCAGCTATGACAGTTTTGGAGCCATTCACAGAAAGTCTACAGACAGTAGCACGTAAATACCTAGATCATGCAATACTAGTTGGAGGTGAATTTAGTCTACTGAGTATAGATGGTAGCCTATGGCTTCATTGCAGGGGGTGCAGTCAATCTTGTGAAGCACTTTTGAATGTGGTTTTCGAAAATTGTCTTGAGCACCTAGTTTGCCATGCCACATGCAATGGAAATATCTTAGACCTTGTAGTTACAAACAGGCCAGATATCATCAATGACTTCAGCATAGAGATGGGGATTAATAATCATGATAACATCATAACAACTAAGGTTACAAAAATTAATAAATCAGTCAAGAAGGCTAGGAAAATGTTCATGCCAGAAAGAGCAGATAAGCAGATGTTAGCATCTTACTTAGACAGAACTGACATCACTTAGTTCCATTAAGATGGACGTAGAGAGATTATGGTCAAAGCTTAAACAGATCGTGAATTGCACTCTCAACAAGTCTGTACCTAGTAAACGAATTAAGGATGCAAAAGAGCCACTGCGGTTTAACAATGAAATTTGGAAAATACTGAGGAAGGAAAAGCTACTGCACTCTTGGTTCAAAAGAGAATGCCAAATGGCAACAAGGAAAGGTTACTACCACTGTCATACCTCAGCAAAAGATCTGGCTGAGAAGCAGGGGAATTTATTGTCCTATGTAAAATCACTAAGTGAGTCAAAGAATTCCATCAAGTCACTTGACCAGTCTGGTGTGGCAGTAGGAGATAAATGTTTTAAATTTTGCATTTAAGAAATCATTCATGCAAGAGAATCATATAAACATACCGTCATTTGACAATAGCACAAAGACACCTAACAACAATCACCACAAGAGGCCAGCACTAGCACAAGTTGTTCACATGATATTCGTTGGACTGTTGCCTGTAAACCCGTCCCATGTCAGTGCTCTTGGAAGAGAGCTGTGGCAGTGACACGGCTCTGTTGTTGTTCCTGTGCAGTGATCTGCAAAGACGCGACGGTACGGGACGGGGGGTCGGGTCGAGATTCAAGCAGTGATTAAATACTTCATAAAGAAAGGTATGAAAGTGAAGGACATTCATGCCGATTTCCAGAAAACACCAGGGGACTCTGCTCCTTTGTCTTCAACTGTTGCCAAGTGGATAAATGAATTTCAATTTGGTCAGGAGAGCTTAGATGATGATCATCCATGAATAGGTCAGCCAAAACGTGTCACTACTCTAGAAATCATTGCAAAAGTCCGCATAATGATCAAGGAGGATCACCAATTTAGAGTGCATGAAATTGCTCACGCTTGCCAGATGTCATCTGAAAGGTATTCACAAGATGGGTGCCGCGACTCTTGACGCTGTGTCAAAAACGCATGAGAATGGACATATCACAACGATGTTTGGCCTGTTTTAGGAGAAACAAACAAGATCTTTTGTCCTGGTTTGTGACCACGAGGAAACTTTGGTTTACTACTATACCCCAGAGACAAAGCAATAATCAAGGCAGTAGAAATAATGCTGAATCTCCGCCGCCAAACTCCTTCAGCGGGGAAGGACATGGCGTCAGTGTTCTGGGATGCGCCACCAAATTCCTTCAGCGGGGAAGGGCATGGCATCAGTGTTCTGGGATGAGAAGGGGATTCTGTTTGTACATTATCTCCCCACTGGGCAAACAATTACTGGAGAATACTATGCTAACCTTCTGGACAAATTGCAACAAATGATATGCGAAAAAGGCCAGGTTTAATAAGGAAGAAAGTCGTCTAGCATCAAGCAAATGCACGCTCGCATGCATGTACCATCGCCATGGTAAAATTACACAAATTAAGGTATGAATTGTTGCCACACGTGCCTCTTCCCTAAACTTAAAATTTTTCTTTGTGGATGAAGATTCACTTAAATGAAGAATTGATAGCCTGAGTTGACAACTATTTTATAGGCCTGGAGGAAAATCATTGTCGAGATGGGATCGAGGTATTGGAACACTGTTGGACCAAGTGAATTAATCTACAAGCAGGGTACATTGAAAAACAAGAAAGTTTCAGTGACATAAGTACATTTTTTCTATTCTGTTTCAAGAACTTTTCAAACCACCCTTGTAAGCATCCCCGACGCCTGAAATAATTAAAAACAAATAAGTCGCCAGTTGCAGATGGAATCTCAATTTGGTTTTACAAAGAGTGCTATATGGCACTGGACCCTTACTTAGCTTGTATTTATTGTGAATCTCTCACCCAGCAGAAAGACCTAGCAACTGGGGAAAAAAATACAGAGGCGTCTCCTGTATATACGAAGGGCGAAAGAACAGACCCGCGAAATTACAGACCAATACCTGTAACATCAGTTTGCTGCAGAATTCTTGAACATATTCTGGGTTTGAATCTAATCAGTTTCATAGAGACCAGTAAGTTTATGTCCACAAATCAGTACAAAGCATCGCTCATGGGCAACTCAGCATGCCCTTTTGTCATACGACGTCTGTTCAAAAAATTCCAAAACTTTGTCCACAAAATTTTCTATGCTTATCTTTTAATTACTATGGATTGTCTCCTTCGAATTACTCTCCTCCACAATTGATACACTGCTCCCAATATCATTTCCACTTCCAGGAGCAGTCTTGACACACCTCTTGCTGGGTCGCATAAAGTGCCGTCTGCGAATTTTCTTTTATCTCATCTACCATTGCAGAACTTCATCCTTTTCAACTTTGGAAATAAAAAGAAGTCTGCAGGGGTCATACTATTCTCGCAAGGAACATCTCATTCTCATTTGTGAGATCCAAAAGTTTTTTTGGTCTTGACTCATGAGCCGTGGAATGAACTTGGCGGCAACACAATGCATTCCAAGATGCTGTGTCATTTCATAACATGATCCAATTGAAATGTTACATACTTCTACAATCTCTCAGACAGTGTATCTTCGACTGCCACACACAATTTCTTTGACGTTCCTGACACAAGCGTCATCAGGGGACATCTAAGAGCGTCCTGAACAAGGATTATTTTTGACTTTTGTAAAGCCATTTTAAAACGTGTGAATAATACATAACACCAAGTATGGCTTAAGCACTCATCGCTATAGGCTCCCAGCATCATTTGGTGTGTCTGTGTAAAGGTTTTCTTGAGTTTCACGCAAAATTTAATGCAGATGCATTGCTCCTCTAACTTTGCCATCACAAAATTCACAAACCCAGATTCCATATTTCTTGATTTCCGAGAAGCATTTGACATAGTGCCTCACTGCAGACTTTTAACAAAGGTACAAGCACATGGAATAGGTTCCCAGACATGTGAGTGGCTCAAAGACTTCTGAAGTAATAGAACCCACTACATTATCCCGACGGTGAGTGTCCATCAGTGACTAGGGTATCATTAGGATCATTCCAGGGATGTGTGATAGGAGCGCTATTACTCATATTTTCTATGTGCATAACTGATCTGATGGACAAAGTGGACAGTAATCTGTGGTTGTTTGCTGATGATGTTGTGGTGTATGGAAGGTGTCATCGTTGAGTGATTTAGGAGGATAAAAGATGACTTGGGCAAAGTTCCCAGTTGGTGTGATAAATGACAGCTAACCCTAAATGTAGAAAAATATAAGTTACTGCAGATGAGTTGGAAAAACTAATCCATAATGCCAGAATCCAGCATTAGTAGTGTCATGAATGAAGTCACATTGTTTCAATATCTGGACATAACGTTGCAATGTGATATGAAATGGAACAAACTTGTGAGGGTCATGGTAGGGAGGGCGAATAATCATCTTTCGTTTGTTGGGTGGATTTTACTACAGTGTGGCTCAGCTGTGATGGACATCACATATAGGATGCTAGTGTCTGGGATCCACAAGGGGTCGAATTAAAGCAGACATTGGGGTAATTCAGAGGCAGGATACTAGATTTGTTAACAGTAGGTCGAAACAACATCATACAAGTATTATGGAGATGTTTCTGGAACTCAAATGGGAATCCCTGGAGGGATTTTGAGGAACACTGTGCTGACTGCAGAACAATTCTGATTGCACCAACATACATTATGCGTAAGGACCACGAAGATAAGAGACGACAAATTAGAACTCATAGAGAGGCATATAGACATTCACTTTTTCCTCAATCGATTGGCAGATGGAACGGAAAAGGAACTGACTACAGTTGAAATAAAATTACTTGATAGTTGGCACTTCAAACGCCAATAAGAGTAGTCAGCGTCACACTTGAACTGTCTGCTGTTGCCAAACTCCACCAAAATTGGCCAGTCACTTCCAATTCCTGGTTCAGCATTCTTTCTTGATGTATTTGTATCCCGAATTACGAGCCCGACACTTTTATTATGTATTTCATGACACGCGATAGCTACACCAAAAACAACACACATTAACAATGCTAATGAAAGACACACATTTCATTCATAGCACTAACCAAACACTACTGAATAACTCAGCACAAGGTGTGATTCAGTATCATACATATAGTTATCATATTCACAGAGATCATCTTACATTAGATAAGCTTTTCACTACATTGTGTGAAACTGAAATTTTTAAGGTTGCAGTTCATAGTTGCAACTGGGTCACTACATTCACATATATAAATACTTCATGCAGTGCTGTGGCATAGCACAATGGTTGGCAGATTAATCTAATGTGTAGCATGTCGTAGGTTTGAATCTCATCAATGTAGCAAAATTTTTATTTCTAAATCTAACCAAAAGAGTGTGATTATTATTTTCATTCAATTAATTGGTTTAAATGTATTTTTTTATTTTTAATACTTTGCTGCATCATTTTTCATCATTGTTTTGACTGTTCTATTTGGTCTTATTTTTCTTCCTGTCACTATTTCTTCATTTGGAATCTGCCTCAGTCATCTATAATCCACGAACAAGTGCCCACATGGACTGTTCACTGGTTTCTAACATGGCAGCATGTGCAGCTAGAGTAAGGATAGTTACAGGTAACAAATGAAACGGAGAAATTTTAATTTGCTTTCAGCCCTGAAATTGAGTTTTTGTTGTCTTGAGTTTACCCTTAAGCGTTAGCTTTAATCGCCATGAACAAAGCGATCATGATATTAGTACTGCTGCAGACTGCTGACCACAATTTTCTCGGCTGGGTTAGGACACAAGTTTACAGTCAGGGATACAAAACGGGTCGTCTTCCCCAGTTCAGTCACTGGTCACTTTAAATCAATAGTCGACAGAGTATCCAACATTTCTGACATACCTTGCACCAGTCACTAGAAAAATTGCTCTGTGTTAAACGTTTAACATAATTTGTGAAGTGAGCCGCTTGTTTGTTGTCAACTGTAACCAAACGGTAGCTGGTAGCCAATGTGGCAACATTGTTGCGGCAAGTGATTGATGTCAACTATCAAGTAATTTTATTCAGACTATTGTAGTGAGACAGGGTACCTTCTGCCATGCACCATATGGTGGCTAGTGGAGTATGTATGTAGATGTGGAATCAGTCTTTCCTTCTCATCCCATCTGGAAAGTCTCCCCTGATCTGCAGTTCTGGGTAACTTTCTCAAAATCTACAATTTTTCCTAGACCTATCCTTCACCCCTCTTCCTTCCACTTCAACCCTTCTGCCTGAAGAATGAGCTACTGGCTCTGAAAGCTTGCCTAATTATAATCTTCTTTTATGTGTGTGTTCTGCCGCCACTTAGCAAGTAGATTGTTTATCTATCCAATTCAATTATCATGTAATCAAAAGCTGCATTTAACATGCCAAGTCTCTTTTACCAATCACTTTTAATATGTCCTACAGAATGTACTGTCTATCCTGTCCTTTTTTGAGATTACTGTTTTGTTGTACTTTTCTACAGGCATCATCTTACTTATTAGGAGTCAGTTCCTTCATGTTGTTGTTGTTGTGGTCTTCAGTCCTGAGACTGGTTTGATGCAGCTCTCCATGCTACTCTATCCTGTGCAAGCTTCTTCATCTCCCAGTACCTACTGCAACCTACATCCTTCTGAATCTGCTTAGTGTATTCATCTCTTGGACTCCCTCTACAATTTTTACCCTCCACGCTGCCCTCCAATGCTAAATTTGTGATCCCTTGATGCCTCAAAACATGTCCTACCAACCGATCTCTTCTTCTAGTCAAGTTGTAGAGCTGCATGTACTCGGGAAAAATTACGGCTGTAGTTTCCCCTTGCTTTCAGCCGTTCGCAGTACCAGCACAGCAAGGCCATTTTGGTTAATGTTACAAGGCCACATCAGTCAATCATCCAGACTGTTGCCCCTGCAACTACTGAAAAGGCTGCTGCCCCTCTTCAGGAACCACATGTTTGTCTGGCCTCTCAACAGATACCCCTCCGTTGTGGTTGCACCTACGGTACGGCCATCTGTCTCGCTGAGGCATGCAAGCCTCCCCACCAATGGCAAGGTCCATGGTTCATGGGGGGAGTTCCTTCATAGTCAACAGTTAAGGAATGGGTGGCTGAATTCATATGTAGCATATGTCTCTGTAAGATGACTCATGAACAACTTCCTAGAATTACAATCAAATATGAAAATGCTGAGAAAGAACACAGTGTGATATTGCAAGATCAGTAATTAAAAAGATGTGCAAAACATTTGATGCCGTGGCCATACCAGAAAGTGAGTGGCATGTCTGTTGAAGCCTGACTACAACCTAATGTGAAAAACAATTTGGGACAATCTGACACACAACTGATTCTATGCACCAATCTGTTCCCGTGGATGAAATGAAACAGCAGTTGCACAAAAATAGCCAAGGTGACTTAATCGGAGAGAAAGAGTGGTCATTGTTTTCTAGGATGCAAAAGGGATTTCTATTTTAGATTAGCTTGCAAGACTGAAACAATACCTCACAAATACAATGCAAGTATTCTGACTCAACTGGATGAAAAAATATGGAGCCAAGACCCAGGGGGAAAAAAAAAGTTTATTGTCAGTGAAATGCATATGGTCACAAAGGCACTTTCACAATAGGAAAACTGGGAGTTTCAAGTGTGAAGTCTTCAAATATCTATTCCATTCTCCAATTTTTTCACATTCTGACTTTAGCTTCTTCTTCTTTTCTTTTTGTATGAATGATTCACTTAAGACTACATGCGTCACAGCTCAAAACCGTTTTGTGAGTCAACAACTGGATATGTTTTCACTGGTCTGTCTCTTGTAACTCCGTTGGACATGGAGGTAGCAAATGAGGATGTAGGATGTCCATGACATACTGCTGTGCTGTCAGAGTGACCTGAAGTCATATCCGATGCTGCCCCACACGCCCTCTCCCTATGTCGTTGTCATACTCACTGACAACTGTCATCGCGGGTCTTGCAGAATGTCTCACTGCTGGTCACATGACAGGTGCAGGTGTGAAAGGGTTACTATGTGCTCGGCGTACATTACAGCAATTCTCCCATGGGCTCGTCAGACACGGTAAACCGGAAGCTTGCTGACAAGCACACCACCCTTACGTTCCCAAGCAGTCCAACATGGGGCCACTACCACATCTGAATGACTCACAAATCTGCATATTGCATAATTCAATCAGCCTGGCAAATGGAGACACCCAATTAGGCCCCTTCAAATTTTGTTGCGTGCTGATAATGCTGACTCACAGAAGTACAGGGCATCTGTGTCCTTCACAGGGATCACTCAACATCTTACACTCTTCACATCTCTTATAGCTCCTACCATTCTTGGTAACAATCCGAGACACAAACAAAGCTAATGCAATCTGGTGGCCTTTGTATCCATTTCAGAGAGTTGCGACTCTCATAATTTACCACTGGTATGCACACTCGTGAAACTACGTTGCTTCAGGGAGCTTCCCTTTTTTTTCTTCAAGCTGTTTAGTTCTTTGAATCCATTTTTCTTGTAGCTCAGAATAATTATTTTATTGTGTAGCAAACTTACAGACTAGCATTCTGGTCTGAGCTGTCGGAGTTGGCGGTCATGTGTGTGTGAGGTGTTGTGGGGCGGCGGATGTATAAGTTTGTAACAATAATAAAAAATCTGATTGCTGGATATATGCTTGCGTGTTGAATCAGTTTCTAGCTTTTAGAATGTTGTTATTGCTGTCTTTTGCCGTTCTCAACACTGGCTCTCTATTTACTCCGTGACCCCCAGAAAGTGATTTAATAAAACTTGGAGCCAGTAAATAGATATCCTAGTGCCCACTTTGCCTGAGAATGTTCTTATAGCTGCAGCTTATAGCTCTGAGGAATTAGGAGATTGTCCGGGATTTCTAATCAAAAACGGTTTTCCAAAATATTTGAGTATATTATGAAATTCACTAATAAAAACCACAAGTATCCCTACAACCTAACTAACAGAGCAGTTCAGAGTCTAATGCGCTGATGCAACTATAAATGTCCGAATTAAATGTTAAAAGAATGCTCGCCATAATTTGATGAAAATATTTCATCAAACGCCACGCTAAATATTTGGTAGAATGTCTGTCCCGCGACGGCACGTGAAAATACGACAATACGCAAACTGAAGCTAGTTAATGAAAATCATTCCAGAATTAACACTTCACATGAAATGTTCTCATGGTTCCGCGTATCTCTAGTAACTTAATACGGCACCCGAGGCTGTTTGTAGCAGATACACTGATGCGACGCGACTACCGACACAGATGGCGTGTCATTCAGCGTCTGGAGAGAACTGGGGCCTTGCTTCCTCGTGCAGTGTTCTTATATATAAAGCCGCGGTGCGGACGGCTGAGGGAACGCCTGATCAAATCCGCTATCCCGACTAGCCGCTGGGCTAGTAACGCACCACTTCAAGTTACATAATAATTTATAGCTTCTTTGGCTGATTGCCGAAGAAGCTCTTAATTTAAACGTGCATTCAGCACGCAGGTAAGTATTGATAATAACATTTTGACGTGGCTAAGTTAAATACTTTAGGCGAGAGAATTAATTTAATTGCCCTGCACGCACTAGATGAGCTCTGAACTGGCCCTGTTGAGATCCGCTATCGCTATAATTTTATAGGTATTAAAAAGAAACTTTACACATCTTCATAATCATAGCGGACCTCCAACCTATTTAAATCTAAACAACCTAGCCTTATTTATTAACCTACTTAATCTATCTCGCTTCCTTCAGTTTTGAGACGAAAACCAGAAAATCATGAATTTCCACTAAAATCTTAATATGTGAAATCCAAAGTACTGTTTTTATTAAATCATTATGAAAGATGAATCTAAATATAAATTTTGAAGTCTCTAGCTCTGTTCTGTTGCGCCAATGATTTTTCCAGAAAAACGTCCAAATCTCGGAAATGGCTGAAGTTATCGAACTGATATTTAACACACATTAATTTAATATTATTTCTGACATGCTAGAAAAGTTTTAGTTCATTTGCTTGATTTTTAAGGTATTGCGCAACATTTATGACGTCAGAGCTAGTTACAGCAGACTGGCTGACACTCAATGGAAACTGATGTGAATTTACTACAGCGTGAGTAGGCTGCTTCCCTACATCACCCTCTACTTAAATTTTTTGCTTATGAATGTTAATGAATGAAAAAAAATTTAATTACAAAAAGGGAAGCAAGAGTACAGTTTAACTCCCTATGAAAATTCAAAATTGAAATATAAACCTGTAGAAACATTAAAGAAAACTGATTACCTAAATTAATTATTTAAATTGTAGGCATGTTCACTGCCTTTTAAACAATGTCATTACTCAAATTTTTAAAGCAAAGTCATGAAATATTTTGGCATACATATTGCCTTAGACAAACAAACACATACAAATTGAAAAATTATGAAAATCTTAGATCCATTAAATACATTAAATACATCTTTACATACACAAATTCAAAGAAAATAACATGACACATAAACAGATGATTATCTCTTAGCAGTCTTTTTTAAACCTGAAAGAAAAAGTTCACAAATAATTTTTACACACGTGGTTGTAGCCGCTTTGGCTGGCGTCCTACACTTCCATTCACAAGGGTAGAGGAGGGGAAGTTGCTATGGTGTGCGTCCTTCACGTTCTCTCTAAATTACATGGGGAAAGGGGAGGGGTCACTGTGAGTTGTGTCCAAGTCACTCCACGCTTTCACGCAGCTACCAGGCTGCCATTATCTGGTTTGTCCTGTAGAACAAACAAAAAGAGTGCCTCAGACTCTGTTCACTTAATATCTGTGGGTGGGTCACAATGAAATGGGGATATATACATTTTATCCTTCAACATTTTTCTGGAACAAAGTTAACAGAACCTTTTCAATTTTACTCTCGTGGTTACTTAACTGTCATAAAATCGTTAAACAAATGGCTCAAAACGCCTTTAGTCATGTACTAGAGAAAATCTATGCTCAAGGCATACAGTGATGAATCATATTTAATCTGAATTTATTATTTCTGGGCCGGAACACTGAACCAATGCTCGGTACATCCTTGATACATTTGCATTTTAAGCACTTAACTGACTCATCTTTGATTACTTTATTCTTAGAGATAGTATGAGTATGATTAGTGGTTGTTTTCTCAGCTTCTTTGTACATGTGAGTAACTTTTGGTAATAGTACAGTTTTGAGTGTTCAAAACACACTACGTTTAGTTGACTACAAAATCCACTTATTGGTCCTCTGCTGTTGTCAGTTCCACATCTGCAATTAGGTACTTACTTACTTTGAAGTGTATTTATGCTGAGCTAAAATAATGTTTCACGTCTGTCAGTATGTTATTTATTTATTTTGCTAGTGTATGTACTTATTTAACACTCACTCTATTAATATTTAAAGCATAGGATAGCACATTTATTTCATATTCATAGTGTATTGCAGCTGATTAGTTTGCTCACGTGGCAATCCATTTCCACTCAATCGGACGCTGAAACCACAGGTAGTCTCTTTCAGACCTACCACTAAACTGCATCAAATAATTATGGACGAGCGTAATGCTATATTCCTTAAACCTATAGGACACCATGAGCTGCTCTGTCTCATTTAACATAAGGGTACCTATGGTCGCATTCACGCCTCCAACTCATAACCTCAATACGTGTAGGTGTATCCTGTCACACACTACACTAAAATAATGGCCAGCTCCAACCTTATAAATACTTCAGGGTCGTGTCCTTCACGTCTCAACCACAAACACTGTTCAATTCTATTATACTGCCTTTCCTTGCTACACAAGGTGAGTTTATCCTTACAACTTATCTGCATATATTTCATACCACTAAGCAATCTCTTTTACTATTTATTAGTCAGCTCTAAAGCATACACTAGGTCTCATTGACACTTCAGATGCTGCTTGTACATGAATTCATACATCTTTTTAAATTACTGTTGGTGGACCATTTCCAATAAAAGAACACTTTGTAGTTACTATATTACCAGGGTACTATACATAATTGTTACTCAAATACATTTGTATCTTAATTACGTCATACTTCCCTATTGTTTGTCACTATTAGGTTTGTCACATTAGGTATTTTTCTTCACTAATCGGTAGATAGAATGGTTGCATAACTCATGGCTTGATAGCCATGACAGAAAATTTTCATGTCTGGAAAGAAAAGGTCGAAAATTTTAGTGGATAGGAAAGAGGAAGAATGAGTGAGACCTGAAAGGGAAAGAAGATCTCACACAGCTGGGACTGCACAGCTGCCACACTGTGTAGAGGTTACAGAACAACCTCCTCCCTACAGCATTCATTAGCTTAATGCTGTATTGATAATTATACTGGAAAATTTAGTATTTGGAAAGAAAATGTCGAAATTTTTGAGGATAGGAAAGATGAAGAATGAGTGAGACCTGAAAGGGAAAGAAGATCTCACACAGCTGGGACTGCACAGCTGCCACACTGTGTAGAGGTTACAGAACAACCTCCTCCCTACAGCATTCATTAGTTTAATGCTGTAAAGAAGAGTTAGAAATTTTAGGTGGATAGAAAAGATGAAGAGTGAGTGAGACCTGAAAGGGAAAGATCTCACACAGCGGGGACTGCACAGTTGCCACACTGTGTAGAGGTTACAGAACAACCTCCTCCCTACAGCATTCATTGGCTACCTATGAATCTGCCAGGTCGATCTGAAAATACTTTATGATGCCTTTTTAGAACCTGTCTCAGTTCTTCCTTTTGATTGCCTGAAATCCTATCGATTTCCTGCAATTTAGCTTCTATTTTGTCTAAAATAATTGCTTCTTCTTCTTCTTCTGTGTTCAACTTATTGTTATTAAGATTAACATCCTCGTCCCAATACCTCCTGTTTTTCAGAACTCGTATAGGCAGCTCCCAAGTTTCATGATCAGTTACTACATGTTTATCACTAAAAGGTACTATAATTACTCCGGTTATTGGCAAGACCATTTTTAACTGGCTTCTTTCAAAGTCAACAACACTCTGATATTTCGACAAGAAATCTATGCCAATTAAAACCTCAATACTGAGATTGTTTACAATTAAACATGGATGATCAATTACATTACCATTTATGTTAAAGGGTAGCAAAGCTTCTTGCTTTACTGTTTTTGACACCTTGCCAGTAGCACCAATTATTCTTAGTCCTGATACCCTCATTACAGTAAGTTTGTCTTTACCAGGTAATGCATCAAAGAAGGACTGAGATATTGCACTCACCTCACTTCCACTGTCTAAGAGACAACGTACATTGATACCCAACATATTCACTATTATTATAGGGTGGCTTATTCTAGGTTGTACAGGTGGTTCCTCACATTCATCTAGTAGTTCCTTTTGGATTTGTCTCCAACTAAAGTGATCAACATCTGTCTTCATTACATTTAGGTCACAGTGTGTAGGGGTTTCCTGAATTACATTTTCAGCTGCCTTTTCCAGTCTGTCTATTAATTTTAAATCGAAACACCGCATGACTTCATTACATTTAGTTTGCTGAACATGACCCAAATTACTATAGTCTGAGCGATTCTGCGCCTCCAGACCGGGCATAACATTAGTTACAGCTAAACCACTTTCACCATTATCGTCGGTTTCCTTCTCAAGTGACAACTGGTCACAGCTACTGGGTTCATTGACCCCAAACAGCCTACCCTCTACATTCCTACTTATCTCCTGTCCTAAATCTATTAGTACATTATCAACATCCTGCACAGGCACTTTAGATAAGAGCACATCATCCTCATCGTAAATATAAGCATGAATTTCTTCTGCTTCTTCACCTGTCAATTCAGTATTTTGTAGCTCATCCCTACTGTTACACTGCTGCGCCTTCTCTTTCTCTTCCCACTTAGAAAGCGTTTCTAACACGGTATCTATCAAATACTGTGAGTGATCTAATATTTCTGTTGTATCCTTAGGTGCTACCGACATTTCATCCATCTGTTCAGTTTGAGTATTCTGATCTGTCTTACCCATTCCCTTAACTACTGGCTTAGGAAAAGTAACCGCCTGGTGAGCGCCAGTGTCCTCATAGACGGGAACTAGTTTTCCTGCCTAGGTCTACTACTGTTTCCTTTATTTTCATTATAGTTAGCTGGCATAGCCTTACTTTCCGTACTGTTGTTTACATGCATATTTCTGTTTGGAACAAAATTATTATCCCTTGGACGCCATTGTTGGTTCTGATAATTATTTCCCCAATTCCTATCTCTCTTAGGATGACGAACACCTACTGTTCTGATGTTTACATTGCCATTTTGCTCGTTCCTAAAATTACTATTATTATTATTGGCATTACGGTTATTACGTGCTTGCTCCTCATTGGCAGCAACACGTTCTACACGTTCCAAATATTCAATGAAACGATCCAGATTGTCTCTAGGGGCTGATATAATTCTAGTTTGCCAGTACCATGGCAGTTTGACTTCCAGACCTAGTATAATCATTTCTGGTTTTAGCTTTTCCGCCAAATGTGACAAACGTGAAATCCATGACCTAGCAAACTCTTTAATAGATTCCTTGCCTGCATTGAAGCGTTTTCCACTCCAAAATTCTCTCAACACTTCATTTTGCTTATTGCTAGACCAATATTCATTAATAAAAGCTGTTTTAAATTCCGCTAAAGTTTTACATTTCAACATAACATCAGCTGACCAACGCATGGCGTCACCTGCTAAATGGCTTCTAATAAATGAGATTTTCTCTCGCTCAGACCAAGTTGGTGGAATCACATCTTCAAAATCGTTCCAGAAATCTAGCGGGTGGATATTTTTATCTGGATCGAACTGCAAGAACTGCCGACACCCGATAAAAGCAGCGTTTGCAGCTACAACTTGTTGTACACTACCATTACCAGAAGTTACTGAAGCTACTTTACTTTCAATGTTAGCAATGTTAGTACTGATATTTTCTACTTTCATTTCAACATTATCTACTCTTTGTACAATATGAGTAGTGTCAGTTTTGATTGCTTCTACTTCTGCTTGACATATGTTTACTTTTATATTAACATCTTTAAATCTATCTGAGCACAGTTCAGATTCTGCCTCGATCTTTTCTGTTAACTTGTGCTCCAGCTTCGCATCTTCCATTTGGAAGTCTTTGCGAACCTCAGCAACTTCGGATTTAACTGTTTTATACATTTCAGAAAACTGTTGAGCAACCTTTTTCTTAATATCCTCATGATTGCAATCAATTTTACAATTCAAACTGTCAAGATCCTTTTCAACTTATTGCAACCAGCCTTGAAGGTATCGTCCATTACCTCCAATCGTTTATTAAAACTAGTTTGGCTGGCCACAATTTCATACTTTAATTCAGCATTATTGGATTCTAATTTATTGTCCATTGCCTCAAACCGTTTATTAAAATTTGTTTGACTGGCCACCATTTCAGACTTTAATTCAGCATTGCTGGCAGCTATTGCTTGTAATATAACATTTAAATCAACAGCCCCAGCATCTTTGGGTTGCTCACGAGCTGGCTTTTTATCACACTCAGGTGACGAAAAACTAGCTCCAACACCAGAATTATCAAAACTAACTGAAACTTCTGATTGATTAGTCATATCTAACTTCTCCTTCTTAAACTCTACCATCTCTGATGACTGTTTCATTTTTAATTCATCAGAGAAACTATCATCCACTAAATTTATCATTTCTACTTTCCGCTTTACTACAGGAGTCTCTATTATTGAATCATTGCCCCTTCCCACACTACTGCCAGGAGACAATACTTCATATTTCACCTTAACATTACTACTTTCATGCATATTTACACTCGAACCGTTGTCTGGATTTACAGTTCCCTCAACAGACATAGGTTCTGATTTAAGTTTAACCTCAGTTTCTTTTGACGGTTCCATCGCCGACAGTCTTTTAGTGCAGGTTAGTAAAATTTTTAACAGTTTTTCACTTAACTTAGTTCCTTCTGCACGACGTATGGCGTTGCCGGCGCGGCGTACCAGGATTCCTGATGCGACGTGGCACGTTAAACTGCAGACGGCTCTCCGACGGCTGTTGTGTGTTAGCGTGGCCCGCAATTGCAGGCTCTGCGTCGGCTGCTCCAGCGGACGACTGCGGTGCGGCGAGACTGGCTTCTCGCGATGCCGGCAGCACCGCTAGACTCAGTGCCAGCTCCGTCAATCCAGATGCGTTGTTAATCCAATTGCGTCGTCCACATGCACACGTAACACATTCACTGTTCTATACTCAGTTGCGTGTCGCATTTCACTCGCGAATCCGAATAGTTAAAAATCACTTTCACTTAGTTGTTTCCCGGCCGATGCACCATATGTGGGGCGGCGGATGTATAAGTTTGTAACAATAATAAAAAATCTGATTGCTGGATATATGCTTGCGTGTTGAATCAGTTTCTAGCTTTTAGAATGTTGTTATTGCTGTCTTTTGCCGTTCTCAACACTGGCTCTCTATTTACTCCGTGACCCCCAGAAAGTGATTTAATAAAACTTGGAGCCAGTAAATAGATATCCTAGTGCCCACTTTGCCTGAGAATGTTCTTATAGCTGCAGCTTATAGCTCTGAGGAATTAGGAGATTGTCCGGGATTTCTAATCAAAAACGGTTTTCCAAAATATTTGAGTATATTATGAAATTCACTAATAAAAACCACAAGTATCCCTACAACCTAACTAACAGAGCAGTTCAGAGTCTAATGCGCTGATGCAACTATAAATGTCCGAATTAAATGTTAAAAGAATGCTCGCCATAATTTGATGAAAATATTTCATCAAACGCCACGCTAAATATTTGGTAGAGTGTCTGTCCCGCGACGGCACGTGAAAATACGACAATACGCAAACTGAAGCTAGTTAATGAAAATCATTCCAGAATTAACACTTCACATGAAATGTTCTCATGGTTCCGCGTATCTCTAGTAACTTAATACGGCACCCGAGGCTGTTTGTAGCAGATACACTGATGCGACGCGACTACCGACACAGATGGCGTGTCATTCAGCGTCTGGAGAGAACTGGGGCCTTGCTTCCTCGCGCAGTGTTCTTATATATAAAGCCGCGGTGCGGACGGCTGAGGGAACGCCTGATCAAATCCGCTATCCCGACTAGCCGCTGGGCTAGTAACGCACCACTTCAAGTTACATAATAATTTATAGCTTCTTTGGCTGATGGCCGAAGAAGCTCTTAATTTAAACGTGCATTCAGCACGCAGGTAAGTATTGATAATAAAATTTTGACGTGGCTAAGTTAAATACTTTAGGCGAGAGAATTAATTTAATTGCCCTGCACGCACTAGATGAGCTCTGAACTGGCCCTGTTGAGATCCGCTATCGCTATAATTTTATAGGTATTAAAAAGAAACTTTACACATCTTCATAATCATAGCGGACCTCTAACCTATTTAAATCTAAACAACCTAGCCTTATTTATTAACCTACTTAATCTATCTCGCTTCCTTCAGTTTTGAGACGAAAACCAGAAAATCATGAATTTCCACTAAAATCTTAATATGTGAAATCCAAAGTACTGTTTTTATTAAATCATTATGAAAGATGAATCTAAATATAAATTTTGAAGTCTCTAGCTCTGTTCTGTTGCGCCAATGATTTTTCCAGAAAAACGTCCAAATCTCGGAAATGGCTGAAGTTATCGAACTGATATTTAACACACATTAATTTAATATTATTTCTGACATGCTAGAAAAGTTTTAGTTCATTTGCTTGATTTTTAAGGTATTGCGCAACATTTATGACGTCAGAGCTAGTTACAGCAGACTAGCTGACACTCAATGGAAACTGATGTGAATTTACTACAGCGTGAGTAGGCTGCTTCCCCACAGTGTGCTTGCTTGTGTGAATGAATGGTGTGTATTTCTATTTCTTTTTCTGATGAAGGTTGTGGCCAAAAGCTTATGTGTAAGTGTCTTAACTGTGCCTGTCTGCATTTTAACGTGCCATCTTTATGGTAATTAGCACTCTATCTTTTCCTACACTGCTGATATTCCAACCTGGAGTTTCCATTGTTTGAACTTACGGTCTACTGTTTTATGTTGCAGTGCACTTCTACAAGTGTAATACACAAATGTTGCCTTAGGAAAGAGTCACAATAACATCCATGTCTACCGTTTGCTATTTTTTACGAAATAGCACATCACACTCGAAATTTAACTTAGCCAATGAAATAAGTTTGAAGATTTATTGTGTGTAAGAGACACGAGGGCCCACTGTGTGGGAAATGTGGGAAGTTCTGTGCAGAGATGGAGTTATCCACAGACGCAGTAAGTCTTGGGAGCTATACGGGTGTTTATACATCGACACCTGCTGGGATGAGGGGCCACTTACTCTGAGGTGGCGCTGTGCCAGCAACGAGCTCGACCCATTGATTAGCACCACAGATGACAATGAGCAACCAGCTGCTTCTCTGTGCAGAGATATAAAATTTATCGATTTTGGACATCTTTTGACAATCTGTCACATGGAGAACAATGTTTACTCTGGCAATTTTAACACTAATCTAGTGTTCTGCAACATATTAATGTGAAATGTTGTCTATGATGTTGAAGCGTGTAAGTTAAACTGATATCTGAGAATTTGTTGTTTTTGTGGCATTATCTGGAAAATGGCCTCTCTTGCAGCTCCAAGCATAAATGTCAAGTGAAGAAGAATGATTAGCACAGCACACTGGAACCGAGTAGGGATCCGGTTTACTGCTCGGCCACTAAATTAGCATATCGTGAGTACACCAGAAGAGACGCTGTACACACTTGCATATACTACATACACAAGTACAAGCATCGATCAAGCTACTGCGAAACTGCACTCTGTGTGACTCATCACTACATCAGAATACTGTAAATGTGGTGATTCCAATTTCTTAAGGTCTCTTCCTGTTTGTTTTCATCAGTAGGATCTTATTTTTCAAGTATGTGGGAATCCAATGAGCTGCCTGTTTGGATACATTCTTTCTGTATGTCCCACAAGTTGGATTCCTTGGAGACACATTGTAACAAGAGCTTTTAGGAATTTGCCTGGAGATTTCACACTGGGTTCTGTGTGATGTATCCCATCCTTTATTCTTGGACCTAAGATTTTTACTACAATTTTACATTCTTCTAATTCAGTTTGCTGTTTTCATGTCTTGTGCTGGACAAAGAGTCTCTCTCATGCATAAAGAAATTCTAATTTGATCACTGTTGTACAATGTTAGATTTTAGAGTTCCAGGAAAAATACTTTTAGTTAACTGAGAGACAGTTTGTACTTTCTGAAGTCTGGATTCTATGGCCTTCTTTTCATTATGATGTTCAGTGGTCTTTTTCACCAAATTATTTAAACTATTTAACACCGAATACTATGTCATTGCCTATATAAGTTCACCCAGTGCCATTTTGGTATCAGCCAAGAATTTTTTCTCCAGGTGAAATTAGTAGTCCAATTTTCCTAGCTTGCTCCCTTAATATTTCAAATTGCTTTAGCATATCAGTGATGTCTTTGTCAATTAGTATTATGTCATCGGTATAGGTTACACAATATAATTCTATCTTTAAGTTAACGTTCTAGTCAGTGTAATAGTGCACCTGCTCTTCTCCATTATCTTACAATTTTCTTAGGGGCATAGTTGAATAGCAATGTGATATGCCATCCCATTTTCATATTCTTATGTCTGTCTTAAATTACACTGCTTGAAAAAAAGTGAGACACTCAGAAGGTGGGGAGAAAACAAATTGAAACATAGCTAATTTAGAGGGTATGTGATGTTATTTCAGTGATAACAAAACAGAGTCAAATTTACACAGAACTTATCAGTTTGAGCCCACTTATCAATACAGCAATGCACCCTGTCTGGCCTGGACAGTGCGGGAGGATGTCGTAAAGCTGCTGCATACCCTCCTGAGAAAGGTGATCCACAACTGTTGTAACTGGACATTGCAATCATGGATACAGGCAGTGGGATGGAGTTGACGTCCATGTTGGTCCCATAATGTTATATCAGGGACAGATATGGGGATTTTGCTGGCCACAGGAGTATATCAACATCACACAGACAATTTAAAGAGACACATACTACATGTGGACAAGCACCGGCCTGTTGAAAAATAGCACCACAATACTATTACACACTGCTGTACCATCAGAGTTCCCACGGCCATTACAAGCCGTGACCTGAAGTCATACCCAATGGCTCCCCACACCATGGGATTCCTTTGTGACCCACCCCCCCCCAAAATGTGGAAGAATGGGACCTCTCCCCATCTCCCCGGGTCACTGTCAAACTTCTCCACGATAGTCATTTGGAGCAGTGCAGGACTGGGACTCATCAGTGAACATAATGTGACGCCATTCATTAGCAGTCCGTACTTCTTGATCATGGCACCACTTCACATGCAGTCATTTGCTTGGGTGTTAATGGCAGCCTATGCGCAGGACGGCAATTCCATAGTCTGGCTGCTCCTAGCTGTATGACACAGCATGTTGCAAGGAGACTATTACAGTGAACTCCTGTTTATCCGAAATGATCAGGACGGTGGTCAGTTCCGATAACGAAAATTCCAGATAAATCAAAGTCCCCCTGTTTTCACATGTGAACACTCCAAATTGCGTCAATATTGCGAAATACGATCGTAAAACGTGCGTAGGGTATGTAAAACATTACTGATATGGTTGCAAATAACCCTACACTTTTTTACTGAAAAAATTGTGTTGACATGTTAAAAAGGCACCAAACTATGATTGAAAACTCAAAGTTTTTAAATACTGTATAACAAAGCTCGTTTATTTTGCATTCTTACAGAAAAAATCTCCCTTATTTGGCAGCAGGAAAAAACAGGAGTTTTAATTTTATTACCTACTCTTTTGAATAAAAAATAAACTACTGAACAAAATTATGAAACAAATCTAGAGATTACTCAAAGGAACGAAAAGTCTGTCCAGAGGAACTTTCAAGAAAAGTATAAAAAAAAAAAAAAAAAAAAAAAAAAAAACTTTTTAAGTTATGGACATAGAAGTTCTAGGATGCTTCATTAGAGTTTATTTTTTGGTAACGAAGTCACGAATGCCTTTTTTTCTTTTTTTTTTTTGCTTGAGAAACTATTGCTGCAACAATACATCTCCAACGTTGAAATCAAACTATTTCAGGATAAATCGTCTCCTCCTGTTGGCTGATGTACTCCAGGGCAGTTTGGATCACTTCGTAACAGAATGTGTGAGGAATATTTTTCTCTGATTCATCATCAGAAACATAGTCTTCTAACGCTTTATGATCGGTCACAATTTGGACGATTTCATCCTCAGTCACATGAAAAAATGCCATTTTCCATCCACTCTTCAATGTCTTCGAAGTGTGTGTCTTTACAACCAGCTTCTCCAGTAAATTCACCAAAATTATGTCAGCTTGAGTTTCGGTGTTGTCTCCTCCTTCCCACCACTTAGGTTGCCTTACGATCTAAGAGTTTTTCCAAGACCTAACAAGAGGAACTGGAGGAATTAGATTCCAAGCTTCAGCAATCAATGAATGACACTTAAAACATCAATTTTTTTAAGAGCTTCCACAAAATCATCTGCAGCATCAATCACACCTATTAAGTATTCCAGCATCTTGTGTCTGTAATGTTTTTCCATCGCCTCAAGAATACCTTGGTCCATCGGTTGACATAGAGATGTGACATTTTGTGGAAGAAATACAACTTTGATATCCCCATCTTGCAGATCACCTGGGTGAGAAGGAGCATTGTCCACAAGAAGTAGCGCTTTTCAAGGAAGTCCTTTTCCTTCCATGTAATTTACTACAGCTGAAACAAACTCTGCCTGGAACCACTCTCTGAAGATGGCACGGCACTGTTCATACATGCCTTAAGACTGATTCGTGTACCTCAGTGGGAAAGCTGGTTGGTTGGTGTCTAAATGCTCTTGGTGTTTTGGATTTGCCAATTAAAGTAAGACACAGTTTATGATTGCCAGTGGCATTACTGCAAGCGAGGACAGTAAATCTTTCTTTGATTTTTTTGTATCTGGAAGCCATTTCTTCTTCTTTAGAGGCAAGGGTTTTCGTTGGCAGCATTTTGTAATTCAACCCAGTTTCATCACATTTGTAAAGTTGATTGTCAGTATAACCTCCTTTGTCAATGATTGTGTGCAGTTTCTTCTTAAAATCAGCATAGCAGCTTCATCCCCAGATAATGATTTGGCACTGATGGCAATTTCATGGATGCCATGCTGCTTCTTGAAATGATCCTGCCAGCCATTACTTCCGAGGAATTCTTGCTTCTTTCCTTCTATCAGCTCATTAGCTCATTTTGACAAATTAGAGGACCTGAAACTGACACACCTTTGGCTCTTATTTATTCGTGCCACAAAAATAATGCCTCTTCTAACTGAGGATGTGCACCTTTTCTCATTGTTTTTCAAGATTTCACTGCGCTGCCCAATGCTTGGATGGAACAAAAATTTTTCAATTCCTGATCGATTTGTCTTCCGATCAGTAATTGTACTCCTACTCTGCAGCAACTTTTGTGGGTGGCTCACCAGCATCAATTCTCTGCAAAGTGTGATGCTCTTTTTCCAACAAGATCACATTCATTTTATGTTATGTGCCCTTAGTCACGTTCAGTGTTCTTTTTACAGACACTCGACTGAGTCCTTTATGGTTTTTGGCCCCTTTTATCTCTGGACACTTTAAGGCACATAGTGGGAGCACAAAACCTCAAATCAGACACACACAAATGCACAACTTGACAACACTCGAGATGCCCTAGACAAACTTTTGATTTTTGAAACCAGGCTGTGGCAGCCATCAAATGAAAGCATTCGATACATCTATGCCATTTCCTCTGTTCTACCCAAGCCCACGTGGCAACACAACAGGGTGTTGTACGTTCACTGTTAAACACTCAGCTTTGATGTACCGACAACAAGTGGAAAGAGTTAGGCGGCGCACTCTAATTGTCAGTTTCGACAGGCCTACGTTGCGCTCCATAGAACAATACTGTATGTACTGTACTTCCAAGGAGTTCCAATAGATGGCAGTGGCATGAAACCATGCAATACGAATAAGAAACGCACTAGAGCTTCAACCAACACACGCACGAATTGACGATACTTGGACTTTTGACACGCACCAGTGCACTGATTAGCAGTAGATTGCCAAAAAACACCAGCAAATGCTTGGCTCCAGGTGCACGCAAATTGAAACTTGTCAAGTGTCAATCTAGCTAGCCAAAAGTGTAGCTGCACAAGAGTTTACTGTACTTGTTCTCAGATGGCAGTCACAGACGTGAACAGGTTACAATGTACTCAGTACACTACACAGTGATGCTCCCTTGTAGTGGTCTGATGTAGTCAACTGGAACATTGATGATGAGTAAGCCCTTACTTTCCAACATCAGGCCACTGTCAGATCCAAATACTCCAAAAATACAGATGTTGCAAGGTTTAACCAGGGGACCAAATGGACATCCACAATGAGGTTTCTTTCAAACTCTCATCAGATAATGCTGTCTCACACCAATATGCAGCACCTTCATATCCTCCAGAGTGATGATTCAACATCTGACGCTATTCACATCCCTTATATACCACACGATGCTTGCTAAACAGCAATAAAAAAAAAAAAAAAAAACACTAATGAATAATGAAGGAAAAGACAGACTGTTACTTACCATAAAGAAGATACCTTAGGCTGCAGATGGGAAGAATTAAAAGACACTTACATAAAGCTTTCAGCCACAGCCTTCATCAGTAAGTAGTAATCTGTCTTTTCCAACATTGTTGATATTCCTACTGGAGTTTCCATTGTTTCAAGGACACTGATGCTTTTCTGTGAGTGTTTGCTTTATGATGTTTTCTGCATTTTAGCTTTTTTTTAAAAAAGAAAAAAAAAAGAAAGAAAGAAAAAAAAAAAAAAGATTTGTTGCTGGAAAACTTCTGAAGTCCAATAAAGGAGTTACAACAGCCATATATGGCTATCTGGTGGACCTTGCAGAACCAAATTCTAGGGCTGAAATATACTGTTGACCAATGGGCATTAATCAGAATGAATACTAAATAAAAAATTAAATTCAAGTTTACACAAAAAACACAGGTTCTATCACTGTTGCTTTTCATTCTATTTTGCTCTTATGTTTGCTATGACTTGTTAAGCAGAAATTTTCTTTCTATCTACAGAGTTACATTTGCTGTAATGTATCTTACCTCCATGTTGTTTCTTCTTTCTTCTCACTGCTGCCCCAATCATGGAAAGCAAGTCATCCTCACTGCATTTGCTTCGTATTGCATCTCTGAAACAACAGTTAAAACACCCGTTAAACAGTACCAGGCAATTACCACACAGTGAAATGTTGGTACACTAAAAAGGAAGAAAAACTTTGCAGAAATCTTCAACAGTAATCTTGTAGTCTGCAGTAGGCAACAGCAGGATAACAAACCCACTGGACAAGAATGGGAAAGTCATGATAGAAGTTACTTTTATTTTTATAAATAAACAGGTATCTTACACAAATGCTCAAGAGTATACATAGGATCTCGGGCTGAAGAGGTGGAGCAGAAACTGACATTAGTTTTGTTGAAGAGGGAGTACTGGAACACAGCACAATTTCTTGCAAAATGAAGCCAAATTTATTGATAAACTCTTAATTAATTGCCAAGCTCACTAATGTGACCATTTTATAACAGGTACTTACTGCTTGGAGTATATGTGACTTTTCAGGCTTGCCTAATAGATCTGTTGCAAAAACACTTTGGGTTCCCCACCAGATAACATTATGCAAGTCCCTCCCTCAATATTTCAGTGACACAACGTTTTGGCATCTTCAGGTGGTGGTGATTTCCACCATCACTGCTGCAAGATGCAACTGGCAATTTCCACGTGACAGCTTTGAAATTTATCATGTGGATGACTATGACCATCATATTTAGAATTCAGAGGATTTCATAGAATACCTGAAGATGCTTAAACTAGAACTTTCAGATCTTTTAGTTAGCTCAAATGTTATATCATTACTTACAAAAGTGCCCCTGCAGCCCTCATTAGAGGTTATTAGCAGCAAGTTTGAGAAAGAAATTGTGATGCTGTTTAAACATGTGCATACCTCATCCTATTTCTTATGTAACACCAACTACTTTAATCAAGTGGACAGTGTTCCCATGGGAGATCCTCTATTTCCCTTAGTAAATATCCAACATTCCTCCTTCTGGCAGAATGCTGAAGAGACATTTGTGGTGTGGCCCACATAATACAGACACTACCTATGTCCCTGCAGCATTTGCACTCGCTCCATCTGAATATTCAGTTCACTGTGGAAGTACAAAAAGATAGCAGCTTACCATTCCTGGATGTCACGGTTAGAAGAAAAGCTGACATAGCACTGGGGCTTAGTCTCTACTGCAAACTGATACACGCAGAGTTATATTTGAGGTCCAAAAGTTGCCGTCACCCTGCACAATGTGGTAGTGTCTTACACTCCCTGGCACATAGAGCACACGTGATTTCAGATACCGACAGTCTGCCTGGTGAACTGTAACACCTAAGAACAGTGTTCCAGCAGAATGTTTATTCTTGTAAACAGATTTGCAATGTGTTCTGAGCAAAGCAAGTTCAGTGTAGGGATGTAAATGAAGATACTTAGACAAGCACTGCAAATGGCTTTCTTGCCATATTTCAGTGGCATGTTTTCAAAATTAAAAGAATCGCTAAGAGAAACAGAATCAAGTGTGTTTTTCGTCTACCAGCAAAACTAAGGAATCGTTTGTGTTCAGTTAAAGACAATTTTGACCTTAGAAAACACAGATCATATATAAGATCTGATGCCATTATGGGAAACCTTATATAGGGCAGACACCTCACATTGTGCAAGAACACTGTGTTCAACAGCGCTGACAAAAATGCCACCCAGTAAATTAATGGTAGCAGAGCACTGCCTGAATACAGGGCACCACACGTTTCCCAAGAGGACTGAAATTGTATCCTCAGCATCATCACTCTAGGACTGTGTTTTTAAGAATGAGGCATGTATCCATACGGTGGGCAATCTTACCAACAGGAATATGGAATTTTGACTAAGCACTGCCCAGAATCCAGCACTGACTGCCATGAAATTAAAACAGTAGAAACCAGATCCTCCGATGTATGACCTGATGCAGTACCTTGCAGAGAGTTAATTCAGCTCTTAACCACACGAGTGTCCAGAAGTGCAGTCATTGCCCACAACACATAAGCAGAAGGCTACTATGAATGGCATTTCCATCCAACTGGGAGTGCCTGTCCACACATTCGTGCTCCTGCTTCTAGCCTGACAAATTTCAATTCTGCTGTGCGAATATCACCAGCCACATCTTGCAGCAGTGATGACAGGACCCACCACTACCTGAAGATGACGAACAGTTGTGTTGGTGAAATATTGTGAGGCTTGGACAAAGTTATTCAGTGGCAAATCTGAGAAGATTTGTATACACTATTTTTCTGTGACGCAGGTAATGTGCAGCAAAATGTGATAACTTTCTGCATTTTCCTTTTTGTACATTTCAAAATACCCCAAAAATTGGTGAGAAACACTGAACATATGACATAACCAGATGACACACCCCACAGCATGTGCAGCAGTCGGGGTTGAGTGTAAATGAATGATTGAGCAGTGCAATACTTTCATTTGAGTAAACAGAGCAAATTTCGAAAACATTTTGTAAATATGATCTGTTGTAAATGTAGATGTTAAAAATTATTGTCCCTGCTGTAATCAAGCAAAAGCAGTTCTGATTTTGTGTTTATTGCTTCTGTCCCTTCTCTTGTTAGTAAAGAAAACATAGGTCATTTAATGGCGATGATGCTATTCTGAAGTTTATACTCATCTACTTGTTATGCAATATGGTAGGTTTTCATTGTACTGTACTTTGCAAGAAATCAAGGAAACTGCAAGACCGGTAAATAAAATAATAAACTTCTATATATAAAAATAAAGATGAGGTGACTTACCGAACGAAAGCGCTGGCAGGTCGATAGACACACAAACAAACACAAACATACACACAAAATTCAAGCTTTCGCAACAAACTGTTGCCTCATCAGGAAAGAGGGAAGGAGAGGGGAAGACGAAAGGAAGTGGGTTTTAAGGGAGAGGGTAAGGAGTCATTCCAATCCCGGGAGTGGAAAGACTTACCTTAAGGGGAAAAAAGGACAGGTATACACTCGCACACACGCACATACCCATCCACACATAAAGACACAAGCAGACATATATATATCTGCTTGTGTCTGTATGTGTGGATGGATATGTGCGTGTGTGCAAGTGTATACCTGTCCTTTTTCCCCCTAAGGTAAGTCTTTCCGCTCCCGGGATTGGAATTTTACTATCATTACTTTTTTTTTTTTTTTTTTTTTTTTTTTTTTTTTTTTTTTTTTTTTTTTTTTTTTTTTTTACTTGTACCACACATATTCCACACGGTTCATGCTCACTCCTTCAATGATACTGCCCATCCTTCTCTAGTGTGTGAGTTGTCCCTGCTTTCCTGCGTGTTTGTTGGTTTAAACACCCTTGTTTCAAAAGAGAGTGACAGCTTAGATACAGTCTTGTCAACATTTTGTATTTTTATTTAGCAATTATTGTTTGAGCCTTATAGGTGAATGTCACAAGATATTGTCAACCACTGCATTCACTAGATGGGAATGGGGTTCATGGGGTTCATTTTTTAAGTTGCTGTTATCTTTTTCATCCTATCTTGGACTAGCTTTTCCATACTCCCACTCTATTTTACGTAGCCAAACAGTTATCCGCCCTTGCAAACTTGCTCCTTTACTACCAAGTCAACTAATACTGGGCAGCATAACAGAAGTTCCAATATCCAGTCTTTCACCACAATTCACCTACACACACTTTTCACTCACTGATTTTCTTTTTTCAATGTCATAAATATTTTGCTTTCACAGGCTGCTGTGCTTTGAACATAAAATTGTAGGAACATCTGCCTCACATGTCTTTTTTTTTTTTTTTAATTAAAGAATATGTTCCTTGCTTACTCCTATTTGCTTCTGATACATTTCCATTCTCACTTTTATTTTGTTTTGATCCATTTCTTTTTTCTTTGATAGACAAGTCAAACAACAATGGCAATATGTTGCAGCCCCCTGTGTTTCACCCTACTTACTATGAACTTACTTTTCTTAGCTTCCAATTTTATTAGTCATTTGGTTTTTAAGATACTTAAATTAATTGTTTGACCCTGTATTTTTATATCTTATTTTACCTTCAGTTGATAAAGGATTTCTGGTATGCTCACAAAGAGAGAGCTGATTCTTCCCACCCCTCACCCCCCTTACCATGTCCTGAAACAAACTTATCGCCAAGTCTTAGTCTAGTCATCAATTTAAAAGTGTCAGTTGTTGGTCCCATTGTCTAATAATTTGTACATTTATACACATGAAGTTCCAATTTTTATTTGGAACATATAGACTCTGATAATCATGAATCACAGTTGAAATGGCTCTGGGCACTATGGGACTTAACATCTGAGCCAAGGCAGGATTCAAACCTGCGACCGTAGCAGTCGCGCAGTTCTGGACTGAAGCACCTAGAACCGCTCGGCAACGGTGGCTGGCGAATCATAGTTACCATCACATGGACAGAAATACTGTGTTAACTTTAATACAACACAGGGACATAGCCAAAAATGTCTTTACATAATTTCCAGTTCTGATTACTTTCCTTTAATTTAATCTCACAAATAGGTTAGTGTAACATGATGCTGACAGAGGCAAATTATATATACTCACAAATTATTTAGCTAGAGGTATCTGGTTTGTATGTCTGGGAGGGAGGAGGGTGCAAGCTGAAAACTTCAAGAAAAGATTACTCATTTCATACCTGCTGGATTTAACTGCAGTTTATCTCTTCCATATACCAACCACATACCTAATGTGCATGCCAAACAGTTTGAAAGTATTATTCTATACTCAGCATTTGGAAATATCAGTTCCTTCATGAGAGAGGAAAGAGGGATAAGTTTCTGAAGGTCTCAAAGGTCACTCGGACTCCGTGACTAATGTGAGGACAAGAGGAACGAATGTGTCTATAAGAAGTTTTGGAATTTCACCTCCTGAAGGTAAAATACTGATCACTCTGTCAGTCTTCTAGTAATTTTATGGTTTCCTCGCATGAATTTTCACTTGGACATGATTATTCTATGTTTCATCACTCACCTGAGAGATATCTCTGAATACCCAAAGAGACACACCTCCAAATTGCCATCAGCTGTTATCTGTAAACGGTTGCACGTGCCACAGAAGTGTTCACTCATTGAGGTTATAAATCCCACACGTCCCTTGAAGCCCGGGACATGGTATGCCTGCAAAAAGAAATTGGAAGAAAATAGCTACTGCTGTTGTGTAAATACTATAAATGTGTTGCTCACCAAGTGGAGGAAGGAGAAAATGTGCATTAAGGGGAGTTTGAACGCCCTATCCTGACAATGTTAAATTTGGTGACTTAACTTCCCCGTATTTCAGGAACAACTGTAGCCATTGACAAGAAACTTTTACAGGACATTAAACTATATGTTCTGAGTCTTACAATAATTGCATTTCAGCCACTGCTTTTGGAAATGCAATTTTTTAATTACACAGTTAAAATTTTGTGTACTTTTTTGTATGTTATTCTAAATAATTTTATTTATGCATAATATTATGTTCTTCTTTTAGTTCAGAAGACTCAGAATACGTATGTTATTACTCCCTGAAAATTTTAATTCGCTACTCGAAGTAGTTTCTGAGATTTAGGGAAAATGCAAGAGAAAATCTAAATTTTCAAGAAGAGTTTTTAAAGTTTTAATAGACTGTAACTCAATATATGCTTAACATTTTATTTTTAGTCACTCAGAAGCACCCTGCACCATACTGTATATCATCCTCTTGACCTTTTTTAAGTTTTTTCTTGTTTTCTTCTTTCTGGACTCCGTAGTGGCCAACTGTGCTGCATACAGTGCTTTACCATTGCAAACCTTGTCCATCCATTCAAATTCTCTGATGCAGTTTGCTCCAGAATTAATTCCCATATGTTGTAGCACTTTCACGCTACCAATGTTGCCATCATTAAAAGCAATAACAGCATGACTGACCCCCACTTTAGTGTCTTCATTACAAGAAAAACATTTTTGGTCTACATCTACATCTACATCCATACTCCTCAAGCCACCTGACGGTGTAGGCTACCTTGAGTACCTCTATTAGTTCTCCCTTCTATTCCAGTCTCGTATTGTTCGTGGAAAGAAGGATTGTTGGTATGCCTATGTGCGGGCTCTAATCTCTCTCATTTTATTCTCATCGTCTCTTCGCGAGATATACGTAGGAGGGAGCAATATACTGCTTGACTCCTCGGTGAAGGTATGTTCTCGAAACTTCAACAAAAGCCCGTACAGAGCTACTGAGCGTCTCTCCCGCAGAGTCTTCCACTGGAGTTTATCTAACATCTCCGTAATGCTTTCATGATTACTAAATGATCCTATAACGAAGCATGCTGCTCTTTGTTGGATCTTCTCTATCTCTTCTATCAACCCTATCTGGTACGGATCCCACACTGCTGAGCAGTATTCAAACAGTGAGCGAACAAGTGTACTGTAACCTAATTCCTTTGTTTTCGGATTGCATTTCCTTAGGATTCTTCCAATGAACCTCAGTCTGGCATCTGATTTACCGACGATCAACTTTATATGATCATTCCATTTTAAATCACTCCTAATGCATACTCCCAGATAATTTATGGAATTAACTGCTTCCAATTGCTGACCTGTTATATTGTAGCTAAATGATATGGGATCTTTCTTTCTATGTATTCGCAGCACATTACACTTGTCTACATTGAGATTCAATTGCCATTCCCTGCACCATGCATCAATTCGCTGCAGATCATCCTGCATTTCACTACAATTTACCATTTTTGCAACCTCTTGATATACCACAGCATCATCCGCAAAAAGCCTCAGTGAACTTCCGATTTCATTCACAATGTCATTTATGTATATTGTGAATAGCAACAGTCCTACGACACTCCCCTGCAGTACACCTGAAATTACTCTTACTTCGGAAGACTTCTCTCCATTGAGAATGACATGCTGCATTCTGTTATCTAGCAACTCTTCAATCCAATCACATAATTGGTCTGACAGTCCATATGCTCTTAAATTGTTCATTAAACGATCGTGGGGAACTGTATCGAATGCCTTGCGGAAGTCAAGAAACACAGCATCTACCTGGGAACCCGTGTCTAAGGCCCTCTGAGTCTCGTGGACGAATAGCGCGAGCTGGGTTTCACACGATCGTCTTTTTCGAAACCCATGCTGATTCCTACAGAGTAGATTTCTAGTTTACAGAAAAGTCATAATACTCGAACATAATACATGTTCTAAAATTCTACAACTGATCGACGTTAGAGATATAGGTCTATAGTTCTGCACATATGTTCGACATCCCTTCTTGAAAACGGGGATGACCTGTGCCCTTTTCCAATTCTTTGGAACGCTACGATCTTGTAGAGGCCTACGGTACACTGCTGCAATAATGGGGGCAAGTTCCTTCGCATACTCTGTGTAATATTGAACTGGTATCCCATCAGGTCCAGCGGCCTTTCCTCTTTTGAGTGATTTTAATTGTTTCTCTATCCCTCTGTCATCTATTTCAATATCTACCATTTTGTCATCTGTGCGACAATCTAGAGAAGGAACTACAGTGCAGTCTTCCTCTGTGAAACAGCTTTGGAAAAAGACATTTAGTATTTCGGCCTTTAGTCCATCATCCTCTGTTTCAGTACCTTTTTGGTCACAGAGTGTCTGGACATTTTGTTCTGATTCACCTACCGCTTTGACATAGGAGCAAAATTTCTTAGGATTTTCTGCCAAGTCAGTACATAGAACTGTACTTTCGAATTCATTTAACGCCTCTCGCATGGCCCTCCTCACATTACATTTCGCTTCGCGTAATTTTTGTTTGTCTGCAAGGTGTTGGCTATGTTTATGTTTGCTGTGAAGTTCCCTTTGCTTCCGCAGCAGTTTTCTAACTTGGTTGTTGTACCACGCTGGCTCTTTTCCATCTCTTACGATCTTGCTTGGCACATACTCATCTGACGCATATTGTACGATGGTTTTGAACTTTGTCCACTGATCCTCAACACTATCTGTACTTAAAACAAAACTTTTGTGTTGAGCCGTCAGGTACTCTGAAATCTGATTTTTGTCACTTTTGCTAACCAGAAAAATCTTCGTACCTTTTTTAATATTTCTATTTACGGCTGAAATCATCGATGCAGTAACCGTTTTATGATCACTGATTCCCTGTTCTGCGTTAACTGTTTCAAATAGTTCAGGTCTGTTTGTCACTAGAAGGTCTAATATGTTATCGCCACGAGTCGGTTCTCTGTTTAACTGCTCAAGGTAGTTTTCAGATAAAGCTCTTAAAAAATTTCACTGGATTCTTTGTCCCTGCCACCCGTTATGAAAGTTTGAGTCTCCCAGTCTATATCCGGCAAATTAAAATCTCCACCCAGAACTATAACATGTTGGGCAAATCTACTCGAAATATTTTCCAAATTATCCTTCAGGTGCTCAGCCACAACAGCTGCTGAGCCAGGGGGCCTATAGAGACATCCCATTACCATGTCTGAGCCTGCTTTAACCGTGACCTTCACCCAAATTATTTCACATTTCGGATCTCCGTCAATTTCCTTCGATACTATTGCACTTCTTATTGCTTTAAACATGCCTCCCCCTTCACTGTCCAGCCTGTCTCTGCGGTATACACTCCAATCTGAGTTTAGAATTTCATTACTGTTTACATCTGGTTTCAGCCAACTTTCTGTCCCTAGTACTATGTGGGCATTGTGACCGCTTATTAATGAGAGCAGTTCTGGGACCTTTCTATAGACGCTCCTGCAGTTTACTATTAGCACATTAATATTGTTATTCCCTGTTGCATTTTGTCTACTCTTACCTTGCCGCATCTCAGGAGGTGTCTTGTCGGGCCTAGGGAGGGAATTCTCTAACCTAAAAAACCCACATGTGCACTCCACATATACTCCGCTACCCTTGTAGCCACTTCCTGCATGTAGTGCATGCGTGACCTATTCAGGGGGACCCTACATTTCTCCACCCGATAGCGGAGGTCGAGAAATTTGCACCCCAGATCTCCGTAGAATCGTCTGAGTCCCTGGTTTAAGCCTTCCACTCGGCTCCAAACCAGAGGATCACTATCGGTTCTGGGAACGATACTACAAATAGCTAGCTCAGATTCCACCCCGCGAGGCTTTCCGCCTTCACCAACTCCGCTAACCGCCTGAACGAACTGAGGATGACCTCTGAACCCAGACGGCAGGAGTCATTGGTGCCGACATGAGCAACAATTTGCAGTCGGGTGCACCCAGTGCTCTCTATCACTGCCGGCGCGGTCTCCTCCACATCTCGGATGAGACCCCCGGCAAGCAGACAGAGTGAACACTGACCTTCTTCCCCGACCTTTCCGCTATTTCCCTAAGCGGCTCCATCACCCGCCTAACGTTGGAGCTCCCAATAACTAATAAACCCCTCCCCCCATGTGCCTGCTCGGACCTTGCTGAAGGAGTGGCCACATGTCCACTCACAGGCAGAACGGGCGATGCCACACGGCCAGCCTCCACACTGACCCTCCACCTTGTGCGCCGCGAATGCCGCTGAACCCGCCACTCCCCTTGGGAAGAGGGTGGCACAACCGCGCCCGGTATCCGCAAAGATGTGTCGACAGCAGGGTCAGTGGGTGAAGCATGTAACACCTGGGGTGTACCATGCAACGCACCAGACTCACCACTGCCTGAAGACGGCTAACCGCGGCCATCAACACGTTCAGCTGTTTGCGAACAGTGGCCAGCTCCTCCTGTGTCCGTACACAGCAGTCTCACATCCTATCCATCTTAAGAAATCAATTTACTGTAGAGAGTTAATCAACTTATAACTAGACTGCTAATTCACTAAAGGCGGCTGATAGTTGACTAAACTGTGGTTACTAGACACTTCCTGTAGAAAACAATGAAAATAGCACTACCTGTCTCTGGACTGTATTGAAAACAAACACTAGCACTACTGGTACCATGGCTGACTAAACGGACTTTCTCTGACTGTATTCAAAACAAACACAAAATCTATGGAACACTATTACTAGCACTCGACAATTAAAGCTTCCTAAAAGCAAAAACACACGGAAGAAGAAGTTACAAGTAAGAAAAATAGAGTTAATACTTAAATCAGCATAGTTCGCTGCACAGCAGACGTGACGCAGACAGCAGTTACGACGACACTGACGCTATAAGATTATTGAACGACTCATTGGGATTTTGAGTCTGACAATGCAGACACTTCTTCAATAATTCAGGATTGCCAGGTCTCTGTAAACAGGTTTTATGATATCCACAACTGCTGCTGGGATATAATGTTTATGGCTGTATGACCTGTTTGAGTACTGGGCATTGCGGTAATTGCACCATGAACCAGATCCAGGAGGGCATGACCAACACATTCCAGTTCTGTGATAAGCTTCTCACCATAAGGCTGAGTGGCTACTACACTGTTATATGCATTTGAGTCTGCACAACCTAAGAACTTAGTGTAACACACTCCCCTTTAGTTTACAGATCGATTATAAATTTCAACAGCTGCACAGGCCTCCGTACGACTAGTTGTCCTTCATAATTTCTGTCACAGATATGCCCTTCTTCATTCCCTGATTTATACTTATAAGAATGTTTGGTTAAAATCTGGAAATCTATTAGCTTTCCAGTATCCACCACTGGTCACTGTAGCAACAGAATTCTTAGAACTTCAGCTGCGCTTCTACCAAGTGCCCCAAAAGCTACTGATATGTCAATCATACCATCGTTTATTTCAGCAGCTTCATTTGCAGCACCCTTAATTGACTCACATGCAGTGGATTTCACAGCAGCTCCAATAAATCCTGCATACTTGTCCATTTTACAAAGTGGGCGTGGCATATACATCACGACACACATTGTTTCTGCTGCAGTGTGTCCTTTGCCAATAGCTCTCAATCCATAAAACCACCTAACATTTATTTCAAAATAATTATCTTTACACTTATCAGAACTCCAAAATGAATGAGTATATTTACAACTGGCAGAATTAATGATAAGTTTCCTGGCTAGTCCATTTGATACCTCAATGTCTTCATGTAAACTAACTGGCCCTCCACATACATACAGCACACACATTCACATAACACCCCTGTTACGATGTGTAGATGTATCAGAATATAACCTAACCTACCATTTACATGAGTTTTGTTTTGAGATAACTGTGTTATCACTATGTTTTATTTTAATCTTCGAAGCACTAATGGGTGTTTCTCTAGATACTCATGAGTTTGCGAGTATTTCATTGTCTGTAACTTCACACACCACATGCTGAACACAATGTTTCTCTTTATTCAAAAATTTATTACCATGAAACCCACATTTCTTAAAAACACTTCATTTTGGAGTCATACTTTTTGAGAGATTTACCAGTCTATTCGTCACTATTCCTCAGAAAAATGTTAGCACTTCGATGTACAAAGCATGTTTATACTATGAAAAGATACGATACTATTTTTGACAGTGCTACCAATACAAACACATAATTTAACCTTTATAACACAGCAATCCACAGCTTTCTACAGGGTGGTCCATTGATAGTGACCGGGCCAAATATCTCACATAATAAGCATCAAATGAAAAAACTACAAAGAACGAAATTCGTCTAGCTTGAAGGGAGAAACCAGATGGCGCTATGGTTGGCCTGGTAGATGGCACTGCCATGGGTCAAACTCATATCAACTGCATTTTTTTAAAATAGGAACCCCCATTTTTATTACATATTCATGTAGTACATAAAGAAATATGAATGTTTTAGCTGGACCACTTTTTTCGCTTTGTGATAGATGGGGCTGTAATAGTCAAAAATGGTTCAAATGGCTCTGAGCACTATGGGACTTAACTTCTGAGGTCATCAGTCCCCTAGAACTTAGAACTACTTAAATCTAACTAACCTAAGGACATCACACACATCCATGCCCGAGGCAGGATCGAACCTGCGACCGTAGCGGTCGCGCGTTTCCAGACTGTAGCGCCTAGCACTGCTCGGCCACTCCAGCCAGCTGCTGTAATAGTCACAAACATATAAGTATGTGGTATCACATAACATTCCGCCAGTGTGGACGGTATTTGCTTCGTGATACATTACCTGTGTTAAAATGGACCATTTACCAATTGCGGAAAAGGTCGATATCGTGTTGATGTATGGCTATTGTGATCAAAATGCCCAAGGGGCGTGTGCTATGTATGCTGCTTGGTATCCTGGACGATATCATTGAAGTGTCCAGACCATTCGCCGGATAGTTACATTATTTAAGGAAACAGGAAGTGTCCAGCCACATGTGAAACATCAACCACGACCTGCAACAAATGATGATGCCCTAGTAGGTGTTTTAGCTGCTGGGGCAGCTAATCCACACATCAGCACCAGGAATTGCATGGCGATGACTTTAAACGTCATGTACAGTTCTGCCACTGGGCACAAGAGAAATTACAGGACGATGAAAGATTTTTTGCATGCATTCTATTTAGCGATGAGGCATCATTCACCAACAGCGGTAACCTAAACCGCCATAATATGCACTATTGGGCAACGGAAAATCTATGATGGCAGCAACAAGTGGAACAGCAGCGACCTAGGCAGGTTAATGTATGGTGTGGCATTAAGGGAGGAAGGATAATTGGCCCCCATTTTATCGATGGCAATCTAAATGGTGCAATGTATGCTGATTTCCTGCATAATGTTCTACCAATGTTACTACTAGATGTTTCACTGCATGACAGAATGGCGATGTACTTCCAACATGATGGATGTCCGGCAAATAGTTTGCGTGCGGTTGAAGCAGTATTGAATAGCATATTTCATGACAGGTGGATTGGTTGTCAAAGCACCATACCATGGCCCGCACGTTCACCGGATCCGACGTCCCCGGATTTCTTTCTGTGGGGAAAGTTGAAGGATATTTGCTATCGTGATCCACCGACAATGCCTGACAACATGCGTCAGTGCATTGTCAATGCATGTGCGAACATTACGGAAGGCGAACTACTCACTGTTGAGAGGAATGTCGTTACACGTATTGCCAAAGGCATTGAGGTTGACAGACATCATTTTGAGCATTTATTGCATTAATGTGGTATTCACAGGTAATCACGCCACAACAGCATGCGTTCTCAGAAATGATAAGTTCACAAAGGTACATGTATCACATATGGAACAACCAAAATAAAATGTTCAAATGTACCTACGTTCTGTATTTTAATTTAAAAAACCTTCCTGTTACCAACTGTTCGTCTAAAATTATGAGACATATGTTTGTGACTATTACAGCGCCATCTATCACAAAGCGAAAAAAGTGGTCCAACTAAAACATTCACATTTCTTTACGTATTACATGAATATGCAATAAAAAATGGGGTTCCTATTTAAAAAAACACAGTTGATATCAGTTTGAGCTATGGCAGCGCCTTATAGCAGGCCAACCATTGCGCCAGCTGGTTTCCCCCTTCGAGCTAGACAAATTTCGTTCTTTGTAGTTTTTTCGTTTGACACTTATTTCGTGAGATATATGGCCCGGTCACGATCAATGGACTACCCTGTATATAAAAAATTACAGATTTTATTAGGTCTTGAAGTAATGCGTGTAAAAATTTTAACATTTTCAACTAGTGTAGATTATATTTTAGAAAATAAAATAAAATACTTCCCACGCAAGTTTATAAGTAATATACATATCATTTTATTTGGAAAATTGCAAATTTTATAATCAGGTAAAAACCCGAAAAAGTGAAAAAGAATGTTTTCCGCTTCTAACTCCCCTTAAAGTTATGGAAATGTGCAAGCTTTCGGAGCCAGTGGCTTCTTCTTCTGGCAGAAACAATAAGGGGATGGAAAAGGGAAGAAAGAAAAGGATTGTCAAGGTTTAGGAAATGGGGAGAGTTGTAGAAAAGCTGCAGAGAAACCCAGGCCAGGACAGACTTACTGAATGGGATGAGAAATATGTAACTAAACCAGTCCATCTCTCATACCACCAGCAGATGTGAAGTATTATTGTGATTGGTAGTAAGTCATAAACATTAAATTATTTTCAATGTATGTTCATATGTAATACTGCACGTACCTTTGAGGTATCATTGGGCCCATTGGGCAGAGGATCAAAATTAGGCCACTGCTTTCTAATTATTTGGACCATTTCACTAAATGAGACCATCTTCCCATCATTCCATTTGTTGCCGCTGAAAGGCATGTACTCGATAAATCTTACATCAACATTTTTCTCTTTTGTTAACTCCACAAAACTGCACACTTCATCTTCATTAAAACCTCGCATTACAACACAATTTATCTGTTGAAGAAAGACACCATTAAAAACTTGGTATCAGATAAAGCATGGTTTAAACAGAGTTTGAAAGACTTTTTGATAGGTAACTCATCCTACTCAATAGATGAATATCTTAACAGTGGCTGTTAGGCCAGCTTAAATAAGAATGTCTGTTAGATTTCAGTTCTGAGAGCACTTTGTCATAACAGTCAAGATTATGTACTTTTTGTTTGATAAATTTATTAATAGTGCATAACAATGTTTCAGTCTGACAGCGTATCAATTCTGAAAATATTAGCTGTTCCAGTTTGTATTGTATTCACCTAGTTTGACAATCTCCTGACAAATGATCAGGGTATTCAAATGTTTTATATTTTTTATGTTATACTTTCTGGCATGTTACTCACCCATGAGAATCGTCTCATGTTTTGGGTCTTGGAACAAAAGCTGAATCTAATCTAATCTAACCTACAAAATAATGGTTCTACAAGTCTGTTGTTATATTTGTATACCTCACTGATTCTGTTAAATTAATCTTTTTCTCTCTTTTTAGAGAATGTCTGAATTTATCTTAGCATGCCAAGCTGTTAACCTTCTTAACAATTTATGAAAATTAAACTACATACATCTCCAATCTTTTTCCCCACTCCAACGCACACATCTTTTGCTGAAAGTATTATTTTAACAATTACATGAAACTGTGCTGCCATTTGTGAAACAAAGTTGAAAGTGTTCTCAAGATAAAAGGTCTTCACAAAAGGAGCATTTAGTATCTCTGCAGGTGGTAATACTGACAGCCATCATATAAACAAGCCCAAATGGTAGAACATCCTGCTTTACACATACACGCAATGGCAGAAAAAAGGAAAAGAGCACACCTTTCATTCAAGCATTGAATATATAAACTGATGAGACAAAACACTATGACCTCCTGTTTGATAATGTGTTTGTCCACTGTTGGAACACAATACAGCAGTGATTTTGTGTGGGACAAGTTCAACAAATTTCAGGTATGTTCCCAGCATTATGTGAGGTATGTTCCCAGCATTATGCAGCACCGCATGTCTAAGCACAGGTCATGTAATTCCCATAAATTGGAGATCAGTGGTTTCTGGGTGCAGAACTGGTATCTGATAGCATCGCAGATGTATTCCATCAGATTCAGAAGGGGTGAATTTGATTCTGGCCTCGTGACACTGAAAGTCATATTGTTGAAACATGTCACCTTCATTAGGGACAGGGTGCGGACAGTGCACAATAACGTTCACACAGAACAAAGCTGTTATGGAGCCTTCAGTTACTACCACAGGACCCATAGAAGACCAGGTGAATGTCCTCCATAGCATAATATTGCTCCCACTGGCCTAAGTCTGTAGCAAAGTGCACCTTGCAAGCACCAATTCACTCTGTTGACAGTGTATGTGCACAAAACCGTCAAGTAGGTGTAATGCGAAACTCGAATGATTCAACCAGATGACACATTTCTATTGATTCACTGCCCAATCTCAATGCTCCTGAGCCACAGAAATTGTAATTCAACTGTGTTGTCAACATGGGAACATACAGGGGTTGTCTGCAGCAGAGCCCTATGTTTAACAATGTGCAATGAATGGTGTGCTCTGAAATACTCGTGCTTCCACCAGCACTGTGTCATCAGACATGCCACAGAAATTAGCTTCCTCAGCCGAATGTCATCTTTTTCAAAGGAACCATCCCAGCATTTGTCTTAAATCATTTAGGGAAATCAAGGAAAACCCAAATTTTGATGGCCCGATGGGATTCGGGTCCGTTGTCCTCTGGAAGTCAAGTCCACTGTCTGACCACTGTGGTGGCATGACCTAGTCTTAATTAAGCCAGAAAATCCTGGGAAATGCTGACATACTTATTGATTTAAGATATAACAATTTAAAACAATCCTCTCATGAATTTCGCTACAATTTTCCGCTCTTTTGAAAAAAAATTTCTTTTGACTGTTTTGATGTTGTTTAGTATGTTTAAATAATGATGGCAGTCTCTATAAAAGGGCAGTTTGACTTTTAAGTTTAGTTATACTGTTTTAAACTACATCCTTCATCTATTTGTCCACCCAGAAGTGCTATAGGATATAACTTGAAGACTATGGTGAGGTGGCGGGGGACAGTCATGTGTTGAGAAGGAGGTGCTGCCAGAAATGAAGTGTGTGAGGTGACGTTATTGACACTGCATACAGGGAGAATAAAAATACTCTATTCCATATTCATTTACAATCTACGTCTGGCCCCCATATGGTTTTACTTTTCTCCAATAAGAAAAAAGAAATTGTCAGTAACTGTCTTTATAAGGTCTTAAAAGGAAACAAACAATAGAAATCTAGGCTGGAGTAATGACCATATTATAAAAAAGATACATTGCTATTCACTGTATACAGGAGATGTTAGGTCACAGACAAGCACAACAAAAAGACTACTAAACACGTAAGCTTTCCATCAGAAAGTCTTCTTCCAAAGTGGACAAAAAACACACACACACACACACACACACACACACACACACACACACACACACACACACCCGACCGTTGTTTCTCCCATGATGCACAGTTGCTCCCAGTCTGGCCCTAGCAGCCGGAGACAGTGGTCATGTATGTGTGATCTGCATTTGCGCGCATGTGTGTGCGTGTGTGTGTGTGTGTGTGTGTGTGTGTGTGTGTGTGTGTGTGAGAGAAAGGGGGGGGGGGTTGCACCAAAAGCTTACGTGTTTAATAATAGGTGGTGTTCCTTTCCCCCCCCCCCCCCCCCCCCTGCCAGCAACACATCTACACTATACAGTGAGTGCCAATCTATCCTTTTCATAATACTGTCGTTACCACCTTGCCAAGAGGCATATTGTGGAGTAATCTGAAGGGCTCTACTAATTTGTACAAGAGGAAGGAGAGCACAATCTCAATGTAAGTTTTTAGAAAACTGGTATGTGCATTACTTCTCCAAACCTTTCAGAAAGGATACGGTATGCACTTCATTCAGCAAGATGAGTAATAAACAATATTAGCAATACTGCATCAAACTTGTTCACTTTCATCTTTGGATTAAACATTCGATTTCAGAGAGTACAGAATTTGGCAGAATCAAATTTTGGGGATATGTGGAACTGGGACAATGGCATATTTGTTACCCATTCAACAAACTAAGCACTGCTGATTGCTACTTTTATTGTGTCTGCTGCTGCAATGCATATATGAAACTATAAGTGCAGCATCTATGATGGAATAAAATGTTATACAAATGAAACATACAGGTACAGTGAAATAGAGTAGTATGGCTCATCATTTCGGTCTCACAGATTAGCAGGTGTTGACTTGAAATATAATACTTAAGAAGTTGAATCCAAAGGAGAGGATGTACCGTATTTACTCAAATCTAAGCCGCACTTTTTTTCTGGTTTTTGTAATCCAAAAAACCGCATGCGGCTTGGAATCGAGTGCAAAGCAAGTGGAAGTTCTGAAAAATGTCAGTAGGTGCTGAAACAACTAATTTCTGCCGTGGAATATATGTAGCGCTACACAGGCATGCTTCGTAGGCACAAAGATAAATACTGGCGCCAAAACCTCTGCGTCAGTAAATAAATTAAAAAAAAAAAGGTGGAAGACAATTTTCATACATTATCCAACGAAGTAAATACAAATTCCGTATTGTTCATCTTCGAATGTAGCAGAACTTCAATGTATTACGAAAATCCGACCGGCAAGACTGTTTGGGATGTTTGTCAATATGGCCAACTCAATGTTCTGAATTTTTTCCTACCTGTGAGAAGAGACGGTTGCTAATAGGAACCTGATGAAATGTGAATCACATGCAGTATTCTCTTCATCATAAGAGTAATACGAATATAAACATTTTGCCACGTATTCTTTCGTGTTTGCTGCTATCTTATTTAAATCCTGTCTGCCTAATAAACTATGAAACTAGAGTGAGACAACAGCAAACGCGGAAGAATATACGTATCGTGTCATGTTTATATTCATATTATTCTTATGCCTAATAGTGATACAGTCAGAAATGAAGCACGGCAACTGACTAGATTTTTATATCCAAGATGACTCTAATTTCTGTGCAGAATTTGATGTACTAAAGAAGCGGCCGCAAAGATTTTCAAATGGAGAAAAATTTTCACCTAACTCTCGTTCAGAACATGTTCTATCATACGCAGTCTATTATTTGGTTCTTGTTGATCGTTATCAAAGAAAGCAGCAGTGTAAGGAACAACAAATAGTAGTCTCTTGCCATTGTTTTGCTAATGAGATGATTTCTCTCTCTTCTTTTTTTTTTTTTTTTTTTTTAAATTGTAGGCAGCGGTAGCGTGCACAAAAGCAAGCCATGCCACGAGTGATGACAGGCCGCAAACACGCACTATCAGAATGCGACAAACAATGCATGACACAGTACAGTAATGCATTTTCAGCTTAGAGTGACATAAACGCCTATAACAAGGAAAACGGCACTTATCAGATCAAAGCAAAATAAGCGATTGATTCAAACCAGATGAAGCACATGAAAAAGGAAGGGTACCAGTATAAATACGGATGGAGCGCCTGACGCATAGCAAAGGCTACCTGGTAAAGCTTAACTGCTAAGCTTACGACTCGAACCAAACTACTGTAGCTGTATCGTCATTCATTCGACCTAAATTGTGTCTCATATTACAATGGACCGACTTTGTTTCGATTTGGAGGTGCGGCCTAAAACTTTTCTCTCCCCTTGAACTTCGAGTCTCAAATTTCAGGTGTGGCTTAGATTCGGGAATTTTTTTTTTTTTTCTTTCCTTTATTTCGAGTCTCATTTTTCAGGTTTGAGTGCGGCTTAGATTTGGGTAAATACGGTAGGTGGTATTTCAACTAATTCTGACTATGAAATAAAACAAAGTACAGCAGGGAGCTCTGACAAATCAAAGAGCAGCGATGAAGATTCTGATGAATAGTAAAGTATGAGTTAAAAAATAAGATGCTACTGAGATCGTAAATTTTTGTTGTGTTGATGAATCTGTTAACAAACATATTCAAAAATGCACTGAAACATTGGCACATGTAGTGTTGGGAGGTGATAAACTGTCATTACTGTTAGAGGAGCTACGTATTTCTTGCTGTTCTACTCCTAAATGACACTGTATCTGAAGGTATAGAATGAATCTTCACTGGCTAGAGAAATGGGTAACACAATTTTACAA
Organism: Schistocerca americana; assembly: GCF_021461395.2. Lineage (NCBI taxonomy): Eukaryota > Metazoa > Arthropoda > Insecta > Orthoptera > Acrididae > Schistocerca > Schistocerca americana. The sequence goes on along the minus strand of NW_025726192.1, from coordinate 2,993,881 downwards.
GTCTCTGCTGTCATGTAATCTCTTCAGGGAAATCATGACTGTACTAAGATTCGGTTTGTGGTTGACAAGGTCAGAGTCATTAAGAAATGCAAGGCAGCTACCATGTCAGTCCTAGAAGAGAGAGACGTAGCAAACTGTCAAAGCATGTACAGTCCCGGTCCATATGTTTGTGGTGATGTACTAACCAAGTAATACTGTGTGTCAGGCAGCGCATTACTCAAGAACCATCATGGAAAAAGGTGGAGTGGTAATTTATGTAAAAAACAACATATTTTACAATGCATTAGATTTAAAGAGCCATTGTATAGAGCAACAAATTGAAGTATGTGGTGTTGAGATTACTGTAAATGACTTCACGGCTGTAGTGTTAGCACTGTATAGATCTCCCTCAGGGAATTTGAATGTATTTCTTAAGCACTTAGATTCTTTATTATCCATACTGTACTCAAAGTCCAAGAACTTGATAATTACTGGTGACTTTAATGTTGATTTCCTAAATGAGAGCAATAGTAAAGCTGATTTAGTACATTTAATGGAGTCTTATAATCTGATGACAATAGTAGATTTCCCAACTAGGGTTGCTGTTAACAGTAAAAGTCTGATAGATAATATATTTATAGATAAGTCTACATGGAATGAGATCACTGTACATCCAATCCTTGGCCTTTCTGATCATGGTGGTCACTTGCTTAGGCTCAATTACATCAGTGTGTGCAACAGTTCCGAGCATTCTTGGAAATCTTTTAGGATAATAAATGAACAGGGCCTTAAAAAATTCAGTGATAGCCTAAAAGAGATAGACTGGAGCCGAGTTGATAGGGAAACAGATGTAAACAAAAAGTACAATTCATTTTTAAATGAATTCATGTCTGTATTTGAGTCCATCTTTCCCAAAAAAAGTAGTTAGAAATAGTCATATAGGCAATGCCAAGAAGTCTTGGATCGCTACAGGGATAACAACATCTTGTAGAACAAAAAGGATGTTATACAGTTCTCTCAGGACTTTTAATGATCCAAAGAAATGACAACACTACAAACTTTACTGTAGCATTCTCAAGAAGGTTATAAATAAATCTAAAAGTATGTGCATAAAATCAGAAATTGAAAGCTCAGAAAATAAAATTAAAACTATAAGGAATGTAATAAAGAGGGAAACTGGCAGGACAACAGGGAACATGTCTCAGGTAGAGATTAAAACAGGGGACAGTATCATAAAGAAACCTGAGTTGGTTGCAGAAATATTTAATAACCACTTTTTGAGAGCAGCAGAGAAGACAAGCTGTAATGGTTCTATGGAAGAATCATTGTCCCTCCTACAGAAAGCTATTAGCAACAGAATCCCACAGTTATCCTTATCTCCATTTACTGTAAGCGAAGTCATAAGAGTAATTAGATCATTAAAAAACAAAAATTCTGCTGGTGTGGACAATATTTCTAGTAAAATACTGAAACACTGTTATAAATTTGTTAGTCCCGCCTTATGCAACATATACAATGCATCCCTACAAGATGGGATTGTCCCTGACAGACTTAAGTTGGCTGTAGTGATTCCTCTCTTTAAAAAAGGGGATAAAAGCATTGTTACAAACTATCGCCCAATATCCCTATTAACTACCTTCTCGAAAATTCTAGAAAAACTCATGCACAGGAGGATTGTAGACCATCGCAAATTCCATAGTATCTTAAGCAAAAATCAGTTTGGTTTTCGTGCCGGTCTTTGTACTGAACAGGCAATATTCTCTTTCAGTAACCAAGTTTTGGAAGCCATTAACAAAAAAATGTCTCCAGTGGGTATTTTTTGCGATCTTACGAAAGCCTTTGACTGTGTAAACCACCAAATTCTTTGGAAAAAGGCAGAATACTATGGTTTAGGTGGTACTGTTGGCTTGTGGCTACAATCATATCTACAGGATCAGAAGCAGACTGTAATGCTAAATGGCTCTTCTGGAGAAATTGCCTCGTCTGAATGGGGCATGATAACGTGTGGTGTGCCTCAAGGCTCCGTTTTGGGCCCACTGACTTTCCTCATCTTTATTAATGATCTTCCTCTTTGTTCTGAGACAAACAGCAAATTTACCCTGTTTGCCGATGATACCACAATTCTAATTGACGATTTGACTGATCATGATCTTGAAAAAACTACAACTACTGTTTTTAATGACATCTTAAATTGTTTCTCCTCAAATGGTCTCTCACTCAATGCAGATAAAACTCATTATATGAGGTTCCATACATCACAAAGTAATCCCAATGAAATTGACATAAAATGTAGAGATCAACCAATACAGAAAGTTGAAGAAACAAAATTCCTGGGTGCTTACATAGACAGTAAATGTAATTGGTCAGTTCACATTCTTCATCTATGTAAAAAACTTAGCTCGGCAACATTTTCACTACGGGTAATTTCTTCAGTGGCTGAAGTTGACACTATTAAGGTTGCCTACTTTCGCTACTTCCACTCATTGATGTCATATGCTATCATATTCTGGGGGAACCAACCGCTTGCAAAACAAGTTTTCACCATCCAAAAAAAAAGCAATCAGAATAACGTGTGGGGTTAATCAAAGACACTCTTGCAGGTATCCTAACAACTGCCTCACAGTATATTTTTTCCTTGCTGACCTTTGTGTGCAAAAATTATTCCATCTACCAAGACAACAGTAAATTCCATGGTTATAACACCAGAAACAAAAACAATCTACATTTAGAAATGAAACGTCTCACTCTGGTACAAAAAGGAGTTTACTACTCCAGCATTAAGCTGTTCAATGCTCTACCACTACATATCAAATGTGTTCATACAGAACTGCCAAAATTTAAACGAGTTCTCAAAGATTACCTGACAGAGAAATCTTATTATACTGTGGATGAATACCTGAAAGAAAATGTATACCATCACTAAACTTATTGTGTCTAGAAGTAGTTCAATTGATTTAATTGTGCATTTGGGAATTAGCTCACTTTTTGTAACAACAGATTGGCTGTACATGTATTTACTCTTGTAGGCCTAATATCTGATTTAACTTTGTGCTCTTGCCTTTAACCTTTATTTGAAACTCCTTTTTCTGTCAAATGGTTGTTATGTTATCTAGCTGATATTGTATCTGTTACCGTATTTATAGTATGTCTTACTTAAACTATGTACAATTTGCCATTGAATTGCCCTTGTATAGTTTAAATTGAAACCTGTACAATTTGACACGTTCCATATCCTTGTGATTGACTCACTAACTGGATCTATGGAACAAGAAATAAATAAATAAATAAATACTGAAGTGTGATCCAAGTCGCACAAATATGGCTTTAATAATAACCTCCGAACAATATGCCTCTAAGGACTCAACAAGACACAGAACACTGATGTGCACATTACAAACTAGAATCACACAGAGAGTCAGTCAGCACTGTTCCACACTAATATATGTGCGAGTCACCAGCAGATGGCACGGCAGGGACCGCACGGCACGCTTGGCTCCCAGAGACGGCCTCCAGCAGCCAGCCTGCAATGATCAGTCGGTGACCAATTTAAAGACGCATGTACGGCAACACCACTCTCGGTGCACTCACACTGACATGTACTAGTAGCACGATACAGCAGTGATGAGTAGTAGTACCCCTCCTGTCTTGTGCGCCTTTTATCTGGCTCTACAATTTACTTTCCTAGACCCACACAAATGCCTGATCCTCCTAATTCAATTTGCTCTGCAGACTATTTAAAACTTTTGAAGAAAAAGGAGCCACAATTGCACTTTGTGTGCCAGTTACTTTCCAATACATTGGCACCAGCTGATCTTATTTAAGAATACTCAACTTTCGTAGCCATACTTACAGCACATCCTTTGCTTCCTGGCCTAAATCCAAGTTAACTCCCAGCCCCCCCCCCCCCACACACACACCCCTCTCTCCCCCCCTCGCAAATCAGCTAGTTGTGTGGTGTTATCTCACGTCACACCCTAGTCTATGAGTGCCCAGCTGTCTGGCACCTGACCCCCCTACCTGCACCCCTAGCTAGCCCACAGATGGCTCCCCACTCTCCCACGAGCCACTAAATGCTTCCCTCCAAACCCCTCCCATCTCTCTCCATCTCTCACATTGCCTCAACCCACCCCATCCTACCCCACTCTAAAGCCCCACCTCACTCCAGAACACTCACCATGGGCCAGTAAAGAGCTGGCAGTTGAGCGACCACAGCATAAGGAGACATGCATGCGCATGTGAGAGAGTGTGTGTGTGTGTGTGTGTGTGTGTGTGTGTGTGTGTGTGTGTGTGCGTGTGTGTGGGCGCGCGCACATGTTTTCCCTACAGCTAGAAAAAGAAAGTGCATTCTGGAAGCTCACCAAGTAACGTACCTTTTAGTTTGGAAGGTAGAAGACGAGGTACTGGTGGAAGTAAAGCTGTGAGGACGGGTCGTGAGTCGTGCAAGGATAGCTCAGCACTTGGCCACGAAAGGCAAAGGTCCCAAGTTTGACTCTTGGTCCGGCACACAGTTTTAATCTGCCAGGAAGTTTCATATCAGTGCACACTCCACTGCACGGTGAAAATCTCATTCTACATACCTTTTGTTCGTGTGCCTATCGATGAGACAGTGCTTCTGCCTTTTGGTGAGCCATCTCCTTTATTCCTAAATAATTCGTAATTTTCAACAGAAACTTTCTGTACCTTATTGTTGCATCCTACATTACAATATGCAATTTCCACAATATGTGGTCATCTGTGAATATAATGGGGGTAACAACTGTAGGAGACCAAAAACTGACTGCAGTAAGCAAGTTCAAGTTATTGTACGCTGCAGTAGTTACCCAGAGGTGAAGAGTTTCACAGAGAATAAGCTAGCATGGGCAACTCCATGAAACCAATCTTCAGATGGAAGATCACAACAATAAAAACATTTGATTCAGCATACAACAGGCTCCAAACAGCATACACAACCTGTATGCTCAGAAACACAGAAAATCATATTGGTTCCATCAGCAGGAAACTTCAGCCCGTAATTGTTATGGAACACTGCGGCGATTTTGTTCATTAATAAAACCCAAAACTGGGGAGTAATAAGAGAGTATTGTTGTAACTTCTTATCAACCTGGTTACCAAAATACATATTAAGAACACTGGTAAAGTGTTATTTTGAAGGGGTCACTCCAAAGCGCCACGAAAGTATTTGAGCAATGTATAAAATTAGAGAATCAGTGCACAATATTGAAAGCCTATCTACATTATCTATATCTGCATGACTAGTCTGTAATTCACAATTAATTGCTGGCAGAGGGTTCAGAGAACCACCCTCAACCTATTTATCTACCATTCCACTCCCCTACAGCATTTGAGGAAAACCAAACACTTCAATATTTCCGTACAAGCTCTGATTTCTCTTATTTTATTACAATGATCATTTCTCCCTATGTAAGAGGGCTCTAACAAAATATTTTCACATTCGGAGGAGAAAATTGATGATTGAAATTTTAAGAACCTGCTCCAGCAAAATGCTTTTGCTTTATTGACTGCCACCATAATTCACATGTGATATCTGCGGCATGCACTTTCCTGTTTGCTAATAATACAAAATGAGCTGCCCTTCTTTGAACTTTTAAATGATGTCCTCTGTCAGTCCTATCTGGTAAGGATCTCACACCATGCAGAATACTCCAAAAGAGGACAGACAAGTATAGTTGTAGATAGTCTCTTTAGTAATCCTAATCTTCTAAATGTTTTACTATTAAATCACAGTCCTTTGTTTGCTTTCCCACCGCGTTATCTATGTGAGCATTCCAATTTAAGTTATTTGTAAATGTAATTCCTAAGTATTCAATAGACTTCACAGCCTTTAGACCTGCGTGAATTATCATGTAACCAAAATTTAGTAGATGCCTTCTACTACTCATGCGGATGACATAACAATTTTTATTATTTAAGGTCAGTTACCACTTTTTGCATCATATGGATAGGTAGCCTAAATCATTTTGCAGTTTGTTTTGATCATCTGATCACTTTACAAGACAGTAAATGATATGCAAGACTGTAAATGATAGCATCATCTAAGAGGACTGCTCAGATTCTTTCTTAAATTGTTAATGTAGATCGGCAACAGCAGGTGGTCTATAACACTTCCTTGAGGAATGTCAGATATCACTTTTGTTTTACTTGACGATTTTCCATCAATTACTATAAACTGTGACCTTTCTGACAGGAAACCACACATCCAGTTGCACAACAGAGACAATACACCATAGGCACACAATATGATTAGAAAATACTTGTGAGGAACTGTTTCAAAAAGTCTTCTGGAAATCTACAAATATGGAATCAATTTGAGAGCCCCAGTCGGCAGTACTTATTACTTTGCGTGACTAAAGAGCTAGCTGTGTTTTAAAAGGTCAATATTTCTGAATCTATCTTGGCTATTTATCAATGAATCATTATCTTTGAGATAATTCATAATATTCAAACACAATATATTTTCCAAAATCCTAATGCAAATCAACATTAGTGATATGAGTCTGTTATTTAGCAGATTACTCCTCTTTTCTTTCTTGAGCATTGGTGTGACCTGAGCAACTTTTCAGTCTCTAGGTATGGATCTTTATCAAATGAGTGGCTATATGTTGTTGTTGTGGTCTTCAGTCCTGAGACTGGTTTGATGCAGCTCTCCATGCTACTCTATCCAGTGCAAGCTTCTTCATCTCCCAGTACCTACTGCAACCTACATCCTTCTGAATCTGCTTAGTGTATTCATCTCTTGGTCTCCCCCTACTATTTTTACCCTCCACGCTGCCCTCCAATACTAAATTGGTGATCCCTTGATGCCTCAGAACATGTCCTACCAACCGATCCCTTCTTCTGGTCAAGTTGTGCCACAAACTTCTTTTCTCCCCAATCCTATTCAATACTTCCTCATTAGTTATGTGATCTACCCATCTAATCTTTAGCATTCTTCTGTAGCACCACATTTCGAAAGCTTCTATTCTCTTCTTGTCCAAACTATTTACCATCCATGTTTCACTTCCATACATGGCTACACTCCATACAAATACTTTCAGAAATGACTTCCTGACACTTACATCTATGCTCGATGTTAACAAATTTCTCTTCTTCAGAAACGCTTTCCTTGCCATTGCCAGTCTACATTTTATATCCTCTCTACTTCAACCAACATCAGTTATTTTGCTCCCCAAATAGCAAAACTCCTTTACTACTTTAAGTGTCTCATTTCCTAACCTAATTCCCTCAGCATCACCTTACTTCATTCGACTACATTCCATTACACTCGTTTTGCTTTTGTTGATGTTCATCTTATATCCTCCCTTCAAGACACCATCCATTCCGTTCAACTGCTCTTCCAAGTCCTTTGCTGTCTCTGACAGAATTACAATGTCATCGGCGAACCTCAACGTTTTTATTTCTTCTCCATGGATTTTAATACCTACTCCGAATTTTTCTTTTATTTCTTTTACTGCTTGCTCAATATACAGATTGAATATCATCGGGGAGAGGCTATAACCCTGTCTTACTCCCTTCCCAACCACTGCTTCCCTTTCATGTCCCTCGACTCTTATAACTGCCATCTGGTTTCTGTACAAATTGTAAATAGCCTTTCGCTCCCTGTATTTTACCCCTGCCACCCTTAGAATTTGAAAGAGAGTATTCCAGTCAACATTGTTAAAAGATTTCCCTAAGTCTACAAATGCTAGAAACGTAGGTTTGCCTTTCCTTAATCTTTCTTCCAAGATAAGTCGTAAGGTCAGTAATGCCTCACATGTTCCAGTATTTCTACGGAATCCAAACTGATCTTCCCTGAGGTCGGCTTCTACTAGTTTTTCCATTCGTCTGTAAAGAATTCGTGTTAGTATTTTGCAGCTGTGGCTTATTAAACTGATTGTTCGGTAATTTTCACATCTGTCAACACCTGCTTTCTTTGGGATTGGAATTATTATATTCTTCTTGAAGTCTGATGGTATTTCGCCTGTTTCATACATCTTGCTCACCAGATGGTAGAGTTTTGTCTGGACTGGCTCTCCCAAGGCCGTCAGTAGTTCCAATGGAATGTTGTCTACTCCAGGGGCCTTGTTTCGACTCAGGTCTTTCAGTGCTCTGTCAAACTCTTCACGCAGTATTGTATCTCCCATTTCATCTTCATCTACATCCTCTTCCATTTCCATAATATTGTCCTCAAGTGTATCGCCCTTGTATAGACCCTCTATATACTCCTTCCACCTTTCTGCTTTCCCTTCTTTGCTTAGAACTGGGTTTCCATCTGAGCTCTTGATGTTCATGCAAGTGGTTCTCTTATCTCCAAAGGTCTCTCTAATTTTCCTGTAGGCAGTACCTATCTTACCCCTAGTGAGATAAGCCTCTACATCCCTACATTTGTACTCTAGCCCTCCCTGCTTAGCCATTTTGCACTTCCTGTCGATCTCATTTTTGAGACATTTGTATTCCTTTTTGCCTGCTTCATTTACTGCATTTTTATATTTTCTCCTTTCATCAATTAAATTCAATATTTCTTCTGTTACCCAAGGATTTCTACTAGCCCTCGTCTTTTTACCTACTTGATCCTCTGCTGCCTTCACTACTTCATCCATCAAAGCTACCCATTATTCTTCTACTGCATTTCTTTCCCCCATTCCTGTCAATTGTTCCCTTATGCTCTCCCTGAAGCTCTGTACAACCTCTGATTCTTTCAGTTTATCCAGGTCCCATCTCCTTAAATTCCCACCTTTTTGCAGTTTCTTCAGTTTTAATCTACAGGTCATAACCAATAGATTGTGGTCAGAGTCCACATCTGCCCCTGGAAATGTCTTACAATTTAAAACCTGGTTCCTAAATCTCTGTCTTACCATTATATAATCTATCTGATACCTTTTAGAATCTCCAGGGCTATATATGATTTCTAATGGAGCTATTGTATCAGCATTCTCTGAAAGAAACATAACTGCTTTATGACACTGAGGAGAGCTACTACTAAGTTACTCACAGTTGCAGTTGTTCTTGATTTGAATACTGCAATAATAACTTTGTTGTCTTTGGTGAAGAAATTTCAGAAATCCGTGTTTAGTAACCCTGCTTTAGTAGCACTGTCATCAGTAATACTACCACAGCTATTGCGCAGTGAAGGTATTGGTTGTGTCTTGCCATTGGTGTACTACACATGCAACCAGAACCTCTTTGGATTTTCTTCCAGATTTCAAAACGAAGTTTCACTATGGGAACTATTAAACACATCTTGCACTGAAACCCACCCTAAGTTTCGAGCTTCAGTAAAACATCGCTAATCTTGGAGATTTTGCATTCTTTTAAATTTTGACATGCTTTTTTTCATTGCTTCTGCAGCTGAGTTTTGACATATTTTGTGCACCACCCTTTTAATTTATTTGGTATCCTTTCAATTTATTTGGTATATATCTCTTAATTGTTGTCGATACTATTTCTCTGAATTTAAGCCATGTCTGGTCTACACTTACAAAGTCAGGCTTGAAGGAGTAGAGACTAAGTAGAGACCGTCTCCTTGGAAGGCATTAAGTTAATTTTTATATGCTTTCTCATTAAATGCCCTATTGTGTAGGGCTGAAAATTAATAGGGATAAGGTAAACAGAATGTGCAAAGTAAGTGGAAATTACTCGTCTCTTCCCCGATTACAGTGCAATAGAAGATAATACAAGATGTTGACAGATTGCCATATCTCGGTAGCTTTATATGTAATAATGAGGTCACAGATGCAGAAATCACCAGCAGAACTGGAAAATCAGTCCATATGGCAATTAGGTCTGTAATATGCCAACAAAGCTTTGACTACACTCCTTTATCGTTTATATGTGTGAGACTTGGAAAATGTCAGTAAAATCAGCACACAGTCTCCATGTTTTTCACCAACAATGCTAGAGATGAATTCTGAAGATGTTAACCCAACCAAGTTACAAACGATGAAGTGCTGAGAATAAGAGGTCTACACAGCCTGCACAAAATTATTGTTGAAAGAAGACTGAGGATTGCAGGTTATGTTCTACGCATGTAAGGTGGAAGAATCCCAAAATCAACACTGTTGTTGAAATCAATGGACAGATACAGATGTACAGGAAGACCTTTTAACACCTGGAACTTTTGCAATGAATCTTCAATCCATGGACACAAACTTGGAGGAAGGTGAGAACTTGGCAGCTGATCAAGTCAACTAGTGGAAACCAGTTCCTTGTATGGTACACAGCAAATCTGAGTAAGTTAGTAAGTAAGTAAGTAAGTAAAGTACAACTGGGGATTTTGCAAAACTGTTGGATGATCGATATTATTGTCTAGATTTGACACTGTTGGACTTCTACCTTTTCCTTGATGTGTATTCTTCAAATTGTGAGTTTTACGAGAAAGCTGATAGATACTTACCAATCAACCTTCCCTGACACGAACTGACATTGTCTCTTTATAAATTCTACTGTGCTAACAATTATCTACTGAGAATCCTCGACTAGGTCTCCGCAGCTCAAATGAGCCAGTTTCTTTTAAATTTCTGTCTTTGGCTATAATTGTCTTCCAAGTATGGTGACACAACATCCTGTCATGAAACTTTTGCCTTTACACTTGTTTACTTTTCTGGACACTGCCTTTTTCTGCACTGTGCACTAAATACACTATGTGAGTAATGTCCAATCTCCAACAACCAATCGTGAACTGTAAACAGCTGTAAACTCTACCAGGGCACATAACAAACAATTAACATTTGTGTTTTAGTGTTCTAGGCTGTGAGGTCATCAGCGGACAAATAATTTAGTACCTATTCCTGGACAGCCAGAGTGGCCATGTGGTTCTAGGCGCTACAGTCTGGAACCGAATGACCGCTACGTTCGCAGGTTCTAATCCTGCCTCGGGCATGGATGTGTGTGATGTCCTTAGGTTAGTTAGGTTTAATTAGTTCTAAGTTCTAGGCGACTGATGACCTCAGAAGTTAAGTCGCATAGTGCTCAGAGCCATTTGAACCTATTCCTGACGTGCTGTTGTTTGGAACAACAACTGACATGATCCAAAATATTACTTTCTTTTATTATAGCTTCACTTTTATTTTGTCTAATGATTACTAATTTCAGTATCAAATTCCATCATCAAGCCACTATATGATCAGAAAGCATAGTGTATCGTTAAAATATTGTTTAATAAACAGATTACCATTATATCATCATTCCTTAAAATAATGTCCAAAGTGGAAGGACAGATGATTAATTTTGAGTATATACTAAAGTCAGAGTACTGAACCGGATATGAAAGAAGGAAAACCAGAAGGGCAGTGAGAGACGGGTGCCTTCTATCACCTTACTTCCTTAATATGTTCATCAAGGAAGTAATAACAACAACAAAGAAAAGATGACCAGAATCAAAAGGTAATTTCTGGAATACGCCATGGAAATGTGATAGGACCATTACATTTACAATGTATATAAATGATCCAGTAGAAAGTGTCAGAGGCTCCTTAATATTGTTCACAGGTACTACACTTGTCCATCAGAAAGTAGCAATAACAGAAGACAGTATCAATTTGCACAATGACCTGCAGAGGATTGGTGAATGATGTAGGCTCTGGCAGTTGACCCTGCACATAAATAAATGTAACATATCACACACACACACACACACACACACACACACACACACACACACACACAGGAAAAGAAATCCAATACTGTACAACTACACTATTAATGACAAATTACTGGAAACAGAATCTACCATAAAATATCTAGAAGTAACTATCCAGAGCAACCTTAAAGTGGAATGACCACATAAAACAGCAATAGAAAAGCAGATGCCAGACTAAGATTCACAGGAAGAATCTTAAGTGAATGTAAATTACCCCTGTGTCCTTACCCAGTAAGACTGACAGAAGAGAGAAAGAAGATCCAATGAAGTGCGGAGTGTTTTGTCACAGGATCATTTAGTCGCTGTGAGATCATTACAGAGATGCTCAGCAACTCCAGTGGTAGATGCCATAAGAGAGCAGTTGTGCATCACGGAAAGATTTACTACCCAAATTTCGAGAGAGTAGTTTCCGAGAAGAGTCTGACAACATAATAGTTTCTCTCATATACAATTCACGAAATGATCACGAGAAGAAAATTTGAGAAGTTAGAGATAATACAGAAGTGTACTGACAGTCATTCTTCCCAAGCACTGTTCACAAGTGGAACAAGGCAGAGGGGATCAGTTGGTGGCATGAGACGTACCCCCTGCCACACACAGTTAGGTGGTTTTTGGAGCATGATGTCGATATGGAAACTTAATTGCATGCATATACACTGCAGATTGATGACATCACAATAGTAAATCAGAGTAGGAACTAAATAAAATGTTTCAGGCCTTAAATCAAGAAGTGGTAAAACTAAAGCTAAAAATGAATACAAAGAAGACAAAAGTTATGGCTACAGACAAGAAAGGAGGAGGAGGTAGGACTGACACAAGAACAGGCAATGAGCAACTCAAGAAAGGAACTGAAATTCAATATCTCAGTAGCATTTTGCAAGAAAACAATCAATATTTCAAGGCATTCAAGAAAAGAATAGCACAGGTGAAGAGTTCCTTCCAAAATAAGAAGAAGCTGCAACTGAATAAACATATCAGCTTCCACATTAAGAAAATATTTGTAAAGACCTTTGTGTGGAGTGTTCTGACACACAGATGCAAAATCTGTACATTAGAATAGCCAAAGGAAGCTCGCCTCAGACCTGCTGAAATGTGGTTCTGGAGGAGAAGTACAAGAACTATCTGCATTGACAGAAAAATTAAAGGAAATAGGAGAGAAGAAAGAACCACTGAAAGTTATAGGCCAGGGCAAAGCAAAATACACTGGACACTTAACTGGAGACGATAATCTTTTAAAAAACATTTCTGAAGGCAAGATCGTAGGTAAGAAAACAAGGGGATGACTGAGAACATCCTACTTAAACAATATGATCAATGAATGGGATTTTCTTCACACATGGAGATGAAGACAACTGCTGAAGAGAGGAAGCTGTGGCTGCAGAGACAAGGTTTAACCTTTTGGAAGAGTAAGGACAAACTAATACAAAATATGAGTCTGCATGGTAGCTACATATGGAATAAATGACAACTTCTTGTGTGCAGTCATCAAGTCACTTACCTCAGTAGGTGTCTTATCTACTAAAAGTAAAGGTCACTGTTGTGCTTTCAATAGATGTGAACTGCACCCTGAAAATGGTATGTCTAGTTTGCAGTTGTACAGAAGCTTTTTATTTTGCAAAATGGTTCAAATGGCTCTAAGCACTATGGGACTTAACATCTGAGGTCATCAGTCCCCCAGACTTAGAACTACTTAAACCTAACTAACCTAAGGACATCCCTGCCTGAGGCAGGATTCGAACCCGCGACCATAGCAGCAGCACGGTTCTGGACTGAAGTGCCTAGAACCGCTCGGCCACAGTGGTCAGCTTTTATTTTGCACAGAAATGTTTGATAATAAGATGAACTGATGCTGGCACTTGCTACTGAAACCAGTAGTACTTAGACACAACAAAAATGTGACTACAGAATTAAGAATAATTTTTCCAAACAATCGAGTATTTTTACCAAAACAACACCACAATAGTGGAAACTTATTTTAAACTAAAGACACAAAAGAAAAAAAGAGAAACTGTAAAGATCTTGAGTCTCATAAGACTCTCTTGGGAGGAAAATATAAGATTTTTAATTGGTAAACTTGCAAGGCATCCTTTTTATGTTGTATAAACTACGAAACTGTTAGCATCGTCAGCTAAAATTTACTTCTTCTGTCTTAATATACCTTCCTTCACTTACAGCTGCAGTGTGGAGACAGCGGTGAGGGTGGGAGCGGGGATGGGGGCGAGGGTGTGGGCATACTGCTTTAAAATGGTGATTCTTGTATTGATATTCTTAACAACAGATTTATATCTTTTGTTTATGAAAGTCTGCATGCGATGACAGCTGCACTAGTAATACCTTCACAGGGTCGTATTCAAGTTGCAAGGATAGATCTATGCCAACCATGACACGCTCCCAGCCTTTCCTCCTCGTGATCTGGTTGTAGCGTTGGGACTGCAGGGTGTCTAAGCTGATGTTCAGACCGTCAAGCCCTGCCCTCTGCAAGGCAACCAGCTGTCTTGTCAACATGAGGCCATCGGTTGTCATTAAGACACTTTCGAGATCTTTTATTTCCTTCAAAGCACCCGTGAAACAGCAAATTATTCTAAAGAAACTGAAACAAATAATTTGTAACATTGCTGCTGCATATGAAACAAAACTCCAGTTGATAAATTGAAAATACAAATTCCTCAAAAGTTAACTGTACATTTGCCCTAATACAAAGAGATAAGAAGGGTTAATAAACTGAATTGAAGAATGCAAGTTAAGATAGCAATGAAAAAATAATTAGAGGCATAAGATCACCTACTGCAACAGGGAAATGGGAATCAATATGAACCATTACCCAGCTACTGTCAACTGATTCCATGTCTCCATGCACACTGTATAAACCACTGTGGGTTTGTCCGACAAAGTACATTGTTGTACCACACATTATGGTTTTTCCCCATTCAATGCTCATGTGGAGTGTGGGAAGAATGATTCTTTAAATGGTTCTGTGCATGCTGTAATTAATCTTGCCTTCATGGTCCCTATAGGAGTGATACATATGCGGTTATTGTATAATCCCTAAATACCTCACTTAATACAGGTTCCTGAAATTTCATAAGTTAGGTTTTGTCATATATTTGGCGTCTATCTTCACTTGTCTGGCATTTCCAATTTTTAGTAGCTTCTTGATGCTCTCCCATGCATCAAATAAATCTATGATCAATCATGCTACACTATTTTGTATACATTCAATGTCTGCCATTAGCCTTATTTGTTATGGGTCATACTTAAGCAATATTCTAGAATGGGCCACACAAGTATTTTGTAAGCAATGTCCTCTATAGACTGATTGCATTTTCCAGTATCTTACCAATGAATTGAAGTCTGCATTCTGCTTTGCCTACAAGTGAGTCTATGTCACCATTTCATTTCATCCAGATATTTGTATGAGTTGACCAATTAAAACTGTGATTATTTGATAATGTAGTCATACAATACTGTCTTTTTTTGTTTTGTGATGTGCTCCAATTTACATTTCTGAAAACTTAAACTCAGTTGCCTATCTTTGGACCAAATTGAAATGTTATGATCTGACTCAAATTTGTGCAGATTTTTTTCAGGCAATAATTCATTATCATCCAGGAAAAGTATGAGGTTCCTTATAATATCGTCTTCCAGAACATTAAGGTACAACATTAATGTAATGGTATAAATTACTATAACTGTATAAATAAGTTTATAAGTGTGTAAAATACATTGAACTATTTGTTACAACAAAATATTGTACCGGTATACTCAGCAAGATGTTAAATCAGCAGATAGCTACATTTTATGTTCAACATTTTGTGTACAGCATATATGCTGGAAAGGAATTATACCCAAATTAAATAAATCTGAAGAAATGGTAGTGTGTGTCTGGAAAAAAAATCCGTAAAAACTCATACAGTCCAATTTGCTATTATGTCACTGTTACTGAAATATAATACAAAGTAACTGAATTCGATGAACATTCTCAGAGTGCAATATGCCTCAGAGTGAAATGCACAGTAATGTCAACATTATTTTTTAGGCTATGTTTGTGAAAATGGATGAAAGCAAACCACACATTTTGTTCTCAATCTGCGGAAGCATTATGCACTGTGAAACACTGTACTGCTGTTATACATAAAAGCTGTCTCATTGCCAACATCTTTCCCCTGCTGGCTGTTCTACACTTCTCATAACTAATTCAACACGTTGTAAGATATTTTATGCTGTATGACACCACAGTCCAATCTGGTTAGGATAGCATAAAAATAATATATGAATTTCAGTATTGAAACTGGAAAAGCAGAACAGCTCTCATCACACTGGATATCAAATCGAGGTTGGATTACAGCCATGGGTACATCATTTCATGCTACTCAACTGAATGTCATATGTCAGAGTTCTTCAACTGTAGTGGCTGGCGACTGGTGGCTGGCGGCTGGTGGCATACCCATCTCTTGGCATCCTGTGAACAGACGTTCTCCACAGGTGACAGATTTGAAGAAAATGCTGGATACGGCAACAGTGGAACACTCTCTGTATCGAGGTAGCTCAGTACAGCTCAGGTGATGTGTAGTCTTGCATTATCTTGTTAAAAGATAACATCAAAGAAAGACTTGTAAGGGATAGAACAATTTATCAGCTTCCTGAACATCCTTCCAACAGCGAGGAAAACAAAATAAACAAGAAAGAAGAACAAAAATACAACGCTGCTGACATTCCTAATTTAAACTAGAGGTATGTGATGCTGTAAATATGATTCCCAATTACCAAATTGTGAATACGCCCGATTTAAAAATTTATCACCATAATGTGCAATCCCTGCGTAATAAGATCGATGAAATTAACGTTCTATTAACACATGAACTTAATGATATCTCAGTGTTATGCATTTCTGAGCACTGGCTTAACCCAGAATTAATCCAGAATACTAAAATAAACAAATTTGTCTTGGCTGCTTACTACTGCAGGAAAAACAGCAAACAGTGTGGGGTAGCAATTTACACAAAGGATAATGTAGATTTTATTACACTACCTGACTTAACTAGGGCAAATGTCGAAAAGGATTATGAAATTGCAGCTATAAAAATTACTCAGTTCAACCTGGTTATTGCTACAGTTTACCGATCACCGTCTGGGAATTTTGAACTTTTCTTAAACAAAATGGAGTCATTGCTAAATAAAGTAAATAAAATGGATTGTGAATTTATAATCTGTGGTGACTTCAATATTGACTTCCTCATGAATAGTGGAAATAGGGAGACCATTTTGAACCTTGCAACGTCCTTCAATTTAAAGGCTGAAGTAAAAGCAGCTACCCGAGTATCAGAAACTTGTCAAACAGCTCTTGATCAGTTTCTAGTAAATAAGAGTTTACACAACACCTCACTAAAAATTTTCAATGCAGGTTTTAGTGATCATCTTGCTCAAATATTAAGCATAAAAGTACAAGGCAGTATTATTAACAACATGTCTTTTAGAACAGCATATCGAAGCTATAATCAGCATAATGTGAACTACTTCAACAACTTATTACACAAAGAAAAATGGCTAGGAGTGTACAAAATGAATGATATTAATGAAAAATTCGACACTTTCATTGATACATTAACCCATTTCTTTGAACTTGCATTCCCACTGAAAACATTAACCATACGGGGAAACTCTAGAACAAACAGCTGGATCACAAAGGGAATAAGGGTTTCATGCCAGAAGAGAAGACTACTTCATGAAATATGTAACTCGAAAAATTCCTCACCTGTAGTACGCGCATACTATAAAAAATACTCCAAAATATTAAGAAAAGTAATAAAAGCAGCAAAAATAATGCATAATGATGAAATCATTTATAATTCAGCTAATAAATCAAAGGCTATGTGGAGTGTTATAAAAAAAGAATGTGGAGAATACAGACAACCTTGGAAAAATATAACACTATCACATAAAAATAAAAAAGTAACAAACCCCTTAGAAGTAGCTAACACATTTAACAACTTTTTCACAGGTGTTGCTGAAAATATGTTACAATCAAACTTTAAGAGCATCCAGGCAAATGAATATAAAATAAGTACATGTAGAGGATCAATGTACATCGGTTCTGTTTCACAAGATGAAGTAGCTAAAGCAATAAAAGGACTAAAAAATTCCAAATCGGCAGGTATTGATGGTATACCTGCAACAGTGTTAAAGAAGAGCGCATCAAACCTAACTGAAGTACTCACACATTTATGCGACTGCTCACTTCAGGCAGGCACTTTCCCTGATGTGTTAAAAACATCAAAAGTTATTCCTGTATATAAAAAAGGGGATAAAGACAATGTAAATAACTACAGACCCATCACAATTTCCTCCTGCATCTCTAAAGTACTGGAAAAAGTTATGTATGAGAAACTTATGAAATTTATAAATAAAAACAGCATCCTATGTAATGAACAACATGGATTCAGAAATAAGAGGTCAACGACAACTGCTGTCTATGAGTGCATCAATTTCATCCTAAACCTGATGGACAAAAAACAGGAAACAATAGGAGTCTTTATTGACTTGTCAAAAGCTTTTGACATGGTGGACCATAAAATTCTGCTATCAAAGCTAGAAAGATATGGTATTCGAGGTCTGTCCAACAAGTGGATCAGTTCCTTCCTGACAAATCGTATGCAGGCAGTGTGCGTCAAGCACACAAATATTGAACTAAAAACTGTATCTAATCACTTATCTGACTATAAACAAATAAAATGTGGTGTACCCCAAGGATCCGTATTGGGACCCCTTCTGTTTCTTCTGTACATAAATGATCTAAGCTTAAATATTGATGCAAACAAATCAATCATATTTGCAGATGACACCACGATTCTACTAAAAGGAGATGACGATGAACAGTTACAGCAGACAGTAAACACAGTCACGAAACAACTTAGCAGCTGGGCACAGAGTAATCGGCTTGTAATAAACAGTAAGAAAACCGTTGCTCTTAAATTCCACAATGTTCCTAACAAGGACATGTTTATCCCATCAGTCTCTATCAATGACGAACCAGTTGGTAACAGTACTGAAACCAAATTCTTAGGACTTTGGCTGCAGAGTGACATCAGATGGAACAAGCATATTGAATGTCTCAATGCAGAACTGACCAAAACACGTTATCTTCTTTGTTCATTAAAATCATGCTGTAGTGAGAAAACAGTATTGAATGCATATCATGCGTACTTTCATTCTCGTCTTAGATATGGGGTCACCTTCTGGGGAAACTCTAAAATAGCTAATAGCACTTTTAAACTACAAAAAAAGGGCCATTAGAATCTTGTTTGGGTGCAAGCCTAGAGACTCTTGTAAACCCCTGTTTAAGAAATCTGGTATTCTCCCATTACCGTGTGTATACATTATGGAAACCCTTTTGTTCTTTAAATTAAATGTAATAGGCAAGGACCAGAGGCTAAAAAAAACTGTGATATACATGAGCACTTTACCAGACAAAACAGGAACTTACATATGACTCAAATCAGCATAGCACTGTGCCAAAAAGGTACTTTTCACATGGGAGTTAAGCTTTATAACAAACTTCCTGAAAACATAAAAGCTATCACTGAGGTCAATACATTTGGAAAATCTCTAAAGTCATATTTACAGCATCACTGCTTTTATTCCATTGAAGAATATTTAAATTTATGAAATGTGTTATATAAATACTTGTGTGTAAAGTGTATTATTGTAAGCTTAAATATGTATGCTTTGAAATTACTTTCAGCCTGTATATTTATAACTTGACTTGTCCAATGTCTTATGCATAAGCTGCTATGTAGACAACAGGACCAATAAAATACAATCTACAATCACGGAGCCCTTGAAAATAGGGCACAGCGATAGGCCTTAACAAAACACAAATGCAATGACTGATGTCCAAATTACTGGATATGTGAACCAGAAGTTGTGACATGTATCCAGTTGCACCCCATACCATCACATCACATGCTGGACCCGCATGAGAATGACAGGTACAATCTGGCCAGGTCTGTTGGCATCAGAGCCTCCAAACACAAGTACATCAATTGTGACGATGTTGCAGAACCGAGACTCGTCTGACATGATGACACAGTGCCATTCCTGTGTCTGGCATTGTTGTCAGTTGCACCGCTGTCAGTTCACCTCTCTCTAGAGCTGCAATAAGGGCTTGACAGTCTGTGCTGCTCCAGATGCCATCACATTGTCTGTGTGGATATCTGTCTCACTGTATACAAGCCCACTTCCTGACTAAATGTACACAACTTCACTGCAGGATCACGTACGCATGAGCGAACACTTGTCTGCCCTCTCAGGTGCTAGTTGGGTGGCACTACTGAGGCCCTGCAAGGCATTTAGCATGGCCCTCCTGAACCTACCAATTCTATGTTGGCACAAAATGAGATTCTGAGCAATGCAAGCAGCAATATAGTGAAACAATAAACCAGAGTCTCAGCAGACCATGAGCCTGCCACTGCCAAATCTGGAATGCTGATAAACATTTCTCCTTCTTCCATTATGCTTAACACGGTCTTCGTGTAAACAACCAACACTGAAATAGAATTTCTGAATGAGAAACCCGCTCCATAAGCTTTTCTTGCATGCAGAATATGCATGGGAATGCTGAAAAGTAATGCCTCTGAATTTTTTATTCTGTTCTCAATATCGGTCGAGGTATGACACGTCACGCATATTACTTGGTCAACTTTCCCACTTCACTGACTCATGGCACACCCACCTCCCGCAAACAGATGGAGTCGGCATAGGCAGCCCACTCTGACCAGAGATTGTGAATATGTTTACGGTGCACTTCGAGGAAGAGGCCCTGATGTCAACCAAATGGAAATCCATCTTCTTCTTTTCTTCTTCTTCTTCTTCTTCTTCTTCTGTTGTGTGGATAACACACTTGTCATCTGGCCTCATGGAAGAGACAAACTTCTTGACTTCTTTGTACATCTGAACTCCACACGCCACAAAATCAAATTCACTATGGAGACCAAAGAAGAAGGAAGACTACCATAGCTGGACATCATAGTCAGGAGAATAATGGACAGCACCCTGTGCCACAGCGTGTATCTGACTCTATAAAACACAAACTCAGTTCTCCCTATGGCACTGTGAATAATTTCAATAACAAAAAGTGAGATGAATGTTGCAGCTTACAATTAATTTCCACTTTGGCTTTGTATTCAAGATCAGTCTTACCTGAGAGTGCAACATTACATCTTTAGTTAATTTAATTATATGTTCATTAGATTTTGGTTATAAGGCACGTTTTGCTGCCTAATGTTTTGTCTCCAAACACTGGAAACAATCCATGGAAGAAGAGGAGTATGTAAGACATTGTTGGACCAGGTTGGAAGAATCTGTGAATTTCAATACTTTGTAGAAGAGCTCAATCATTTGAAAATAGCTTTCAGACCTTGTGGCTATTCTAACAGATATACATAGGGCACTACATTCTAAAATATTTGCATCTTTCAGTGAAAAACAAGCAACTAGAGGAAAAGTTCTCTTGCCACTTGTAAAAACAGTCGCAGATCGCGACCTCTGAGTGCTATAAAGAGAAGGTATTGACGCAGTGCTTAAACCAAACAGAAGACCACAACTGCAGCCATACTCAAGCAAATTGCTATGCAGTAGTTTCAGTGAATTTGACAATGATGTGGCTGCTCTCATAGTGGCCCAGTCATATTGTGGGGTACGGAATGCCAGTGACAGGGCTGGAATTGTAGGTGACAGATGGGTTTTTGGCAAAGCCTTGTATCAATACCTCCTTAATTATTGAGCTGAAAAACTGTAAAAAACATTCATGCAGTAAAATCACACAAAAAAATTTCCTATTTCTGCAGGTATTGTGCCTTCTGTTTCTTTTTCATTACAAAAACATATTGATTCAAGTTTATAAAGTCACAACTATGTCACTGTGATTTGTGTAACACACATTCTGGAACATGTTCCAGGAATGTCATGAAACAGACAGCTTTAAATAATTACTCTAGCTCATCTTTCAAGACTTGCATGCCAACAACAACACCATCTATCCAATCTCTTTTTATTTCACTTTCATGAAAAGATTTCTCCACAAAGGATATCATCTGCCATGTAGGTAGTGCAAGAGGAAATTCCACACTAACATTTGGGTAATCAAGTGGATTCTGTGTCTTGTCAGAACCAAGTACAATCAACCCAATTTCATCTTTACCACTGGTAAATATCTGGAAACATATTAAATGGTAAAAATAAGTTTTGTTTATAACAAGTTGTATACCAATAAAAACATCACACACAGATACTCTTTATAATATTATTTAATTGGATAGATAAAAAATCTACTCACCAAGCAGTGGCAGAACACACACATAAAAGACTGTTGTGATAGGCAAGCGTTTGGAGCCAGTGACTCCTTCTTCAGGCTGAAGGGTTGCAGGGGAAGCAAGAAGGATGAAGGAAAAGGACTGGAGAGGTCTAAGAAAAGGGGTAGATTTTGGGAAAGTCACCCAGAACCATGGGTCATGGGTGACTTACGGTACAGGATGAGAAGGAAAGACTAATTGTTGGGGACTGCATCGGGCAAGATTCGGAAACCTGAGAGCTTAAAGGTGGAAGACAGGGTAATATGCAAGACAGAGATTACTACTAAAACTGTATATGGTTAATATGAGTGAGAAGGTAAGTGTATTGTATGCAACAGTTGTGGGAGGGGGCAGTGAAAATAGACGGGAAAGACAATGAAAGATGTAGAAAGCTAAAACGGAGTGAAGCAAAGAGTAATTACAGTGAAGAAAAGCTGAGACAGGAGAAATTAACGTAAATTAAGGCGAGGTGGGTGGTGAGAACCAAGGACACGTTGTAGTGCTAGTTCCCACCTGCGGAGTTCTGAGAAACTGGTGTCTGGCGGAAGAATCCAGGTGGCATGTGTGGTGAAACAAGTGCCGAGGTCACGTATGCCATGTTGTAGAGCATGCTCTGCAACAGGATATTGTGAGTTTCCAGTATATACACTATGCCTATGCCCACTTATCCTAACTGATAATTTGGTGGTAGTCATGCAGATGTAGAAAGCTGAACAGTGTTTACATAATAGCTGGTATATGACATGTGTCGTTTCTATTTTTCGCCTAATCCGAAATTCTGGGTGACTTTTCCAAAATCTACACCTTTTCCTGGAACTCTACAGGCCTTTTCCTTTACCCTTCTTCCTTCCCCTTCAACGCTTCTGTCTGGAGGAGCCATTGGCTCCGAAAGCTTGCCAATCACAAATAATTTATTGTTTTTGTTGTTATAGTTACTCTTTATAACCTACTTAAAATACATCACGTACCTTCCTCTCCACAATTCTTCGAACACATAGTTTTGCCTTTTGCAAAAAATCACTGCGTTTCTGTATAACATACTTGGAGTCAAAGTGTCCAACATCTATTACAATTATAAACAGAAGAAAGAAAGTCATTGTATTTATTGGCAGTATTACGCAATCAAATATTTTGAAAGAGTTCCAGTGGTATAAATTTACAAAATCTTACAAATAAATATATACGTTTATTCTTTAAATCAATTCTTAGCAATAACATAATAGTATAAATTGCAGAATCAATATAGCCAATTTTAATGTAATGACTGCAATACAAATACAATATAACAGCGGTAAGTTATAACAAATGAGAGAGAGAGAGAGAGAGAGAGAGAGAGAGAGAGAGAGAGAGAGAGAGAGAGAGGCATTTAGACAATGATTCATTACAGTGTGAAACTTATTAGAATTAAAATGAAGCCATAGTGAATTATTACATTCCAAAACTAACAATTATTGTGTTCTTTCACCCCAAAATAATACATTCATTAGGCAATGTATACTTTTAATTTCAGAAATTTTTACAGCTCTGAACTTCACTGC
Organism: Schistocerca americana; assembly: GCF_021461395.2. Taxonomy (NCBI): domain Eukaryota; kingdom Metazoa; phylum Arthropoda; class Insecta; order Orthoptera; family Acrididae; genus Schistocerca; species Schistocerca americana. The sequence goes on along the minus strand of NW_025726192.1, from coordinate 2,970,383 downwards.
TTCGATGAATTTATTACATGTGTCAATGAATGAGGGTTGATAACACTGCTTTAGTCATTCAATTGTTCGTCATGTGATATTCGCAATGTTCTTAATAACTTCTTATGTAAAGTTCTATCATCAAAAAGATAATCTACGTAAGTTTTAAAAGTCGCGAATCTTTAAACAACAACTTGAAAATGGGTATATCAGTATTTTGTATACATTCTAGCATTGCTAGATTTACTTTTAAATTTTAAAGTATATGAGCAGATTGAGCGACTTTCCATCCAGAAAATTTGCTGTTGGCAAGACCTCACTACAAAGAAAAATGGTCTTTCCGGAGTCAAATGCTAAAAAATTCATAAATACCAGCATTGTAAGTGATACAAACAGGTATTAAGCACCGGGCATAAATATCATTCTGCTTGACGAGAAAAAAAGTAGGTAGATGAAAGAGTAAATTGGGTGCAAGGATTGAACATAAACTAACCCAAATTGCACAAAAAAAAAAAACATGAGGGTCACTGGTCAAGAATTGAGCACTGCCCCCCCCCCCTTCCCCACCCCTTCCTTTTACAGGCTTACTTTCACTTTTCAGATGAGACCATGTCCCCCATATGTGAAGAAAATAGCCAATATGTAAAGAGAATTACAGATAAAGAGTTTTCTAGAATGAGATTTTCACTCTGCAGCATAGTGTGCACTGATATGAAACTTCCTGGCAGATTAAAACTGTGTGCTTGACCAAGACTCAAACTTGGTGATCGTAGCCCCAGACCTGTGTTGCCGTTTTGGGAGGTAGATCTCATATCTGGAAAGAGGAGATGACAGTTAGGGTACTATGGGTGAGCAGCTGCCATCAATTTTTGATGGTGCAGAACCCACAATAGTGGAACTGCTGCCTAGTCCAAAGGCACCTGTTACCAGTCTTACCCCACAATAGTGTATCGAATCCAGACGTAATGTCGAAGCTGATAAAAAGTCATATGAGAGATTCCTGTAATCTAGGTGTGACTGCACCAATGCTGCATACAGCCATATCAAAGTAGAGTGGACCACACCGCTGAGGCATAGAAGAGCATTCAGGTGCGACCTACATGTCTGCTTTAGTTGGCAAAGACGGGGAAGCCATGTCAACTAGGCATCAAAGACCGGACCTAAAAAACACGATGACAGAAATGCATAACGTAGGTCATGGCAGCCAAAAAATGGATGCTATGAGTGAAAGCCCAGGATTGTGCTTGGTGTATTGCTCCCTGCATTCTGCCTCCAGCAATAGCCGTCGCGGACGAACAAAAATGATGGGGACAAAATATGTCATGCAGCTGCCGCCAGATCATTGATAGCCACAAAAAGGAGAGTGACACTCAAAACAGAACCTTGTGCAAGCCCCTTCTCCTGCAGGGGGGGGATGCTACAGGAGGCACCAACCTGTACCCAAAAAGTGTGACATGGAAGAAAGTTCTGGATAAAAATCAGGAGTGGGCCATGGAGGCCCCACTCCTTTAAGGTGGCAAGGACGTTATGGCACCATGTGGTATCATAAGATATACACGCAGATCAATGAAAACTGCAACAAGGAACTGATGCTGAGCAAAAGCTGTTCAGATAGCACACTTCAAGTGGACTAAATTATCTTCAGTAGAGCGCCCTTGGCGAAAAGCACCCTGGATCGAAGCCAAAAGATCCGGGGATTCAAGGACACAATACAGCCTTCAACTAACCATATGTTCAAGTAACTTGCAGGACACTGAGTAAACAATCTGGACGACAGCTGTCCGTTTGAAGAGGCAATTTATGTGATTTCAAAATTGGAATAACGGCATTTTCTCGCTACTGGGAAGAGAATTCTGCATTGCCCCAGGGATGGTTAAAGAAAGGCCAGGTACACTGACGGAAAAATTTGCAACACCAAAAAATAATTAATGTAGAGTAATGAAATACCAGGAATATATTTGTTGAGACAACGTATGTAAAGTGATTAACGTTGCAGGATCAATGGGAGTGTGAGACAAGCCACTGCAAATGTAAATGCAAATGCTGGTACGCTATTGTACACGTGTCATGTGTCAGTTTGTGGGATGGAGTTCCATGCCTGTTGCACTTGGTTGGCCAATATAAGGACAGTTAATGATGTTTGTGGATGGGTTGAAGCTGTCATCAGATGATGTCCAATACGTGCTCGATGGGAGGTAGAGCTGGTTATCGAGCAAGCCAAGGCAATATGTTGACACACTATAGCATGTTGGCTTACAACAGCAGTATGTGAGCAAGTGTTATCCTGTAGGAAAACACCTCCTGGAATGCTGTTTGTGAATGGCAGCACAACAGGTCAAATAACCAGACGGACATACAAATTTGCAGTCAGCGTTCGTGGGATTCATACAGACAGTTTTGTCAGTGGAAAAGCGAAAGCCATTGTTGATGCTCCACGAGTAAAGACAATCAAGACATTGCTGAAGATGCCACTAAGTGAGACAGGTTCATAGAGAATTGCAATAGAAGGCAAAATCGTCAAAAAAAAAGAGAGCCGGAGATGCCCAGTGGGAGACAGGCCATTATAGGGTTTATGGTGATAGCAAAGAGAATGACACTCAGAATGGAACCCTGAGACACACCATTTTCATGGATAAAGGTGTCCAACAAGGCAGACCCTTCATGCACCTCGAAAACTCGGTCTTTTAAAAATGTCTGAAGGAAACAGGGTAGGTGGCCACGGAAGCCCCACATGTGAAGAGTATGGACGTTACTAGCTCTCTAGCAGGTGTCATAGGCCTTTTCCAAATCAAAAAACACAGCGACAATCTGGGATTTCTGCAGAAAACCATTCATGACATGGGTGGGCAAAATAATGAGATGGTCCACTGCAGAATGCCGTGTTGAAAGCCACACTGTGCATTCATAAAAAGTTGTGAGACTCGAGCCACCATATCATCCGGGCATGAATCATATGTCCCATCACCTTGAGAACACACTGGTAAGAGAGATGGAGTGGTAGCTAGAAGGAAGAGTGTGTGTGTGTGTGTGTGTGTGTGTGTGTGTGTGTGTGTCAGAGAGAGAGAGAGAGAGAGAGAGAGAGAGAGAGAGAGAGAGAGCTAATTTCGGCAAGAGCTAGATTTTCATCAATAAACTGAGTTGAAGCTGCTGTTGTGGTCATCATCCAACTACTGCTTTGGTGCAACTCACCAGCCTATTCCTGCCTTTGTAAGCCTCTTCATCTCTGCATAGTATTTCAACCTAAATCCACTTAGAATGGTGAACCACCATTCAGAGAATAACTTTTTAACAACACAGTTTGACTTCTGTAAAGGCTTCTATACTGAGAATCCAACATAATATCTCACAAATTCAATTCCAGTAGAATTAAATAGTGGAAATTATCCCCTCTGTCATCTTGCCAAAGCCTTTGACTGTTTAGATTAAAAAATTCTGAGAGGGGAAGCTAAAATAGTATGGCATTAAAAGTCTTCCCCTTGCATGGATTGAGTTGTACTTTAACTACAGAAAATGGAAGGTCACATTAACAAATGATAAGACAGGAATAAGATTAAACTCAAAAAGGGAGAACATAAAATATGGTGTGGCACACAGTGTTTGCTGCCAAGTCCGCAAAAATGATTTACTTGGGGCACTGGAGGGCTTTGGAAAAACTCTAATGTTTGCAGTGTCACAAACTTATTGATGCAAGATCTAAACTCATCCATACCAGAAACATCCAGGATAATAACAGAACAGGCTTGTATAGATCCACAGGTACCAGCTTAATGCCTAAAAACTTGTATTGTGCAGTTCTAAAGAAATAAAAGTGACTTACAGATACGAATATCAAAAGTAGGGATAAATGGGTAACTAGGCTCCCGTGTTCTAAGTTCCTGGAAATGCAGATACCACTCACATGTGAGACCAGCATGTGAGTCAGTTAACCGAGAAGCTCAGTTCCGCCCATTTTGTGCTTAGAAATCTCTTACTGTATCAAACTGGACAAAGGATTGCTAACACACTTTCACTCAGTTTACTCATATGGCTTAATCTTCTGAGGTACTTCAGCTAAGCGGAAAAAATTATTTATTCTACATCTTGAAAAAGCTTCTTCAGGGACCCATGGATTCTCACACTTACATGCCTATAGAAGTTATATTCCCTAATGGTATATGTGATTAATAACAAGATTTAGTTTAAGATGAACTCAGCAATTCAGAACTGCAATACTAGAAGCAAAAATAATTTCCATATATAAAAACCTAAAATCAGGTTTGCCACAAGTTTCTCCAAGTGAAATTCCCTGATATTTCTCTGATTCCACAGACACGTTTTAGAATTTTTCCCCGACAAATTTTGAGGTCTCAAGGGGAGGTAAAGACATAAGTCGACAAAAGAATGTAAGGGCTTTGTATTTCTCCCCCATTTTGTTTTAGGGTGCAAAAACAACTAGGGTCATATGTGTCCATGCCAAAACTGTGAAACACAAAGATGAAGAGAGGAGTTAAAAATGATTACATGTCAACGTTTAATGACGGAAGATAGGACAGCTAGAAACAGGGACGTGGAGAAAGGTCTATGAAGTACGCAATAGTGAAATGGAGGCCCAGAACTAAAAATTAAATGGCCTTCACTATATTGCTACAACTGATAAAAAGTAAAACAGAGTCGACAGCCCACGCATTGTTCACTAAAATGGCCAATAACTCAGATGGCAAACCCAAAAGGGAATGTAAACTCTAAAAAAAAAAAAGGGCATCCCCCCAGGAAACGCCAGACAGTTAAAAGTTGGGTGCAATGTGCACAAAGTAGTAGGGGAGCACCACTTAACAAATGGTGATGGCTAAAAAGGCAGTGCCCAATATGCAACCTAGTTAAAATGACCTCCTCGCCACAGGAGGACTGAGAGGAGGTTGTCCAAGCCACTGGGAGAGGCATAATAACCCAGAGCTTATTCCTATGAATGGAGGACCAGTGGCGATGCCAAAGTGACACCACCTCCTGACAGAAAGTAACAAGAGATCATCAGAGGGAATGCAAGAATTATTGGGCTGAAGTACAAGGAATGCAGCTTTGGCAGCAGTGTCAGCAACCTCTTGGACCGATATGACCTGGAACACACATAAACATCACAGTGGCTCCATAAAAAGTGAGCAAGTGGAAGCTTTCCTGGAACCGGTGCACTAAGGGATGGACAGTCTACACTGCACAGAGGCTTTGAAGGGTGCCAAGAGAGTCTGAGCAGTGACACAGTGAAAAGAGTATGTCAGCAGATGTACTCGATGATCTGATACAGGGTGAAGAGCTCTGCTGTAAATACTGAGCAATGTGCCGGACGTCAGTACCAAAAAATGTTGGTTGACGTTGAAGGCACACCTGACACCATGGTCAGTCCAAGAGCCATCAGTGTACACAAAGATACTACTGCAAAATTCCATGCATAGGTCGTGAAACTGAAGGCAATAGACCGAGCCTGGTGCAGTGTCTTTAGAAAGTGAATGAAGGTCAAGGTGAAGATGGGCTGCCGCACGAAGCCAAGATGGTGAAGGGTTCACACCCATCGAAAAAGCTGCAGGGAGCATGAAGTGGGAGGACCAAGATAGTTTTGTATAAAGCAGGAGCCTCAGGAATTTTGTAGTTTCAATGAATGGAAGAGCAACAGGCCCAAGATGTAAAAATGGTGGGAGAAACCAGCTGTGCTACCAGAAATTCATACAAATGTTTTTGTCAGTAGAAAAACTTAAGCCACTGTCCATGCTCCATAAGTAAAGACGATCAAGACATTGCTGAAGACACCACTCAATGAGACAGGTTCATGAAGAGCAGCAGTAGATGGCAAAATTATCAACAAAAAGAGAGCCGGAGATGCCCGGCAGGAGACAGGCCATTGTAGGGTTAATGGTGACAGCAAAGACGACGACACTCAGGACAGAACCCTGAGGTACACCATTTTCCTGGATAAAGGTGTCCGAGGAGGCAGACCCCATACGTACATAGAAAACTCGTCTTTTAAAAATTCCTCAAGGAGATGGCGCAGTTGGCCACATGTGTAGAGAGTACAAACGATACCAGTCCTGAAACAAATGTCGTAGGCTTTCTCCAAATTGAAAAACAAAGCCAGTCTGGGATTTCCACAGAAAACCATTCATGACATGGGTAAACAAAGTGGGTGATAGCCAGAAGGAAGTTGTTTGTCCTTACCGGGCTTAGGTGTGGGTATGACAGTGCCTTCACAACAGTGGCTGGAAAACATGCCCTCTGCCCAGGTCCGGTTGTATGTATTAAGCAAAAAGTGCTTGCCCACAAGAGAAAGGTGCTGCAACACTTGAAAGTTAACAGTGTCTGGTCCAGGGCGGAGGATTGAGATGAAGTGAGAGCGTGGTCTAGCATCCTCATAGTAAAGGCAGCACAGTAACACTCAGGATTCTGAGAAGAGATGTTATTGCCCGAGTCTTCTCTGCTCATCTCCTATAGAGGTAGGCAGGATGATAGTGGGAGGAGCTCAAAATTTCTGCAAAATGGCGACCCAAGGTGTTGGAGATAGCAATAGGGTACACGATGATATTGTCTGCTACTGTCAGTGTGAAAATTGGGGAATGGATCTTGCTCCCAGAGAACCGTCGGAGGTTGGTGCACACGATGGAAGAGGGGGGTGAAACTGTTAAAAGAACTAGTGAATGAAGTTCAGCTGCCTGTTTGGTTATCCCAAAGAATGCGAATTACATCACAGCAGGCTTCAGTCCACCAAAGGACTGGGACACAGCATGGTAAAGAGGAAGTGTGAGGAATGGAATGTTCTGACGGTAAGGATAATGTTTGTAAGAAATTCCACCTGGTCATGACAACTGCGGAAATCGTGTTCATTGAAGGTCGCCAGGGAGGAGTAAAGTCTCCAGTCAGCCTTAGTGAGCTGCCATTTCGATGTGCACGGAGGTGGGGTAGGAGTTAGCAAATGGATAGCACACAGGAAATGGTCGCTCGAGTAGGTGTCAGAAAGAACGGACCGTTCAAGATGATGTGCAGGACAGGCAGTGAAGAAGGAAAGGTCCAAATGGGAATAGGTGTGTGACGAGTCTGAAAGCAACATGGGTGCTTCTGTGCTAAAGAAGAAAAGGTTAAGTTGATTAAGAATGGCAGCGAAGAGGGCACCTCTCAGATAGGTTCTGGAAGAGCCCCAAATGGGATGGTGTGCATTAAAGTCCCCAAGCAGCAGAAATCAGCAAGGAAGCTGTCCAATAAGCTGGAGGAAGTCGAACCTGGTGACATTGAATGACGGAGGGATGTAAATGGTAGAAAGGGAAAAGCTCAAGTGAGGAAGGAATAGACAAACTGCAACAGCTTGATGACAGGTAGTCAGGGAGATGGATGGGTTGACTATGAATGTCATCCCATAAGAGCAGCATGACTCCCCCATGAGACAGAATGCCAACCTCGAGCGGAAGGTCAAAACAGACCAGGAAGAAATGTGAAAGCTCAAAGCAGTCGTGAGGATGAATTTTGTTTCCTGAAGGCAGAGTACAAGTAGAAGCTGCAATTCTAAAAGCAGTCATAAATCCTCTTTGTTGGATCAAAGGCTGCAAAAGTTCCATTGGAGGACAGTCACGATGAGGACAATAGGAAGGGGTGTCACCTCGGCAGCTGCCGAGTGCCAGTCTGCGAAAACTCACTGCTACAGGGCACAGAGGCAAGAGGATCCTGCTCCATGTGGTCCTACAGAAGTGTCGGCTTTCTTCTGCTGTCGACATGAGGAATCCAGGGCACAAGAAAGGTTGGTGGGGCACACTGGCGAAATGGTGGCCGGCCAGGAGAAGGTATCACATGGCGACACCGTCAAAGAGGATCTTTGGGTCAGCGAAACAGAAGACCATTTGCCTTTGGTGGACTTTTTCGAGCCTTTCCAGTTGGCAGAGGGAGACTCATGTGTTGATTGGCTGGAGGGATGTAGCAAGTCTTCAAGGGACTCTTCCTTCTGTCCTTTCCGGCCTGCCGGTTGTGTAGCTGGTGAGTTGCACAAATACTCTGAGAATCAACGCTAATGAGGATAGTAGCAACTCACGGTAAAGATGATTGCTGAGCCACATCCAGGCATGTAAAAAAGACAATAACATTCTCACAACTAAACTTCCGCCATACCCTTTGTCAGAAAACAAGAGCACACAGATATTCAGACAGTCACCCAGACACAACTCATGTATACGTGATCACCACCTCTGGCTGCTGCGTCAACAATCTCTGAGAATCAGATTCAAATAACCACTCCTCCTGCCTCCCTGTCTCTTGTCGATAGCTGCTAGGCTAGTGGCAAGAAGTGGTGGTGGTACTGATTGCAATTCGAGGGGAGTGGTATAAAGGGGAGAAGCAGTAAGAATAAGGGAGTACGGAAGTTACGCACGTACTCAGCTGAACCCAGCCAGTGATGACACATGACATCTCAGTAAACAAACCATTTCATCTACTGAGACAAAAACAAGATTTTTCCAGTGCTCTTTTCAAAATTCCCTGATACATTTGAAATTCCTTGATTTCCAGAACATGTGGCAACCCTGGAAATACACATGATTGATGTGCCATAATAATATTTATTTCATATTAATAACCATCTAAGCTGTATTATTACACATTTATTGTGTTATGACCAGATTTGTTCACTAAACATATTCAGGTGGCCTACATGTGTAAAGTCATGACACAAATGGGCAATTTGAAGATGTTCAATCAATGAAACCAACTGCAACATGATAAATATGTAATAACACATATAATCATTAATATTGGTCTCAGCTGTGGTGCTCAGCATGATCAAAGTCATTTATTTTACAGTTCGTTATGAATCAGATTTTGGCTTTTTTGGACATCATCAGAAATTGTCTGAGGATGACACAGAATGCCAAAAGCTGGTTTATAACTGACTATAAAACAAATACTATTGTGGAAAATCAATTATGTGAATTTAAGCATTAATATATCTATGTTCCCTCAAGTACCAATGGCATATTTCCATGTAGACTGTGCACCTCTTCGTACGGTTCAGATTACAGCTTTATATTCTGCTAGAAAAGTGTAACAGTATGACAAGAGACGGACAGGCAAACAAAAATCCCCAAATCCTTAAAAATGAAGTAAAAAAATACCCCATGAGACAAGGTGTCCATAATTTATAAGAATACCTGGGCTCCAGAACGTAAATTCTGCATACTAATACTATTATATAGATCCTGACTTTACCCATATATAGAGAGCTGACAGTAGTCTGCGTCCCATTACATGAATGTTTTGTTTGAAGTATTATATAAAAATAGCAGCTAAATAGTATAGGACGAGCAGTGGATATTTTCAAAATCGCTGTTTTACCCCTGACATAACAAATCTACAAGTAATTTCATAATTATCAATTCGAGCAGAGTAGCACTAGCCATAATTTGTTGTTAGCATATTTTACAGACATAGGCAGCAGGGGATTACCAAAAGTTCTTGTTCTCTTATTTGCTTTAACCCGTGGCATCTTCAAGATGGTGACAGTCCTATTTCAAGCGTTTTCAATATGGAGACCACGACATCTATCACTACACCCATGAACAAACATAAACAGGCCCTAACAAGTGGAATATTTAACACCAGAAATAAAGTGAAACTAATGGGGGAACCGCTCAAAGTAGGGGTTTTGGGCAGTGTCAATCACCACACACAACAATAAGGATGATGACACCATTCCAAAATAAATATCAAACCAAAAATTATGCACACAAAATCCTCAACAAACCCTCAACAATCATCCCACCCCAAAACTGCGAATAACAGCTATTGGTATCATACATTTTGCCTGAACTAAACAGCTCCAATGAAGACAGTGATACTAGAAACCCACACATACACTGAAACTTTCACTTGGTCTATACGGCTCAAACATAGCCAGAGATACCATGAAACCAGACACAAAAACCTGGTACTGCAAATTTCACTTGACCTATATAGCTCAACCAAGGTGCACAATACTACCAACTGCCACAAATCAACAACACCAGACCACACTCCATAAAACCCACCGATATAAGCAAATAAATACCCCCAAAAAATAATACCAAATTAATCAAACATAAATTACCTCAATGAACCGTAAACAAATCCACTACATTACAAAAAGGAAAAAGGTCTTACCAACCACAGTTTCCCCCCCTCCACTCTCTCTCTCTCTCTCTCTCTCTCTCTCTCTCTCACACACACACACACACACACACACACACACACACACACCTAAGCACCACTTACCAAACAACTGATGCCCATCCCATACATACATACATACATACATACACACATCAAAAAACGTTTTGCATCCCCTCGGTTCCTGAACCTGTGCAGAAATTTGCAATAGAGATCAACATCATTTCCGCCCTTTCTATTGATCATGAAAACCACACAGTGCATGTTGTACCACCATACAGCGAGACTCTCAGAGGTGTTGGTCCAGACTGCTGTACACACGGGTACCTCTGATACCCAGTAGCACGTCCTCATGGATTGATGCATGCCTGTGTTCGTCGTGCCATACTATCCACAAGTTCATCAAGGCACTGTCAGTCCTGATTGTCCCACTCCTCAACGGCGATTCGGCGTAGATCCCTCAGAGTGGTTGGCAAGTCACATGCCCATAAACAGCCCTTTTCAATCTATCCCAGGCATGGTCGATAGGGTTCATGTCTGGAGAACATGCTGGCCACTCTAGTCGAGTGATGTAATTATCTTGAAGGAAGTCATTCACAAGATGTGCACAATGGGGATGCGAAATGTCATCCACAAAGACGAATGCCTCGCCAATATGTTGCCAATATGACTGCACTATTGGTCGGAGGATGGCATTCATAAAACTTTGAACATAGCTGCTAAGGTTCAGTGCCCGTGTCAGAATTATATTAGAACAAATAAGCCCTCGGTCACAAATATTAAGTCAAAATTGACCAGGTTTCGATGCTACTATGAGCGTCGTCTTCAGAATTAGCCTGACTGTTCTAAAACATATTAGGTATATAATACATTCATAAAATTAAAGTTTGTACTTCATCTTTTCCAGTCAGTACAAACTTTAATTTTATTAATGTATTATATACATAATATGTTCTAGAACAGTTAGTGTAATTCTGAAGACGACGCTCATAGTAGCATCGAAACCTGGTCAATTTTGACTTAATATTTGTGACCGAGGGCTTATTTGTTCTAATATAAGGATGGTATTCACTTATAGCACAGCTGTCATGGTGCCTACCATGACCACCAACAGTGTGCATCAGCCCCCCATAATCCCACCCAAAACAGCAGGGAACCTCCACCTTGCTTCACTCATTTGACAGTGTGTCTAAGAGTTCAACGTGACCGGGTTGCCTCCAAACACATCTCTGACAATCGTCGGAAGGCATATGTGACACTCATTGGTGCAGAGAACGTGATGCCAATCCTGAACAGTCCAATTCAGCTTGTTATTGGGTTCATCTGTACCGTGCTGCACGGTGTTGCAGTTGCAAAGATGGACCTAGCCATGGATGTGTGGAGTGAAACTGCACATAATGCAGCCCATTGCACACAGTTTGAGTCGTAATGTGATGTAAGGTGGCTGCACGAAAAGCATTATTCGACACAGCGGCATTGCCGTCAGGATTCCTCAGAGCCATAATCCGTTGGTAGCGTCACCCACTGCAGTAGTAGCCCTCGGGTGGCCTGAGCAAGGTATGTCACTGACAGTTCCTGTCTCTCTGTTTCTCCTCCATGTCTGAACAACATTGCCATGGTTCACTCCACGATGCCTGGACACTACCCTTGTTGAGAGCCCTTCTTGGCACAGTGTAATAATGCAGATGTAATCGAACTGCAGTATTGATCATCTAGGCATTGTTGAACTACAGACAACATGCCCTGGATTCCTCATGTCGACAGCAGAAGAAAGCCGACACTTCTGTAGGACCACATGGAGCAGGATCCTCTTGCCTCTGTGCCCTGTAGCAGCGAGTTTTCGCAGACTGGCACTCGGCAGCTGCCGAGGTGACACCCCTTCCTATTGTCCTCATCGTGACTGTCCTCCAATGGAACTTTTGCAGCCTTTGATCCAACAAAGAGGATTTATGACTGCTTTTAGAATCGCAGCTTCTATTTGTACTCTGTCTTCAGGAAACAAAATTCATCCTCATGACTGCTTTGAGCTTTCACATTTCTTCCTAGTCTGTTTTGACCTTCCGCTCGAGGTTGGCATTCTGTCTCATGGGGGAGTCATGCTGCTCTTATGGGATGACATTCATAGTCAACCCATCCATCTCCCTGACTACCTGTCATCAAGCTGTTGCAGTTTGTCTTTTCCTTCCTCACTTGAGCTTTTCCCCTTCTACCATTTACATCCCTCCGTCATTCGATGTCACCAGGTTCGACTTCCTCCAGCTTATTGGACAGCTTCCTTGCTGATTTCTGCTGCTTGGGGACTTTAATGCACACCATCACATTTGGGGCTCTTCCAGAACCTATCCGAGAGGTGCCCTCTTCGCTGCCATTCTTAATCAACTTAACTTTTTCTTCTTTAGCACAGAAGCACCCATGTTGCTTTCAGACTCGTCACACACCTATTCCCATTTGGACCTTTCCTTCTTCACTGCCTGTCCTGCACATCATCTTGAACGGTCCGTTCTTTCTGACACCTACTCGAGCGACCATTTACTGTGTGCTATCCATTTGCTAACTCCTACCCCACCTCCGTGCACATCGAAATGGCAGCTCACTAAGGCTGACTGGAGACTTTACTCCTCCCTGGTGACCTTCAACGAACACGATTTCCGCAGTTGTCATGACCAGGTGGAATTTCTTACAAACATTATTCTTACCATCACAGAACATTCCATTCCTCACACTTCCTCTTTACCATGCTGTGTCCCAGTCCTTTGGTGGACTGAAGCCAGCTGCAATGCAATTCGCATTCTTCGGGATAACCAAAAAGGCAGCTGAACTTCATTCACTAGTTCTTTTAACAGTTTCACCCCCCTCTTCCATCGTGTGCACCAACCTCCGACGGTTCTCTGGGTGCAAGATACATTCCCCAATTTTCGACCTGACAGTAGCAGACACTATCATCGTGTACCCTATTGCTATCTCCAACACCTTCGGTCGCCATTTTGCAGAAATTTTGAGATCCTCCCACTATCGTCCTGCCTACCTCTATTGGAAATGAGCAGAGAAGACTCGAACAATGCCTTTCTCTTCTCAGAATCGTGAGTGTTACTGTGCTGCCTTTACTATGAGGAAGCTAGATCATGCTCTCACTTCATCTCAATCCTCCGCCCTGGACCAGACACTGTTAACTTTCAAAAGTTGCAGCACCTTTCTCTTGTGGGCAAACACTTTTTGCTTAATACGTACAACCGGATCTGGGCAGAGGGCATGTTTCCCAGCCACTGTCGTGAAGCCACTGTCATACCCACACCTAAGCCCGGTAAGGACAAACAACTTCCTTCTGGCTATCACCCACTTTGTTTACCCATGTCATGAATGGTTTTCTGTGGAAATCCCAGACTGGCTGTGTTTTTCAATTTGGAGAAAGCCTATGACATGGCCATCCCTTAGTGCACCCGTTCCAGGAAAGCTTCCACTTGCTCACTTTTTATGGAGCCACTGTGATGTTTATGTGGGTTCCAGGTCATATCGGTCCAAGAGGTTGCTGACACTGCTGCCAAAGCTGCATTCCTTGTACTTCAGCCCAATAATTCTTGCATTCCCTCTGATGATCTCTTGTTGCTTTCTGTCAGGAGGTGGTGTCACTTTGGCATCGCCACTGGTCCTCCATTCATAGGAATAAGCTCTGGGTTATTATGCCTCTCCCAGTGGCTTGGACAACCTCCTCTCAGTCCTCCTGCGGCAAGGAGGTCATTTTAACTAGGTTGCATATTGGGCACTGCTTTTTTAGCCATCACCATTTGTTAAGTGGTGCTCCCCTACTACTTTGTGCACATTGCACCCAACTTTTAACTGTCTGCCGTTTCCTGAAGGGATGCCCTTTTTTTTTTACCGTTTACATTCCCGTTTGGGTTTGCCATCTGAGTTATTGGCCATTTTAGTGAACAATCCGTGGGCTGTCGACCGTGTTTTACTTTTTATCAGTTGTGGCAATATAGTGAAGGCCATTTAATATTTAGTTCTGGGCATCCATTTCCCTATTGCGTACTTCATAGAGCTTTCTCCACGTCCCTGTTTGTAGCTGTCCTATCTTCTGTCATTAAACATTGACATGTAATCATTTTTAACTCCTCATTTCATCTTTGTGTTTCACAGTTTTGGCATGGACACATATGACCCTAGTTGTTTTTGCGCCCTAAAACAAAATGGGGGAGAAATACAAAGCCCTTACATTCTTTTGTCGACTTATGTCTTTACCTCCCTTTGAGACCTCAAAATTTGTCGGGGAAAAATTCTAAAACGTGTCTGTGGAATCAGAGAAATATCAGGGAATTTCACTTGGAGAAACTTGTGGCAACCCTGATTTTAGGTTTTTATATATGGAAATTATTTTTCTTTCTAGTATTGCAGTTCTGAATTGCTGAGTTCATCTAAAAATTACTCTTGTTATTAATCACAAATACATTCTTTTGTCGACTTATGTCTTTACCTCCCCTTGAGACCTCAAAATTTGTCGGGGAAAAATTCTAAAACGTGTCTGTGGAATCAGAGAAATATCAGGGAATTTCAATTGGAGAAACTTGTGGCAAACCTGATTTTAGGTTTTTATATATGGAAATTATTTTTGCTTCTAGTATTGCAGTTCTGAATTGCTGAGTTCATCTTAAACTAAATCTTGTTATTAATCACATATACCATTAGGGAATATAACTTCTATAGGCATGTAAGTGTGAGAATCCATGGGTCCCTGAAGAAGCTTTTTCAAGATGTAGAATAAATATTTTTTTCCGCTTAGCTGAAGTACCTCAGAAGATTATGCCATATGAGTAAACTGAGTGAAAGTGTGTTAGCAATCCTTTGTCCAGTTTGATACAGTAAGAGATTTCTAAGCACAAAATGGGCAGAACTGAGCTTCTCGGTTAACTGACTCACATGCTGGTCTCACATGTGAGTGGTATCTGCATTTCCAGGAACTTAGAACACGGGAGCCTAGTTACCCATTTATCCCTACTTTTGATATTCGTATCTGTAAGTCACTTTTATTTCTTTAGAACTGCACAATACAAGTTTTTAGGCATTAAGCTGGTATCTGTTGATCAGTACAAGCCTGTTCTGTTATTCTCCTGGATGTTTCTGGTATGGATGAGTTTAGATCTTGCATCAATAAGTTTGTGACACTGCAAAACATTAGAGTTTTTCCAAAGCCCTCCAGTGCCCCAAGTAAATCATTTTTGTGGACTTGGCAGCAAACACTGTGTGCCACACCATATTTTATGTTCTCCTTTTTTGAGTTTAATCTTATTCCTGTCTTATCATTTGTTAATGTGACCTTCCATTTTCTGTAGTTAAAGTACAACTCAATCCATGCAAGGGGAAGACTTTTAATGCCATACTTTTTTTGCTCCCCGTCACAGAATTTTTGATTTCTAAACAGTCAAAGGCTTTGGCAAGATGACAGAGGGGATAATTTCCACTATTTAATTCTACTGGAATTGAATTTGTGAGACATTATGTTGGATTCTCAGTATAGAAGCCTTTACAGAAGTCAAACTGTGTTGTTAAAAAGTTATTCTCTGAATGGTGGTTCACCATTCTAAGTGGATTTAGGTTGAAATACTATGCAGAGATGAAGAGGCTTACAAAGGCTGGAATAGGCTGGTGAGATGCACCAAAGCAGTAGTTGGATGAAGACCACAACAGCAGACTTCAACTCAGTTTATTGATGGAAATCCAGCTCTTGCTGAAATTAGCTCTCTCTCTCTCTCTGACACACGCACACACACACACACACACACACACACACACACACAAAAACACACACACTCTTCCTACTAGCTACCACTCCATCTCTCTTACCAGTGTGTTCGCAAGGTGATGGGACATATGATTCATGCCCGGATGATATGGTGGCTCGAGTCTCACAATTTTTGATGAATGCACAGTGTGGCCTTCAACAGGGCATTCTGCAGTGGACCGTCTCATTATTTTGCCCACCCATGTCATGAATGGTTTTCTGCAGAAATCCCAGATTGTCGCTGTGTTTTTTGATTTGGAAAAGGCCTATGACACCTGCTAGAGAGCTAGTACCCTCCATACTCTTCACATGTGGAGCTTCCGTGGCCACCTACCCTGTTTCCTTCAGACATTTTTAAAAGACCGAGTTTTCCAGGTGCATGAAGGGTCTGCCTTGTCGGACACCTTTATCCAGGAAAATGGTGTGTCTCAGGGTTCCATTCTGAGTGTCATTCTCTTTGCTATCACCATAAACCCTATAATGGCCTGTCTCCCACTGGGCATCTCCGGCTCCCTTTTTTTTGACGATTTTGCCTTCTATTGCAATTCTCTATGAACTTGTCTCACTTAGTGGCATCTTCAGCAATGTCTTGCAGTGGCTTATCTCACACTCACATTGATCCTGCAACATTAATCACTTTACATACGTTGTCTCAACAAATATATTCCTGGTATTTCATTACTCTACATTAATTACTTTTTGGTGTTGCAAATTTTTCCATCAGTGTACCTGGCCTTTCTTTAACCATCCCTGGTGCAATGCAGAATTCTCTTCCCAGTAGCGAGAAAATGCTGTTATTCCAATTTTGAAATCAGATAAATTGCCTCTTCAAACGGACAGCTGTCGTCCAGCTTGTTTACTCAGTGTTCTGCAAGTTACTTGAACATATGGTTAGTCGAAGGCTGTATTGTGTCCTTGAATCCCCGGATCTTTTGGCTTCGATCCAGGGTGCTTTTCGCCAAGGGCGCTCTACTGAAGATAATTTAGTCCACTTGAAGTGTGCTATCTGAACAGCTTTTGCTCAGCGTCAGTTCCTTGTTGCAGTTTTCATTGATCTGCGTGTATATCTTATGATACCACATGGTGCCATAACGTCCTTGCCACCTTAAAGGAGTGGGGCCTCCATGGCCCACTCCTGATTTTTATCCAGAACTTTCTTCCATGTCACACTTTTTGGGTACAGGTTGGTGCCTCCTGTAGCATCTCCCCCTGCAGGAGAAGGGGCTTGCACAAGGTTCTGTTTTGAGTGTCACTCTCCTTTTTGTGGCTATCAATGATCTGGCGGCAGCTGCATGACATATGGTGTCCCCATCGTTTTTGTTCATCCGTGACGGCTATTGCTGGAGGCAGAATGCAGGGAGCAATACACCAAGCACAATCCTGGGCTTTCACTCATAGCATCCATTTTTTGGCTGCCATGACCTACGTTATGCATTTCTGTCATTGTGTTTTTTAGGACTGGTCTTTGATGCCTAGTTGACATGGCTTCCCCGTCTTTGTCAACTAAAGCAGACATGTAGGTCGCACCTGAATGCTCTTCTATGCCTCAGCGGTGTGGTCCACTCTACTTTGATATGGCTGTATGCAGCATTGGTGCAGTCACACCTAGATTACAGGAATCTCTCATATGACTTTTTATCAGCTTCGACATTACTTCTGGATTCGATACACTATTGTGGGGTAAGACTGGTAATAGGTGCCTTTGGACTGGGCAGCAGTTCCACTATTGTGGGTTCTGCACCATCAAAAACTGATGGCAGCTGCTCGCCCATAGTATCCTAACTGTCATCTCCTCTTTCCAGATACAAGATCTACCTCCCAAAACGGCAACACAGGTCTGGGGTTACGATCACCAAGTTTGAGTCTTGGTCCAGCACACAGTTTTAATCTGCCAGGAAGTTTCATATCAGTGCACACTATGCTGCAGAGGGAAAATCTCATTCTAGAAAACTCTTTATCTGTAATTCTCTTTACATATTGGCTATTTTCTTCACATATGGGGGACATGGTCTCATCTGAAAAGTGAAAGTAAGCCTGTAAAAGGAAGGGGTGGGGGACGGGGGGGGGGCAGTTCTCAATTCTTGAGCAGTGACCCTCTTTTTTTTTTTTTTTTTTTTTTTTTTAACCTTTGCAGTTTATGTTCAATCCTTGCACCCAATTTACTCTTTCATGTACCTACTTTTTTTCTCATCAAGCAGAACGATATTTATGCCCATTGCTTAATACCTGTTTGTATCACTTACAATGCTGGTATTTATGAATTTTTTAGCATTTGACTCCGGAAAGGCCATTTTTCTTTGTAGTGAGGTCTTGCCAACAGTAAATTTTCTGGATGGAAAGTCGCTCAATCTGCTCATATACTTTAAAATTTAAAAGTAAATCTAGCAATGCTAGAATGTATACAAAATACTGATACACCCATTTTCAAGTTGTTGTTTAAAGATTCGCAACTTTTAAAACTTATGTAGATTATCTTTTTGATGATAGAACTTTACATAAGAAGTTATTAAGAACATTGCGAATATCACATGACGAACAATTGAATGACTAAAGCAGTGTTATCAACCCTCATTCATTGACACATGTAATAAATTCATCGAAGCAGTGAAGTTCAGAGCTGTAAAAATTTCTGAAATTAAAAGTATATATTACCTAATGAATGTATTATTTTGGGGTGAAAGAACACAATAATTATTATTTTTGGAATGTAATAATTCACTATGGCTTCATTTTAATTCTAATAAGTTTCACACTGTAATGAAACATTGTCTAAATGCCCCTCTCTCTCTCTCTCTCTCTCTCTCTCTCTCTCTCTCTCTCTCTCTCTCTCTCTCTCTCATTTGTTATAACTTACCACTGTTATATTGTATATGTATTGCATTCATTACATTAAAATTGGCTATATTGATTCTGCAATTTATACTATTATGTTATTGCTAAGAATTGATTTAAAGAATAAACGTATATATTTATTTGTAAGATTTTGTAAATTTATACCACTGGAACTCTTTCAAAATATTTGATTGCGTAATACTGCCAATAAATACAATGACTTTCTTTCTTCTGTTTATAATTGTAATAGATGTTGGACACTTTGACTCCAAGTATGTTATATAGAAACGCAGTGATTTTTTGCAAAAGGCAAAACTATGTGTTCGAAGAATTGTGGAGAGGAGGGTACGTGATGTACTTTAAGTAGGTTATAATGAGTAACTATAACAACAAAAACAATAAATATAATGGAAGGAAACATTCCACGTGGGAAAAATTATATGTAAAAAACAAAGATGAGGTGACTTACCGAACAAAAGTGCTGGCAGGTCGATAGACACACAAACAAACACAAACATACACACAAAATTCAAGCTTTCGTGACAAACTGTTGCCTCGTCAGGAAAGAGGGAAGGAGAGGGGAAGACGAAAGGAAGTGGGTTTTAAGGGAGAGGGTAAGGAGTCATTCCAATCCCGGGAGCGGAAAGACTTACCTTAGGGGGAAAAAAGGACAGGTATACACTCGCACACACGCACATACCCATCCACACATAAAGACACAAGCAGACATATATATATCTGCTTGTGTCTGTATGTGTGGATGGATATGTGCGTGTGTGCGAGTGTATACCTGTCCTTTTTTCCCCCTAAGGTAAGTCTTTCCGCTCCCGGGATTCGAATGACTCCTTACCCTCTCCCTTAAAACCCACTTCCTTTCGTCTTCCCCTCTCCTTCCCTCTTTCCTGACGAGGCAACAGTTTGTTGCGAAAGCTTGAATTTTGTGTGTATGTTTGTGTTTGTTTGTGTGTCTATCGACCTGCCAGCGCTTTTGTTCGGTAAGTCACCTCATCTTTGTTTTTTACAAAAACAATAAATTATTGATAAAATTATTTAATTGAATAGATAAAAAATCTACTCACCAAGCGGCAGCAGAACATACACATAAAAGACTGTTGTGATTGGCAAGCTTTCGGAGCCAATGGCTCCTCCAGACAAAAGCGTTGAAGGGGAAGGAAGAAGGGTAAAGGAAAAGGCCTGGAGAGTTCCAGGAAAAGGTGTAGATTTTGGAAAAGTCACCCAGAACTGCGGATCAGGCGAAAAATAGAAATGACACATGTCATATACCAGCTATTATGTAAACACTGTTCAGCTTTCTACATCTGCATGACTACCACCAAATTATCAGTTAGGATAAATGGGCATAGGCATAGTGTATATACTGGAAACTCGCAATATCCTGTTGCAGAGCATGCTCTACAACATGGCATACGTGACCTCGGCACTTGTTTCACCACACATGCCACCTGGATTCTTCCGCCAGACACCAGTTTCTCAGAACTCCGCATCTGGGAACTAGCACTACAACGTGTCCTTGGTTCTCACCACCCACCTCGCCTTAATTTACGTTAATTTCTCCTGTCTCAGCTTTTCTTCACTGTAATTACTCTTTGCTTCACTCCGTTTTAGCTTTTTACATATGTCATTGTCTTTATCGTCTATTTTCACTGCCCCCTCCCACAGCTATTGCATACAATACACTTAGCTTCTCACTCTTATGAACTCATGTACAGTTTTAGTAGTAATCTCTGTCTTGCATATTACCCTGTCTTCCACCTTTAAGCTCTCAGGTTTCCGAATCTTGCCCGATGCAGTCCCTAACAATTAGTCTTTCCTTCTCATCCTGTACGGTAAGTCACCCATGACCCACGGTTCACGGTTCTGGGTAACTTTCTCAAAATCTACCCCTTTTCTTAGACCTCTCTAGTCCTTTTCCTTCACCCTTCTTGCTTCCCCTGCAACCCTTCAGCCAGAAGAAGGAGTCACTGGCTCCAAACGCATGCCTATCACAACAGTCTTTTATGTGTGTATTCTGCCACTGCTTGGTGAGTAGATTTTTTATCTATCCAATTAAATAATTTTATAAAGAGTATCTGTGTGTGATGTTTTTATTGGTATACAACTTGTTATAAACAAAACTTATTTTTACCATTTAATATGTTTCCAGATATTTACCAGTGGTAAAGATGAAATTGGGTTGATTGTACTTGGTTCTGACAAGACACAGAATCCACTTGATTACCCAAATGTTAGTGTGGAATTTCCTCTTGCACTGCCTACATGGCAGATGATATCCTTTGTGGAGAAATCTTTACATGAAAGTAAAATAAAAACAGATTGGATAGATGGTGTTGTTGTTGGCATGCAAGTCTTGAAAGATGAGCTAGAGTAATTATTTAAAGCTGTCTGTTTCATGACATTCCTGGAACATGTTCTAGAATGTGTGTTACACAAATCACAGTGACATAGTTGTGACTTTATAAACATGAATCAATATGTTTTTGTAATGAAAAAGAACCAGAAGGCACAATACCTGCAGAAATAGGAAATTTTTTTGTGTGATTTTACTGTATGAATGTTTTTTACAGTTTTTCAGCTCAATAATTAAGGAGGCATTGATACAAGGCTTTGCCAAAAATCCATCTGTCACCTACAATTCCAGCCCTGTCACTGGCATTCCCTACCCCACAATATGACTGGGCCACCATGAAAGCAGCCACATCATTGTCAAATTCACTGAAACTACTGCATAGCAATTTACTTGAGTATGGCTGCTGTTGTGGTCTTCAGTTTGGTTTAAGCACTGCGTCAATACCTTCTCTTCATAGCACTCGGAGGTCATGATCTGCGACAGTTTTTACAAATGGCAAGAGAACTTTTCCTCTAGTTGCTTGTTTTTCAGTGACAGATGCAAATATTTTAGAATGTAGTGCCTTATGTATATCTGTTAGAATAGCCACAAGGTCTGAAAGTTATTTTCAAATGATTGAGCTCTTCTACAGAGTATTGAAATTCACAGATTCTTCCAACCTGGTCCACCAATGTCTTACATACTCCTCTTCCTCCATGGATTGTTTCCAGCATTTGGAGATGAAACATTAGGAAGCAAAACGTGCCTTATAACCAAAATCTAATGAACATATAATTAAATTAACCAAAGATGTAATGTTGCACTCTCAGGTAAGACTGATCTTGAATGCAAAGCCACAGAGGAAATTAAATATCCGCTGCAACATTCATCTCACTTTTTGTTATTGAAATTATTCACAGTGCCATAGGGAGAACTGAGTTTATGTGTTTTATAGAGTCAGATACACGCTGTGGCACAGGGTGCTGTCCGTTATTCTCCTGACTATGATGTCCAGGAATGGTAGTCTTCCTTCTTCTTTGGTCTCCATAGTGAATTTGATTTTGTGGCGTGTGGAGTTCAGATGTACAAAGAAGTCAAGAAGTTTGTCTCTTCCATGAGGCCAGATGACAAGTGTGTTATCCACATAACAGAAGAAGAAGAAGAAGAAGAAGAAGAAGAAGATGGATTTCCATTTGGATGACATCAGGGCCTCTTCCTCGAAGTGCACCGTAAACATATTCACAATCTCTGGTCAGAGTGGGCTGCCTATTGCGACACCATCTGTTTGCGGGAGGGGGGTGTGCCACGAGTCAGTGAAGTGGAAAAGCTGACCAAGTAATATGTGTGACGTGTCATACCTCGACCGATATTGAGAACAGAATAAAAAATTCAGAGGCATTACTTTTCAGCACTCCCATGCATATTCTGTATGCAAGAAAAGCATATGGAGCAGGTTTCTCATTCAGAAATTCTATTTCAGTGTTGGTTGTTTACACGAAGACCGTGTTAAGCATAATGGAAGAAGGAGAAATGTTTATCAGCATTCCAGATTTGGCAGTGGCAGGCTCATTGTCTGCTGAGAATCTGGTTTATTGTTTCACTATATTGCTGCTTGCATTGCTCAGAATCTCATTTTGTGCGAACATAGAATTGGTAGGTTCAGGAGGGCCATGCTAAATGCCTTGCAGGGCCTCAGTAGTGCCACCCAACTAGCACCTGAGAGGGCAGACAAGTGTTCGCTCATGCGTACGTGATCCTGCAGTGAAGTTGTGTACATTTAGTCAGGAAGTGGGCTTGTATACAGTGAGACAAGTATCCACACAGACAATGTGATGGCATCTGGAGCAGCACAGACTGTCAAGCCCTTAATGGAGCTCTAGAGAGAGGTGAACTGACAGCGGTGCAACTGACAACAATGCCAGGCACAGGAATGGCACTGTGTCATCGTATCGGATGAGTCTCGGTTCTGCAACATCGTCACAATTGATGTACATGTGTGTGTAGGCTCTGATGCCAACAGACCTGGCCAGATTGTATCTGTCATTCTCATGTGAGTCCAGCACGTGATGTGATGGCATGGGGTGCAACTGGATTCATGTCACAACCTCTGGTTCACATAGCCAGTAATTTGGACAGCAGCCATTGCATTTGTGTTTTGTTAAGGCCTATCGCTGTGCCCTATTTTCAAGGGCTCCGTGATGTTATCTTTTAACAAGATAATGCAAGACTACACATCACCTGAGCTACCTCGATACAGAGAGTGTTCCACTGTTGCCGTATCCAGCATTTTCTTCAAATCTGTCACCTGTGGAGAACGTCTGTTCACAGGATGCCAAGAGATGGGTATGCCACCAGTCGCCAGCCACTACAGTTGATGAACTCTGACATATGACATACAGTTGAGTAGCATGAAATGATGTACCCATGGCTGTAATCCAACCTCGATTTGATATCCAGTGTGATGAGAGCTGTTCTGCTGTTCCAGTTTCAATACTGAAATTCATATATTATTTTTATGCTATCCTAACCAGATTGGACTGTGGTGTCATACAGCATAAAATATCTTACAATGTGTTGAATCAGTGATGAGAAGTGTAGAACAGCCAGCAGGGGAAAGATGTTGGCAATGAGACAGCTTTTATGTATAACAGCAGTACAGTGTTTCACAGTGCATAATGCTTCCGCAGATTGAGAACAAAATGTGTGGTTTGCTTTCATCCATTTTCACAAACATAGCCTTGAAAAACAATGTTGACATTACTGTGCATTTCACTCTGAGGCATATTGCACTCTGAGAATGTTCATCGAATTCAGTTACTTTGTATTATATTTCAGTAACAGTGACATAATAGCAAATTGGACTGTATGGGTTTTTACGGATTTTTTTTCCAGATACACACTACCATTTCTTCAGATTTATTTAATTTGGGTATAAATCCTTTCCAGCATATATGCTGTACACAAAATGTTGAACATAAAATGTAGCTATCTGCTGATTTAACATCTTGCTGAGTATACCGGTACAATATTTTGTTGTAACAAATAGTTCAATGTATTTTACACACTTATAAACTTATTTATACAGTTATAGTAATTTATACCATTACATTAATGTTGTACCTTAATGTTCTGGAAGACGATATTATAAGGAACCTCATACTTTTCCTGGATGATAGAGTTGTCTATAATGAATTATTACCCAAAAAATATCTGCACAAATTTGAGTCAGATCATAACATCCAAAGATATGTAAATTGGAGCACATCACAAAACAAATAAAAGACAGTATTGTATGACTACATTATCAAATAATCACAGTTTTAATTGGTCAACTCATTCAAATATCAGGATGAAATGAAATGGTGACATAGACTCACTTGTAGGCAAAGCAGAATGCAGACTTCAATTCATTGGTAAGATACTGGAAAATGCAATCAGTCTATAGAGGACATTGCTTACAAAATACTTGTGTGGCCCATTCTAGAATATTGCTTAAGTATGACCCATAACAAATAAGGCTAATGGCAGACATTGAATGTATACAAAATAGTGTAGCATGATTGATCATAGATTTATTTGATGCATGGGAGAGCATCAAGAAGCTACTAAAAATTGGAAATGCCAGACAAGTGAAGATAGACGCCAAATATATGACAAAACCTAACTTATGAAATTTCAGGAACCTGTATTAAGTGAGGTATTTAGGGATTATACAATAACCGCATATGTATCACTCCTATAGGGACCATGAAGGCAAGATTAATTACAGCATGCACAGAACCATTTAAAGAATCATTCTTCCCACACTCCACATGAGCATTGAATGGGGAAAAACCATAATGTGTGGTACAACAATGTACTGCGGTAGCACACACCAAAGAACAGTCCAAGTCCATACACTAGTTATGTGGATTGTGACCAGTAATGAGACAATTGACCATCACAGGCTGTGTTCAAAACGACCACTGGCAGCACCAGTATATGCTCCCATTCTGGTATGGAAAGACTGCTGCACACAAACCAGTATTTCAGCAGGGACAATCCGACAGGCTGCAGTAATACATCATTGCATATCATCAGATGTAGTTGGTATGCCCTTGTAGACAGTCTTTCAGCTTTCCCCATAGAAAAAAAGTCTGCAGGCATGAAATTTGGCGAATGGATCAACCAAGATACAGGTACTCTACATCCAATCTAATGATTTGTAAACAGTTTGTGAAGCCATGTTGTACTTCATGCACTGTGGGTTGTACAGCCATCGTATTGGTACCACAAGTTGCTCCTAGTCTGCAGAGGAATCTCTTCTAGCATCCGTGGAAGATGATTTGTTAGGAGGCTGTGATACTTGTGCGCATCCAGTGTTCTTTCTAAGAAAAACGGGCCTATGAGCTGATGGTTCACTGCCCCACACCACACGTTTACACTCCAAGGATGCTGACATTCCACCTGCCACAGCCAAAGAGAATTTTTAACAGACCAATTGTGCTTATTTCAGCATTTTACCAGGCCACGATTGTTAAAATTTCCTTCACCACTAAACAAGATACATGATACATCTGGAGTATCCTGTCTTAATGGCCATGTATGGAAGTTAACACAATTCTTTTGATCAATTCCATGCAGCTCTTTATAGAAAGGGATAAACCTATATCAATGGAGAATGCATAGGACACTTGCCCGATTAATGCCATTTCCACATGCGATTGTGCAAGAGGTAACATGTGGATCAACTACTTGTTTCATCTGTTATGTTGCTAAGAGTTAGGCTATGACTTCCACATAACTGGTTGAAGAGGTTGATAACATCATACCTAGCAACTACCCAGATTGAGTGGCACAAACTAGTATTGGTGTGGAAACTTTTAAAAATATTGTATCTCATTGACAACTTGTACTAGAATCCTGCAACAAACCCCACTGACATTCTGATTTACCATATTTTTAGTTTGTTAATGTCAGTAAGCACAGTTTCATTTAAAAAGTGTACATCTGCACAAGAAAGAATTTTTACAATCTGTTGATTGGGTAACAATAATGAGTCCCTGACAACCAATCCATTCTGTCAAAGCTGCAAATCAATAGCACTTCATACTTGTGGTGCGAGCTTTAGGCATTTCACCCTGTGACTTGGTCTTCAAAAGTGAAATAATTGTGGGTCAGGATGATATTGGGTAGGGGGATTAGGAAAGAGGTGGTGGGTTTGGTATCAGGAGGATGTTTGGAAAGTGAGGCTACGGGCATGGGGGATGTTGTAAAATGATGTTGCATCCATAGTAACCAGCAAGGAGTCATGTGGTAGCAAAACAGGAAATGCAGAAAGGCGGTGAAGGAAGTGAGCATTGTCTTCACTGTAGGATGGGAGGTTACAGACAATGGTTTGCATGTGATGTTCAGTGGGAGGATTGTACCCAGCCACAGTTGGACAAGTGGAGAGACCTGTGTAGTTGGGTTTGTGTAGTTTGGCGAATAGGTAAAAAGGAAGGAGTGGTGTGAGGAGGGAGATAGATCCAGGAGTCAGGTTATGGGATGGACATAAGGTCTTGGAGAGCTGCTGGAGTCTTGTTGGAATTCAAGGATGTGATCATGGTTGTAAGGTTTGTATGCAGAGGTGTTAGAAAGTTGGTGAAGACTCTCAGCCACATAGTCACTATGATTCATGAACACTGTGATGAAGCTTTTATCTGTAGGGAAGATGATAAGGCACGGATTGATTTTCAGGATATGGGTAGGTGTGTGTTACATAGGAGTGATGTTGGTCTCACTAGGGAGAATTTAGGAAAGGAAAGTAAGGCCGGGATAGAAGTGACGAATTCCTGAAAGATAACCAAGAGATGACTGGCTGGAATGGGAGGTTCAGGGTGGGAGGGAGGCTGGAACTGTTTTAAGCAAGGTTCTATGTGAGGTTTTTGTTGGCTGTTATTAGTGGGATGCATCATCATCATCATTTAAGACTGATTATGCCTTTCCGCGTTCAGTCTGGAGCATAGTCTTGATCTATTTCAACAGTTTTTATACCCCTTCCCTTCCAACACACACACACTAGCCACCAAGGAAGAGCCTACAGCTTTGATTCACCCCCCCCCCCTCTTCCAGTCATACCCTCATACCTCTCTAATGCACATTGAAGAAATTTCAGCTGCAGAGATTAGGTAAGGAAAGAAGGTCCTTTACAAGTCCAGCACACTTGAATTTAGGTTTTGGGCTAAAGGTGAGGCCTTTAGAAAGTACCAAGACTTCTGCAGGGCTAAGAGTTGTGGCAGAAAGGTTGACAACAGTTTTACAGGATTGGTGCTTAGGATGTATATATCTCGTGGAGGATGGAGGAATTCATAGTGATTGTGGAAGATGGAGTAATGAACAAAGCATAGTTAGGGAGGTATGAGGGTATGACTGGGGGGAGGTTGAATCAAAGCTGTAGGCTCTTCCTTGGTGGCTTGTGTGTGTGTGTGTGTGTGTGTGTGTGTGTTGGAAGGGAAGGGGTATAAAAACTGTAGAAATAGATCAAGACTTCACGACAACTAGCAGGTTTAAATGGGTGGGTGTTGTAATAGATACGTAGAGGTGGAGGTGATGAGGCTTGCACAGGATAGATTAGTATTGAGAGCTACAGCAAACCAATCTTCAGACTACCACAGCAACAACAAGAAGGTCATAAGATGGAAACAATTTTGCGTCGTAGTATCTCCCTCTGTTTCCACTCCATGTAGTTTTCACTTGTGGTAATGTGGCGTGTGTACAGAGATTTATCGGGTGTTGTTATTTTTTATTGGACTGTATTAACAGGATTTATCAAGAGTGGTGATAACATCAATTTGTGACAATAAATCTTTGTCATGTGCAATCTATAATACTGTTGTTCCATTTGTAATAAACAATTTCTTTGATGCTGTTTTCCCAAATAAGCCTAAATTTTACTGTTATTCACATGGACAGAGGCAGAGTAAGACATGGGAGATAACTTCAGCTGATCTTCGAAGATCAATTTCTTGAGACAGAGACAGTGTCATTATTATTATTGTTATTCTTTACTTCCTCAGACGTTAAGTCTGGTTAAAAATGGAAAGTGACGTGGACCTTGATAAAGCGTCACTTCCTTTCAACTGTATGGTATGTGTTATATTGCATTTTGGAACTTTCGGGTAATTGAACATGTATCAATAATTACTGATTTCTGTAGTTGTATATATATGTTTGGATGTAGCTGTATTGCATTGATGTACTGGTGGATATTGTGTGGTATGACTCCTGTAGTTGATAGTATAATTGGTATAATGTCAACTTTATCCTGATGCCACATATCCTTGACTTCCTCAGCCAGTTGGATGTATTTTTCAATTTTTCTCCTGTTTTCTTCTGTATATTTGTTGTATTGGATATGGATATTTCGATTAGTTGTGTTAATTTCTTCTTTTTATTGGTGAGTATGATGTCAGGTTTGTTATGTGGTGTTGTTTTATCTGTTATAATGGTTCTGTTCCAGTATAATTTGTATTCATCATTCTCCAGTACATTTTGTGGTGCATACTTGTATGTGGGACTGTGTTGTTTTATAACTTTATGTTGTAAGGCAAGCTGTTGATGTATTATTTTTGCTACAGTGTCATGTCTTCTGGGGTATTCTGTATTTGCTAGTATTGTACATCTGCTTGAGATGTGATCTAATGTTTCTATTTGTTGTTTGCAAAGTCTGCATTTATCTGTTGTGGTATTGGGATCTTTAATAATATGCTTGCTGTAATATCTGGTGTTTTTTGTTTGATCCTGTATTGCAATCTCGAATCCTTCCATCTCACTGTATATATTGCCTTTTCTTAGCCATGTGTTGGATGCGTCTTGATCGATGTGTGGCTGTGTTAAATGATACGGGTGCTTGCCATGTAGTGTTTTCTTTTTCCAATTTATTTTCTTCGTGTCTGTTGATGTTATGTGATCTAAGGGGTTGTAGAAGTGGTTATGAAATTGCAATGGTGTAGCCGATGTATTTATATGAGTGATTACTTTGTGTATTTTGCTAGTTTCTGCTCGTTCTATAAAGAATTTTCTTAAATTGTCTACCTGTCCATAATGCAGGTTTTTTATGTCGATAAATCCCCTTCCTCCTTCCTTTCTGCTTAATGTGAATCTTTCTGTTGCTGAATGTATGTGATGTATTCTATATTTGTGGCATTGTGATCGTGTAAGTGTATTGAGCGCTTCTAGGTCTGTGTTACTCCATTTCACTACTCCAAATGACTAGGTCAATATTGGTATAGCATAAGTATTTATATCTTTTGTCTTGTTTCTTGCTGTCAATTCTGTTTTCAGTATTTTTGTTAGTCTTTGTCTATATTTTTCTTTTAGTTCTTCTTTAATATTTGTATTATCTATTCCTATTTTTTGTCTGTATCCTAGATATTTATAGGCATCTGTTTTTTCCATCGCTTCTATGCAGTCGCTGTGGTTATGCAGTATGTAATCTTCTTGTTTAGTGTGTTTTCCCTTGACTATGCTATTTTTCTTACATTTGTCTGTTCCAAAAGCCATATTTATATCATTGCTGAATACTTCTGTAATCTTTAGTAATTGGTTGAGTTCTTGATTTGTTGCTGCCAGTAGTTTTAGATCATCCATGTATAGCAAATGTGTGATTTTGTGTGGGTATGTTCCAGTAATATTGTATCCACAATTTGTATTATTTAGGATGTTGGATAGTGGGTTCAGGGCAAGGCAGAACCAGAAAGGACTTAATGAGTCTCCTTGGTATATTCCACGCTTAATCTATATTGGCTGTGATGTGATATTATTTGAATTTGTTTGGATATTAAGTGTGGTTTTCCAATTTTCCATTACTATGTTCAGGAACTGTATCAATTTAGGATCTACTTTGTATATTTCCAATATTTGTAGTAACCATGAGTGGGGTACACTATCAAAAGCTTTTTGGTAATCAATGTATGCGTAGTGTAGCGACCTTTGTTTAGTTTTAGCTTGATATGTCACCTCTGCATCTATTATCAGTTGCTCTTTACATCCTCGTGCTCCTTTGCAACAGCCTTTTTGTTCTTCATTTATAAGTTTGTTCTGTGTTGTATGTGTCATTAATTTCTGTGTAATGACTGAAGTTAATATTTTGTATATTGTTGGTAGGCATGTTATGGGGCGATATTTTGCTGTGTTTGCTTGATCTTTAGGTTTCAGACAAGTTATTCCACGTGTAAGTGTATCAGGGAATGTGTATGGGTCTGCAATGTCACTGTTAAATAATTTAGTTAGATGTGAATGTGTTGAGGTGAACTTCTTTAGCCAGAAATTTGCTATTTTATCTTTTCCAGGGGCTTTCCAATTGTGAGTAGAATTAATTGCTTGGGTGACTTCATGTTGCAAAATTATCACTTCAGGCATTTGTGGTATCATCTTGTATGTGTCTGTTTCTGCTTGTATCCACCGTGCATGCCTGTTATGTTGTACCGGGTTTGACCATATGTTGCTCCAGAAGTGTTCCATGTCTGTTATGTTTGGTGGATTGTCTATTTTAATGTGTTTGTTATCTATTGTCTGGTAAAATTTCTTTTGGTTTGTGTTGAATGTTTGGTTTTGTTTCCTTCTATTTTCACTTTTTTTGTATCTTCTGAGTCATTTGGCTAATGCTTGTAATTTCTGCTTCTTTTCGTCTAATTGCTCTGTCGCTTCTTGTTGTGAGATTTTACCCAACCTTTTTCATTTTCTTTCCGAGATTTCATTTCTTATAAATTGTGTTAGCTGTCCGATGTCTTTTCTCAGTTTTTCTATTTTGATCTGTAGCCTGTGTTGCCATGCTGGTTTTGTGGGTTTCTTGTGTGTGTTGGTTGGTTCTGATCTCTGCCTAGTGTGTATATTTAGTGTAGTGAGTGCTCCTGTATAAACCAGTAGTTGTAACTCTTCCATAGTTGTGTTTTCATTTATTTTGTTGTGTATGATTGTGTTGATAGTTTTTAACGTTGTTTCGACTTGTAGGTTATTTGGCGGTCTTTGCAAGAATGGTCTAATGTCTGTATTTGTGTCTTTGTATTCTATATATGTCAGCTGAAATTTTTCTTCTATATCTAACATGTGTGTCACTTCATGTTCTATTTGTGCTTGTTCTGTTGGCTGTCTTAAGATTTCGTTTTCCTCTGATTGTTTAATTGATGCGTGTTGTTCTTTGTTTGTTTGCTCTGGGATGTTTGAGTCCATTACTGTATTTTCTTCTTCTTCTGATTGCACATTATTTTGTTCCAGTATTTTTTGTACTTGTTGTTTGATGTTTTCTAAAGTACAACAAATATTATTATTATTATATTGAATTATTGTTAATTAATACCCCCTTTAGGAGAGCAGTAAAGCACCATCAATTTTCAAGGTTTTTTTCTGTCTCTTTCATTTGTCTTTCAAAAACTTCTCATATATTCATTGTGATTCTTCTTCCTCTCTTCTGTACCGTTCTTCCCCGTTTCCTTCTTTCAATATCTGCTGAAATTTCTGTTTTCCAGTTATTTACTCTGTATTTTTTCCTGCCTGTGATGTCTTCTGCGGAGATGTTTAGTTTCTTGAGGTCCTCCACGGTTTCCTATACCCAGTTGGTTTTCACTTTATTAGTCATAACTATATTAAAAATATTCTTGGTAAGTCTGTTTTTGTGCATAATTTGTATGTGTCTCTAGAACTTTGTCCTTCTTTACCTGGTGTTGTTTTTAATCCTCTGTTTGTATTTGTACAGTTCTTTTGTCAATATGTCTATCCAGATCCCCTCTCTCTGAACTGGCCTGTAGATCTTTCCTTCTGTTTTTCCATCTCTTTGATTTTTGTTCTTCCCTTCATGGCTGTTGTTCTGAGGTGTACAAGGCCTGTGGTAACTACTGTACTACAGTGTCTTAATTTGGCATTGATGGAAAAACTTCTTTTGTTATAATTGTTCCATATAAGTTGAATACCTTATGTAGTTTTGTGATTCTTTTTTCATTGGATGTTGAGTTCAGTCCCATTTTCTGTGTAATCTCTTCCAGGCACTGGAAACTTTCTTCATGTGATATCGTTCCATACTTTGTTACTAGTGGGTGTCTGTCTCTTCACATTGTGTCAATGTACAAGTTTTTTTCATGTAAGATTTGTAGTCGCGTTTTGACTGAGATTTGATAAATAGTTTGTAGAGCTTTTTTGTCTTCTTTTCTGTTATTTGTTATGATGGCTATATCATCAGCAAAGGCCAGACATTTTATCTACATGTGCATACATATTCCGCAAGCCATGGTGTGGTGTGTGACATGATCTGACTACACGTAGAGTGCAGTCTTTGTTTGGCACGGCACTCGGAGGGCGACGGTTCAGTCTTCACCCATCTGTCTCTTTTGTCCCATGTCCTGATTATTTTCTCCTCATGCCTCACTCCTGTCTTTACTTTGAACGGTTCATAGATCTCTCCCATGAACTTCACTTTCGATATTGCATTTATCATGTTTCTTGTCATATTAACATCAAAGATAATGATAATCTGCAAGAATAATGTAAGGCTAGCATCTTTTTAGTCACATGTTTCTGCTGATACAGCTTATATTGTACACCTGGCAATACAATGTCAATTTTGTTCTGATGACAACACATGTCACCTGGGAATAGTAGATGTACTGGCAATGGTTTCAGTGTCATCCGCCAACAGATAGTGTAATGGCATAGCTATCAGAGTGCTATATGTGTCTACCCTTTAATAGGAAATGCTCACAGCCAGTGTGATGCAGACATGTGAAGCAAGCAGGCAACCATGCCAGGAAGGCACACTTGTGATTCTTATAGCCAACGAGTGAGTTTAAAAAGGGGTCAAATTGTGGGCTTCCGAGTGGCAGGATGGTCCTTTCGGGGGAATTGCCACACAAGTTGGATGTGCTGCGTCAGTTATGCAACATTGCTAGTATCAGTAGTCACGTGAACATTCTCACACACGTAGTCGAGGTTCTGGACATCCACACAGCACAGATGCTCACTAGGATTGTTGTACTGAAAGGGCAGCAGTTGCAGATCGTACGGCTACCACAGCACAGATAAAAGGTCTTGTGAGCCCCAGATGTGTCAACACAAACTGTTGCGAAGCAGTTATTGCCAGTTGCGTTACGGACGTGCACACATCTATCCCGTCTTCCAATCGTGCCTCAGCACTGACATGCATGGCTCGAGTGGTGCCATCAGAGGATCTCTCTGAGGATGCCATGGCACGCCATGGTCGTAAGTGATGAAAGCAGATTCTGCTCCCACACAAGTGATGGTCGTATCAGCAAATGACATAAATCTGGTGAGCACTCTCTTGTAGAGTGCATTCGTCCAAGATACAGTGGCCCCACCCCAGGCCTTATGGTCTGGGGTGCGATAAACTACAACTCTCATTCGTCTGTTGTGTTTCTGCACTTGGTACATGCAGAATGATGTTACACCCGTTATTTTTGCATTCTTGCAACTGGAAGGTAATGTACTGTTCCAACAGTACAGTGCTGACCCACACGCTGATCACGAATCTCAGTGTTCTCCGAAAGATGAGCAGTGACTTCCTGGGCCAGCATGTTCTACGAGTTTGTCTCCAACCGAGCACATGTGGGAACATGGGATGAGAAGTGACTCGTGCAACTTGTCAACCAACAACTCTTACATAACTATGTGAACAGATTGAGCATGTGTGACATAATTTATCTCAGGACAGTATTTGCCATCTGTACTATCGACTGCATGCCACAGTCAGTGCCTGCATTGTCACCAGTGAGGGCTACACCACATACTAATGTGTGTGTTTTAGCACGGGTCGATACATGCTAGCTGAGAAGCATTTGCAGTATTGATCTGTAAATGTGATCATTTCATGTACTCCATATGCACTGTTACAACATTAAATCTGGAGTGAATTTTCTTCTGGCAGTGGGCACAGACTTTTACCTCACAACTTTGATACATTTTACTTTTTCTTTTTCTTAGTCTTTATCCCCTGCTATCACAGTCTCAGCATGTTAATGTGGATTTGGTAGTATTAGTGGTAAATTGTGGCCAGATGCCCTTTCCGTGCCACCTCCCCACCCCCCCCCCCCCCCCCCTTCCAACCCACACCAGGATGAAAGTTATGTACCCTGTATCTGTATGTATCTAATATTATCGTGTGTGAAAGTGTGAGAATGTTTTCAAAATGTTTGAGGATCATGTAACTGATGTGGGGTGTGCATACCAGTCTGCTATTCATCTAGTCGGATGTGGACAACAGCCTAAAAACTATGTCCACACTGGCTCTAGCTGCATGCTAACGTTGGCATCTACCCAGGAGTATTACAATTTCGATAGAGTACAGTAGAATTTTAATGATTTATACAATACTTTTATGTCATGAATTTTAGAAAATTGATTGAAGATGTCTTTCTGTTGTTGTTTAATTTATGATATAGCCGCAACAGAAAATCCAACAGAATATGTTAATTATTCTGGTCTTGTTCATTCCGTATTTGTTCTGTGTTAAAGTAATTGTTCAGATGCATACAACATAGAAGTTAAAGTAAGGTCTATGATGGCAGGCAGTGACTGGGCTGTTGTCCTGACAGCAGGTAGGGTGCAGCCTTTGTTCACCGTGGCACTAGGAGGGAGAGGGTTATGGCCTATCACCCCAGCTTCCTTTTACCCCTGGGAAATATCCCCAGGAGTCATCTGATAACAGGTTGGCGTCACCTGGGGCCACCCTGCAGTCACTGGAACAAGGAAAAATCCCCACCTTTTATGTTTTATTGGGAATTGAGCCCAGGACCCCCTGATTGGAGTCTAGTGCGCTACCCACTAGACCACCACAACCACCGTGCTTATGGGATATGAAATGTCTGCATCTATATGACTACTCTGCATTTCACAGCTCAGTGCCTGACAGAGGATTTATCAAACCACTTTCATACTTTTTCTCCACCGTTCCACTCTTGAACAATGTGTGGGGAAAAGGAACACTTTAATTGCTCTGTGTGATCTCTGATTTGTTGTGTTTTATTATAACAATCATATTTCCCTATGAAGGTGAGTGCTATGAAAATGAAAATGTTTTTGCATTTGGAGGATGAGGTTGGAGACTGGAATTTTGTGAAAACATCTTGCCACAGCAAAAAAGTATTTCTTATTGTGATTACCATCTCAACTTGCATATCATGTCCGTGACTCTCTCTCTCCTAATATTTTACAATAATACAGACTGAGCTGCCCTCATTTTGACTTTGATTTCCTCCATCATTCGTATCCCATGGTGTACTTGTGCATTGTCATCTTGTAACACAACCAATGATCATCCAAACGTCGACTATATGACAGGACAGTAGGTTCGAGGATCCTATCATCACATTGCACAGCCCTCAAATAGCCTCATTCGAAATGAGATGTGTCAGACATCTGTATACCATACTGGCCCAAAATATGACCGATCCATCTGCCTGCTAAACTTAAAAGACTGGACTGCAGGTCTGAAACTCATTTTTCACTGGAGCGGACACAAATGAACAAGAATTCTCTGTGGCTCTGAACAGTAGCTGAGCACAAGCAGACACCATTCTGTTGCATTTGGTTAGCATTCACAGGTGTTCACTCGTGTTCTGCCCATTATCAGTCTTTCGATGAACTGTCAAATGAAGTCTCCATTATCTCTGCATTGGTGAGAGCAGGAGAGAAAGAGCTAAATTCTGGTGTTTCATCAGCGAACTTTTGTCTTCAACTCAAGATCTTTGAGCAGCATAATGGTCTGAAGAGAATGTAATGTTTCTGATAACAGAATAGATGCTCGTGAATTCCAAGATGTCTACACCATAAATGCCAAATAAAAAGAAATACAATTGACAGAGAGCTTCCGAGGTACTGGGAACATGAGAAAGATGATAATTACAATAGACACTTTCATCAGCCAGGAATGGAGTGAATAAGCACGAGCTTCGTATTTGTTTTTATTAAAAAAGAACAGCACAACAAAGTTCCTTGAAAGTAAACATGTACAAAAATGTATCTATCATGCTGATTAAAATTATGTACATACCCCACACGAGCTTTGTATTTGTTTTTATTAAAAAAGAACAGCACAACAAAGTTCCTTGAAAGTAAACATGTACAAAAATGTATCTATCGTGCTGATTAAAATTACGTACATACCCCACAAGCCACCTTAGTAATTTCTTGTCCTGTTCCACTGACAAATAGTGCTAGGAAAAACGACAGTCTATATGCCTCTGTACAAGCCCTAATTTCTCTTGTCTTTGTGGCCTTTAAATGAATTGTAAATTGGTGGCTGTAGGATCGTCCTGCAGTCAGCTTCAAGTACGAGGTACCTAAATAGTTTAATAGTGTTTTGTGAAAAGAATATCATCTTCCCTCCAGGGGTTACTATTTGAGTTCATGAAGCATCTCTATAATACTTATGTGCTGGTCAAACTTACTGGTGATAAATCTCTGAATTGGTTCAATGTCTTCCTTTAATCCAATGTCATGCAGATCCCAAACACTCAAGCAATGCTAAAGAATGGGTCACACTAGTGTTGTGTCCTTTACAGATAAGCTACACTTTCCTAAAATTCTTGCAATAAACCAGTTTGGCCATTTGCCTTCCCTACAACCAAATTTGCTTGTTTCATGTCTTACTGCTTTGCAACATTATGCCTAGGTATTTAATTGACATGACTGTCAAGCAGCATACTACTGATGCTGTATTCTAACATCATGGGATTTTTTTTCCTTCTCATCTGCATTAAGCTACATTTTTTTTTTATAATTACAATAAGCTTCCATTCATCTCACCAATCACAAATTTTGTCTAAGTCATCTTATATCCTATGAATATAATAGAGGGAAACATTCCACGTGGGAAAAATATATCTAAAAAGAAAGATGATGAAACTTACCAAACCAAAGCGCTGGCAGGTCGATAGACACACAAACAAACACAAACATACACACAAAATTCTAGCTTTCGCAACCAATGGTTGCCTCGTCAGGAAAGAGGGAAGGAGAAGGAAAGACAAAAGGATATGGGTTTTAAGGGAGAGGGTAAGGAGTCATTCCAATCCCGGGAGCGGAAGGACTTACCTTAGGGGGAAAAAATGACAGGTATACACTCGCACACACACACACACATATCCATCCACACATACACAGACACAAGCAGACATTTGTCTGCTTTACAAATGTCTGCTTGTGTCTGTGTATGTGTGGATGGATATGTGTGTGTGTGTGTGTGCGAGTGTATACCTGTCCTTTTTTCCCCCTAAGGTAAGTCTTTCCGCTCCCGGGATTGGAATGACTCCTTACCCTCTCCCTTAAAACCCATATCCTTTTGTCTTTCCTTCTCCTTCCCTCTTTCCTGACGAGGCAACCATTGGTTGCGAAAGCTAGAATTTTGTGTGTATGTTTGTGTTTGTTTGTGTGTCTATCGACCTGCCAGCGCTTTTGTTTGGTAAGTTTCATCATCTTTCTTTTTAGATATATTCATCTTATATCCTTATATATAAAAACAAAGATGAGGTGACTTACCGAACAAAAGCGCTGGCAGGTCGATAGACACACAAACAAACACAAACACACACTCAAAATTCAAGCTTTCGCAACAAACTGTTGCCTCATCAGGAAAGAGGGAAGGAGAGGGGAAGACGAAAGGAAGTGGGTTTTAAGGGAGAGGGTAAGGAGTCATTCCAATCCCAGGAGCGGAAAGACTTACCTTAGGGGGAAAAAAGGACAGGCATACACTCGCACACACGCACATATCCATGTCTGTATGTGTGGATGGATATGTGCGTGTGTGCGAGTGTATACCTGTCGTTTTTTCCCCCTAAGGTAAGTCTTTCCGCTCCCAGGATTGGAATGACTCCTTACCCTCTCCCTTAAAACCCACTTCCTTTCGTCTTCCCCTCTCCTTCCCTCTTTCCTGATGAGGCAACAGTTTGTTGCGAAAGCTTGAATTTTGAGTGTGTGTTTGTGTTTGTTTGTGTGTCTATCGACCTGCCAGCGCTTTTGTTCGGTAAGTCACCTCATCTTTGTTTTTATATATAATTTTTCCCACGTGGAATGTTTCCTTCCATTATATTCATCTTATATCCTCCTATAGTCACTCAATGGCGACATTTGCTCATACACAATAGCGTCATCAGCAAACAGCCTCATAGTGCTGGCCACGTTGGCTGTCAGATCCTTAATGTACACTTATTAGCCAAAACATTATGACCACTGCCCACTGCGAGTTGGATGCTGCCTGGTGGCATTGCGGGCATGTGATGCGGTAACAAAAATATGTAAATAGAGCAGACACAGATGGGGGCTCACTTTAGGGAAGATATGGGCTGCAAATGGGGAAATCAGTTGAGATAAGTGATTATGATAAATGGCAGATTATTATTATGCTGAGCCTGTGACACACATCTCAAAAGCAGCAATGCTGGTCAAATGTTCATGTGCTGTCTATCACTAGGTGCTAAATGGTTAGACATCCATGACGCTTCACAGTACTTGGGGTTTGAGGGCATGTCTGTCTGCAATGTAGGATAGACGGTGATTTGTAGCAACTCTGCTGAAAGAGCACAATGCTGGTGCACGCACAAGTGTTCCATAGCACACTGTTCATTGTAAATTCTGGAACACGGAGCTCCACAGCAGACCACTCCTACATGTTCACATGTCTACCCAACAACATCATCAGTTGTGATTGCAGTGGGCACAGGACCATTCGGATTAAACCATCAATCAATGGAATTGTTGGCTCTTTGCTACACCAGGTTGATAGGTGTCTCCACAAAAACCATCATTGAGGAGAATGGCGGCTCCAAATGTGCAGCACACCACGGATGCCGGCTGGTGGGAGCAGCATTATGCTTGGGAGACATTCTCCTGCACTTGCATGTAGTAATCGAAGACATGCCGACAGCTGTGAATCACCTATGTCCCTTCATGCTTGATGTCTTCCCCGACAGCGATGTCATCTTTCAGCAGTGTAAATGTCTGTGTCTCAGAGCCAGAATCATGCTACAGAGGTTTGAAAAGCATTATAGTGACGTCACATTGATGTCTTGGTGGCCAAATTTGCCTGATGTAAACCTAAAGAACCCATCTGGATCGCTATTGAGCATCATTACCACGTATGCAAATCAGTGAAATGTTATTTACGTGAATTACAAGACCTGTGTGCAGACATCTAATGTTTCATACCTCCTCAAACCTAACAACAAGCCGTCTGATCCCTCATACGCAAAATCAGTGATGTATTTTGTCCCAAAGATGGACAAACAAGCTATTAAGCAGGTCATAATGTCTTGGACCACCAGTCTATACAGGATGTTACAAAAAGGTACGGCCAAGCTTTCAGGAAACATTCCTCACACGCAAAGAAAGAAAATATGTTATGTGGATGTGTCCGAAAACGCTTACTTTCCATGTTAGAGCGTATTTTATTACTTTTCTTCAAATCACATTAATCATGGAACGGAAACACACAGCAACAGAATGTACCAGCATGACTTCAAACACTTTGTTACAGGAAATGTTCAAAATGTCCTCCGTTAGCGAGGATACATGCATCCACCCTCCATCGCATGGAATCCCTGATGCGCTGATGCAGCCCTGGAGAATGGCGTATTGTATCACAGCCGTCCACAATATGAGCACGAAGAGTCTCCACATTTGGTACCGGGGTTGCGTAGACAAGAGCATTCAAATGCCCCCATAAATGAAAGTCAAGAGGGTTGAGGTCGGGAGAGTGTGGAGTCCATGGAATTGGTATGCCTCTACCAATCCATCGGTCACCAAATCTGTTGTTGAGAAGCATACGAACACTTCGACTGAAATGTGCAGGAGCTCCATCGTGCATGAACCACATGTTGTGTTGTACTTGTAAAGGCACATGTTCTAGCTGCACAGGTATGAAATCATGATAACAAGCTCCATAGAGCGTAGGTGGAAGAACATGGGGACCAATCAACACATCACCAACAATGCCTGCCCAAACGTTCACAGAAAATATGTGTCGATAACGTGATTGCACAATTGCATGCGGATTCTCGTCAGCTCATTCATGTTGACTGTGAAAATTTACAATTTGATCACGTTGGAATGAAGCCTCATCTGTAAAGAGAACATTTGCACTGTAATGAGGATTGACACAATGTTGGAGAACCATTCGCAGAAGTGTACCCGTGGAGGCCAATCAGCTGCTGATAGTGCCTGCACACGCTGTACATGGTACGGAAACAACTGGTTCTCCCGTAGCACTCTCCATACAGTGACGTGGTCTACGTTACCTTGTACAGCAGCAACTTCTCTGATGCTGACATCAGGGTTATCGTCAACTGCACGAAGAATTGCCTCGTCCATTGCAGGTGTCCTCGTCGTTCTAGGTCTTCCCCAGTCGCTTAGTCGTAGGCTGGAATGTTCCGTGCTCCCTAAGATGCCGATCAATTTCTTCGAACGTCTTGCTGTCGGGACACCTTCGTTCTGGAAATTTGTCACGATACAAACGTACCACGCCATGGCTATTGCCCCGTGCTAATCCATACATCAAATGGGCATCTGCCAACTCTGCATTTGTAAACATTGCACCGACTGCAAAACCATGTTCCTGACAAACACTAACCTGTTGATGCTGCGTACTGATGTGCTTGATGCTATTACTGTAGAGCAATGGGTCGCATGTCAACACAAGCACCGAAGTAAACATTACCTTCCTTCAATTGGGCCAACTGGCGGTGAATCGAGGAAGTATAGTACATACTGACGAAACTAAAATGAGCTCTAACATGGAAATTAAGCATTTCTGGACACATGTCCACATAACGTATTTTCTTTATTTGTGTGTGAGGAATGTTTCCTGAAAGTTTGGCCGTACCTTTTTGTAACACCCTGTATAGGGAATGAGAGTGGTCCTATCATGCTTCCCCGGGGCACTCCTGAGAATAACCCCAATACCCCTGCCTCTGATGAACACTCACCATCAAGGACGACATTCTGGCTTCTACTACACAAGAAGCCATCTCGAGCCATTCACATATCTTGAAACCTAATCTGTAATTTCAGACCTTCATCAACAGTCTGCAGTGGCGCACTGTGGCAAACACTTTCTGGAAATAACAATGTGGAATCTGCCTGTTCCCTTCATCCGTGATTTGCAGGATATCTTGTGAGAAAGGGGCAAGTCAAGTTTCACACGAACGATGATTTCTAAATCTGTGCTGATTTGTGAACAGAAGCTTTTCTGTCTCGTGGAAATCAAAGTGAAAATACATTCAAGAATTCTGCAGCAAACCAATGTTAAGGATATTGGTTTGTAATGTTGTGGGTCCATTTTTTTACTCTTCTTATATACAGGAATTACCGTGCTTTTTCCAATTGCTTAGGACTTTGTATTAAGCAGGAAATTACAATAAATGCATGCTAAGAACAGGACCTATGCCATAGTGCACTATTTGTCGAGAGACCCATTGCTGAAATTTTGACATTATGTTGGCTAGACAGTAGGCTGGAGGATTCAGTTCTGATACTGCACAGCTCTCAAATTATACTTACTAGTTATTAGAGGCATTTGATACCCATAGGTGACACCAGACCAAAACCAGGCTGACTCAACTATGTGCTGAATCTGTGGGTCTTCACACTTCAGACATGCATTGGTACCTGGTCATTTCCGCACCCTTCTACAAGGATCATCAGGTATCAAAGAAATGCTTCACTTATTGTGAAAGGAATACAATACCACTGATCCAAGTTCCGCTGGAGGACACCCTGTATCACCACTAGTAATTTCCTTTCCTGTTGTACCACAAACAGAGTGAGGGCAAAATGACTTGTCTATATGCCTCTGAATGAGCCCTAATCTCACTAAACTTGTCTTCATGGCCCTTACATGGAATGTACATTAGTCGCAGTAGATTGTTCTGCAGTCAGCGTCAACAGCCATTTCTCTAAATTTTCTCACTAGTGGTCCTTAAAAAGAATGTCGCTTTCCATCCATCAGTTTCCATGTACACCACGATTCTTTGTGCACTACATTGCCCGGGGGTTTGTACTGTAGTACATAATGGACACCTAGAGACCCCACTGAATGGGTTGAGATGGTTGTGTACCGTGTGAGTCAACACAGCTCTCCCCATTAGCTGCAAAAAAAGTCACAGTGCAGTTACATTAATTTCCCGAGGTACTACCTGTCAGCTATAATTTGAAGTTAGCAGTCATCAGTTGTTGTTGGCTCTGAGCAATCAA
Organism: Schistocerca americana; assembly: GCF_021461395.2. Classification (NCBI taxonomy): domain Eukaryota; kingdom Metazoa; phylum Arthropoda; class Insecta; order Orthoptera; family Acrididae; genus Schistocerca; species Schistocerca americana. The sequence continues at coordinate 2,928,096 of NW_025726192.1, read as the reverse complement.
TGTAGTGCTGATTTTTAACATTTTGTTACTGCAAAGGCTGTGGAATGTTCATTTGATGTCGCTGTAGCGTTTGCCAATTGTGTGGTAACTTTCCATGCTGACAAACATTCTTACTGTAAAGTAACAATGCTTGGGCAGTCTTTAAGCGTTAACGCTTTAATCCCTTTGCAAAGTCAAATTTTTTGATGTTATATTGGACATGTGATCAGTTTGTTTATTTATTTATTTTTGTAATTTTATTTTGTGGTTTAGGACAAAAACTGTAGTGGTAGTGTATTTCTCCTAAAGCCCTTTTGTGAGCTGCTATTTCCCACTGTGAAAATGAGGCAATTTTTTTTCCAACTACACAGGTGACGATAGTAGTGATCAGACAACAAACAAAAACTATTTGTTGTAGCAATTTTTATGCACCTGGTACAGTGTACTATCACAAGATACCAGGTACATCTACAGATGGTAATATATATTCCCAAAAGCTTTGTAAAACCACTAAGTGGTTGGCAAGTATGCTTCCCAAGATTCACAAAAGACATAATTGTGTAATACCGTGTTTACTCGAATCTAAGCTGCACTTTTTTCTGGTTTTTGTAATCCAAAACACCGCCTGTGGCTTAGAATCAAGTGCAAAGTAAGCGGAAGTTCTGAAAAATGTTGGTAGGTGCCGCCACAACTAACTTCTGCCATTGAATATTTGTAGCACTACACAGGCATACTTTGCAGGCACAAAGATAAATACTGGCGCCAAAACCTCTGCGTCAGTAAACAAATTAAAAAAAAAACGGGGGTGGGGGGGTGGAAGACGAGCTTTTTTCTCTGCCCCAAGTTTCGACCACTGCATTTTCATACTTTATCCAATGAAGTAAATACAAATTCCGTATTCTTCATCTCCGAATGTTGCAGCCTTTCAATGTACTACGATAATCCAACTGGAAGAGTGTTTGGGATGTTTGTCAATATGGCCAAGTCTACGTTCTGAATTTTTGTCCCACCTGTGACAAGAGATGGTTGTTAATAGCAACTTTTATGAATTGTGAATCACATGCAGTATTCTCTTCACCATAAGAATAATTCGAATGTAAACATTTTGCCATGTATTCCTACGTGTTTCCTGCTATCTCATTTAAATCCTGTCTTCCTAATAAACTACAAAACTAGACAGAGACAACAGCAAACGCGGAAGAATATATATATCATGTCATGTTTATATTCGTATTATTCCTATGCTGAATAGTGATACAGTCGGAAATGAAGCATGGCAACTGACTAGATTTTTAAACCTAAGATGGATCTAATTTCTGTGCAGAATGTAATGCACTAAAGAGGCGTCTGCAAAAATTTTCAAACGGAGAAAATTTTTCGCTAAACTTTCGTTTGGAACATCTATCATATGCAGTCTATTATATGGTTCTTGTTGATCATTATCAAAGAAAGTGGCAGTGTAAGTAACAACAAATAGCAGTCTCTTCCCATTGTTTTGCTGATGAGACGATTCCTCTCTTTTTTTTTTTTTTAATTGTAAGCGGCGGTAGCGTGCGCAAAAGCAAGCCATCCCGCGAGCGGTGACAGGCTGTAAACACGCATAATCAGAATGCGACAAACAATGCATGGCACAGTATGATAATGCATTTTGAGCTTAGACTGACGGAAACACCTATAACAGAGAGAACGGCACTTATCAGATCAAAGAAAAACAAGCAATCAATTCAAACCAGACGAAGCACGTGAAAAAGGCTCTCTAGTATAAATTCGGACAGAGAGCCTGACACATAGCAATGACTACGTGGTAAAGCTTAACTGCTAAGTTTACCACACGCACCAAACTACTGTAGCTGTATCATCATTCATTCGACCTAAATTGTCTCATATTACAATGGACCAACTTTGTTTCGGTTTGGAGATGTGGTCTAAAACGTTTCTCCCCCTTGAATTTCGAGGCACAAATTTCAAGTGCGGCTTAGATTCAAGAAATTTTTTTTCCTTGATTTCGAGTCTCATTTTTCAGGTGCGGCTTAGATTCGAGTGCGGCTTAGATTCGGGTAAATACAGTAAGTGTACTTCCCAAACCATTTTGAGAAACTATTTTGATGGAAAGCATATTTTCCAAGAGCCATTAAAACACTGTTATTTGGTGGGCTGTATACTTCTCACAGCCCTAAAAGCTATGTTTCATAACAAAAAGAAAGTAAACTGGTGCAGCGGACTATCACTGGATGCCAGGAGCATGCAGAGTGGTTCAATGTATTCCCATAAATGCATTAAAGAAACACAGCTACTGCTAAGTATATCTCTCATGACCAGTAAAAGCCTTAAGTGACTCTTTGCAGCAGGTCGACAGACTGTACGGCCCACGTGAGTCACACTGTCCCATTAACGAATGGAGACACAGTGCACTCTGCTAAGGTAAATGAGAGTGCAGGTTCGCTTTCACCTACATTACACAGTCAGTTGTACTTAGTGATTTCTGGTAGACAAAAGAATATTGAGAAAGGAGAAATGAAGGAAGATAAGTGTTTAATGTCCCATAAACATTGAGGTCTTTAGTGTCTGAGCACAAACTCTGATTGTTTCAAGGATGGGAAGGCTATTTATTGTGCCCTTTCAGAGAAACCATCTCGGCATTTGCCTATACTGATTTAGAGAAAGCTCAGGAAACCCAAGTCTGGGTGGACTAGATGGAGCTGTAGAGAGCAAAAACTGTAGAGGAAAACAGAGACTGGAATACATCCAGCAGATAATTGAGGCTGTAGGTCGAAACGGCTACTCTGAGATGAACAGGTTGCCACAGGAGAGTAATGCATGGACTTTAACTGTTAGTCGCCCTGAATGTGAGTCCAGTGAGCTCACCACTGTGCCACCTCGCTCAATATATTGTGAGAGAAGTTCCTGATTTAACCATTTCACAGGATGTGGGAAGTGTACTTACCATCAACTGTATTTCTTTACTGTATTCCTGAGAACACATCATACGAGCTCTGTATGCACCTGGCACCTGATGTTAGTTTGCTGCACCAGCTGAACTCTCTGTCTGTTATGAAATGTAGCTTTTAATTGTCATTAAATGTCACTTGTTCCTTTCAGAAGCAGTTGCAACTATATGTGCCACCAAATAATGTTGTTCTGAAGGCCACTGGGAAGTATGCTTACTACCAAAGTAATTTTTCCATGATACAAGGGGAATATACTTACCACAAAATTAATTTCTTTTTTGGACAGCAGAAAGGATACTTACCACCAACTGACCATACTTACCACTAATTTAGTTGTTTTACTATGCTCTTGGGAAAATGTTGTACCTCCTCTGGATGTGGTTGACCTTTTGTGATAATATGCTAAACAACTGGTGTCTGTTTGTCATGACATCAGTGCTTTTGTCACTTGTTACAACAGAACACATTGTTTCATTCTGCAATATATGCTATTGTGACTTGTCTCAGCTTGTTTCTTTACGTAGTGTTGAATGAAGTTTCTAGGATTGTAAAATAGATAGTCAAATAAAACTCATAACAGCTTACTAAAGACAGTGGGAAGTATACTTACCACTATAGTTTTCTGCTCCTAAATCACAAAAATAAAATAATCAAAAATGAAATGTAGTTGACACTTCTAAAATGATACCAAAACAATTAACTTTACAGGGCTGCTGCCCTTTATGCTGTCAATGCCACGTTGGGACCAGTACAGTAGTTTCTGTTCCGTGGAGAACCAACCGTACCTGCACATAGGCTATTATTAAGGTGGAATCACCACTTCAAAAGGCATTCCAAAGCTGCTGCCAGCTTCCCTCTGTGGAGTAAACCATCTGCCATTCCTGTCTGCTCCTAGAGAATATGTTCCATGGCTAAATATGGTTTCTGTTAGAAAGTGTTTGTGCGTTGTGTATCTGAGGTGGGACAGGTAGGTAAATTCACATATCCAGGTAAATTATTGGTGGACTGGCTAATAAAACATTTTTTACTTTAATTTTGAATATTTGGGGATTTCCAGATTGCTCCTAATGTTGGCTGGCAGATGTTAAAAGGGTGTTGCACCTGAATATAAAACAGTTTTCTTAACCCTAAGCTTCAATGCATATTCTCTATGGAAATTATTTATATTGTGATTGTTATGGTTGCAAACTTTGCAATTAATGCTAAATTCTCTCTTGTCCATTTGAGCAGCTCAGAGGTCAGCATATCTTGCTGCTATGTGGAGGACCCAGGTCCAATTCATGGTAATGCCTTTTTCTTTAAAGGGCGAAGCTACTCCACACCCACACTGACATGGTGACCATCACCAAAGTTCTACCATCACCTCCGTTTGCTTCGTTACAATTGAGAAGTGCACAGGATGTGGGGTCATGATGTTGTCCGTAGGATTACCCACTAATACAGGTACTTTGAGGCGATAGAAGTGGTCAAGAAGTGAGCAGAACGTAGCAGTTTTAAGGGCAGAGGGAGAAAAGTGCCGAGGCAAGCACCAAAGGAAAAGAACTTCTGCAATAGTCTGGACAGATAGTAAGAGCAGTAGCAGTTTCTTTCTGTCTGCAAGGGTGAGGTTGTCATTAGTTTTGGGTATCGTGCGATGCTCAATACCACTGTCGCAGCTTAAAACACTCTTTACGAGTGTCAGTCCTATTGAGGAGGGGTACTCCTGGGCTGTGCACCTGAGTGTCTCCTGGGCCACCTGCAGCATCTGTACTTGTAACATGCCAAGGTCATTATACAAGTGGTCAATTGGCCATAAAGAGGTTTGGTTGGATATGTTTATGTTTAGTGTGCAATACTGCTTTCCCGTATTGCCAGTTGGTCAGCTAGATATTTGCAGCTGGCAATGCCATTTAGTTTTGCTGTAATGCAGGGATTCACCAGTGTTTATTTTGTCTGTGAGCTTGTGCTGTCCACAGGTGATTAATTGTCCCTAGATAGAAGTGTTTTTCAGCAGTTGTGTTTTCACCCATGGTTGTGGTTGTAGTTTCCCAGGTTAAGAATGAAGTGATTGTCAGAGTGTCTCAAGTTCCTGTACAGTCGTGTGGTGAGTTTTTTGAATATCTGTGTGTGAGTCTCAAGGCAGTATTCTCTGTGAAGGTCGACAGTGTGTGTGTGGACTGTGGTGCACTTCGTTCTGTATCACCTGTAGGCAGCACAGGCGGTCAGAGCCACGTAACCCCAGACTGCAGCTGCATGTATCATCATGGGTCTAATCAGTATCATCTACACGGACCTCGATACCCTCATATTCAGTGTGCTTTACCTGCTGAGCTTAGAGTAACACTGTTTGAGCCTTGCATTTGCTCAGTTGGCCTGTCACTGAAGTGTTTGACTTTCATACTGAAACGTATCGGGCGTGTGTGTAGTGTTATTCGTCTGCAGTCTTAATGTGGGGTCCTGCCCACTCATCTCATATAGGGTGCCTAAAGGATGCTGCATTCTCAAAATGCTATACAACAATTCAAGCAAACAACATTAATAGTTTTTATTACAAATAAGAAGTTTGACAATGCTTAACCTGGAATTTACAATGGTGTCGCAAGCAATAGGCGACATGCAGTATAAATCAGAGTCCTTTGCTATATACAATGTTCGTGCAAGTTTGACACACAGTTTGTGGATCACTAATAACTGTTATTGTACCATTCTGCGCTAGGCCTGTCCGTATACTGTCCTAATCCTGTCTAAATACTGAGTGGCCGAGGCTGGCAGGAGCGGCACTTATATTCTCTTGGTCTAGGGGCCTGCTCCCGTCATGGTGTGGTCCTTGCCAATGGGCTATTGGCTGCCTTCTTTGCTCTTGCGATCTTAATTTTCATTCCAGAGCTTGTGGGTATGCCAGAACACTTAATGTTTGTGCAGTTGTTATGGCTTGTCAATGAACAGAACTGCTTCACACTTGTCAGCATTTGCTTTAACACACTGTCATTCCAGCTAGGCAGTTTTGCTTGCAGTTGCGAATTATGCCTGATGGTTTCCAGTCTTGCAGTAGGATGGTAGTGTCATCTGCGTAGATGGTTGCCATTGTGTTTTGTTCAGTTGGAAAGTCATTGACGTAGAGATTAAACAAGAGGGGCCCTTGGATGCTGCCTTGGGGTACTCCCACTTGTATACTGTGTTGTGTTGACTGTTTGCCCTGAACGTCGGTGTTGAAGCTTCTGTGGGTGAGATATGAGTGTGTAAGATGTATGAGCTCGTCAGAGACACTAGCAGTGCAGAGTTTGCGAATGAGACGATTGTGCTGTAGATGACTGAAGACCGGGAACAGCGCTCCTGTAGCTTTGTTGGTGTTGGGGGTGTGTGTAATATGTTCTACTACGCGGAGGAGTTGTTGTGTTGTGGAGTGGTGATTGCTGAATCCAAATTGCTCCAGTCTCAGCGAGTCATTGGTGTTGCAGTGCATAGTAAGATGTTTGAGAATCATCTTCTCAACAATCTTATTTAGGGAGCTCAGCAGGCTGATGGCTCCGTAATTTTGTGGTAGGGAGTGGTATTTCCCTGGCTTCCTGAACATCAGGACAGGGAAGTGTTGATGTTGTAGAATGGTATTCGTCATATGTGTGAGATGCTCTATAGCTTTATTCATGAACTCCTGGGTGACACGGTTTTGAAAGTGATTGGGACCAGGAGCTTTTCTAGCTGTTTTGTGCTTAATAACCTGTGTAATTTCATGTGTAGCAGTATGTATTGTTACACTGCACTTGGGCTGGGTTACAAGCCATGTAACCTCCTGGTCCATTTCAAGTAGCAGTGCTGGATTGGAAGGAGCCAGATTCAGTGTGAATGATGTTGCTAGTGTTCTGGTCATCAGCTCATGCTTCTCCTCCATGTAGTATGCTGGTCTGTAAGGTATTTGTAAACTTGGTGTGTAGTATTTCTTCTTGGTGGAGTGGACAGCTATTTGCCACACTCCAGGTCATGTGGTGTGCAGCCCTGCGAGTGTATTGTCCCAGTTTGTGGTTTTAAAAGTTTTAATTTAGCCCGTATGATCCCCTGGAGCCTGCTAATATTCTGTTTGTACAGCCAGTATCTCCCGAGATGATCTCTCATTGACATCGGCCCCTGTATTTCTGGGAGCAGGGCCATTGAGCATTCTTGTGGTATAAGTACTGTAATGGTACCTGCTATTGCATCCTGAACTGTGGTGGTAAGGGCTTTGACAGCTTCAACAAGTTTCCTGCTTTGTGTAATTTTGGGAATTTGTGGGATACGACTTTTCAAGCATTTCCTTGAACAATGCCCAATTCACATGCTTGTAGCTCAGTATCCTGTGAGATTCATCATACTGCTGTGTTTCTTCCGAGTAAAGTATTACAGGTGTTTGGTGAGGCCAAATCATGTAACTAAAGGATGTTCTGAAATTCCCGCTTTTTTCCATGCAGTTGCTTCTTGTGATAATCAGAGGCTGATTTTGACTAGTTAGAAATACTGCCAACTCCCCAATGAAATGTTGGTTGTGGTCAGATTTATATGTAGCGTAGCTAGAGTATGGGTTGCTCCAGAGTGGTTAATTTTGTTTTACCTTGTACGGAAGCAACAAAGAGCGTCCAGCGGAGTTAAATACCCTTGGCAGCAGAAATAAGTTTCACATGAAGTACACACAGCCTATCCTGTCTCAAACGCTTGACAGCTACACAGCGAACATTATTCAAATGTAGATGGCAGCTGTACCTTGAAAGTAAGCGTACCTCATGAGTATATCAGCAGTACATCTTCTGACATGCTTGATGTGAATGTGAACATAGAATAATAGTTAAAAACAACTATAGAATTGGTCAGCAGAATCACCATTTGAGGTTCCGTAAACGTCCCCATTGGTTGTTTTCATGTCAGGTCTCCAGGTGGAACACATCGTCATCTGGTCACAATACTATGGCTGTGAGCCGTCGCACTATCAGCCGGAACACAAATATCCATCGACCGTGGGTCCACCGCGCGTGCGCGAACACAACTGCCATCTAGTGACAGGCACAACAGCGCACAGGTGGTGAAAGCTCGTGGGAACAATAGATATAAAAAACTGACAGTTTCTGATGACCGAAACAGGGACCATTGTGTTTCTTAACATCAAACAGAACAAGGTTCTAATTGTTAGTTAAAGGGTACCTCTTATCTCAATTCAGAGTATTGTTAGGTAGCGGCATTCCAATGGCTTCTTCCACTACACAGTCCCAATACAGCGACGCAGGGTCAACCACTTGTCTCATCGTACAACATTTCATATTTTTCAGTAAGACAATGTTCAGACACTCAGATTTTTCTGGCTGAATTAAATGTGCGTGCCGATCGTGCTTCACGCAACGATACTGGAGCGTACAAATAGTTCGTCCAATACAGGCTTTCCCGCAACTGCGGGAATTGTGTAGATCCCGGGCTTTCTCGAACCAAAGTTATCCTTCACTAAGCCCAGCAGAGCTGTGGTCTCAGGCGGTGGACGGAAAATACTTTTAATATCAAACTTCTTTAAACTTTTTCCTGTTTCTGAAGATATGCTCCCCGCAAAATGTAGGAATTCCGCAGATTTGCTTGTATCTTCTGTTAGTTCCCGCGAATGTCCAGTCTCCAGTTCTTGCGTCAAACTGTCTGCATCTCAGATTGCGTAAACCCTTTTCACCAATGTAAGTAGGACCCCATTGCGTTGGTAGGATTGATAACTGCCTGATGGATAAAGATATCTGTTCGTATGCGTGTGCTTCAGATAAACTGTCCTAATGTCCCATCACCCCTCCTGTGGACCAAGACACCTAAAAACGGATGTTCGCCGTCCTCTTTGACTTCCATAATGAACTCAATATTGGGATGCACACAATTAAAATGATACAGAAAACGATCCAGAACATCCCTCCCAAATGGCCATCCCATAAACGTATGGTCGACGTATCTCCATGAACAAGTTGGTTTAAAGAACCATGTTGCAATGTCCTCAATCTTCCACAAATTGGCGACCACGGGGGATAATGGACTCCCAATAGCCACTCAATTTGTTTAAAACTTTTGTCATTAAGTAAAAAAATACGTCAACGTCAACACATGGCGACAAAGCTTGTTGTTTCTTCGTCCAATTTTTCACAAATTAACTGCAAAGAATCCTCAAGAGGAACTTTGGAAAACAGAGACGCAACATCAAAACTAAAGAGCCAATTCTTGGGATTGAGACTCAGAAGTCATATGTTGAATAAAAACCAGAGAATTGGAAATAAGATTATAGCAATTTCCGACAGGGGGACTGAGCATGGACGCTAGATACTTAGCCAACTTCTAAGTAGGAGTGCCCAAATTTCTAACAAAAAGCCGAAGAGAAAGTACTTCCTGTCTACCTTAGGCAAACCGTATAATCTCGGCTGGACTGCAGAACCAGGTCGACGTTTTTCCCAGAACTTTATCAGATAATGAAGTCTCTTTTAATGACTGGAAGAGTCTTGAGAGTCTTGGGTTTTATACGGTGAGTTGGATAGTTCTGCAATCTTTGGTATGCCAAGTGTGCAAGAGAGAGATAAATTTTAAGCACATAATTGTCCCGCAAAAGAAGAACCGTTGAACTGGCCTTGTCCGCTGGAGGAATTACGAAATCTTCTCTGAAGGACCGGATTGCGGCTCTTTAAAGCGAGATGTTACCTCGCGGGGGTGGCACCTGACACAGCTGAGACACCTCTTACCTAACCTCATCAGCTAGATGGTCGGGAAACCTGGACACGACTTGTTCAACGGCAGAAATGTATTCCGTAATTGGAACATCACTGGGTGTATGGGTAAAATTGAATTCCTGTTCCAATACTGCAGGCATAGCATCGTTCACTCTTTCGTTGTGAGACTGATCACATGTCGACGGGTGTTATCAGTGTAGACTGCGAAGAAAACCGTTGAATTTTCGAAGATTTCCTACTGACGGCGTTTGCCTACACCCAGTCTGATATTGCCCAGGACGAACTGTCGACCCAATTCCAGGATGCAGCGGAAGCAGCGCTGAAACTGCCAAATGCAGATAAAATAAATCTTTGGATATGAAATCCAGTTGTGCGCGTATAAAACTATTGCGCTCCCTTAGTAAGGCAAAACCAGCACGCTTCTTAATGGTGTTGGCCATTCTTGTCTCAATGTAATCAACAATTCTGGCAAATTTAGGTACTAAAACTTCATTCCAGCATCTCAGCCAAAAAGCGAGGTTGCTCAGTAATTTCCCCTTCTTACGAAGTTCATGAAATACCCTTGAAAGTTGAAACGTCCCCTCACCGTAGAGGATCTTCATGTGATTCCGTAATCTCTGCCGGCGTAATAATTGGTTGTATTCATGTCGGGGCTCCAGATTCAAAACATCATCTGATCTGGCTGGAGAGCCGACATGAATACCCATAATCACGTATCAAAGGCCAATGATGCAAACAAAATGGTCTTCGTCTCTTCGGTTTGGAGTGATCATGTGTACATGCGTGAACTCGAGTACACAAGTTTTGTGACTAGAAGTGAGACAGGGTCATACAGCGTATAAATTCTCAACCATGCAGTCGAGAAAGATCCAAACACCATTTCAACCTCAATATTCACAATTTTCCATCGTGTTTAGCCTAGGATTATTGTTTGCCCTCAGATAAACCAAAAGTAAAGAAACACATAGTATAGGATGTTATGTTGTCCATACTGCAAATGAAATAAATCTTTGGATATGAAATCCAGTTGTCTGCTGTTAAAGTCTCAGCAAGCCTTAACAGGTAAAGTTCAGACATTTTGTTAAGGTCACGATTGTCCAGAAACGAAAGGGCTGTTCTTAAAATTTCGGACAGTTGTCAGACAGGTATACACGGTGCTAAGTCGGAACTGTCCATTACCGCAACTAATTTCCAGCTGTATGAGGGGGCGAAAGAAGCAACACAAGGTACTTTGTTTCAGCAGTGTTCCGAAATGACAGGCAAATGATGTATTTATTATAACGAATGAAACATTGCACAAATAACTGACAGGACACTCAATATTTAGTCTGTCACGAATTACATGCGGGACACATCCAGAAATTAGTGAGAATTCTTAAATGGATGAAGTTTATCACAGACGCTCATGGTGGGGAGGGAGGGGGGGGGGGGGGGGTTGGTGGCAAGTGCAACTCCTTGCTGTCTGTCCCCTGACGTCCCCCTCCTCCCTCCCCCCCCCCCCCCCCACTTCTGTAGCCTATGACTAAGTATAAATCTACGAAGTGCGACACTATGAATTAAATTTCAAAATAGGATATAAAAAAGTTTGCTCAAATGCGATTGCACAGATTAGAAATGGAATTCCTGAAAAACCACCCATGCTTTCTGAAAACCGGGGAAAGTGTTTTAACAATATAGCTATGCTACTATCTTGGGAAAATCGAACGCATTTCTCGCAGTTACAGTGGAAAATTTACTCACAGAACATCCAGTAATATGCAGGCAGCACTGTGTGGTGGAAAAATTTCATAATTCACACAGTACTTACATGAAACTAAGTTTATTACTGTCTGCCAGCACTGAATCAGAAAAAAAGATGGTTCACCACTAATCTTGATAACCACAGAGAATACATGCAACTATCTAAATATGCTCCTGAGCTGTCCAGAATGCTGTGTTCCAATAACAGGTACATGGCTGTCCGGACCTCACTGCTGCTCCGTCCCAACACACGACGACCCGGAAATACTAGCGGTCGCTCTAAAGATAGTACGACAGTCCTCTTATCGATAAGCGCCGCTGGTGCCACTCACGGGCAGGCAAGCCAGCAACTTAGTGACGCCAGTAAATCTAATAAGAAACAGGACGGCAGTACCGCAAAGACAAGATGTTAAGCAATAAACGGCACTAACACGAGCCGCGCACGGCTCAATCAGGGTATGGTATAATGCAGGACAATATAATTACATGGTTTTCAGTGTATGTAGTATTGCGATCTTCGATTTGCTTCCTTACTTTATACCACTTTATAACGTAATAACGTAGTCCCGAAACATGTTCTGGTTATTGTATCACACATTTAACAATTGACACGAAACATTGTCAGTACTGATTCATGAACCAGTTGTACGTTGCTTGACAATACATATACAAGCTTAGAATTTAGGACCTTAGCCACAGTCTTCCCACGTGGTATTGCTTCAGTTTATCCTGGTGTACAGCTGTGTATCCAAAGTACTGTCTGTTTTTTTAATTCATCTGTCTTTCGACTGGTTTGGAGTCCTACATCGCTTCCTATCTTCTGCACTACTTTTCATCTCTACAGGGTGTCCCCGAAATGTTGCGACAAAATTCAAGGAGTTGTAGAGGGTGTCTTGAGGAACAAATGGAGGATAGGAGTACGTGTCTAGAAATTTCATCCAACGAAGCTACAGAACGTCGAAGTCATAGAAGCCTATGTCTGCCACTAGGGCACCCCTTCGGCAGCAAATTCACATTGTACACTGACGAAATGTAAGAGGAACGCCTCGCAATGTTATTTCTTATTCAGTGATCGCAACTGATTGCCATGATCGCCATTGGAGAGGATGGAGCTAGCTGCTGCGTAGACAGGCCTTGTCTCCAATGAATGCGATGTTCTGTTGCCTTGGTGGATGACTGTTTCGGACACGGGTTTCCATCTGTAGTTTATTTTTCTCCTGTATTTTAGAGGGTTCCAGGAGAAAAATAAACTGCGGGTGGATACTCGTGTCAGAAACCGCCACCAACCAAAGCACCAGAGCATCGTATTCATAGGAAACAAAGCCGTTCTAAGCAGCAGCTAGCTCCACCTTCTCCACTGAAGGTCGCGGTAATCAGTCGATCAGTGAATAAACAAACAACATTAAGAGACTTTCTGCCTACCGTCCTTCAGCGTGCAAAGTCACGTTTGCTGCCAGCGCCTATAACATCGGCGCGCTCTAGCGTCGTTGAACGACGTTCCCCAACACGGGTTTCTACCCGCAACGTATTCCTCAAGATACCATCTACAACCCCTCGAAGTCTGTTTCAACGTACCTAGAACACCAAGTTTATAATTTCTTTGTACTAGGACGCGTGTTCTAGTATCTGTCTACACCTACATTACTTTTTTCCATTTCTAATTCCTTCCAGCGCAAAATTAATTTTAGCGGCCTGCGTGGCAAATGTTCCATTAACGTGACCATTCTACTGGTAAGGCTTTCCCATAGATTTAATATAGGGCCTATTTGTTTTTTCAAAATGGTTCAAATGGCTCTGAGCACTATGCGCCTTAACATCTGAGGTCATCAGTCCCCTAGAACTTAGAACTACTTAAACCTAACTAACCTAAGGACATCACACACATCCATGCCCGAGGCAGGATTCGAACCTGCGACTGTAGCGGTCGCGCGGTTCCCGACTGTAGCACCTAGAACCGCTCGGGCACTGCGGCGGGCTGTTTTTTCAGTACCTCCTTGTTTCGTATCCCGTCTCTCTACTTTACTACCTTCTTCGATAGTACCTCATCTGAAAGGATCAAATTCTCCCCAACTTCTGATCGTTTGAAGTGGCGTAGTGATGAAGATAAGGGTCTCGTACTGGGGAGGACGGTGGATTCAAATACTCGCCCCACACTGAGATCAGATTTTCGTGGCTTCCCTGAACCACTTCAGGTCACTGCATGGATAGATCCTTTGAAAAGCATACGCCGATTTCCCTTCACACCCTTCACACATCTCAGTTTATGCACAGTCTCTAGTCATGATGATGCTGAAAGGAAGCCAAATCTTCGGTCCTTCTAATTTATACTTCTCAAATTTTCGCTTGGTATATATTTCAGTTCCACACAATGATATGCTCCAGAACTTTCTTCAGGTATGCCACATCCACTTGACGAATCCACCCCTGCAAGAGCTGTCATCTGCAGAGAGGAGTGAGAGTGTTTGTCATACCAGGAACATAAGAATACAACCCTGTGAAAATGGCTGCTGTCATCCTGGAAGACGGGAGGGTCCACAGCATATCCATATCAAAATGTAGAGGGGTAATGCTTAATTACAGATAATGCAGAGATGAACATCGTGGTTTATTTTCATGGCAATGAATGGTCGCAAGTCACGGTGCGAAAACTGCCCCAAAACATCACAGAACCACCTCCGGCCTGATCCACAACTTCCACTCTTCAGTATGGCATGATTGCACTCCAGTCAACTACTGCCCAGATACTGTGTTGTTTGTCCAATTAAAGACGTCCAACTCCACATGCCGCTGAGAGCAATGACCTTTTGCGAAGTACCTCGTTTCGAAAGTCCATGGCATGCAGTTCCATTCGCAACGTTGGTTCGCTGGAAACTTGTTGCATTCTTTCAGTCCTGGATCCATCAGGTGGGAGAGGTGAGAAAGTAAGAAACTGAGAGCCCCCCCCCCATTAGGATCCTACTGTGGATCCGTGTCCGCATTGAATGACTGCAGCAATTTCTGTCGGGTTGGAAAAATATAGTCATTGGCGAGGTGTGACATCCGTCACTAGTCACTGTCGGTTAGGGTGTTTTAACAATGGCTGCTCTTAACATGTGTTACATGACTGTGAGTGGTCCACCATTCCTTGTAGACAATCCGCAATGATACACCAATCAAGTTCTTCATCTCAGAAGAACAATGTCCTCAATTATTTGGTGCATATATTCCAATCTCTGTTTTCACCTACAGTTTTTACCTTCTACAGCTCCCTCTAGTACCATCCAAGTTACTGCCTAATGTCTTAACACATGTACATGAGCTTTAGGCTGCATTCAGCACAGGACGTTTTCGGAGACTATAATTGTTTCAGCGTGATAGTAAACCCTGTTGTGCGGCAGTATCTGTGGTTTGTGAATAACAATATTCCTGAAATGGACTATGCTGCCCAGTGTCCCGACCTGAACCCAATGAAACTCATTTGGGAAGTGTTAAAAGATCGACTTCGCTCCAGAATCCAACATCACTACCACCTCTGGTTTCAGCACTTGAAGAAGAACAGACTGTCATTCCCTCACTGACATTCATGCACCTCACTGGAAATGTCCCCAGCAGAATTCCAGCTATCATAAATTAAAGGGTGGTCATATCCCATGAGTAATAAAGGGACACACACACACACACACACACACACACACACACACACACACACACACACACACAGCCAACAGCCGACCCACCAGCCCTTCGCATGATCTCCGTCACAATTTCACCCAACCCCTCCCTCCCCCAATCACTCCACCCAAAAAATTATGTTATGTGTAGCGCTGCCCTGCCAGCCGACCAACAGAAGTTCATCTTTTGTCCCTGTAGTCACTCAGTAAAGTAGGTCGTAAAGTGTGTAGGCTGTACAGGAAATTGGTCAGTCGGTTGGTGTGTGTGCGCAGTGCCCTTTATGTCCATTACTAGATGCTGGACACTTTTGATCAGAAGGTGTACCCACCACTTGGCCGGCATGACATACTTCAGAGCGGTGGAGGGTAACGTGACAGCTTGGCAGAAGTCCTACACAGGTTGTTGTTGTTGTGGTCTCCAGTCCTGAGACTGGTTTGATACAGCTCTCCATGTTACTCTATCCTGTGCAAGCTTCTTCATCTCCCAATACCTACTGCAACCTACATCCTTCTGAATCTGCTTAGTGTATTCATCTCTTGGTCTCCCTCTACGATTTTTACCCTCCACGCTGCCCTCCAATGCTAGATTGGTGATCCCTCGATGCCTCAGAACATGTCCAACCGATCCCTTCTTCTAGTCAAGTTGTGCCACAAACTCCTCTTCTCCCCAATTCTATTCAAAACCTCCTCATTAGTTATGTGATCTACCCATCTAATCTTCAGCATTTTTCTGTAGCACCACATTTCGAAAGCTTATATTCTCTTCTTGTCTAAACTATTTATTGTCCACGTTTCACTTCCACACATGGCTACACTCCATACAAATACTTTCAGAAACGATTTCCTGACATTTAAATCTATACTTGATGTTAACAAATTTCTCTTCTTCAGAAACGATTTCCTTGCCATTGCCAGTCTACATTTTATATCCTCTATACTTCGACCATCATCAGTTATTTTGCTCCCCAAATAGCAAAACTCCTTTACTACTTTAAGTGTCTCATTTCCTAATCCAATTCCCTCAGCATCACCCGACTTAATTCGACTACATTCCATTATCCTCGTTTTGCTTTTGTTGATGTTCATCTTATACCCTCCTTTCAAGATACTGTCCATTCCGTTCAACTGCTCTTCCAGGTCCTTTGCTGTCTCTGACAGAATTACAACAATATCGGCGAACCTCAAAGTTTTTATTTCTTCTCCATGGATTTTAATACCTACTCCGAACTTTTCCTTTGTTTCCTTTATTGCTTGCTCTGTATACAGATTGAATAACATCGGGGATAGGCTACAACCCTGTTTCACTCACTTCCCAACCACTGCTTCTCTTTCATACCCCTCGACTCTTATAACTGTCATCTGCTTTCTGTACAAATTGTAAATAGCCTTTCGCTCCCTGTATTTTACCCCTGCCACCTTCAGAGCTCCAAAGCGACGAGTTGAGCTTTTTTGAGGGGGTGGCTGATATTTTGTCCTGTGAGATTGTCTGTAGTGACGGGTGCCGGCGATGTGCCCGCAGGGCCCGACGTGGGAGTGGAGCGGCGAGCTGCCGCATGTGGCGTAGACGATCCAGCACCAACACGCGATCCAGGGCGATGTGACGGAGCTGCAGCTGGCCGCTGTGCGCTGGACGTCCTACTGCCGGCAGGCGCTGTCTTCGCCGCTGGACACTCGCATCCTGCTGCGCCTGCTGCAGGACCTGGACGCGCGCTGGCCACACGAGACGCTGTCCCGCGAGGAGGTAAGCGCTAAGCGGCCCGCGCGCGCCCGCATAGCTCGCCAGATACCGGAGGCCCATTTTCACTATCATATTCACACGTTGTCTAATTCGGCTCTGCTATTCCAATCAAATATCGGTTTTCCGAGCGTCAGTTGTTATACACCATGGTCGACCAAGTCGTGCAAAATTTCACTTTTGCACAATGTGCTGCTTCCAAGCGCTCCGAGGTTCGGTCTGTCTCGTCACTGTTTGGTACGTCTCGCCTTTGCTCGGTCCCTCTCGGTATAGCGCCACATTTCATACAGCAGAGCGATGCGACACTTCCTTCCAGCATTTGATGAGGCTTCTTTTGATCGACACGGCTTTCTTCAGCTCGCCAGGGTCTTGGTGTAAGCACTGTTTATCCTTCGCTATTTGTTCGTGGTATAAAGGAAGTTGGTCCAGTGGTTATTCGCACAAAAACAGGCAGTCTAGTGATCTATCGTCACAAGATGTGGATGGGAACGAGAACAGAAGGTTGAAATTCTCCATATCCATTATGCAGTCGCAGTAATATATGAGTAGCAGAAATTTCCTATGGAACATTACACACCACTCAGATAGAATTTAAAGATTTAGTTGACGGGCTGGCCGGGGTGGTCGAGCGGTTCTAGGCACTACAGTCCGGAACCGCGGGACCGCTACGGTCGCAGGTTCGAATCCTGCCTCAGGCATGGATGTGTGTGATGTCCTTAGGTTAGTTAGGTTTAAGTAGTTCTAAGTTCTAGGGGACTGATGGCCTCAGAAGTTAAGTCCCATAGTGCTCACAGCCATTTGAACCATTTTTTTAGTTGACGAGGAAAGAACCAGAAATTACAAAGATTATCAGACGAGATTCTGTGTTCTGTACATCAAAAAGCACTTTGTTTTAAATTAGCAGACGTAGCTGACGTGATGACATTGATGGTTCAAGTAGCAAATATTCGGAAGTAGAATACATTACTATGCCGTCAGGTATAACTGTTTCAGTGAAACTGTACGAGGAGTATGGAGACTAATCCATTTCGCAGAAAAAGTTCCAGGACAGGCTTTTTTTTGTTTCTGAGCTTGCAATACCAAAAGGGAACAAATGTTGCTTTCATGTTGATGTGTGTGTCCTCTAAATGACCTTGCACGTGTTTCCGTGAAACTCACTATGTGGCAAGGCTGTGCTTAGCAACACCCTGTCTGGATTCTTGGCGCATTAGTTTTGGTGACACAATCGATGCTGATTCTGAGCAAAGAGTGAAAAATAAGATATGCGTTAAGCTGGGAAAACCCTAGTGAAATGTGGACGATGATTAAGCAACTGCAGCGAGGCCCTTTCAAGAATGCAACTGAAAGAAAACTCCATCAAGATATCACATACATACGACAGCCTGTGACAAATGAGCTTACAAGCATAGAAGTTGAAAATTTCCCTGCTTTCTTTCAAGACCTCCAGAAACGTTGGTAACTGAAGTACAATTTTCTATATTTTTTTTAATCTGTCCTGTAACATTTCTGACAAAGGGAGTATATTCAGGATGAGTCATGCACGACGTAATACCCCTTTTATTTCGTGAATGATTTTAGATACCGAAGCTAGGTTTTGGGCCAATGATAGCACGCTAAGGGACACGTAATTTGGTGTGTAATACAGAATCTTCACTTTTGTATCGATCGTGATTATGAGGCAAGTATAATTTTTTAAAGAGAATGATATACTTTCTTAACGGCATCCGAAAGTGCATGAGAAGACGACTGCAGTGATACAATGCTTGTTAATTTTGTAGTAGAAATTCCTTGCAAAAGAATGAGAGAAATATTCTAAAACTGAGTCATCCGGAATCAGATATTACATTGTAAACATGGTCATGCCAGTCTACATCGTTGTATTAAGCTTTTCGACTGTTTACTTCTCTGTGCCCCAGAACTAACAAAACTGTGTTGTCTGTCAGCAGATCATTTATGATTCATAATTTCTTGCATGCTGACATGTACACCAATGTGCAAAAGTTAGACACGCTATTATGAGACGAATGTCAAGAAAATTCTGTGAAAATAGTAATGAAAAACTGCTCGAAAAACTGTAGTTGTTCCAACAAAAACCTGGAAAAGTACGTACAATTGAAACAGCTTTCCTTAGTCCCATCTGATACGCCAGAAACTAGCATATGCCATAGTCTCACAAAAAAAATCGTAGGTGTTTCTAGGTCGTATACAAAATGAGGTTTTATTTTAGTAGCGAAGGCGTGCCTTGCTGCATCGGCATATAACGGCTGAGTCTGGTCTGACAGCTTGGTGTTATTTCACAGCAATGGCCTACTCTCGCCTCATTGCTTCCCAGTTTTAGTGCATTTCTCGGATTCTCTTGCGAAAGGCTTCAGTGTCAGTAATAAAAGCGCTATATCATCGTAACTGCCTTTCCAAGACCTACTGAATATAGTTATGAAAAGTATACATTTCCATTAAAAAAAAATCATACTTGTATCAACATCTTGGTTGATGCCTGATATCAGGGCATTATCCATACAAAACAGTGCCCCTCAGGGTACTATCAATTGCACGAAACCTCGTTTCGATATCTGTAACCGTTCAGGAAATTAAAGGGGTGTCAGGTCTTTTGTAACTGGACTATATTATTTCAAAGTACGTTGGTTAAGTCAAGGGGCATGCCTGAAACGATTTTTCAAATTGAAACCCGCTATTGTTAAATTTATGAAAGAAAAATGAAAGGAGGAAAGAAAATTGGAACACCCAGGATGGGCTGAAGACTTTGCATTTTACGTGGATTTGACTGCACACTGCCCACAGTAAGATGTTGCAAGGTGAGAAATAATCTATTTTGGATATGACGGGGATATGTTTAAAAAAATAGCATTGTGCGGGTGATAAATTATGAAAAAAAAAACACCGTCCATTTCCCTAAACTCACTGGTGTTAAAGAAAACATGAATTTGAACAAACTTCTGTCTCGTTAAAAGAATTACAGAAATAGTTTTCCAAACATTTGAGCGCACTGCCAGTTCTAAATTTCCTTGTGATCTCTTTTAGAGACCGTTTTGCATTTCATTTTAAAGCGCCCCTGGGCAACTGCAGATGGAGCTTATCGATCTGCAACGTATTTCCCGTTTATAAGCCAAATCCATCTGTGTTGAAACTGTCCCGAAGCTCGACATTCCACGTCCATATAATGAGATTGCAAACGTGATAACAATGTTTTGATCAACATAAATGCATGAAAGACTGCTTTCGATTATGAAACTAAATAAGTCACGATTACGTGGCAGCCTGTGATGTAATGTAGAGCTGAATATAACACCAAATATGCAACGAACATTTTATGAAGGTTTGAAACTCGCAATTCAATGGTGTGTTCCTGTAAAAACCGTGTGCCAGTGCTGAAGAGTATCAAACATTAGTATCATCAGTGGACTTGAGTATCGACAAAGCATTCTACCACAGACGTGGTATGGAAAAGAATAAGGGCATTGGAGACTTACGTTGAATCCATTCAATTGCCTCAGAATGCTGACAGCGTGAGCTTGGTTCAACCACTGAAACATGTGGATTATGAGAGGAACAAATGCCTGGGCCATAAATGATGAACCTCCTCACCACAGTATCAATGGTTCCACTATGCACAAGCCTCAGCACACCATGTTCCCGCAAAGGGATGAACACTTTTATTGACTTTGGTAAACAAGTGAAACTGTAGCACATTCATGGACAGTTCAACTTAACAGCAGCATTAACAAACTCAAGTGCGCCTGCACCATATTTCATGTGAGGTGAGCACTCTGGACGATGCCGCAATAGCAGCAGTTAAATTCCAATAATCAAACTACAGACTCTGAATTCAAATGTGCCTGTTGATGCAACCTTTATTTATTCATTTATTATTTTGTAAATAGCGGTAGTAATAATGTGTAAAGTGTACATTAAACAAAATTAGATACAAACATTATGTAATGGCATGTTCTGAGAGTACATGAGGTAAACTTGGGCACAAATGAAGGTCTCAGTACAATGGCAGGCCAAGAGTTTAAAGCACAGAAAAGTTAAATGGTGTTAATGCACCACCACTGCATACTGACATCCAGCGACCAGTGATATGGATCACTCCAGTATACAATAAATGGGGAGGGGTAAGGGGTAAGGGGTGGCAAGGGAGGGGGGGAGGTTGCAATTGTGTAGGTTCTTTAAATGACCTACACATATCAATAAAAAGTCGCACCATCCCCACGTGGCAGAGATATCATAGGGAGGTATGATTACATCTACGTTGACAGAAAATTTAAAAACAAAACTATCGATTTTTATGTACCTCTTTATGTATATATGTCTGCTTGTGTCTGTATATGTGCGGATGGATATGTGTGTGTGCGAGTGTATACCTGTCTCTTTCTCCCCCTAAGGTAAGTCTTTCCGCTCCCGGGATTGGAATGACTCCTTACCCTCTCCCTTAAAACCGACATCCTTTTGTCTTTCCCTCTCCTTCCCTCCTTCCTGATGAAGCAACTGTGGGTTGCAAAAGCTTGAATTTTGTGTGTGTGTTTGTTAGTGTGTCTATCAACATACCAACACTTTCGTTTGGTAAGTTACATCATCTTTGTTTATATATATACGAGGGCCGTTCAGAAAGTAACCTCCGGTTGATTTAAAAAAATACACCAAGTTAAACAAAAATATTTTAATATATACATCTTACAACTACATCTTTGCACTATTTTTCTACATAGTCTCCATAGCGATTGAGGCACTTATCGTATCTCTTCACAAGCTTTGAAATTCCTTCTGCATAAAAATCACCTGCTTGTGCCTGGAGCCTGCCTGTCACCGCATCTTTGAGCTCTTCGTCGTCATCAAACCGCTGTGACCCGAGCCATTTCTTCAAATGCATGAAGAGGTGATAATCACTTGGCACCAGGTCTGGGCTGTAAGATGGATGGTTGATAACGTCCCACTTGAAGGACTCAAGAAGGGCCGTTGTTCTGCGAGCAGAGTGAGGACGGGCGTTATCGTGCAAAAAAACGATACCGGAAGTCAGCATACCACGGCGTTTGTTCTGTATAGCCCGTCGTAACTTTTTTATTGTTTCACAGTACACGTCTTGATTAATGGTCGTACCACGTTCCATGAATTCAACCAACAACACCCCTTTGGCATCCCAAAACACCGTTGCCATCAGTTTTCTGGCAGAAAAAATCTTGCGAGGCTTTTCTTGGTTTGGTAGGTGAATTTGAATGTGCCCACATCTTTGATTGTTCTTTTGTCTCAGGGTTCACGTACTTAATCCAGGTTTCGTCACCGGTCACGATTCTGTTTAACAATGGTTCTCCTTCGTCCTCATAACGTGACAGAAAGTCTAATGCAGAGGCCATTCTTTGAGTTTTGTGG
This sequence comes from Schistocerca americana, assembly GCF_021461395.2. Lineage (NCBI taxonomy): Eukaryota > Metazoa > Arthropoda > Insecta > Orthoptera > Acrididae > Schistocerca > Schistocerca americana. The sequence goes on along the minus strand of NW_025726192.1, from coordinate 2,905,976 downwards.
TGGTCGGTAAGAATTTTGGGCACCCATCGTGCACAGAACTTACGGTAACCCAATCTTGCTGTCACTATCTCGTACAAGAGAGTCTTAGAAATCTGTGGAAAACCAGTAGACAACTCCGACATTGAGAAACGTCGATTTTCACGAACTTTTGCATCAACTGTCTGAACGAGTTCGTCAGTCACCAATGATGGTCAACCACTCCTCCCTTCATCATGAACGTTTTCTCGTCCACTTTTAAATAAACGTACCCATTCACGGACAACTCCTTCACTCATAACTCTTGGTCCGTACATGGCACAAAGCTCACGATGAATAGCTGCTGCAGAATATCCTTTGGCTGTAAAAAACCTTATGACAGCACGCACTTCACATTTCGCGGGGTTTTCTATTGCAGCACACATTTCAAACTGCCACAAAAACTAAACTAGCCCAGGTACGGCGTTCACTCGACCACGGCTTGATGCCGACTGACCTGTTGAGTGCGTGAACGCACAGATGGCGTCGCTACTCCCCCCACAACCCACACTGTGACCAATCGGAGGTTACTTTCTGAACCGCCCTCGTATATATATCTCGGTGTCTTGTTGGTCTTTTGAGCTGGTGCAATAAAGACGTATGTAATTGCACTCTACCAGTATTCTTTTAATTAAAAGTTACAATATGCAGAAGACACAAGTTTTCATTCTCGTACCTAGCTACACCTTATTTTCTACTTCCCAATGTGACAAGGGCTTGCATTTTTAAATGGACCTTTTTGGAGATGAAGTCAACCTGAAGAGAGAATAGCCGCCGCAGCCATGTTGTTGTACATCGTTGGGGAGAAAAGGTAAATACCACGACGCGCACCCAAACTAACAGGAATTAACATTTATTCAATGCCACAATGTTCTTAACGTGTACGCATCTATACCTGTGCGCATTTATGGACAAGTTTTGCTGCGGCTAAATGATAATTACTTCAGATCTGGACAATTCACATCATCTCTCCCCCCAACCACTATAATTTTAAAGAATTGTGATAAGTAATTCTTTTTTACACACAGTGATTTACATTCAACTACAGTAAAACACACACACACACACACACACACACACACACACACACACACACACACAAAAAATATAAACTTACATTTTTTTTTAAATTCTATGTAGTAGAAGCAGTTGTCAATCAAGTATAGCAATTTTGGTTTCTGCTTGAAGTTAATCTGGTTGTTACTACATTTTTTACTAATAATATTGTTCAGTTTTTACTAAAATGATAAACACTGTAACCAATTTTGATGATTGTATCGTTAGACGATCATTTTTTTGAGAAAAATTGTACTTAAAAAGTCTTCACAAAGCCGCATCAGCTGTTTTCACCTTCTGCCGTCACAGAGGTTATAGCTGTGGAGCAACATACACGACATAGTCAGCTCATGTCTCGTGTAGACGACTAATGGAAAGAAATTACTAGCCGAAAAAATATGTACTCGCATCTCAAAGAAGAGTGAAGAAAAAAGTATAAGTGACAAACAAACGGAGATTAAGAAGTGCTTTAGACAAGTTACAAGCTGTGCCATCTGCCAAACAGTGTGGTTTAAACCGATTAGGTGAGAAACAAACAATCAAGTCATCAGCCAAACGAAAATTACGAAATGGTTTAAACTGAAGAGGTCAGATGTGGATGAAGCAAAACTTATACAAGCTCCAGAAGTTAACTAACCTACTGATTGCCACCAGAAAACAGAAGCCATACACAAGAAAGGTACTGAAAATTTTTAGGGTAAGTGCTGTATTAGAAATGCCATTGGATAAAGAATCAGAAACCATTTCCACTAAAGTTACTAAATACCCAGGGTTTGCTATCGTACACCATAATGTTCAGTCACTCACAAATAAAATTTCCATGTTGGAAGCACTACTCCACTATGCACTAAATGTAGATACAATTTGCATTACTGAACACTGGCTATGAAATGCCGAAGTAAAATTAACCTCAATCTCAGGATATAGATTAGCAAGTCATTTTAGCCGAGAGTTTTCCAAACATGGTGGCTCTGCTATCTTTGTGAAAAAACAAATAAAGTTCTGTGATGTCAGTAAAAGTTATATTGACCCGATTGATCATTATTACTGATTATTCAAAAGCCTACAAAAGAATCTATGGTAGAGTAGTCAAAGAGGCAAAAATTATGTGGAATGACAATTTGATAAGAAACTCATCTAACAAAATGAGATCCACGTGGAGAGTTATAAAGAAAGAAACTTGTAGTTCAGCTCCAAAGAAAAAGAATGTATCATTAACACTAGAAGACTCAAAAGTCACAGACCCAAATTTGATAGTGGAAAAATTCAGTGAATACTTCACTTCACTGGCTGAAGACCTCATTCAAGTACACTGTCAAGGACCAGTCCCAAGTTTCTCCAGCAAGTCAGTGATCTTGACTGCTTCTATGTATGTTTATGAAACAAACCCCAATGAAATTATAAGTAAAATTAAATCATTAAGCAATAAAATGTCAAGTGGTCTTGATGAAGTACCTGATTTCATATTAAAAACATGTGCTCACCACATAGAAAACCCCTTGGCAAAAATTTTCAACCTCTCTTTAAAAACTGGTGTATTTCCAGATGTTTTTAAAATAGCAAAAGTTACACCAATGCTAAAAAAAAGGGTCTTCGGAAAAAAATATCAAACTACCGACCCGTGTCACTGTTAAGTTTCTACTTAAAAATTCTAGAAAAACTCTTCTATGACAGGCTTCTAAGTTTCATAAATAAATATGCACCACTTACAGTACAACAACACGGTTTTAGAAAGTCTAAATCTACACAGACACCAATTTTCGAATTCTTAGACTGCATTTTAAAATCCCTTGATCAACATAAATTAGCTGCAGGTATTTTTCTAGATCTATCAAAAGCCTTTGATATCCTGGACCATAACATTCTGCTCGAAAAATTAGAAAGACGAGGAGTAAGAGGTGTAGCACATAGCTGGTTGTTTTCATACCTAAAAAACTGCAGGCAGAAAGTATCACTTCAGTATGAATTCAACAAAATTAATAAAATAAGAAACAACTCCTTACTTTCTAGCGAATTAACAATAAAACTTGGTGTACTGCAGGGCTCAATCTTAGGTCCATTACTCTTGATTTATGTGGATGGCTTAGTTGAATATACGAGTCCCACAAAAACCATCCTGTTTGCCGATGACACCAGCATATTGCTCACTGGATCCAATCCAGAAACTTTGCAGTCCACAGCAAAAAGTTCTATGGAAAGACTTTCTGAGTGGTTCACAAAAAAACAAACTCATTATAAATACAGAAAAAACTGTGTGTGTCGATTTTCATTTAATTCCTCCAACTAATCAAATGTCTATTCAAGCACAATTAAAAAATGATACCCTAGAAAATGTAAGTGTCACAAAATTTTTGGGTCTATTGGTTCAGCAGGACTTAAAGTGGGGCACACATATAAATAACTTGTCTAGAAAACTATAATCTGTGTGCTATGGCCTAAGAATTTTAAAGGCTACAACAAGCAAAACAACAGTACTGCAGGCATACTATGCACAGTTCCACTCACTAGTCCAATATGGGATCGTTTTCTGGGGATAGTATAAAGGTTTTTAGAATGCAACAAGGGCTCTAAGAATAATTTGTGGCCTTAAAAAGATGGACTCCTGTAAATCCCATTTTACTGAGCTTAGTGTTCTAAATGTTCCAAGTTTATTCATTTATGAAACTGTCTTGTTCACTAGGGACTACCTCCTGAAAACAAGCAAACTGCTACAGAACAAAAATGTACACAACTATGGTACCAGAGGGAAATCAAATATACATCAAAAATATCACAGAACAACCACCTATTAGAGGAGCATAATTAACATTGGTGTAATACTACATAATAAGATAACAGAGGAAATAAAAAATGCTACTCATCCAATATTTAAAGCTAAACTAAAGGCATTTCTAATAAAGCACTGTTTCTATTCTGCCAGAGAATTTCTGAATACGTAACAAAATTAATTGTAATAGGTACCTATTTTTAATTTGCCTACTATTTTGCTTATACTATGTATTATTGTAACTTATATTTGACCTGTCCAATATCAATTGTACAATTTGTGCTGTATGACAAAACTGGACCAATAAAAAATCAAATCAAATCAAATCAGATTTTAAAATTCGTTGTTCCACTCACATATTTGAACACATCATCAGTTTTACTTGCTATCTGAGGCAATGTAGGAAGGGTCTCACCCAGATGTAGATGAATGTAGGTTGAAGCAGAATATTAGCTTAAAGGAAAAAACAGGTTGGGATTAAATTAGAATAGGAAAAGAAGAATTCTGCTTCTAGGTAGCAGTCATGGGAGGGGTGTAGGCCAGCGGCTTCAGGACGAATTAGGCGCAGGGTAATAGGTCACAAGTTTTGTGAAACCATGTGCTAGCCTTAGCCAGGTGACAGCAAACTTAGGTCAGTTATGCAGGAACTCTGAGAAGGAACATCAGGTTATTATAATTGGAGGAGCAGGAGATAGCCTGGCTATGAATCCAAGATAAATCATTAGGAGTGACCTGGATAAAACAGGAGCAGAAAATGGGCACACAAATGTGGGGTTTGTGGAGCTCTTTCTATGCCATGATCGGCTCTGGATAAACACTGCTATAAGGCACGACTGGACAGGATGCCCCAGACACCGGCAAAATCTCATGTAAGTGTTGTTCCAGTTGATGCTATTGGTAAGTGGGAATACACCTGCACCTAAATATGAAGGGGAAAGACAAGGTCGCTTCTCTATTAGTAGATATTGTAAGGAGGGCCACAGTTACACATGGGACGATCGCTGTGGTTAATGGGACCAGGCAAACAGGTTCTTTAGATTAAAGCCAAAGTCCAGACAGACAACAATCAAGAAAAATAGTACAAATGAAGCCATATGTACAGCAAATAGAGATAAAGCTATGGGTACTATCAACTTACTTCACCAAAATATCAGGGAAACAAAAAATAAAGTAGATGAGCTATTAGTGTGTTTAGATGATCTCAAAAATAAGAATGTGATTGATATACTTTGTCTGTCTGAACACCATGTAACTGTGGGGATGGAAAGTGTCAGTACAAATGGGTATAATTCAGCATCTTACACTTGCAAATCTAGCATGGATAAAGGAGGAATTGCCATTTACACAAAACAAGGGTACAAATACAGAACTGTAGAAGTAAGCAAATTTTGTGTTGATCAGCACTCTGAAGTTTGTGCATGTGAACTACAGCTAGCTAGTGTATGTTGATATTAGCAACAGTGCACAGGTCCCCATTAGGAGAATGGGAGCTATTCATAAAAAACGTTTGACTTCCTATTATGCTGTCCGTCAGACAGAAAGAAGAAGTTATTAATCTGTGGTGATTTCAATATAAACTTTCTAAGCAACTCTGATAGGAAAAGTGAACAAGAAGTGTTATTAATGACATGTAACTTAGAATCAATGATCAATTTCCCTACACATATAGCTCAAGACAGTAGCACTCTAATAGATAATGTATTTGTAAAGCAAGAGGATGCAGAACTAACACATGCTTTCCCTGTGACAAATGGATTATCAGACCATGATGCACAATTGATTAACTTACAAAACCTAGCAGGGTGTACAGTTCAGAAACCATTAAGTAACAGTGTAAGGTTGCTTAGTCCAGTACCTATAGAGCACTTCAAAGAAAGTTTAAGAAATGTTAATTGGGGAGATGTACCTATATAATGAGCCAAATGCTAATGATAAATGCAACATATATCTTGATAGGTTTATATCCCCTTCTGAACATTGTTGCCCAAAAAAATTACTAAATGTAACACCATTTTTCAAAGAAACCTTGGATTGCTAAAAGTATTAAAATGTCTCCAGAAAGAAAAAGAAAACTGTATGAGATAGCAAGAATTAGTATAGACCCAGGAGTAATTTTACACTATAAAGTTATTGTAACATAGTGAAAGAAGTTGTCAGAAAATAAAGAGATACATATGTTAGAGATGAAATTAACAACTCGGGCAATAAAATCAAATCAATATGGAATGTTGTTAGAAGGGAGACAGGAAAAGTAACCACGGGGGTATGTAGTATTACTATTAAGGGGAATGAGACTATTTTAACCAACAGTACACAAGCAGTTAATGTATTTAACAACTACACAAGCCGCTAATGTATTTAACAACCATTTCTTAAGTGTAGGTAAAAAACTTGGTGAGAACAGCTCAAGAAAAAAAAACAAGCAGCACGTGGAAGAGTCAGTTTGGAGAAATCTTAAATTAATTTTCACCTAACAACCTCTTATGAAATAAGGAAAATCATTAAATCTTTGAAAAATAAATGTTCAGTTGGAGTAGATGACATCTCTAACAAGATATTAAAACAATGTGGAGAATTTACAACTGATGTTCTGAGTCACATATGTAATGCATCACTAACTCAAGGTATTTTCCCAGACAGTTTAAAATATGTCATTGTCATAGCCTCTCTAGGAAAAATGGGACACCACATATGTCAATAATTACCGGTCAGTATCCTTGCTTACAGCATTTTCAAAAATCACCAAGAATGTAATGTACTCAAGAATGGTTAGCCATCTCAACAGTAATGGGATACTTAGTAAATCACAGTTCGGATTTCAAAAATGCTGTTCTACTCAGACAGCTATATACAATTTCACTGTCCATGTAATAGAGTCTTTAAATAGTAAAATATCGCCAATAGGAATTTTCTGTGACTTATCCTAAGCATCTGATTGTGTGAACCATGACATTATATTACAGAACTTGCAACTCTACAGTATAAATGGAACAGCATATGAATGGTTTAAGCCATATCTACAAAAGAGGAAACAAAAAAGTTTCTTTCTATGGTTTAGATGATTTAAGGAAGTTTGCCACTTCATGTAACTGGAGTGAAATTACATTAGGTGTTCCACAGGGTTTGATCCCGGGTCTCCTTCTGTTCTTGATATAAATGAATGATCTTCCTACCTTCTCTGAAACAAGAAGCTAACCTGACACTATTTGCTGATTATGCAAGCATCATTATTTATCCAGTAAAAGAAACTCCAATAGAAAATGATACAACTAATGAATTTGCAAAAGTTGTTCATTGCTTTTCTGCAAATGGGCTTGCTCTGAACTTAAAAAAAAAAAAAAAAAAAAAAAACACAGTACATCCAATTTTCTGCCACAAGGAGTACAGTTCCTTCAATAAAAATAACACATCAACAGAAGTCAGTAGACAGGGTAGAGCATACTAAGTTTGTAGGTGGACATATAGATGAGATTCTTAATTGGAAAAATTCATATTTTGGATCTCCTAAAGCGACTAGGTTCAGGAACTTTGCAATCAGAATAATTGCCAATTCTGAGAATATAGAAATTAGTAAGCTAACATACTTAGCACAATTTCACTCTCTGATGTCATACGGAATTATATTTTGGGGTAACTCAACACTTGGGCAAATGTATTCACTGTTCAGAAGAAAGAGGTTAGAATAATTTGTGGGACTCATAGTCGCACATCTAGGCATCTGTTTAAAAGGTTAGGAATTCTTACAACAGCCTCATAGTACATTTACTCACTAATGAAATTTGTTCTCAATGACATGGACCATTTTAAAAACAACAGTGACATTCATGATTATGATACTAGAAGGAAGAAAGACTTACACTCTCCTCTTCTTTACCTATATTTGGCACAGGAAGGGGTAAAATATGCTGCTGTAAAACTTTTTGATAAATTACCAGATGAAATAAAATGTTTGACAGACCATACATGAATTCTTGAATAGGAATAAATAAATTTATAGGTATAATATATGAGTTTTGTGCCATTTAATAATATGGGGTACATGATAAAAATTTTAAGCATAAAAAAATTGATTCATGTATGCATTTATTATGCACTTGACACATTCCACATCATAATGGTTACTGTGAGAATGATCAATGGAACACATAACCAAAACAAATGAAACTGATTGTTGCCCACAGCAACAAGGTCTTGCAATGCAGACTTTGTCTGCCCACTCTCTACTGCCTTTCTTATGTAAATCTTGTCCCCTCCACACTTCTCTACTGCTCCACTTCACTGTGTGATAACACCTTCCTACATGGGCTATAGTTTCTGCAAAAATACTTAACAGCTATTTAAGAAGCATAAAAAAATCGAAAAATTGTGTAATTTAAGACAGAAATATAGTGAATACACATCTTTTATGAGTTTTTATTGTTTTTAAAAATTTAAGTGAAGGTACTCTATTTTGCAGAAACATACAGACAGAATAAAAACATTCTTGTATTCAGATTTGGGTCTGTTCGCTACTTAATAAATTCATGAATTTCATTTACAGTTCGGCACTGGAATAGACATTCCGGACATTTCTTTTGAAATCTGCCTTTAACGTTAAGGACTTTTGAATCACAGAAATTATTCAATACTCGAGATGAGAGTGAACTCAAGCACAGTTTTATAAAAAATGTCAATAATCCACTCACTCTGCTACGGTCTGCTATAGGAGGAGATCAGTACAAGGAATCAGCTTCAGTTATATATTTGGCAGGATCTAATATAGATTAAGGCATGCATGGCAGTTAAAGTTGAAAAAGTCAATTTGTTTTCACATTGAAACAATAAGAGGAATTTATAACCCACTGCCTGCCATATTGCCATATAACAACAAGGGAAATTTCTGGATGAACTAAAACATAAAATAAGGACTGTAGAGGACTGATGTATCACACATGTAAACACGCAACAGAAAACATTATTCACACTAGTTTTTGAGCTCTTTACCTTCCTCCAGCAAAAATGCACATATTCACACACACAACCACACAAACTCCCAAGCACACTCTCCCACAACTATAGAAAGGTTGACTAATGATTATTGATTATTGAGAGCAGTTGCCTGCACAGCTGCAGGTGCTGAGGATGTAGAGAAGGACACACAAGGCAAGGAGGGATAGTGGGATTAATGTGGGGAAGATCTTTCGACAGATGACTCAGTGGCTGCACACCAAGACAAAAGTAGTGCAGAAGATAGAGGGGAAAGGAAAGGGGGACAGGGGTGAGAGAGAGGGGTGAAGTGGGAAGATGGGGAGGGGTGAGAGAGGGGAGGATATAGGAGGGGGAGGGAGTGAGAGAAGAGGGATAGGGGCAAGAGAGGGAGGGGGTGGGAGGGGAAGGGGGGGAGAGAGGAGTGGGGAGGGGAAGGGGAGTGAGGAGGGAAGTGGAGAGGGTGCGGGTAAGAGGAGGGGAGGGGAGGTGGCAGATGGGGGGAGGTAGACTGGGAGGAGAGGGGGAGGGAGAGGGAGAGGGGGAGGGGGAGGGAGAGGGGGAGGGAGAGGAGGAGGGGGAGGGAGAGGTGGGAGTGAGAGAAGGGGAGGGGAAGAGAGGGGGAGGGGAGAGAAGAGGGGGGAGAGGGGAGGGGAGAGAAAAAGGGGAGGGAGGGAGGGGAGAGGGAAAAAGAGAGGGGGGAGGGAGGGGAAGAGAGAGAGCCCACTTGACACGACACGAGGCAGGAGGAGGGGGGGAGGGAGCAGCAGGACATAATCTGGACAGGAAACGAATGCTGTAGACAGATGAGAGAAGGGAAAAGGTCAGGTGAGGCAGTGGTAGACAGTTAAATGGAGGTTTAGGCCAAGGGGATTGTACAAGTGCAGGATATGGTGGAGAGACAATTCCCACCTGTGTAGTTATAAGAAACTAGTGCTGCCAGGGAGTATCCAAATGGCTCCCTTAGTGAAATAGTTGTGGGAGTCACCTGTGTTGTGGTGCACAAAATGTTCAGCAACTGGTTGGTCATATTTGCAGTTTGCCATAGTTTGGAGGTAACTATTCATGCGAGTAGATGGTTGATTACTTGTCATGCCCACATAGAACACTGGGTAGTAACTGCAGCATAGCTGACACAAAACATGGTTGCTTTTAAATGTGGCCCTGCCTTTTATTGGCTAAGAAATGCCAGTGAGTGGACTGTGATAGGAGATGGTTAGGTGTGTGGGACATATTTTGCACTATAGTTAACCACAAGGGAATGACCCATGGGGTGCATTCGGAGTAGGTTTGGAATAGGGACGGATAAGTATACTCTGTAAACTGCGTGGGCAGTAGAACACTGCACGATGTGAACAGGATACTGTCTGTCAATAAGGTTTTATCGAGCTAGTCCACAGACAGATCTGCTGTGTCATCTCCTGAAACACCAGTAAACCTGTTAACCAGCCACCGACCAGCACTCCTCTGATCTGCTAGTATCACCTTGGCCTTGAAAAGATCAACAAAAAGCTCAACCACACCCTTCACCAGGTTTTCAACTACCTCTCATTACACCCTGAGATGAGGGACATTGTACCTTAAATCATACCCACATCAACCAAAGTAGTGGTTTGCCAAGCACCAGACCAACAGAATATCCTTGCCATACAGCTCCCAATCCTGCACCCCATGGGTCATTTCCTTCTGGTCAACACAGGAGCAAGACACTTCCATACACCAACCCACCATCCACCACCTCGTACTGCAGTCAAGTCATATGCATTGTAATGTTCTGATATAGGCTAGATGAAGTGTATGAGAACTTTAGGGGAGTTTCAGGTGAGACGTAGTTTTCGAGCAGTCAGGAGCAAATGCCGAAAGACAAACATCCAGTGATAGCAGGTAGCTCCTTGGGTCAGCACCAAACACTGTCACAGGGAGCACCTACAAGTGGTGTGGATTTTGCGACTCTTGGAGGATACTTGTAGGAGATTCAAACAATCGAAAAGTCAGGATGGAATGAAGACAATATTATGAAAAGGATAATTGCTACTCACCATATAGCAATGATGCTGGGTCAAAGATGTGGACAACAAAACAACTTTGCGACAGTCTTTTTGTTGTGCCTATCTGACTCGGCATCTCCACTATATGGTGAGTAGCAACTATCCTTTCACAATATTATAGGAGACTCAAGGAATTCTAGAGTTTCATAACAATCAATTACTTTATTCCAACTTAACTACTACACTGAAGACCATTTATAAACATAGATGAGAGAGAACAGAAGAAGAATCACCCAGTGCTTCATTAAGTACAAACATTTGAGAGCAACATTAAAAGTGAGAAAACAGACTTAAATTGGACATTACCCAAGGTTGGTGTTGAGCAACACGTAATCCCAACACTCTGACTGACAAATACTTGGAATACGAAAACCTGAGGCTTTAGAAAGTATTCTGACAGCACAATGTTTCTGCAGCCACCCCACTAACACTACTGGAATGTCACAGTCATTTGCCAGTCTAACATGGGGCTTTTCTCCTTCATGGTGCCTCCAACCAACTCCATTTTGCATCCTTCCCCTTCTTCTTCTCTGCTGGATGACTGCTTCTAGCATTCAGACTAACAAGCTGTACATTTGGTAGCAACAGCATCCAGCTGAAAGCTAAACATCACTGCCCTTCTTACTACGGTAAGGAACAACAGTGTTTTACATCGCCATGCTTCACCCTGCAGACGCAGGCTTCTATCTCATGAGCAGAGGCCTCTACTTCAGCAGTTTTCTTCATTTTCCCTCTCAATCTAACTTCTGTGAAACTACTGATGCGGCTATTCTTAGGTGTAATGGTCATTCTTGCTGCATGTGCTAAGAAATGCCTGTTTATGATTATCGCCTACTTACAACAACATGTAGATGGTTGTGGAGATACTAATTAGTTCTCTTTATCATGACTTATACCCTGGGACAGCTGTCCAAGCATTTGCAGTTCGTAAGTTTCCTCCATTACTATTTCCCTAGAGTAACCTAAAAGCTACGATTTACGCCTGTACCTACAGTGTGTCTCTGGTTTCTTGCCTCGGAGCACTCTTGCTGACTCTCAACAGTCTCAAGCTTAACAGTGAATGATTCAATAAGTTGTTAATATATGACAGCATTTCCTTTCCAATGGCCAATGGCCTTGCCACACTGATAATACTGGTTCCCATCAGATGACTGAAGTTAAGTGCTGTCAGGCTTGGCTAGCACTTGGGATGTTGGTAAGCGGGATGCACTCAGCCGTTGAGACAACCACGTAAGGAGCTACTTCATTGAGAAGTAGTAGTTACGGTCACAAAAACTAACAATGGCCAGAACAGCAGTGGGCTGACCACATGCCCCTCCACAACCACATCCCGTGACGCCTATAACCTGCTGTGGCAATCACTTGATACCATTTGGGCCCCCCAAGGCCCATCCAGACAGAGAATTTCCTACCCAATAAAAGGCAAGGTCATGTGTAAAATCCGAAAAGTTTACATCAGCTATGCTGCAATTACTCTGCAGCATGCTATGTGGGCATGACAAGTAACCAATTGTCTACTTGCATGAGTGGCCATCGTCAAACTGTGGCAGTCTGCAAACTTGATCATCCAGTTCCCGAACATGCTGTGTACCACAGCACAAATGACTTCAACAGCTGCTTCAGTAACTGCGCAAATGGATTCCCCTACCAGAATAGTTTCTCTGAACTACATAGGCGGGACTTCCCTCTCCAACACATCCTGCACTCACGCAATTCCTCTGATCTAAACCTCCGTTAATCAGTTCCTCATTACCTTTTCCCTTCTCTCTTCTGTCCTCACCACTCCTTTTCACTCCAGATCATGTACTGTCTTCTCCCAGCACTCTCCCCCCACCCCCAGAGGTGGCATGCATTCTCTCTCTCTCCCCCCCCCCCCCCCCCCCCTTCTACCCTTTTCCATCCTTCCTCCTTCCTTCCTGTCTCCCTCTTCATCTCTACCTTCCTCTCCCTTCCTCCCATCCCTTTCAACCCCACTTCCTTTCTCTATCTCTTACAAACTCTACCCTCTGAATTTCTTTTGTCTTGTTGTGCAGACACTGAGTCATCTGTCGAAAGACCTCCTTCACACTATCCTACTAACCCCTCAGTTCTAGTGCATTCTTCTCTCCTCCCTCCCCACCACCATCTGCGCAGGCAAGTGCTCTCAATAAGTGATAATCAACAGCCAGTCTCACTGCAGGAATGTGGTTGGGTGTCTGTCTGCCTAAATATGTGTACTTTTTCTAGAGAAAGCGTAAGAGCTCAAAAGCTAATATGAATACTGTTTTCTACTGCATGTTTCTATATGCCACACCTCACTCCACTGGTTTCTCTTATATTATACTGTTGTTTAGATCTAGCAAGTACACATTAAAAAGGGTTTGAGCCTATTCCTCGAGCCAATATGACATTTAAAGTTACGTGCAGCAGTTTAAATAATAAAATGTGTATTAAATAAAACACTCATACTCAAATGTTTACAAGGAAGTAATCAGTTTATTTTAACTTCGAGTCTCTACATTACATAACTTACCCCACCATCTATTATGTATAATCCTTTGTCTTTCTTCACAATATTGCAGTGAGACCTTGACACATACATTGATAGGCAATTGATTTCATTATATCGTGCCCTTCCAACTCTGTACTGTAAACAGAATTTCAAACTGTTATCATATCTGTGTTACATGATATGGAGTATGTGAACTTACACTACATCTTACTTGTTGAACATGTTATACTTGTTGGATAATAGATGAGAAGCAAATATGCCTAAAATGATTGGAGTTATAAATAAAGATGTTTTTGGTTAAAATGAAAGCATGTACTGGAGATGTTATGGTAATAAAACAGTGAGACCACAAGACCTAGAGAGAGACGTAAACAAATAAGAATTGTTTCTTCTCTGTAACATCTGAGATTTATAACGAGGTGCACATTTATAAGGAACTATTATAACATCTATTATTTTTGCTTATATAAGGTTCCAACTGTTTGAAGAATAAATTATGACTTCTCAATTAGATATTTTAGCTGTTGTTCTTGTTGTTGTTGTTATCTTCATTCTGAAATATGTCACAATTTTGTACAATAATAGAGAAGCAGATGTGCCTAAACAGAATGGAGCTTTAAATGAGGATACATTTGCTGAAAATAAAACCATATTTACAGAACTTGCTAATAGTGATACAAGGGCAGGATCATGTGACACACAGAGCTATGTAAACAAATACGAAATGTTTCTTCTCTGTAACGTTGGGGATTTATATTGTTACAGCTATTATTTTTGCTCATGTATAAGGCTCCCCACTGTTTCAAGAAAATTCCAACTTGACAATTAGGAGCAGCTGCAAAAGTTACAAAGTGTAACATAAAACAAACAAGGTATCTGGCCTTGTAAGTAAGATATGGACATAATGTTGAAGGAAATCACGAGTTTACACAGCACACAACATTGTCTTCACTGATAATGATAAAATATTTTGATAAGCTAGATGTTAAAATGATTAAAATAAACAAATACGCCAGGATGTAAAGATCACGATAAAAAGAAAAAGCTTAGCATTGCATGAAACTCTCTCTCTCTCTGTCTTGTAAATTCTTGATTGCCTTCATCATGGTGTCCATATTCTACCTACTAGGTCCAATGGCCTATTTGTTTTTTCTTATACTTCATAACTTTTGTTGCTGCTGATTGTGAAGTTAGGATTATTTTTTGAAACAATTGGAGCCTTAAGTGAGCAAAAATAATGAGTGCAATAATGGGTCCCTATAAACATCCACCATGTTATAAGTCCCCGATGTCAATGAGAAGAAACAGTTCTTATTTCTTTACAAATCTCTCGGAGTCACAAGGTCTCACTCTTTTATCCCTACAGCATGTCCTGCAAATACATTCTCATTTTTAGCAAAAACACCCTAATTTAGAATTCCAACCTGTATACATTTGTATGTGTGGCAATGAACATCAGACAAAACAGAGATGAGCTAAGCACACTGAAAAACATTAAAGCATCAGCTTTGAAAGACTGAGAAATCAATCAGGCAAAATACAGTTTTAAAAAGAGATCCACAGCAGCTGCATCAACCATAAAAAAAAAGAAAAATATAAAGAAAGAAAGAAAGAAAAATAAAGAAAGAAAGAAAGGAAAGAAAGAAAAGATGTGATATCCGTTTATCACAATTCCCTTGTCTGTTGTCTGAAAACAGAATGCACCCAGTAAAATGTAATGCACTAACTGTAGAGGGAGAACAAGGCTTGTATACAGTAAGCAGATTAAAGTGGATATAGGTTGCAGTGGTAATGCAAAGATGAAGAGGCTTGCACAAGGTGGTCCATGTGGAGAGCTACATCAAACCAGTCTGAAGATACATCATCTTCATCAAATCATCATCATTGTCAACAACAATTAAAACATAAATAGACAGACCAAGGCTACTGTATTTTCTCTGTCTGAGTGTGCAGATGATATTACATCATGGCAGCAGTATATCTACATGCACACCATAAGCTGGGTGTTCCCAAGTTAGATGACAACCAGCATCCATGTGAAAGTGGAAGTGTCTTTTTCATGACAAGTTATGCAGATTATCATCATCTTGCCTTTCGCTGCTGTGGGTGTGTATACATGCCCTGCTACATTGCTGCTCAGGTGAATAAAGAGCTAGTTGTGTTTCACAGGAACGATGTTTTCTGAACCCATGTTGACTGTGTGTCAATAGGCATAGTGTTGTGGAAAACGGTGGACAGCATACTGCACGTGTTTTGCGCCAGTCACATGGAAATTAATAATACGATTTGATTTTTATTGATGCTTTTTATGTGCTTTTTTGCTTCTGGACAATTAAAAACCGATGTGATTGATCCTTTTTATGCGGTTTTTGGCTTCAGGACAATTAAAAACCGATGTGACTGATACTTTTTATGTGGTTTTATGCCTCAGAACAATTAAAAACCCATGTAAGTGATGCTTTTTATGCGGTTTTGACCTCAGGACATTAAAAATAGATTTTTCCCATCTTATGAGATATGACCTTGCCATGGTGGATGGGCTTACTTAACTAACAGTATCACAACTGTACACCCATGCACACTGAGTAGTACAGTTTGTTTAAAGTCAAACATACACCTTAGGTATCGTTGTATGATTCATTCTTCATTTTTAGTTGACCACTATTAAATCATGATGCTTACAGCGCCCTCTTTTGCTACATTTTGTAACTATTTGTTTTTCTTCTGCCATAAGTTTTCCCCCTTCTCCGATAATATTCCATATCAATTTGAAGTTATTCTGACCAGTGGTGTTATTTCTACAGTGGTTTGAAAGTTGAACTTTAATTATAATGTTTCTGTATTTTTAATTATTTCTAGTTCATATTCCACATCATGGTCTCTATCCCATCACCTTGGATTATCATTAACATAAAATTAGGTAGAAGCAGAAAGCGTGAAAAAGCTATCTATGATGTTAATGTTACTTAACACAAATTTAATCTTTCATTTTGTTGTCACAATGCTACAAAGGCCAGTTCCCCTGCTCTTGGTAATCAGAAGTCCATACCTGGCTCTAAAGCTGGGTTTCTACTGGCATGAATTTCTTACAAGTAGATCCCCTGCTACCACTCCCATAATTCAACATACGTGTGGAAACATGCAATTTGCATGTTGTTATACCAACTTACACCTAACTTTTGAAAGTTAAGTGGTGTTCTACCTCCTCCACCATCATCTACAAGTTTCAGCAACTATGATTAGTGGATCTGCTCTCATTCTACTCTGATTCATTCAACAGCACAGATCTAGAATTGTTTGTTTATTTACGTGAAAAGTTAGTATCATACCAAAATAATGTGCTTGTTCTTCAACTAAGTTAATGAATACCTTCTAAAGTGACAAAATATTCTTAAACTATGTGACAGGGACATCTTTTTAACATTCAACAACTCTTTATAATCATTTATTTGTATCAGAGTAACATATCATCTTTCAAAGCGACGAAATGATTAAACAGTATCGTTACTGGCAGAATGGACTTGTCGAAGTTCATATTACAGCAGAACACTCAATACTGTAAAGGTATTTTTTATTTCAGTATAGTGATAATAAGGTCTTGCTTTAGTCATTGAGTGTAAGTATTATGGCGAAATAGAAGTTTATTTTTAACTTTAGAGAATTAAAACTACTCTTGTCCATCATTAAAATCCTATGCAAATGTGACAGTGTTCATATTGGCGCTGTTACTGAGTGATTACTTTTCTCCACAGCTTTATAAATTCTGATTACAAAATAAGTGCTGCACCAGCGAAACAAACATATACAAATATTGCAGTGACATCAGTTTGCCAGATGTGTCAGTGTTACTTCTAATTTAATGTGAGGTGGCATGACAGCTTGCATACGTGTACTAGATCTTGCTACAGAGCCACAAATATAGCTCAAAAAGGATTTCAAAATAGATGTTACTCATTCAAAAATGATTTTAAAATGAATGCTGTCTCAAGCAAATAACTTCCTCATTAGCATACTGGATGTTCCCAAGTGATTGCTACAAGATGTTCACTCCCATACCCAACTTTAATAAAAAAAATATGACCTTTTAAGTTGAAAAAACTTTTTGAGTATCCCATTCATCAAAAAAACAAAGTTCATTGTATATTTTATTTTTAGTTTCAGAAATGTTGATGTGCGAAATCAGATGATTGTTTTTATACACACTGTTTATAATTCACTAGGTCTCAGTGTGGTTTCAGGCCCCAATGGTTCATATTCAAAGATGTGAAAATGTTATTTCTTTCGTGCAAGCTTCTTTTGAATCAAAAACATCTACTGAAGGCACTCTAGCTGATCTGATTAATGTATTTGATTTAGTAAACTGGAGATACCAAGGCATTATGGCATCCACGACTTGGAACCTTTGCCTAAGGATCAATTCTTCAGTCACTGTCATTTGCAATGTTTGTTAATGATCTTCAGAGTAATTTGTCATGTATATCTGTACATGATGCAGATGACACAATGACTGCAAATTCTGGAAAAGATGTGAACAAACTGAAACTACAAAACGGTGAGTCCTTCAAGTTATCAAATACTTGGTTTAATGCCAATGAATATCTGGTAAACTACTTGGCATGTATATGGATGCAGATTTTATCTGTTGAGTAAACTACATAAATGTCTTTCTGAAAAACTGTACCTTTGTTCATATTGTGCATTCTTTCACTTTTATATAAGATTTGGTTTTGTTGGGTGGGGTGATTCTCCTGGAGAAAAAAAATGTAGCAGAAGTAGAGCATTAGCTGTTTCCATAACTGAAACATCTTGTGGGCCTAATTCCAAACAGTAAATTGTATTAATAGTTACATGTCTCTTCATACAGAGTTGTCCCTTTGCTTTAAAAGAAAACCACCACCAGTATAGCCTAAGGCAGCCTGTGCACAAACATAATACTTATCAAATATTAAAAACAGATACACAAACAACTAGAGAAAACGCAGTGTAGTTACAAGTGTCTAGTTACAAGACGTTTTAGTATATTACCTTCATAGGTACCACAGGTCTCACTAAAGTGGCTGAAAGAGAAGGTCTATCTTAAACTTGAAGAATATGAGAATTGTGTAGCGGTTGATCTTAATTAATAATTAATTAACAAAGTTTACAGCTTCCACCACCTGAGGAGGTGCAGTGGGGAATTAGTCCACATTAAAGAAGAATTACATGATTGTCAGAACACTCAATAAAGAAGTAGATCAGAAATTGAAATAATGGCCGTAATCTAAACATACTGTCTCACAAAAGGGAAAACACTTCATCCTGACAACTCATTGAAGAGCCCAGACTACTTCTGTGCTGTAAATCTGAATAAGAAAAATAAACAGAAACCCAGGAAAAAATAACGATTTTGAAGGGGGTTTCATCGAAAAATATTGTTGTTGTTCTTAACTATGTGACCAATAGTTGAGATTATAGTAGCACACGAGCCATTACCAGCAATTCAATAAAGAAACTTTAGAATACCTGCTTGGTTGATGAGTAATTATTAAAGCCATCAACTCTGCTGTTGAAGAATGAGTGGGAAGACCGTCAATCACAATTTCTAAGGACTAAAACTGTTTCATTGGTTCCACAACTATGTCATAGAATTGAGAAGCAATGGAGTCCACCTGGCACAGTGATCCAGCTCGCCATCAGTGTCCGCTACACACCATGCTGCACAGCAACTGTGGTGAGCTGTACTTAATTCATACTACTTTTTTGTGACAGTAGTACCTACTGTGAAATAATTTAAAAGTGTCTACATCCAAAAACAGAGACGTTGAACGAAATATATATACGCCAGCTTGACAGTTCATGGGGTCGCGGGTAAATATTCAAATGGTCATTTCTTTTGTTATGTAGTTATGAATAAGCACTTAAATTTTGTGTGCATGCTTTACACCTTCCTTTGATATTTACAAGAGCCTGGAAACTACTTTTGCAGTCTGGCAGAAAGTAGTGGAGAACATACTGAGCATAATTTCCAGTCTGCAAGTCCAGATTCCTCTTTATGCTCACTGAAAGAAAATGTGCCTCTTTGCTGTTTACTCAGCAGGATCAGGAACTACGATTATTAGTAAAACTTTTGAGTTTTAACTGATTGCTATATTCTGTAAAAGTTCACATGTACAAAATATAATAATATCCCTGATAATAATAATAATAATAATAATAATAATAATAATAATAATAATGGTAACGACACTGCTAGCCAACTGGAAAATGATTTAAATCCAAATAGAGGTGTTTTGCAGGATATGCTTCCTGCAACCACCCTAGAAGGAAAACAAAGACAGAGGATGAGATGGTCAGATGAAGTTAATCGACACCTCATGTTCTGTTATTACCAAGCAACAAACCTAGGAACCAACACAACTGGATACAGATCACAAGTATACACAACATTTATTACCAGATACCCAGAATTAAAATTTTTAACAGAACAACGACTAGCTGATCAGATCTGTGTAATAATAAAAAATAACAGGATACCCCAGTCAGAATTAGAAAACATCAAACAACAAGTACAACAAATACTGGAACAAAATAATGTGCAATCAGAAGAAGAAGAAGAAGAAAATACAGTAATGGACTCAAACATCCCAGAGCAAACAAACAAAGAACAACACGCACCAATTAACCAATTAGAGGAAAACGAAATCTTAAGACAGCCAACAGAACGAGCACAAATAGAACACGAAGTGACACAGATGTTAGATATAGAAGAAAAATTTCAGCTAACATATATAGAATACAAAGACACAAATACAGACATTAGACCATTCTTGCATAGACCACCAAATAACCCACAAGTCGAAACAACAATAAAAACTATCAACACAATCATACACAACAAAATAAATGAAAACACAACTATGGAAGAGTTACAACTACTGGTTTATATAGGAGCACTCACTACACTAAATATACACACTAGGCAGAGATCAGAACCAACAAACACACAGAAGAAACCCACAAAACCAGCATGGCAACACAGGCTACAGATCAAAATAGAAAAACTGAGAAGACACATCGGACAGCTAACACAATTTATAAGAAATGAAATCTCGGAAAGAAAACAAAAAAGGTTGGGTAAAATCTCACAACAAGAAGCGACAGAGCAATTAGACGAAAAGAAGCAGAAATTACAAGCATTAGCCAAATGACTCAGAAGATACAAAAAAAGTGAAAATAGAAGGAAACAAAACCAAACATTCAACACAAACCAAAAGAAATTTTACCAGACAATAGTTAACACACACATTAAAATAAACAATCCACCAAACATAACAGACATGGAACACTTCTGGAGCAACATATGGTCAAACCCGGTACAACATAACAGGCATGCACGATGGATACAAGCAGAAACATACACATACAAAATGATACCACAAATGCCTGAAGTGATAATTTTGCAACATGAAGTCACCCAAGCAATTAATTCTACTCACAATTGGAAAGCCCCTGGAAATGATAAAATAGCAAATTTCTGGTTAAAGAAGTTCACCTCAATTCATTCACATCTAACTAAATTATTTAACCATTACATTGCAGACCCATACACATTCCCTGATACACTTACACACGGAATAACATATCTGAAACCTAAAGATCAAGCAGACACAGCGAACCCAGCTAAATATCGGCCCATAACATGCCTACCAACAATATACAAAATATTAACTTCAGTCATTAAACAGAAATTAATGACACATACAACACAGAACTAAATTATAAATGAAGAACAAAAAGGCTGTTGCAAAGGAGCACGAGGGTGTAAAGAGCAACTGATAATAGATGCAGAGGTGACATATCAAGCTAAAACTAAACAAAGGTCGCTACACTACGCATACATTGTTTACCAAAAAGCTTTTGATAGTGTACCCCACTCATGGTTACCACAAATATTGGAACTATACAAAGTAGATCCTAAATTGATACAGTTCCTAAACATGGTAATGAAAAATTGGAAAACCACACTTAATATCCAAACAAATTCAAATAATATCACATCACAGCCAATACAGATTAAGCGTGGAATATACCAAGGAGACTCATTAAGTCCTTTCTGGTTCTGCCTTGCTCTAAACCCACTATCCAACATGCTAAATAATACAAATTATGGATACAATATTACTGGAACATACCCACACAAAATCACACATTTGCTATACATGGGTGATCTAAAACTACTGGCAGCAACAAATCAACAACTCAATCAATTACTAAAGATAACAGAAGGATTCAGCAATGATATAAGTATGGCTTTTGGAACAGACAAATGTAAGAAAAATAGCATAGTCAAGGGAAAACACACTAAACAAGAAGATTACATATTGGATAACCACAGCGACTGCATAGAAGCGATGGAAAAAACAGATGCCTATAAATATCTAGGATACAGACAAAAAATAGGAATAGATAATACAAATATTAAAGAAGAACTAAAAGAAAAATATAGACAAAGACTAACAAAAATACTGAAAACAGAATTGACAGCAAGAAACAAGACAAAAGCTATAAATACTTATGCCATACCAATATTGACCTACTCATTTGGAGTAGTGAAATGGAGTAACACAGACCTAGAAGCACTCAATACATTTACACGATCACAATGCCACAAATATAGAATACATCATATACATTCAGCAACAGAAAGATTCACATTAAGCAGAAAGGAAGAAGGAAGGGGATTTATCGACATAAAAAACCTACATTATGGACAGGTAGACAATTTAAGAAATTTCTTTCAAGAACGAGCAGAAACTAGCAAAATACACAAGGCAATCACTCATATAAATACATCGGCTACACCACTGCAATTTCATAACCACTTCTACAACCCTTTAGATCACATAACATCAACAGATACGAAGAAAGTAAATTGGAAAAAGAAAACACTTCATGGCAAGCACCCGTATCATCTAACACAGCCACACATTGATCAAGACGCATCCAACACATGGCTAAGAAAAGGCAATATATACAGTGAGACAGAAGGATTCATGATTGCAATACAGGATCAAACAATAAACACCAGGTATTACAGCAAGCATATTATTGAAGATCCCAATACCACAACGGATAAATGCAGACTTTGTAAACAACAAATAGAAACAGTAGATCACATCACAAGTGGATGTACAATACTAGCAAATACAGAATACCCCAGAAGACATGACAATGTCACAAAAATAATACATCAACAGCTTGCCTTACAACATAAACTTTTAAAACAACATGTTCCTACATACAAGTATACACCACAAAATGTACTGGAGAATGATGAATACAAATTATACTGGAACAGAACCATTATAACAAATAAAACAACGCCACATAACAAACCTGACATCATACTCACCAATAAAAAGAAGAAATTAACACAACTAATCGAAATATCCATACCCAATACAACAAATATACAAAAGAAAACAGGAGAAAAAATTGAAAAATACATCCAACTGGCTGAGGAAGTCAAAGACATGTGGCATCAGGATAAAGTTGACATCATACCAATTATACTATCAACTACACGAGTCATACCACACAATATCCACCAGTACATCAATGCAATACAGCTACATCCAAACATATATATACAACTACAGAAATCCGTAATTATTGATACATGTTCAATTACCCGAAAGTTCCTAAATGCAATATAACACATACCGTACAGTTAAAAGGAAGTGACGCTTGATCAAGGTCCGCGTCACTCCATTTTTAACCGGACTTAACGTCTGAGAAAGTGAAGGAAATAATAATAATAATAATAATAATAATCGTTTCAGAAACAGCACTATTAACAGTGCAGAGATGACCACTGTGGGAACTTCCAAGTAAAATGGTATATCATCCTGATTTCTAATCACCAAAAGTTACTTCCTTGCCAATATAGCGGAAAAATAACTTCCTCACTTGCCACGTGGTTTTGTCAGCATTGTGGGCGACACACAGTTACTTCTGTGAAATTTAAGGGAACCAGGATAGTGGAATATCTTCACAGGTTCACTTCCAGCTTTTATGGAAAATCGCATTCAACTCTGCCAAGCTCTGACGTCGTCCAAGACACCAGGCAAGCAGGCATTTGACTGACATGAACATATTGATATCCTGGTTCAAAGTGTCTCTCCTAACTGCCTCTCAGGCCATATTTATATATGGCCACAGTGGACCACCAAAGGGAACATCTGCTATCAGTCGTCCTAGGGACAGGGTCAGAATCTAAAAGGCCCATTTCTCGGACACGTATTAATTAATAATAATTGTTTAACAATTTGTAATCTTCTCAATTTGTATATAAATAGAATTAAGTTTGGTTTAGTTATTAAAATGTTTTAGCTGGCTACAATTTTTTAAAGCGGAATCGACAGTAGAACATGACCTCTGAACTGCCTTTTTAAGATTCCTTGTTCTCATAGTTATTTATGAACTGTCCCGAAACTTGCTATAGCTGTATTACTGCACTATTGCAATCGCGTACTGTAAGTACAACTTTCTATTACAAATACAAATGATAATCAATTATGAGTAAGGACTTCATTTCAAATTTGGTTTTTAGTAAATAATTTGAAAACCAAAAGAGGTAACATATTGGTGCTACATATAGAAGAAGTTTACATCTTACTGAGGATGTTTCTAAGTCTAGTATTTAGAGCCTTTAATTTTTCATAAAAACCCAAAGAACTTTTGATTGTGATGTACATGATGTGCATTTGTATATTATGACCAGTTTTTAGCTCTCTAGTTCTATTATTTAGTGCCACTATTTTTTCTTAAGGTCGTATATTTTGCCTGACATATGAAGGGCTTATTTCAATAGTATAATTGAATGTTTCTGGTATCTCAACTGCAGATTTTTCAGCGCTCATTTAATTTTAGGACTCTGCATCTCAGAATGAACAAAAATGTACTTGTACGACTATTGAAATAAGCCCTTCATATTCATTTGATCATTCTGAGACCTTAAAATGTTAAAAATAATATACTTAAGCCTACACTGATCAAGTTTGGAGCATTTATTTTAGATTTAATGTCACAATTATATTATGGTGTAATCCTTTGTATGTTAAGCACAGATGTTATGATGATGTGACATTGGTAGTAGTGAATTGGAGTAAACCCCTGCACACTAGCTTTCCCCTATGCCTCTTATAACGATACAGCACTTGTTTAGCCTCAAGTTAGCAGCAGTAGAATATTAGGTGCAAACTCGTTATGGTTTTACCATATGCCAATATGAGATGGAAGAGCTATTCAAGATTTTTGCAGAATTAAAATCTTACTTTAATAATAAATTGGATACTACTTATGCAAATATTGAAACTGGAGGTATTAAGTTAAACCCAGAGGCAGATGTACATTCTACATGTTTTTAAAGATATTTTATAAGTCCCTGCTTAAGTGTTGTGATGAATCCAAAAAACTGATTTTTCCCTGAGTTATTTGGAAGAGGATGATGCTAAATGAGGAACTGGTCATTCGAAGAATTCCCTTCTTGGAATGATTTTCAGGAAATGTTTAAGAAGTACTGGTTGTCCAGCACACAGGAAAAGTTAATGCTAGAGTTATTTGGCCCAAAATATTATAGTAATAGTTGGCATCCTGGTAGTTATAAGAAATACAGAATGTCCCAAAATAATGTATACATTCTTTGAAACTGAACATCTCTTTAATGAAAGGGGTTAGAAATACAATTTTAGTGGTACTAGGTGCCTCATGGCCCGACTTAAGATGGTAAATGTTCAAAGTGGTGTCTGTCCATCGCAATACACTATCGACAAAGACTTACAACTGAGCGACATGCCAATGTTATTGTTTCCAACGGAATAGCAGCACAGACTTGTTTAATTTGCTCTCTAAGGTCATCCAGTGTGTGTGGTCTCACAGTGTAAACTGTATTCTTGAGAGTACCCCAAAGAAAGAAGTCTAGAGGAGTTAAATCTGGAGATTGAGTGGGATACTCCACACTCCATCTTCGTCCTATCCATCTGGTACGGAATGTATGATTGAGAAATGTCTTCACATCCAGGTGAAAGTGAGGTGGCGCCCCATCCTGTTGAAAGTAATAATCTTCCATTCCAGACACAACGCTAAGACCAGGAGTTATCATTTACAACATTTCCAAGTACGAGTCACCCGTGACAGTGTTGTTGAAGAAGTACAGCCTGATTAACACTCTAGAAGACAGACCACACCAGACTGTTACTCCTAGTAGATTAACATGCCTTTGCTCAGTTACGTATGGATTCTCCCTGGCCCAGTACACGCAATTATGGTTGTTAATTGCTCCATCAAGTTCAAACGTCGCATCATCTGACCAAATAATTCGATCTTGGAAACATTGCTCTTCTTCACATCTGTTAATGTGCCACTCACAAAATTCGCTTCGCCTATCAGGATCATCCTCGTTAAGAGCATGGAGAAGTCTTGGAATGTAAGGCTTAAAGTTCTGAGATGGCAAAATTGTATGACCCCTGCTTCTGCAGATCCCAGTCCCATGAGAGCATTGCCTCACATATTTCTTCGGGGATCGTGTGTATGCCTGGATTACTGCATCAAAACCCTCGTTGTCTGTTGAACTTCTCTTTCGTCCGCTATTTCTCTTCTTCTCATTCTGCACTGTTTCTTCGATTTCAAACTTATCTCTGATTATTAGAATTGTTACTCTTGTTGGTGGTGGTATTCCAAATTCAGCTCTCCAATGTCTCCAATTTTTCCCGAGGACATGCAGCTTTACTGTATGATTAAATGATGATGGCGTCCTCTTGGGTAAAATATACCGGAGGTAAAATAGTCCCCCATTCAGATCTCCAGGTGGGGACTACTCAAGAGGATGTCGTTATCAGGAGAAAGAAAACTGGCGTTCTACGGATCGGAGCGTGGAATGTCAGATCCCTTAATCGGGCAGGTAGGTTAGAAAATTTAAAAAGGGAAATGGATAGGTTAAAGTTAGATATAGTGGGAATTAGTGAAGTTCGGTGGCAGGAGGAACAAGACTTTTGGTCAGGTGATTACAGGGTTATAAATGCAAAATCAAATAGGGGTAATGCAGGAGTAGGTTTAATAATGAATAAAAAAATAGGAATGCGGATTAGCTACTACAAACATCATAGTGAACGCATTATTGTCGCCAAGATAGACACAAAGCCCATGCCTACTACAGTAGTACAAGTTTATACGCCAACTAGCTCTGCAGATGATGAAGAAATAGATGAAACGTATGACGAGATAAAAGAAATTATTCAGGTAGTGAAGGGATACGAAAATTTAATAGTCATGGGTGACTGGAACTCGTCAGTAGGAAAAGGGAGAGAAGGAAACATAGTAGGTGAATATGGATTGGGGGGAAGAAATGAAAGAGGAAGCCGCCTTGTAGAATTTTGCACAGAGCATGACTTAATCATAGCCAACACTTGGTTCAAGAACCATATAAGAAGGTTGCATACCTGGAAGAATCGCGGAGATACTAAAAGGTATCAGATAGATTATATAATGGTAAGACAGAGATTTAGGAACCTGGTTTTAAATTGTAAGACATTTCCAGGGGCAGATGTGGATTCTGAGCACAATCTATTGGTTATGAACTGCAGATTGAAACTGAAGAAACTGCAAAAAGGTGGGAATTTAAGGAGATGGGACCTGGATAAACTGAAAGAACCAGAGGTTGTACAGAGTTTCAGAGCATAAGGGAACAATTGACAGGAATGGGGGAAAGAAATACAGTAGAAGAAGAATGGGTAGCTCTGAGGGATGAAGTAGTGAAGGCAGCAGACGATCAAGTAGGTAAAAAGACGAGGGCTAATAGAAATCCTTGGGTAACAGAAGAAATATTGAATTTAATTGATGAAAGGAGAAAATATAAAAATGCAGTAAATCAAGCAGGCAAAAAGGAATACAAACGTCTCAAAAATGAGATCGACAGGAAGTGCAAAATGGCTAAGCAGGGATGGCTAGAGGACAAATGTAAGGATGTAGAGGCTTGTCTCACTAGGGGTAAGATAGATACTGCCTACAGGAAAATTCAAGAGACCTTTGGAGAGAAGAGAACCACTTGTATGAATATCAAGAGCTCAGATGTCAACCCAGTTCTAAGTAAAGAAGGGAAGGCAGAAAAGTGGAAGGAGTATATAGAGGGTTTATACAAGGGCGATGTACTTGAGGACAATACTATGGAAATGGAAGAGGATGTACATGATGATGAAATGGGAGATATGATTTTGCGTGAAGAGTTTGACAGAGCACTGAAAGACCTGAGTCGAAACAAGGACCCCGGTGTAGACAACATTCCATTAGAACTACTGACAACCTTGGGAGAGCCAGTCCTGACAAAACTCTACCATCTGGTGAGCAAGATGTATGAGACAGGCAAAATACCCTCAGACTTCAAGAAGAATATAATAATTCCAATCCCAAAGAAAGCAGGTGTTGACAGATGTGAAAATTACCGAACTATCAGTTTAATAAGTCACAGCTGCAAAATACTAATGCGAATTCTTTACAGACGAATGGAAAAACTGGTAGAAGCAGACCTCGGGGAAGATCAGTTTGGATTCCGTAGAAACGTTGGAACACACGAGGCAATACTAACCTTACGACTTATCTTAGAAGAAAGATTAAGAAAAGGAAAACCTACATTTCTAGCATTTGTAGACTTAGAGAAGGCTTTTGACAATGTTAACGGGAATACTCTCTTTCAAATTCTGAAGGTGGCAGGGGTCAAATACAGGGAGTGAAGGGCTATTTACAATTTGTACAGAAACCAGATGGCAGTTATAAGAGTCGAGGGGCATGAAAGGGAAGCAGTGGTTGGGAAAGGAGTGAGACAGGGTTGTAGCCTCTCCCCAATGTTATTCAATCTGTATATTGAGCAAGCAGTAAAGGAAACAAAAGAAAAATTCGGGGAAGGTATTAAAATTCATGGAGAAGAAGTAAAAACTTTGAGGTTCGCCGATGACATTGTAATTCTGTCAGAGACAGCAAAGGACTTGGAAGAGCAGTTGAACGGAATGGACAGTGTCTTGAAAGGAGGATATAAGATGAACATCAACAAAAGCAAAACGAGGATAATGGAATGTAGTCAAATTAAATCGGGTGATGCTGAGGGAATTAGATTAGGAAATAAGACACTTAAAGTAGTAAAGGAGTTTTGCTATTTGGGGAGTAAAATAACTGATGATGGTCAAAGTAGAGAGGATATAAAATGTAGACTGGCAATGGCAAGGAAATCGTTTCTGAAGAAGAGAAATTTGTTAACGTCGAGTATAGATTTAAGTGTCAGGAAGTCATTTCTGAAAGTATTTGTATGGAGTATAGCCATGTATGGAAGTGAGACATGGACAATATCTAGTTTGGACAAGAAGAGAATAGAAGCTTTCGAAATGTGGTGCTACAGAAGAATGCTAAAGATAAGGTGGGTAGATCACGTAACTAATGAGGAGGTATTGAATAAGATTGGGGAGAAGAGAAGTTTGTGGCACAACTTGACTAGAAGAAGGGATCGGTTGGTAGGACATGTTTTGAGGCATGAAGGGATCACAAATTTAGCATTGGATGGCAGTGTGGAGGGTAAAAATCGTAGAGGGAGACCAAGAGATGAATACGTTAAGCAGATTCAGAAGGATGTAGGTTGCAGTAGGTACTGGGAGATGAAGAAGCTTGCACAGGATAGAGTAGCATGGAGAGCTGCATCAAACCAGTCTCAGGACTGAAGACCACAACAACAACAACAACATGTCAGCATACGACACTCACATTCTCTGTTTTCCAGTAACACTATAGCATCCATTTCCTTTGTTCAAACGATAACGCCATGTTCGCTGACAATCCTGAAACAGAAGAAATCATTGTTATGTTTTTCACCGCCTTCTTAATTATTACCCATAAAAATTGTACTTCTGTCTCCTGTAATTAACGATATTCTCTGTTTCAAAGAGCGTATACATTATTTTGGGACACCCTGTATATTGAGTGGTAGCTAAAAAGCTCAAAATACGTGGACAATCCTATAGAGGACAGCCTGTAACTAAAGTGTTGGTGCAGAGGATACCTTACTATGTCAAGAAAGATATATAATATTTTAGCAGATGACGGCAAACTGTTTATTGACATTTATCAAAGGTATTGATATACTGAACAAAGAATGAGGAGACTACGCACAAGGTGACAACTGCCAACCAGACAATAATGAAGAGAAAGGTATCCACACACATTTTAATGAAAAAGTAATACGAAGTATTGTGAAGTAAGGATGTGGAATAATAATAGGAGAAATAATCAAGGAAGTAACGAGGCATAGACAATTCATTCTAGTAATGTAAACAACATCATCAGGAACTAGGTTGACACTTAGTGTGGTGGCTGATGTGAAGGTATCTCCAGCAGCTGTCGCTCCCATCAGCCACCGTGCCGAGTGTCAAATTGTTGTGTGAACAGTAATGTAAGTACTAATATGCTGATTGACTGGAGAACACCTTGCAGTTTGTTGTTCACTTTATTGATCAGATGAACACGAGCTCAATGCAACTCACTTTGCTTGTGTTGCACAATAGACAGGGCATCACACAGTTGAGTACCATCAGCTTACAGTCATGTGATGCCTTTTGATACCACTGGAAAGTTGGCGTTGTTTTGCAAACTCACATCACCAGTTTTGTAAAGGGCTCGTCGATACTGTTGTGGAGGCCGAGTTGCCACCGTGTTACGGCAGGCCGAGTTTGAGAGTTTGTGGAATGGCTTCTGGTGCAGTACACCGCTAAGACAATTTGTCCCTGCCACTATTACACAACTGTGCCCCAGGGTCAGGTGACAGGATAGGTGAATGAAGGTTCAACAACACTCCAACAAATTAGCAACAAAGTCACACAAATGAGTTAAAAAGGTTTACTTGTCTTTGTGACTTGTTGAATGATTAAGTCTGCAATACTGCATGTAATATAAGACAAAAGAGGCCCTCAATGGCTAAGTGCAAATGATTGAAGGTAAACTTCACAGTACATAGCAAATGAAATTTTTACAAGAACTGTCTGTTCACTTTTAAGAATACACTAAATGACGTTCCCTGTCCACGTCAGCCCTGGACGATGATCTATAAACAAGTGGGCGAGAGCTGCTCTTCTATCGTCCGAGCGGGCTTCTTTCCGTTGTCGTCTGGTCATTGGCGGACGGTAATCGGTCAGCAATTGGCTGAGGCGAGGTCGATATCTTTACCCTCAGCGCCATGGAGGTAAGAATAAGGGGAGATGGCGCTACGTATCCCAGCCGTACTACGTTTTGAAGCCATGGGGGCGTGGCTCACTGCCATGACACTCTGACCAAAACATTGTCAGTGTGCTATAGCGCTGCGTGTATTACAGTCGCTAATTGCACCATATACGCATGTAACGTCATCAGATTGGTTGTTTCAAAGTTTTTGTTTAAAATAAAATCTCGTAAAGGCGAAATTCCGCATTTCTTCTGATTAAAAATAGTTTTTAATGTAATATTACGAACAGCTAGCCTTCAATGTAAACGATACAATGTTGTTAATTCAGTAATAAACGTGTATCACAAACTAAATAATAGAAACTGAAAACTAAGTTAGCTATACCCTCCCTCCAAAGACCCATAAATACATCTTGTTTGCAATACATGCTGGGACATTTCAGTTACGTTACACTACTGGGAAACACTCTTCATTACCACCAATATTTACTGAAATGAGGTACATAGAATGGCAAATCTACACAGTGTCCTGTTTAGGACAGTTAATGTAGTGTTAGCTTTTAATTTGGTACATCATGAAGACAAAGTGAGTTACTCAACACTTTGATTATCGACGATACGTACGTATTATACTGAAATGTGAACTTGAAAACTAAGAATTTAATTCTTTGAATTAACATACCTTTTGCAAATGTTTTGGGTGTGTAGGGAAAACTGATGGTACAGCATTTTCTCGGAGCCTTACTGTTGAAACGGAAGTTCGGTCTATGTCCTCTTCTCGGAAATGCTGAGAACATATAGTGCTCCATTTCGACGCACACCAATTCTTCCTCCTCACGGCATTCTCCCACAGAGCTTTCCGACTTTCATTTTTAGGCAATCTACAGGAGAAAAACACGCTATAGTACAAGTACCGATGTAGCACACGTTCATTCACAATGAAGTTGTAAAATCACACTTAACGAGACAACTTACACATGAAATGTTATTCCCTTCGATTTCGCATCACAATCAGAAAGATTCGTACATCCGAACACCACACAAGTCACCATAATAGCGCAAAATCCTTCCAAAAGTGAGCGACAAGCCTATGCACACAAGTTTACAGCAGCAATGTTTTGGTCGGATTGAGATGACTACCCTCGGCTTCACATAACTTCACAGCTGTGACATCACGGCGTCTCCCTCTATTCTTACCTCCATGCTCAGCGCCGACAGTGGCGCAGGTGGAACTTGCGCAAGTGGAGAGTCTCTATGGCACTGGCACCAGCTCGCATCTTTGCACCTGTGTCTTGTTCGGATGACACAGTGCGTTGATGTATGTCAAGTTTAGAGACAACGTATCTGTAAAGAACTCTTTGGCAGTTCTGATAGCACTTTATTAATCACTATCAGGCTCAGAAAAGATCGTCTTGTTTTGGTGTAATAGGTACAGTAATACTCAACAATATTAACCCAAGAACCTCATTGTGTAAGTACAAGCTGAGGGGGAAATGGAGGGAAGCTCCCTGTTCTTTAATTTTTGTACTCTTAGTGGAGCTTTCACATAGATTTTCTTGCTAGAGGAGATCGGTTGGCTCACATCAGTGCAATTTAATTTCACCTCTTCTACAGCTCTGTACAATGCGTGTGCAAGGCAAGTGATGTGTGCCACACTGGGATAGAGACTCTGAAGTCTGTAGGCTGCTACAGCCATGTATGAAGCACCATTTATTGGTCTCTATTCACACCAACAGTGACAGTAGCTTCATTGAGTTGTCAAACGCAAAGGCAGTTGTCGAGCTGTTTATTCTGCTGAGAGCTTCACACCCTTAGGAGAAACATTTCTCCAGGTCCGTCAACTTTAAGGACACCAACAAAAGTATTTACAATTTAACCCCTATCCAAATTGGTGATTTCCGATAGACGCCCTAATCTCTTGGTCAACAACTTTAGTTCGTATTTTGTCGAGCACTTCCTCGTAGCACACAGATAAATAGTCGTTTCTCAGCGTAGCTTCATCTGGAACTGGATTTATTTTGTACTTCAAGAACTGTCTGAAGCGGGGATTCTTCAGCTTCTCCAATAGGACATTGCAAGACACCACCATCTTAAACAAGTTCTTGCACCTCTGAAGATGGACATGTCTACTCAAATAACAGCGTTCGTCTGCTGTCCTTCTCAGCACTTATCTTCGTGCAGCTACTGTGTTTGGAGGTGTTGCAGTGTTTTTACACGTTAAAGCCATTTCCCCCATTAACCTTAACTTCATATAGTTTATAAAATAATATTTCCTTGTCATTGCTGAAGAATTTCTCCCCTGGTTTCGTCGAATAGGACTAAGTTTGTATTCAAACTGAATGGGGCGACTACTTGTGCTATGTTTATTGCACCAGAAGCCACCCTTGTTGGCTTCGAGAATGTTTTGTAGACTCTGTGCAACAATCTTTATATCAGTGAACGGACTACATAATGTGTTACACTGCTTGTCTACTATAAACCCGATAAATAAATCTTTGTAGTAATTGTGTTTAATTGTGACAACATTACCTCAAACATTGTCATGTGAGTAAAATTTTCGTGTTTATATTCTTGTGTACTTCAAAAAAAAACGACAAACATTTGGATTTCTGGAAAAAAATTTGGTCGAAATATGATTCATTATGGAAAAAGTTGTCCGAAATTTGACCTATTACTAAGAAAGATATAAACATAATTTTTGCTACATTAAAGCTTTGTGGATGAATTGCTGTAAAATTCACCCTAAAGTTCCGGAAAAAGATTTGACACTAAGATCCATGCCAAACTAATAATAGAATAGTAGGCCCTCATTCAGAGAAGACAGTAATCCTCACATGGTTGAGACCTATTCTTGAGTAGTTGTTTAAAGAAGGAAAAGTAACAGCTAAGGGAGAACATTGTAAACCAATAGTAGTGAGTGACATTTTTGGAAATAAAGTTGATGTTCACCTATATTCTGTGCATAAAATATCATTAATCTTACACCATGGCTAGCGCTAATGAGGAAGAAATATTGTTGCCTCCTAGTACCAGTAATGGGAGTGTGTGTTACCGGAACCCCCTGTAATAAAGGGAAGCAAATTAAAAAAGAA
The DNA here is from genome assembly GCF_021461395.2 of Schistocerca americana. Classification (NCBI taxonomy): domain Eukaryota; kingdom Metazoa; phylum Arthropoda; class Insecta; order Orthoptera; family Acrididae; genus Schistocerca; species Schistocerca americana. Next base: position 2,872,310 of record NW_025726192.1, on the reverse strand, counting down.
ACATGACTACCAGTTACGATTAAAAAGTGGAACTTCCATCAAACATTGTTGCTAGTGCCATAGATCCTGTTAGGATAAGATTGGTTACTTGATAATTATTATCGATTGGATTTCAACCAGAAAATATTTGTGTGGAAAATAGGTAAAAAGGTAGCTAGCATAGCTTTCCAAAGTAATCCATTGAAATCTAAGCAAGGCCCATCATCAGAGGAGCATATTCATTTAGTTGTGTTTACTGATATTATTGCAACAGATGAAAATAAACAAGAAAAAGAAGGGAAGTATTAAATCAAGAGGAGTTGGCATTAAATTGATAGCAAGAGAATCACCTGTAGTGCCAGAAGAACAGAAATCTTAATTAGAAGGTATTCTGTTAACACATAAAGATGTGGTCACAGATAACTTGGGACTAATGAAGGAATACTTCTGTAAGTTTAAAGTAAAAGATGACACAGTTTTTTTCCTTTTGCAAGTCGTATCCACTACCAATAAACCTTCGAATTGCAGTGAGAGATGAAATATGAAAGGAGATAGACAGCAACATAACTCAATGTATTTTTAGGGTCTGTTGTGGGTACTTAAGAGACTTGTGGTAGGTGTTCATTTAGTTTTAGATTCATGATCACTCCATAAACACAAAGAGACAGAAAGGGTTAGAACCCTGAGTACAGAAGTGATGTTATCTAACTTTGATGAAGCAGAATTTCATATTTCCATAGATTTCATGGAAGGATACTGGCAGGTAGCATTACATGACCACTCAAGGCCATACACAGCCTTCTTATTTGAAAGAAAATCTTTTCAGTTTAAAGTAAATGCCATGGAAGTATTACAATTCGCCTTGGGTTGTGAGCTGTACCAAGGAGAATGGAATCCAGGAGAAGGTGATCACAGAACAACAGCTTTCATTAGTTGAAGTCTTGGCAAGCATGATTGAATTACTCCATTACCGAATTGGACATTCCTGTGTCAACTTTCATTCCTGCTCAATATTTATTAGGGAGGGAATTAGTGCAAGAATTAATAATGTATGTCAATGATTTATTAATAGTCTACAAGACTTGGGAAGACTGTTGACAATTATTGATATATATTTTGAGGTGACTGGAAGAAAAAGGGTTACTAATAAAAGTTTCTAAAACATACTTTTGGTGACAAGAGTTGACTTTTTGGGACACAGTGTGAGAATAATGGGAATACAACTATGTCCAGAAAGAATGCAAGTTATAAGAGACTGTCCAGAGACTAGAAATATTAAGCATCTGTGATCACTTAGATTTGGCTGGATTCTATAGGAGCTTTGTAAGAGGCTAGGCTATGAAAGATGCTCATTTATCGAACTTATTGAAATAGAAAACTATCTGGAACTGTGATGAAAGTACAAAAGAAGACTTTAGCAATATTAAGCAAGCTAAAGCAAAAGCATGGAAATAAGACAAGTCACTATTTCGCACTGACTATGAACTTCACTACATAATAGATGAGAATAAATATTTTATGAGTAATATCTAGATAAGTATGCATGAGAAGATAGCATTTACTATTAAGGAATTACTCATTACTCACAGAAGTCACCATAATTTACCACAGCCCACATTTAAAAAGAACAAGAGATCAGAAGAGACATCAGAACTGAATAGATTCTCTCTTACATGCATAGCCATCACCACATAGAGAGATGGTAATAAATGGCAAGAATATCCAGATTACATTCTAAGTCCAAAAAGGCTACTCTGTAAAAGGAACAACATATATTTTGTCAAGGACAACCTTGTTCTGTAAGTTCTAAGCTTTTCGATCTCTGATAGTGGCAGGAGCTGAAGTGGTGTAATAAATGAAGAAAATTTTAATATCGGTCTAGACGACTTTACTCAAAATAATGTTTCTTGCTCATGCTGAGTTGAACAAAGAGTAGTATATTTAAGAGACAGTAGTATATTTAAGAGGAAGCTCAGTAATAAGGTATGGGTTCAAAATACAATAGAATTAAGGTAACTAAAGTTATAAGAGGGAAGACGAGAAAGTAGCAGTTTAGTGGGAGTGATGTAATAATGAACAGGCTATGATACGCGTATATACATGAATTATATTATGAATAGTGCAGGTGGGATAAAGGGAGTATTACTTAAGTTTAAATGGAGGAAAAATGGAGGCATATATATAGGGCCAATATAGCTATAAAATTTGAATGGTCTTTATGAAGGATTTTTCTGTAGGAGGAGGAGTATTTATGGGTTTCTGCAGAAGTAGGATACTATTAGCTTTGAGGATTACTATAAAGTTGCAAAATACAGGAACGAACCTGAGTTTTGTGGTCTAATTCTTATACTCATTTCAGAAATGGATAACTAGGACAGAATTGTCTTAACTTTGTGTGCTGCTCTTAACACAGAAAGTAGGAAGTTAACAAGTTCACTACACTAGTTGTTCTCAACATTTATTACATTTGATTGTTTGAAATTGACAGATTAATATATAAACTCCGAAAAGCTCGAAGTGTCTATGGAAAACTATAATTTGCTGTCAGAACTGAATGGATACATCCAACGACTTGGGATGTTTGCATGTTTCACAACTATTCCTTAGAATTTTTTGTACTTTTCTCATGGTTAGCAGTACCTTTGTTTGCTAGGAGCTTTTTACGAGGGGAATTTTTACTTATTTTCGATGGTTAAATCACATGATTTAGTTTATACACATTTTTAGGGAATGTTAGCTTAACTTAGAATAAGTAGGTTAACTGCCTGCTTACCTTATCCTACTTGAAGGATGTGTAGAGGAAATAAGAAATGAGGCTCCTAAGCCTATGTTTCCTCACAAGTTTAGTTGGTAATCCAGATGAAGATACAACTATGATCAATTCATAATAGGAATTAATAATTACTCCATGTCCAGTCAGCATGATTAGGCTACGAATACTCCCTGTGTCTGAATAGACCATTGATAATTAAAACAGAGGTACAGCTGGTTTACCAGCCACCATTGTGGCTGGTCCACATACATAGAGAAATAGAGACAATGAAAAAATAATATATGGTCATAACATTTTAAGACTATAACTTACTTCAAGAATTCAAATTCCTATTGAAGAATGGTTACTTTGCACCAGTGTTTATCCGATCTCAAGCAAAGTATTTGAGATCAGATACATTGAAATGATAAATTTTTACTGAGTCTTTGTAAGTAATCCACAAGTAATCATTAAGTAACGTTAGGGCTATGTCATGAGTAAAGATGTTTTGAAATGGAATTATATGAAATATTACTTAGTTCAAATACCATAAGTAAAGGGTTTTTATTTTACAAAGTTTTAACAATTTTCGTTTCTGAAGACACATGTACAATCTGAACTAGCAGTATTATTTATTTCTCTACGTCCTGTGGTTGTGATGACATCATTTACATACACAAAAAGGTGACATACAGTATAACATACCACTTGGGTAAGGCAATGTGTTGCACAATGTCTACCAGGCCGGCAAATGATGAGTATCATAGTGAGCATACCGGTTTTTTATAAGTTTGTTGTTCTAGAATAGCATGTTGTTTGGAAGTTTATGACTGTCTGTGCATGTACATGGGTAAGGATGGGCGCCACATGTCTGGAAGGTGGAATGACGGCAGCTGCTTTACTATACTTTTGTGGTACTTGCTGGTTCGGCTGTTTATTCCATCGGAGATGTGACTTGCCATGAAACTGCATACTCTGTGACAATATGAATTATTGCATGCAGAGAAAAAAACAAAACAAACATTTTTTATACGTCAAAATGGATTAAGATAACTTTCATTAAGGTTAAGCAGAATGCATGTAACATTACAGCTCATATTTGAAAACAAACCTTTATGAAGTGTTTTTGCATCATATATGAATGGTCAGTACAATTGTACTTCCAAAGAAATGCTATTTCCTAATTAGCAGAAAGTTACTAATTTGAGAAAAATATACAGCTTACAGCACCAGAAAAGTTACAGTGAAGAGAAATCCATATTAACAAATAATTACACAGACCAACAATGGAAAACTTTTTGGTGAAAATACCTTATTCTTTTTATTGTTAGGGTGGGAAATCTAAATATGATACTTCAAAAACTGTATCACCCACCATTTCTTCACACTTTACAGTTAAATTTATTAAAGTAAGTGATTTTTTAAAGAATTTAACAGTTTTTGTATAGTTAAAATAATTTAAAATGAGGTGTAATAAATGTAGATGAGAAACATTTGCTGGCACAAAAGGTCAATTCTATTTTTGTGTTAACAGATGGTGGTTTGTATACTGTCAATCTAACTTCACTTTCTCGTTTCCTGTACATGTGCTCAATACAGTGTTTAATCATGGTTGTAAAAACTCTGCTGACAGTTTTTGTTATATTTGTGTTGAATTTGTGATTAAAAACACCAAAGAAACATTGTTGACTTTTTGAAAAAGGTTTATTTATCATACTTTCGATCTAAACTTGATCATCAAGATAAATTTTAGGCGCCACACAAGGTATATTGTGTGTGTGTTGGAGACCTGAGAAAATGGTTGAAAAAGGAGAGAAAAGCCTTTAGATTTGCTGTTCCCATGATATGGAGGAAGCCAAGAAATCATTCCGATGATTGCTACTTTTGCAGTGTTGATATTACTGGTCATTATGCGGAAAACAAAAAAGGTAATAAGCTACTCTAACCTTTCATCTGCCATCCGACCAGTAAGGCATGGTGTAGATTTGCTGTTTCCTGACCCACCAGATGATTTAAATTCTGTTCTAACAGAAGTATTTTCTGATGCACAATGTGATTTAGATGAACCAGACGATGATGAATTCCAATGTAATACAGAAAGTCTAGAGCCCAAATTGTTTACTGAGACCGAGATTAACGATTTGGTTAGGGATCTGGGCTTAATGAAAGAAAAAGTTGAATTGCTTGGCTTTAGATTAAAAGAAAAGAACTTATTGGCAGTTGAAACCAGCATATACGTGCATAGAAAGAGTGAGCAGCAATTTTCCAACTTTTTTCAACAAGAAGGTTATTTAGTGCACTGCTCAGACATTCCAGGTCTGATGAATGAGTTTGGTACTGAATACAACAAGGAAGACTGGAGGATGTTTATTGATTCATCCAAAACTAGTTTTAAGGCTGTTTTATTAGACAATTGTAACATGTATGCATCTATACCTGTTGGACATTCTGTACACATGAAAAAAAGCTATGAAAATCTAGAAATAATGTTAAATGAAATAGGCTATTCTGCTCATGGTTGGATGAAATGTGGCGATCTAAAAGTAACATGGATGCTCCTTGGTCAGCAAGGTGGCTTTACCAAATTTCCATGTTTCTTGTGTGAATGGGACAGTAGGGCTAGGGATGAACACTGGTACAGAAAGAACTCGTCTGTGAGGAAGTCTTTAAAACCTGGTGAGAAGAACATTCTACACAAAACCTAGTAGATCCAAATAACGTCCTCCTGCCACCTCTACATATAAAGTTAGGCATAATGAAATAGTTTGTAAAGGCTTTGCCTAAAGATGGACTACTTCTTTTTCTCGATCAGTCGATAAAAGCTGACGTCGAGAGATTGTGAGTAAGATATTGGCCACGCCTTCTTTGCCAGCCTCCTCCACTTTCGTCTCGCACGCCACTGCTACGTAAGACCACCATGCAGCAGCGAATACTCGATCGCTGCTGTCCTTCGTTTTACAACTTATTGTTAAACCTAAATCGCACTACACTGACTTGTGTCCGCTTTGAGTTTCCCGTCGTTTCGCCTCAGACGAAACTCACACACAGGAGTGGGTATGATGACAGTTTTTCATACCGGAAATTATCAGATTTCTAAATTACCACGATTAGTCGTAATTTTTTCTTCATACTTTGTGTTTCTTCACTCATGCCGTAACCACGGCTATAATGGTTCTGCAAACAAATATGCTGCATGAGTGTGGAAAACCACAGGATGGTTGTTATTTGTCATGATTAACATTTTTTTAAAAAACTTTCGAGAAATCGTGTTTTCACTAATAGAAGCAATAGATTTCTTTTATGTTGCCTCATTTGGTAAGAGGGTTTGAGTTGATTTGGGGTGAGGGGACCAAATAGCGAGATCATCGGTGGTCGCATCGGATTAGGGAAGGACGGGGAAGGTAGTCGGCCGTGCCCTTTCAAAGCTGTCACCCCGGCATTTGCCTGAAGCGATTTAGGGAGATCACAGAAACTTCAATCAGGAAGGCCGAACGTGGGTTTAAACCGTCGTCCTCCCAAATGCGAGTACAGTGAGCTAACCAATGTGTCAGCTTGCCCAGTTGTATGGCAAGAGTATTGCGCAAAAGAAACAGGAAGGACAAAGTCCCGTAGGCTGCCGTCATTCCGTCGGTCACGTGGCGACGTGCTGACACGGGATTGGCTGCCTTGAAGTGACGTGATACTCTCATAGCAGTACAGAGCAGGGTGTGGTCGCATCCACATCATCTCAGCACACAGATTGTTGGAAAGAGTGATATTGTATTTCTCTAAACACAATTTTAATAACATTCTCCAATTAACACATCAATTCAAAAATGCAAAATTAGCCTCTCAGACAGTGCAATCTTTATGGTTAAAGCCTAACACAACTGTGAAGCTAGTAGCAGTATCCATTCCCTTTGTTTCCAGCGTCTCAAGCATAGTAATAAGGAAAATATAATAATAATACTGCTACCAATAAAACGTGATGTAGTTGTTGATGTGGTCTTGAATGAAAGACTGGTTTGTGCAGCTCTCCACTTTACTGTATCCTGTGCAAGCCTCCTCATGTTCGCTAAATACAGCAACCTCTATTTGAATCTGCTTAACTGTATTCATCGCTTGGCCTCCCTCTACAATTTTTACTCCGCACACTTCCCTCTACTATCAAACTACCGCTACCTTCATGCCTTAGGACATGTAGTACCAAATGGTCCCTTCTTCTAGTCAAATTCTTCTATAAATTTCTTTTCTCCCCAATTAGATTCAGTACCACCTCATTAGATACTCGATCTACCTATCTAATGTTCAGCATTATTCTGTAGTACCACATTTGGAAAACTTCTATTCTCTTCTTATTTGAACTGCTTGTAATCCACATTTCATTTCTGTAGAAGGCTACACTCCACACAAATAGCTTCAGAGAACACATCCTGACACTGAAATTTGTATTAGATGTTAACAAATTCTGCTTCTTGAGAAATGTGTTTCTAGCTACAACCAGTCTGCATTTTATATCCTCTCTGCTCCCGCCATCCTCAGTTACTTTGCTGTCAAAACAGCAAAAATCAACTAAAACTTTTAAGTGCCTCATCAGTAAACCCATCACCCAATTCTTTAAAGATTCAAACTCATATGTATGAAACACCTTCAAACGTCTGATAAATACGAGAATGAGGTAAGGTGTTAAATATTTGACACTAACCATGTAAGGGAGAAAAAATATAACGAAGATTTAAAATTACGTTTAAATTTATGTTTCATGCTCTTCGATTTGGGAGCTTAGAATGCTGACTGTGGGTTGCACATTATCCAAACAAACCAAAAAAGAAGCTTCATTTTACTTTAATTATGCAGGTCAGCCCTAAACACTGGATGGTGTGAAAATAATCTAATAAATCCATTCACATGATCAGACTTTACATTTTGTAAGCCAGATGACTTCAAAGTTACTATTTTAATCAGTCACTTTTTATTGTTAGTTTTGTGATATTCAACAAGGTTTATGTAGCCTGTCTGACTTTTTCGTTCTATTGCAGTATTCAGTGACAATCTAAACATTATAACTATATGAATGAAAATATCTTTAGTGAATATTGTCTGCCATAATTTCCCGATTTGTTGAATCATATGCAGATGTCATTTTTGATCGTTTAATTGAAAAGAATGTATCCATATTCATTATTACTAGTACAAAAAGATTTACTTTGCATTTATTTATGAAATATGCTTGCCTTTTGGGTTATGAAAGTAGTGTGTTCTTCAAAATATACTGAGTCAACTACCAATGCTTTGAGATACAATAAAACTGATAATACCATGTTACAATTTATTCTTAGGGTATAATTGTCTGCTGAGGACCATATCAAATACAAAAATTTTAAAACCTTGACCACTCCTGAATAAATTTCTGCAAACATCCACGTTTGCTGCATTTAAATATGGCTGCCATCAATGTTTGCACCATATCATAGCTCAGAAAAGAAAATACACACTGTCATCTGAAGCTGTCAATCCAAACAAATGTGTCCCTTATTAGTTGGTTAGTAGATAACTGCCTATAACAGCTAATTTTACAATGGTGATGTGTAATGTCGTTCTTATGGCGTCAGGTTAGAATTACACAATGACTTTTCAATCGAATTATCGTTTAAACAATTTCAAAGACAACCAAAATGATGTTCAGGTATCCTTACACTCTGTCTCTGTTGTTTCGAGGCAAATCGTGTTTGTAATATATTGACTAAACTGGTTTGGTGTGGGGACAGAAGGGCTAAAAGTTACAAAAACAATAATTACTACAAAATCAAAATTGTACATAATTTAATTGGTATATTAAAAGACTGTATCTGATTAGCACATTACGTATTAGGCGTCGGATTTTGTAAGGTTGAGTTATCTCGAAATTTGCTGCTACATCCTTATTTCTGCTTTAGTTAATTAATAATGACTAAAACATCTTCTTTTAGATTAATCAGATCACTTCCATCACGGCATTTTGACCTCACAGTTTGATCAATCTATCTCATATGCTTAAAAACTATATTTAACGAAAGTACCAAAAAGCAAAGTGAAACACACTTTCGTATCAGAGTTAGTGGGATTAGTCCATAGAAGCCATCCTCCACACACATAATGTTACTGTGGGTGGTTCTGATATCCACTAAGTGTTAGTAATGCTGATGATAGTTTCTAAATAAGAAAACTTAAATTACAAAGTGAAAGCTGATAAAGTAGATATAAGTGAAAAGATTTATATGAAAAGACACAATAACTGATAGCATTTTTATGTTGTATTAGGGACTGTTTCTTATGCTATGAGTGACTGAAATCAGGAAGTACCACAGTGTGTGACTGGCATTTGCATGAAATCAGACTGTGACATGATGTCTTTCTCCCAGTGTAATGTGCTCTTTGTCTTGACTACCACATTTATGAAAGCGCTGCTAAAGATTCGATCATAACTAAATATTTATGACAAAACATTCAAATATATGTGAAATCTTATGGGACTTAACTGCTAAGGTCATCAGTCCCTAAGCTTACACACTACTTAACTTAAATTATCCTAAGGACAAACACACACACACCCATGCCCGAGGGAGGACTCGAACCTCCGCCAGGATCAGCCGCACAGTCCTTGACTGCAGTGCCTTAGACCGCTCGGCTAATCCCACGCAGCATTTATGACAAGCAAAACTACAAATATGATTGCTGCTCATTTCATTTGCACCAATTTAAGCTGTGCTCTTAGGTTTGTGTATAACCACACTCTCAAAAATCGTGGCTTATTTCAAAGAAATCACAAAGCATTGGTAACAAGCAAGACTATACATATGATTGCTGCTCGTTTCACTCGCAGTAACTTAAGCTTTACTTGTAGGTTCCCACCTAACCACACCCTCAGGAATCATGACATATTAAAAAAAAGTCAATTATTTGTGATAAGAAAAAACGTAAATTTCATATGATGTAAATGTCTTTACTGCTTGTTTCACTAGCAGCAGTTTCATCGTTCATTTTTTAAGCTTGAAGCCATGAAAGAGAAGAAACTCATTTCATGTAAATAACATCGAATATTGTGGGACATGCTTCTATTACATAAATAAGAAGACCCAGAATGTGTTACAAAAGCAAAGCTGGAGAGAAAAGGTATTAGTGTGTTCTAGGATATTATCCTACTTCTTTCAGTTCTGTAACACTACGTCTCTAACCACAGTGAATGCATTTCATCTTGAAATCTCTTAAGGACTGATGTGTCTAAGAGATATTTAATTATAACAAATTGTATATAGAGTGATGTGTTTGTGATAAATCTTCTATTTGACATTGCCTTCAAATTGCATACTGTCAAAAAATCAAAGTTATAACACGGAAACAACGAAATATGATGGATACAATACTGTGTCTCAAAATTAGTGAGTGAGGAATGTCACATGACCGATTTCTGATTTCAACCAAACACTAGCCACTAATTTCTGATTTCAGCCAAATGCCAGCCACATAACATAATACTTCCTAATTTTAGTGACTCACAATACGTTATGTCATAACCAGTGATTAGTATGTGAAAATTTATGTTATGATGGTACCACTTTTGTTCCAGCTGGTAAAAATTGAGGAGCATTAAAGCAGTAAAGTAGGGATCATTTCAGAGCAGCCAGTAAGTGGTTCCATCTCACTGAATTTTGTATTAATACTGACAAACTGTAAATATTCTCTTTACCTTATCAATTAAAGAGGATGGCAATAACTGCTTCAGCTAAACTTCTTGACTTCTGTCTTCACACGAAATTAACATGGAAGAATTATACCAAATATATCTCTACTAACTTAGTATGTGCTACATATTTGTTAGGTAAACTAAGGTCAGTGTTAATGATAAGCTATTGCTAAATGCATACTATACCTTTTTCCAAGCACAATTGACATGCCATTGTGTTATTGAGGAATTTCCCTGGAGCAAAAAAAGATCACATTTGGCAAAAATAAGGAGTTCAGATGCATCTGTTGGGCTATAAATAATGTCTTGGGAACCCTATTTAAAAAAATATATATATATATAAATAAATAAAAATACCCACAGCTACATTCCTCTTCATATTAAGTTGTCTAATACATACAAAAGAAAACTAGCATTATTACAAACTAAAACACTCTATCCATTGATGTTATTTTGGAAATTTGTGGTACGTTCCTATTGGGACAAACTGCTGAGGTCATGAGGTCATTGGTTTACACACTACTTAATCTAAAACTATCTCACGCTAAGGATAACACACCCATCCACGCCCGAGGGAGGATCCGAACCTCTGATGGCGGGGGGGGGGGGGGGCGCGGGGGGGGGGGGGGCGGAGCTCTGCAGGAACTGTGACAAGGTGCCTCGACCCCGCGGTGGTGTAGCCTCGTGGCCCGTCAATATAATACACACCTAAAACAGAAGACAGACATCACAGTCGCTAGACTTAAGGAAACTCTAGACAGTTACAAATACATGAGGGTAAAACAGTTTAATATGTTGTCACTACAGGTACACAATGTGTCACCAATATGTTTAAAGATGTCGCACAGTTGTGGCTTTGAGAGAAAAAGCATTTTATACAATAGAAGAGTTCGAAATAGGCTTTAAAAATTATCTCAGACAGTAATATAGTTTCATTACATTAAACTTATGTATGTGATTCTACATAATACATCATGCGCAGTATGATGGACAATTTAATGTCGAACAGTAATTACGTAAAATATTTTTTAGTCTGTGCGTGTTATTTACGTAATTGTATTGCTACGTCTGTGTACACAAAAGATTATGTTGGTTGCATTTTTAAAGGTGTATAATAAATAAATAAATGAAACATCCTTCATCTGAAGCACTTGATTAGATAGAAAGTGTGTATTTGTAATTGACCTTGACCTTTTTTCCTTTCAGATAATTTTGCAGTTACAGTCATCTCGAATACAGGCTGCTGTGGCAGACTTATATCCATTTATGGTATTTACCAAACTATTCTATTCGTTATGTTCGGCTGACGTAGAGACCCATAAATCTTCCTGTCTATTCCAGAAATTGGGAATCTAGCACTTTCTGCAGTGTTTGGTTATTTTTACATGACATCCATTTTCTCACTGTCGTTTCTTGGGGTGGTAGATTTTATATTGCCACAATATTATTTTCCAACTAATGAGAACTAATCAAGTAGATATATATGCAAAACAGAACTAACAGCCCCTTGGTTTCCAGAGCTCTTACTTCCATAACATAAGGTGTGCAAAGTTAACGTATCTATAGAAATACCAGTAACTTGATGTTTTTAATTTCTGGATCTGTGTCGTTTACCAGTCATGATTGGACAGACTGTGTGAAGATTAAATATGCAAGAGTTATTTATCATTTTTCATATATATAAGGAAATATATATGATACACACACTGAAGAGCCAAAGAAACTGGTACACCTGCCTAATATCGGGTAGGGCCCCCGCGAGTATGCAGAAGTTTTGCAGCATGACGTGGCATGGACTCAACTAATGTCTAAAGTAGTCATGGAAGGAATGACACCATGAATCCTGCAGTGCTGCCCATCAATCTGCTAGAGTAGAAGGGGGTCGAATCTGTACTGAACAGCTTGTTGCAAGGCATCCCAGGTATGCACAAACATGTTCATGTCTGGAGAGATGGAGGCCAGCGGAAGTGCTGGACGTGTGGGGTGTTGGATTGACCTGCTGGATTTTTCCAAGTCTGTCGGAATGCACAATGGACATGAATGGAGGCAGGTAGACATGATGTTTACATATGTGTCACCTGTCAGAATCGTATCTAGAAGTATAAGGGGTCCCATTTAATTCCAACTGCACACGTCCCACACCATTACAGAGCCTCCACCAGGTCGAATTGCGTGAACATAGGCTTGCAGTGCTGCAGTCTTTAGCTTGATGCAAAGATTCTGACTGCTTTTTTTATGTAGCACTGCCACATACTTGCAGCCTTCAGAATATCCCCATAACAGTAGGCCATGATTGATGTGGCTATTAAATATTGCATAATGCACTGTTATAAGGTATGGGTCAGCTAATACACCTTCTGTTCTCCTCAGAAGGTATATTACTGTACACACAAACTAAGTTGACACTCGGCGTGGTGGCTGAAGCGAGTGACAGTGGAGGCATCTCCCATTTACAGTCATTCCCATAAGCCACGGCGCCGAGTGTCAACTTACTTTCTGCAGACAGTACATCAGAGAGCTGGGAGCACACATACACTGTTTGTTCATTCATTATTAATTTGCTGTCAATCAGGAATCCCAGCAGTTTGATAGCCTCCATATTATCGGGGTATGCCACATTTGTAAGGCTGCATGTAAGATTTTGTTGTGTTATTTCTTCATTCGTTTTCATTTTATTGTTGAAGAACCATTGTTTGATGTTTTGTAAGATCACATTTGTTGTTTGCAGAGCTTGTGCAGCAGTTTTTGTTTTCGCAGATATTAACAGTGCACTGGCAAAAAATAAGTTAAAATCTATGTGAATGATCATTGCTCCGGTATGTCTGTACAAACAAAACACAGAAGGAAACATATACTGGAGACTGCCCAACCGAATGAACTGCTGGACAAGGAAATATGCATGTGTGGTTGGACATTTAAAAAAGTCAAATTCGTAATGTCCTGTTGGTGCCGAATTCACTGAAGACATGATACATGCACGGATTGGAGAAGGATAGAACTGTCTCTGTTATTTTCCTTGAGTTATTTAGTGAGATTACAGAATGCATAAATCTGGCAAATGAGTCAAGGATTATACACTTCAGAAAAGTTGCAGTAACATTTTCAGGGATCAGACCACCGCTATTGTCGCAGGTTCGAATCCTGCCTCGAGCACGGGTGTGTGTGATGTCCTTAGGTTAAATAGGTTTAAGTAGTTCTAGGGGACTGATGACCTCAGAAGTTAAGTCCCATAGTGCTCAGAGCCTTTTGAACCATTTTTTTAAACTAGTAAAGAGTATAGGAAGGTGTTTTGTACTGAGTGACTAAATCGGTCAAACAACACTTCGAAAATGTGCCTCTGTTTAATGGTTTCGTTCAAATTTAAATAAGAAACTCTCGTATTACAACGAGCCAATAATAGCAACCAAAGCATTAAGCCGTAAAAATCATATGCAAAACTTACGATAAAGATAGTGACATTTATAATAAGTATCCTTTACTTCCAAAGCAATTCGTATTTTCTCCTTGAGTTTCATTCTTCTACACATTTTTCTAACGCACACTGTGGACATTTTTATAAGCGGAGGTAAGTTTCTGGAAATTTCTTGTTTAGTTATTAGTGTAAGATCTACGATCTCTATTGGATTGGATTGGCTTTGTCAATAATGATTTTTAATTCTGTCATCAAATGCCCCCACTTTTGAAGTCAGTACTTTAATCTAAAAGGCCATGGATTCATGTCAGCAAATAACAAAACATTTTAAATTAATCAAATAAACTGGCTTGTTCTAGTGCGTAGTTCAGTTGCTTTGTTGTCTTTGGTTGTCGGTATTATTAAAATCCACTGCTCCGGTATGTCTTCATTTATTAAAATACAATCTCTGAAAAGCAGTTTGTTTGGAGGCGTACGAAAACCGGTGCTGTGTTCATCTAGGTTTGTTATTTTGAGTATGCGTATGGTGTCCATTGTCATGTAATCATATCGTGTTAAGAAGTTATTTGTGTGTTCGAAGTTTGGTTGCGCGTTGCGCGATTACTTGCTAGTTGCAAGCAGTTATTTTTATCGGTGTACTGCTACAAATTATTCGATTGTTGTAAAAGACGTCTCCAGGGCTATTACGAGTCATAACGTCTCAAAATTGATGAAAATACGTCCTCAAATAATCTCCCTTCATTGCCTCATACCATTATTATATATACTGTCTGATGTTTTGGATTCCGGGGGAGAAAAACCGGTAAATTAAATTTGTAATCATTTATTTGATGGTTGCAGGTGCATTAGTAACATCCAGTACCGGTATGTAATTTCACTGATAAAATAAAACCATTACCGTCACACCCCTCCAGTTCTGTAGGACTACGGTTTTGTTGAATACACATTTTTAATATTGAACTGTATTAATCATCCCTTTTATGTGTAATCATGCTTATTTCTAGACCTCGGTATATTTATTTTATTACGCATTTTATCGCAGTCATGTTTTACGTGAAGTTTCATTGCTCACATCGAAATAATTGTGACGCATTGGCATTATTTCACCTAAACCAAGTACGTAAAGATCTGTATTTACGAAAACCGGTACATGAAATGTGTAGCTATTGTAATTGGAATTGTGAATAAGTTTTGTTTTAATTGTAGCGTAAATCATTGGTAAGGTTGAAATATGGCATCCCGGCTAAGACACAAGTTGAAAATATGATCACTATTTTTTATTTACTTAAATTTGCCATATTTCGTGACAGTGCCTTTTCCGTTAGACATTTGCAAGGCGAAATTAGTCTTGGCTTCAGTTGTCTAAGTATGATTCTACAATGCATCATTGTCGGCTGCAGAAAAGACGTGGTTCAACGTGTTTCTCTCATTTTGGTGTTTCAAATACAGTTTCTTCAAATGTAGTTTCTTCTTTTTAGTTAATACAAAAATAATAGTAACATAATTCAAAATTATTTATGACGGCGACCTTCACATTGTTCTTCCGTCAACATACACCAAGAGTTAGCTGCCGACTAACTATAGTCAAAGACGACTCCAATGTCAAAGATATTTTACACAATTCACAAGTTTCCACTTGTAATCAGTCTCTTTGCTATTCTGCGATACATTTTCTAATAGTAATCAATATGCTTTTACTCTCAAAAACAGAAGTAAATTAACATATAATAAGACAAATTATAATAAATTCTGACAAAAATATAAGAAAACATTTACAATTCGGTATCAACAAATACGGTAAAAAAATAACATCTCCCAGATCCATTAAACTGCTCCCCAGGGCTTTTGTTGTTATGGACATATACAACAAAATCCCGACAACACTCAGTGATGGATCTGTATTACACAATTAGTACATTAATGATGCAGTCTGATAGCCTCTTCCAAATTTGGACTCTTTGAATCTGTGGACTTATTACTGGCTGTTGTTGCAATGATACTTCCCCATCAATCCCATACACAAAATTTTCAAGTAAAGAAATTATTTAACATGACAAATATACATGGTATAAAACATACATGAAAAATATTCTAACATACAGCATGCAGATTGAAAATAATAGAAAGGTAAAACTCATTTCCTAGAATAAGTTTTAATTTTTTTTTAAATATTAATGTTAATTTCATTATGCTTACATATTGTACAGTAAAAATGATATTGGACATATATAGTGTAATGTGTTTTTCTCTATATTTCCCTTTTATATATATATATTTTTTTAACATCTGATTTTTTTTTAATTTTTATATTTTTTTTATTAGTCATGGATTTTTTGTTTTTTGTATATTTTTTTTGCTTATGATTTCCTTTTTAAATTTTTTTACTTAGGTTTTTTTTATTTTGTATTTTTTTATGATTTTCTTCTTTTAGTACAGCTAAAGATACATCAGTATTATCTAAATTTTTTGCAATTATTTATGTACACTTTCCTCTCTACTACAATATTACTACAAGTTACATTCTTGTGAAGAGTACTTTTGCTCCCCACAACATCAGTATAAACAACAATAAACTGCTCATATATCATGAGGCTTTATCTAAAATTGGTTTTGAAACTTATACCTTTGCATGCATGTCCTCACATGCATGCCTTCACCCACAGGGAAGACTTAGCTTCCAAAAATTAGAAAAATTCAGAAATGCTCACTATGGAGACTTTTTTTTGTAAAAAAGTAAAAATAAATCTTTCTCTCATTCTTTGTTAGAACAGTGTTTTTCATCAGTTTCAATTAATATGTGACTTCAAATTATTAATTTATACATGCAAATATACACACTTCGTTGTACAGGCAGTTTTGTTCTAACAAGCGTATTGCAGTGGAGAACTTTTGTTTTAGATGATAATAGGTTATTTAAATTTTGAAATTATGATTTCTGTTTATACAGTTTTTAAGAGACAACATTCCTGAGACCAAATAATTTCTTTGACTTAGGATACACCAAAAGATAAGCATTAGGGTGTGGATTTTCTATGACTTCAACAGGCCCAATACAGATATCAACGAATTTTTTAATTTCTGAAGTTAACATTTTTGATTTTTCATGAGATTTGACCAGAACAAGATTCCCAATTTTAAAAGTGGTTAATCTTACCCTATTGTTATATCTTTTATTCCTATTTCCCCTTGTTTCCTCATAGTTCCCCTGACAATATCTTCTCTCTCTTGCATAGTTAAAGGTGGACATTTAGGAAATTCAATAAGTTCTGATATAAGATTTGGAGGTCTAATATTATACATAATCTCATATGGTGAAAATCCTGTGGAACTATGTTGTAGGCTATTCATAATATCTTCAAAATTTCGAATGTGCTCAAACCAGGTTGGATGCTTATGGCTGCAATAGTTTCTACAAAGTCTCCCAATTTCCCTCATATATCTTTCTGCAGGATTGGTGGACAGAGAATAAACAGATATAAGTATATGCTTCAATTTTTATCTTTCAATAAACTTTTTCCAAATTTTAGAGGTGAACTGTGAACCATTATTTGATAATATAGCTTTTGGTTTACCCACCTGTTCGAAATAATCTCTTTCAATTTTTATTATAATTTCATGGCTAGTAGCTTTTTTCACTGGATATAGTTTAATTAATTTTGAAAATACATCTACCATAACAAATATGTAACAGTAACCACCTTTACTCTTTGGTAACATTCCATATACGTCCACTGCGATAAGATCTAAAGGTTTTTCCGGAATAATGTTTTGCATCTCTCCACCACATCTTTGATTGCTCACTTTAACTCTCTGCCATTTGTCACAGGTTGCCAATTCTTTTCTTACCTTCTTTCCAATATTGTAAAAATAAACATTTTCTTGTATCTTTTGAATTGACTTCTGTATCCCACAATGACCGAAACTTTCATGTATGTAAATGATCAGCTTATCAGCATCTGCCTCTGACCAACACAGTTTCCAATTATCAGAATCTACATCTGTTCTCCGAAACAAAATCCCCTTATGCAATTTGTAAAATTTATCAAGTTTCTCATACCCCTTCTTGCCTAAACATTCTTTGATTAATTTCCAACTCTGATCTAAATTTTGATTTTTTCTAATTTTGTTACACATAGCTCTAATTGTTTTTTCATTTTCCACCCCTTTCAAGTATCTAATTTTAAATTGCTTTTCCTCCTCTTGTTCAAAAATCTCCTTTTCTCCCCCAATTGGTAAACTTGAAAGTGAATCAGCTACTACATTCTCAGAACCTTTTATGTGTTTGATTTCAAAGTCAAACTGTTGCAGTAAAATTGCCCATCTGGTCAATCTACTGTGGTATAATTTGCACTCTTGTAAGTAACTCAAAGCTTTGTGATCCGAAAATACTATGGTTTTATGTCCAACAAGGTAAATTCTAAATTTTGTAAAAGCCCAATGAATTGCCAAAAGTTCCTTCTCTGTGACTGTATAATTTTTCTCATGCTTGAGCAACATTCTGCTTGAAAATGCTATGGTACAATGTATCTTAACTCCATTCTTTACTCTTTCTTGAAATAACTCTGCTCCAAGCCCATAATTACTGCTATCCGTGTTCAAACAAAATGGAAAACTAAAATCAGGTCTGTGTAATAAGTGTTGCTTTCTCAACTCTTGGTTAATTTTATCAAACTCTTCCTGACAACTTTTATCCCAAACCCAAACAGTGTTTTTCTTAAGTAATTGGCTTAAACATGGTGCATTCAGACTCTGATCACTTATATGTTTTCGGTAATAACCGCATAACCCAAAGAACGACTTTAATTGTTTTTTAGTCTTACGAATAGGAATTTCTGAAATTGCTTTAATTTTTTCTGGATCTGCCAAAATTCCCTTGTCTGTGACAACATGACCCAAAAATTTCAATTCAGAAACTGCAAATTTACATTTCTCTAATTTCAATGTCATCCCCCCTTTTCTAAGTTTTTCACAAACTGACTTCAAAATCAAAAAATGTTCCTCCCAATTTTGCCCTGTAACCAAAATGTCATCTACATAAATTATCAGTTTAGACGCAAGTTCTTGCCCCAGTACATGATCCAAAGCTCTTATAAATTCAGAAACAGAAGAATTTAACCCAAATGGCACAACACAATATTGGTAACGGTAACTCTTACCATTGTACAAGAAAGCAGTATATTTTCTAGGATTAACCGAAAGTGGTACCTGATGAAAACCCGAAGTTAGATCCAAACTTGACATATATTTTAAATCCGTAAATTTATAGAGTAACTCATCAATATTTTCAGGATGGTCTATCTGTCTGAACAAAATTTTGTTTAAGTGTGTAGAGTCCAAAACCAATGTTACTCCACCATCTTTTTTCGAAACTACTACTAGAGGATTATTATATGCACTGATACTCCTTTCTATTATGTTACATCCTTCCATCTTTTTCAGCTCTTTCTCAACACCAGGTCTTTTTGATATTGCAATACTGTATGGTTTTATGAAAAATGGTTCATGAGGTTTTACCTGAAGCTCACACTGACAACCCTTTACCCTTCCAGGTATGTCACTGAAAACATCACTGTATTCCCACAGCAGATTTTCTAACTGTTGTTTTCGCTCCCCAGATAAATTTTGTGTTTCTGAAATTTTCAAATTTACTAAATTCCCAAATTCAACTTCATTGGTATCAAATCTATGAGTTTCAATATTCTCCAATCTTTTTTCTTTTAGTAAATTAATACTGTCAAAATTTCCATTACTCTGATCACCAAGTGTGTTCGCAAAATTTGTCTGAATGTACTCCCTTTCACTAGTTTCTACAAAAGTTTTTTTCCAACCCAATCAAATGCTGTATTTGCTTCTACTATCCAATTCATACCCAAAAGAAAATCCTCATTAAATTCCTGAATTACGAAACATCCATGTGTGAACAACTTGCCTCCAATTAAAAATGTCACTAAAGCCTGGCTTTTTACCAATTTACTGCTCTTCCCAGTAGCACCTTTTATCTTTACCCCAACAACTGGCATTTCAACATAATCTTTCCCCACTTTCAATTTCTTGCTTAACCTTTCAGATATTCCCGAGATCTCACTTCCTGTATCAATTAAACATTTACCAATCCATGACCCAATTTGAACTTTTATATAGGGACTGCAAAATTGATCACTTTTCTCAGAACCTGTATCCTCATGTAATAAATCACTTTCAATTTCCCCAAACCTATACTTATCAGAATCATATGGCATATCATTACATGTATTATTTGTCACAGTTATAAAATTTGCACAAGACACAAAATTGTCATGAGTACTCTCTATTATCTCAAATAGCCAAGAATTTTCATCCAAATCACATTGTATACTATTGAAGTACTTATCCTTCAGCTTTTCAAAAATAAAATATCTCATCTTTTTCCACCACTCAGGACATACAGTTTCACATACATTAATAAGCATCTTTCTAAAGTTCTTGTCAAAAGAAATAGTTTCACTGTTGAGCCATATATTCATAAGAAATGTGTGTGTATCATTAGTATCTGTAAAAGTTTCACTTAGGTTAAAGTTATACATGTGTCATTGTCATTTGTGTAGTCAGATTCTTTATCAACAACATCAAAATTCACACTTTCACATACATCCAGCTTGTGAGCTTTATTCATCCTGGTAACATCCCTCGGAATTTCTATAATATTCTCACTATTTAATCCATTTTCAACCATGTATATACCCAATTCCCTATTTAAACTAATGAAATACCTTTCCTCAACATCATCATCAATACCATTACCATCATTATCAACTTTATCAACAACATCATTATCATTACACATATTCAGGTCATACACATTCAAATTATTCCCCAAAATATTATTTCCCCTTTCTAAAGTTACCAGATCCCTTTCACCAACATTTTCATTCTCACAGCATGCATTCTCTCTTTCATTCACACACATCTCTGAACTACTACAAATTACATCATCTGACAAAGTGTTGTTCTTTTCTGCCCGAGTGTAAAACTCTGTTAAATTAAATGAATCACAATTACTTTTATCTACTGTATGTTCTTGTGTACTGAAAATTTTATCTTTATCAATATTATTTTCCTCTTGAAATTTTTTCAATAAGTAACAACTAATAACCTCATGTGATAGCTTAGGTTTGGAACTGTCATGTTTGGGTTTATGATAGTCACATCCATTGGTCCTTTCATCATGCTCACCTTCTGCCACAACCTTGCGGACCTTCAAGGGGGCGTCTACTCGTTTTTTATTTCCGGTTCCTGTATGAACTGGTGATTGTGGTTCTGCCAATGTCTCTGATCAACATTTCTGGTTGGTTGGTTTCGGGGAAGGGGACCAGCCAGCGAGGTCAACGGTCTCATCGGATTAGGGAAGGAATTCGGCCGTGCCCTTTCAGAGGAACCATTCCGGCATTTGCCTGGAGTGATTTAGGGAAATCACGGAAAACCTAAATCAGGATGGCCGGACGCGGGATTGAACCGCCGTCCTCCCGAATGCGAGTCCAGTGTCTAACCACTGCGCCACCTCGCTCGGTTCAACATTTCTGATCCCATTCCTATGCCAAACATTACCTGATTGTTGGTAGTTCCTATTGTACGGACCTCTATCAAAATTTCTGTGATTTTGATCCCTAAAGTGTTCTCTATTTTGTTGATTATTAATGTGAAAATGTTGTTCTTGTTTTGGATAAAATTTATGGTCCTTCTTTTCAAAATTGTTATATCCCCCTGAATTTTGACTGACGCCATGATAATTGTTTTGTTCCCTTTTTTGAAAGTTGTCATTTCCCCAATTTTGACCTTTACCTTTCTGAGTAAACCCATCAGGACAATGAACTGAACTCAACTGCATTGCTGATGGCAATCTTCTCTTTAAGGTATCAATTTTGATCAAGTCATCCAAAGGTTTTGTTAAATGAATAAGTTTTTGAAGTTCACTTTTGCAAAATTGTTTCATGCTCCCATCTGATTCTCTATAGTTTCGCCCATTCAAAAATTCACTTTTGATTCTAGTTTGTTTAAGATCACCCCAAAATTTTTCCAGAGTTACAATCTGGTTTGCCCAAGTCAAAGCTTCCCCTTCTAAGAATTTTTTCACAAATTTAATTTTTATTTCATCTGGTGAGTGAGGTAAAAAACAATCCTTACAATACAGCATAAAATCAACAGGATGTAAGGGTCCATCTACCGAAAAGTGCTTCAGTGGAATATTAGATACAAGATTACATGTGTTGACATTGTAATTTTTGCTTTGAAATTCAATGTTAAAACTTTCAATTTTTTCGCTAAGTTCTTTGACAGATTTTTTGTTTTCTAAATCATTGCATTCTACTTTTTCTTCTAGAGTAACCAAACGATTGTCAAACTTTTTGTATTCTCATCCAAATTTTTTATATCCCCTTTTATCTCATTAAAATACATTAAATTTCGTTCCCTATCTACCAGTAAGTCATTTTTTACAGTATTAATTTCACCGCTCAATTTAGCATCAATTTCATTTACTTTTGCTTCCACAGATTCAATTTTTTCCTCAACACTGCCAACTCTGTTCGATAGCTCACCCACTTGGGTATTGACTGCTTGGACTTGCAACAAAATGTTATCAATTTTTTCATCCCAGTAAGTCTTATTGTCGTCAACTGATTGTTTAATTTCTTTCGTGAAATTTACAAGAAAACTTTTTAAATCAAATTGATCGGTTCTTTCTCTTTGATTTGACCTGTCCTGATGTTCGAAGTCTATTAAATTACTACTTTCTACTTTAGGCACAATACTCTCGAAAAACTCGTAAGTCATTGTGAAGAACAAAAATTTATACACAACAATATAAAACAAGATAAAAATATTGTATTAACAAAATACGAGGTTTTCGTGACTTATCTGGAACACTCTTCTACTGTTGCAAAACCACGTTTTCCATCCATGTGATTGTTGACCAAAATTCTTGAAGTATTTTCTTCTGTCGAAAATTATATTTTTTGCCGAAACATTTCTTCTCCAAAACTTTTACTTCCCGATGAACACAAACACTGTAACACACATTCTGAAGAAACAGGTATTAACACACAAAACTGTTCTTCCTCGTAGCACTGTTGAAAATCTCGTGAACACAATATCCCGGCTACAGTCCCCAGTTGAAATATGGCATCCCGGCTAAGACACAAGTTGAAAATATGATCACTATTTTTTATTTACTTAAATTTGCCATATTTCGTGACAGTACCTTTTCCGTTAGACGTTTGCAAGGCGATATTAGTCTAGGCTTCAGTTGTCTAAGTATGATTCCACAATGCATCGTTGTCAGCTGCAGAAAAGACGTGGTTCAACGTGTTTCTCTCATTTTGGTGTTTCAAATACAGTTTCTTCAAATGTAGTTTCTTCTTTTTAGTTAATACAAAAATAATAGTAATATAATTCAAAATTATTTATGACGGCGACCTTTACATTGTTCTTCCGTCAACACACACCAAAACAATAGTCAAAGACGACTCCAACGTCAAAGATATTTTACACAATTCACAAGTTTCCACTCGTAATCAGTCTCTTTGCTATTCTTCGATACATCATAACAGTAGCGACACTTCTCCTCGATTTTGTTGCCTACAGCGCCAGCAGCGCCCCAAGAGGACAGGCGTCTAAAGCTAGCGAAATGAGGGATGCTCAACTACCGGACCTACCGATAGATGGCTCTACCAGCTGATTACTGTCGTCTGTATTGCCCGCCATATTCAAATTTGGCAAGAAGTTTCTCTCGGTCTGTACGGTGTATAAGGAATTATGGATTATCGAAATGGTGATTTCTTGTTCCGCTTTCAGTTGTACGAAGCGGTGGAGTAAGGAGAGTGACTTACCATTTCACAGGTAATAGGACTACCGATGCAATGCGATAAAAATACAGACTTAGTGCGTTTGCTAATTCGATGTTTTTGACCAGGTTTCCTCTAAAGCACCCAGAGCTACTAAAGACGTGGATTACTTCCGTGAAGCGGAAAGATTTTAATCCTACGTCTTGCAGTTACTTTGCGGAAACCATTTCCGACAAGATGATTACGTAGTGAGCCCTGGAACGTGGAAGAAACGTCTCAAACCCGAAGCAGTGCCATCAGTTTTTGACTTTCCGGCACATTTGATGCCACCAAATAAACAGCCACGACGACATGTTGTTAGGATTTTGAGTGACAATGATGATTCTCCATTTGAGGTAGCTAATTAATTTCCTTGCTATGTGTGTGCTTTTTACTTTTGTGAATTTATTTCGTACGCTACATAGGTCTAAGCAATGTTGTAATACAGGTCCATATTTTTGTTTTTGGCGTTCTGTCATGGAATCTGTGCTCGATTTGCCCATTGCAGACGTTACTGATTGCGTGGAGAATGTTGTCAATGAAAATTCTTCCGTGGAAAGCATGTCCCACTTATCCAATGCAGAAGCTGCGAATTGTGTCGAAAACGTTAGTATAAGGATGTTTTCACACCCCCATAGTTTTCTTATAATATTTTTTCATCAAGCCTTGAGTTATTTCAATCATATATAACGAAATTATTTCTTTATTTCAGAATGCAGTTGGTTCTTCAGTAATTGATTGTGGTATACAGTCGAAAGTAGAAATGGAAGACATGGCGACCGAAACTCGCATTATTTTTATTTTTTTTCCCCTCAGACATTGTGCACGAATTAAAACGTAAACTGAAGTGCGTCCGTGAAAAACTTCGAAGAAGAAAGTGTTTTCCATGGATGACATCATAAGTTCATTGAAGGAGAAGGGGCATCTTCCTGAGAAGTTACATAACTTCCTCAATCATCAGAAAGGAACACAAGTGGAATTAGTGTGCAATGTAGTGAACACCTCTCTCTCGTCGAAGAGTAATAGATACACAACAAATGTGAAAATGTTTGCTATGACTGTTTACTTTTATTCACCAGCAGCATATGAATACCTGCAAAAATTAGTGCCTCTGCCCCATACATCATTGATTTCCAAATGGGTGGCAAGTGTAGAGGGTCGACAGAAGCGTCCGATCCCACGCGTCGGCTTTGACCCGTGACGTAAGGGTGTTGTCGTGTGTGACGTCATGACGGCGCGGAGTTTGGTTTGAGTGTGGCTGTCTCCAGTTCTGTTTTATCATATTTTATTTACTTTTCTGATCTGTTCGTTCTATCCCGTGAGATTTTTTTTTTAAGACAAAAAACACTAATCTGCTACTGAAGCATCTTTATCTTCTATGGGTTGCAGGGTTACGACCCCTGGGGAGGTGGGTGGGTATTCATGCATGGCTGTCTTCACTTACACGTTGTAGCTACGCAAGGCGTCTAAATTTGTTTATATTTAGTTTTCCCCCCACCCAAAACACCCCATTTCCCGCGCTTGTCCCGTTAGTGTCATTAGGCTTCTTGTGGAAAGTGTGTGTGTTTGTTTTTCGATGTATTTTCGTCCTCACAATGTGTACATAACGCTACGGTATATTGATAAGTTTCACTTATGGACCGTCTGACAGCAACTGAATAAAACACAATCTTAGTGCCATACGCGGTTCGCCTTTATTTTCTGCAAGGCATCATCAGTGGCAGGTTGCGTGGACAGTTTCTTACATATTACGCTCCTGTTGCATTTTTGGTGTTGTTCTTCTTCCTATGAGCGCCAATTTGCTGTTTTTTCCACATTCCACAGCACTATGCACTGAACGCTTGTTTTAACATAACGACTTTATATGCGCCATATTGGAATCGTGGTTTATGGTCGTTTCCGCCATATTTGTGACGTCATGGGTCAAAGCAGACGGGCGGGATCGGACGCTTCCGTATTTCCGTGCCTCAGTCAAAAGAAGTAATAGAGGCATCTGAGGCTCTGGTTTTCATGCTTGTCTCTATTAAAGGCAAATTTAAATGCCCGATTGCATATTTCTTTATCAATGGTGAACAGGCATATAATCAAGCCACACTGATAAAATCTGCTTTAGAGAGGCTGCATAGTTCTGGCACTATGGTTTGGTGTGTTACATGTGATGGCTTTAAGGTAAATATAAGCACTTTACGTTCGCTTGGCTGTACTTTAAATTTTTCCAAGGGTGATTTTAAAAGCTACTTTCCTCATCCTGTGGAAAAATACAATGTTTATTGTATCTTGGGCATGTGTCATATGATTAAGTTTGCCAGAAATGCTCTAGCAGAAGTATCTGCTATTGAGTCTCCAACTGTCATTATTAGATGGCATTTCATTGAGAAATTGAACAAGGTACAACAAGAAGAAGGTATGACATTTGCCAACAAACTATCAGGACAACGTATAAGTAATGTAAATAGAAAAATGAATGTTTCATTAGCTGCACAGACTTTTGAGTTCTAGCGTGGCAGATAGTATATAGTTTTTGAGGAGGGTTGGTGATCCAAATTTTAAAGGAAGTGAAGCAATAGTAGAATTTTTGTATTATATTAATAGGATTTTTGATATTCTGAACTCCAGAAATCCATTACACAAAGGGTATAAGAGCCCCCTGAGACTTGACAACAAATATTATTGGCTTGGTATTTTCAGACACACTGAAAATTATATCAAAAGCTTAAAAATCATTGGTGTTCCATTGCTGCTCCATGCGAGAAATACTTTTGCTTTTGGGATAATTTTCAATATCCAATCAGTCAGGCACATAGCTCTGGCAATTATGCTTCGTGTTGAATCTCCTCTGAAGTATTTTCTAACTTATAAACTGTCACAAAACCACATAGAGCTTTTTTTTCCAGCATTCAGTCCAGAGGTGGTTGGAACAACATTGCAAATGCATACCAGTTCAAATGTGCCATGAGAAAGTTGCTCTTGAGTAACAGTGTCACTGCAATGAATGGGAATTGCTCACATTTTAATGTGTGTTGTTTACCACCTGTTTATGATTTTCATGCAAGAAAGCATGTAGTTCAAAATGGTTGAAATGGCTCTGAGCACTATGGGACTTAACATCTATGGTCATCAGTCTCCTGAACTTAGAACTACTTAAACCTAACTAACCTAAGGACATCACACAACACCCAGTCATCACGAGGCAGAGAAAATCCCTGACCCCGCCGGGAATCGAACCCGGGAACCTGGGCGCGGGAAGCGAGAACGCTACCGCACGACTACGAGCTGCGGACAAAGCATGTAGTAGAAAGTGATGAAAGTGCTGCAGGAAATGAAGTAGAGAAGTGGTGTGCAATTCTTGATGATAAGATTAAGTTCTCATTTTTCAAGCAAAACATACTTTATTATATTGCAGGGTATGTGTCATTGCACCTTTCAAGGCAGATCACATGCAAAGACTGTCTTCACATACTGAAGCCATCAGTAGTTAAATCTCCATTAGAATGTATTTATCTCTTTGCTTTTCCCAATATGGCCAATAAAAATGCATTTGTAAATTTTGTTAACTGGGGAAAACTGGTTAAAACAAGTGACTGCGTGTACTCTGTTGTAGAATACTCAGAAACTGTTTCAGATGTTTGTGATTGCTGGGGATATGCGACAGAAATATATACAGGCCAAGATTTTGCATTGTGTTAAAATTAAATTTGTAGATTACCCATCTCCTGCTCCTGCTCTTGGTCATGATTACCATTATGAAATTGGGATTGAGGACTTACATCAGACTAAACTTGTTTGTAAGATTGCCCTGTACTCCTGTACACACTTAAAAACATATGGAAAAAAAGCCTGCTGAGAAAATTTTAAACAACAAATCAAGTATAAGGCAGAAGTCAAATAAACTCATATTGTTTAATCATTTATAGTGCTCAAATTGGAAAAGATTATGTATTGGTACATTTCATGCAGATGGGTGTGACATTTTGACAGATTTTTAAAAATATTTTGTCCATAGATTTGTTGTTGTATAATGATGAACTTCAAAGGATGAATCACATTGAAGTAAAATTAACTCTTTACATCCTGTGTAGATATTGTAACAAAATTATAATTGTTTATTATATAAGCTTATTTTGAGATGTTTGGTGTTACAAAACATGCACTTGCATTAAAAACAGGTGATTTGTGTGAAATTAATGGAAAAAAAAGTTCTGAGACTTATTTGACAGATAGCTTTCAGTGTGAGAAAATATTTCCCGCAATAACTATGTTAACTTGATTTTTCACTTTAAGAAAACAGTTTTATCACAGAATGGGTGTGATCTAATGGAGTATGCAGTGGCCCTGTGTTTCAAACAGTAATGTTTGTGGATACTCTGCAACATAAGAGCAATAAAATTGTTACTCTCTTAATTCTTGTTTTAATACTTCCTAGAATGAACACATTATTTCAATTGATCGTGAGCATTCTTATTACTTTAGAACCATTCTAGAATAAGGGGGCCTGATTCAGGCAAAACCTAATTTTCTGAATTTTGTCTTTATTTTGCAAGGAGGTCTTTCTATTATATTTTCCTGTGTTGAAGGAGGGGGGAGGTGAAGAGAATGCAAATAATCATATAGAATTATCTCTCTAGCACTACAAAGTACTGAATGCAGTGATTACAGTTACACTTGGAAATCTAGGAAATTTCAAAAAATGGTTCAAATGGCTCTGAGCACTATGGGACTTAACATCTATGGTCATTAGTCCCCTAGAACTTAGAACTACTTAAACCTAACTAACCTAAGGACATCACACAACACCCAGTCATCACGAGGCAGAGAAAATCCCTGACCCTGCCGGGAACCGAACCCGGGCGCGGGAAGCGAGAACGCTACCACACGACCATAAGCTGCGGATTAGGAAATTTCAGTATTCATGTTACATGCCTAATTTTCATCAACATTTACCTTAATTATACAGTTACACTTTTTGCTGATTTGAACTGTGTACTACATGTTAAAAAGATTTTGTTTGGTCATAGTAATAACAGCATCTTACTTCACAGAAATTATGTAACAATGGTTACACTTTTTGCAAGTTAACTTCAACATAAACCATTTAGTTTTCCATTAAGAGTGAAAGCAGTTGCTCGAGTCACGTAAAGAACAAAGTTTCCCATAAGGAACTAAGGTATTTTACGTTTGAGTTATTGCAGAGCCATAGTATTGTGATCTTCATATTTCTATTTAAAAAAGTTTGTAACTCAAATTCACAGACATTTTGGAATCTGTACATACATGTGTGTAACAAGGTACTTTTCATGTGTCATGTGGAACCTATAATTTTCTGGTTTAAATATAATTTATTTCATGAATTACCTTTAATACCAACAATGTCTGAATGCAATATTTACCATTTAGAAGAAGAAATATTAGTGTACAGAATAACAAACCTCATGAAAAATGCGAGAGATTGTGATGTACAGAACCTGGAATGGCTCTTTATCAAGAGCAGGTAAAAAGAAGGCTTCTATTAAATGTTCAACGAAACCAGTCAGTACCTCTTAATTCACCATAGAGGTGATACAGTAATAAAAGAATTTACTTTTTTCAGAATTTCTGCAAAGTATTAAAAGTGTGAAGACCTATTCAATAAGTATTTGCTTTACCAATAACCTGTAGTACAAGCACACGTATAACCAGGTAATTAAGGGAGTCAAGACTTATGTTAAAATTAAAGATACTGACTGGTATTACTTGCTCACAAAACATTGTAGTTGCTGTACAGTTTATGCTGTAAGTGGTGTACCCAATGTGATTCCTGGAGGACATAATATTCTGTTATCCTATGGGAATGCACTGCCACCACACCTATTGAAAGTAAGTCTTGCTGTGGAATAGTTGTATCAGACGTCTGTACCAGAAAACAAATCTCCACTGTGACACCCTCATGTTCTTGGTATGCTATTAGGTAAGTCTTTCCGCTCCCGAGATTGGAATGACTCCTTACCCTCTCCCTTAAAACCCACATCCTTTCGTCTTTCCCTCTCCTTCCCTCTTTCCTGATGAGGCAACAGTTTGTTGTGAAAGCTTGAAGTTTTTGTGTATGTTTGTGTTTGTTAGTGTGTCTATCGACCTGCCAGCGGTTTCGTTTGGTAAGTCACATCATCTTTGTTTTTAGATATATTTTTCCCACATGGAATGTTTCCCTCTGAGAAAATGATGTTCTTAAGAGGAGCAAGCTTTACAGCAGCATATGCTGTTAAAAGCATAGTGAGATTTTCTTTTCCATCATTTCCAACATTGTACACAACTTTCTTGCAGTTTTATTTTATCACATTTTTCCCGTAAGAATGGAGAGAGAGAGAGAGAGAGAGAGAGAGAGAGAGAGAGAGAGAGAGAGAGAGAGAGAAATTAAGTGAGGTTTCATAAGAACTGAAAACCCTACTTGTGTCATTTGTTATTTTCAAAATGTTACTCTTTCCAAATGCTATTCTATTTCTTCAAACCAACTCTGAATTTCTCAGGTTATTACATATTATTTACTGTACATTGTCCAGCAATACTTCTGTTGTTACTGGATAGTTTTCAGCCCGCATCTCGTGGTCGTGCTGTACCGTTCTCGCTTCCCGCGCCCGGGTTCCCGGGTTCGATTCCCGGCGAGGTCAGGGATTTTCTCTGCCTCGTGATGGCTGGGTGTTGTGTGCTGTCCTTAGGTTAGTTAGGTTTAAGTAGTTCTAAGTTCTAGGGGACTTATGACCACAGCAGTTGAGTCCCATAGTGCTCAGAGCCATTTGAACCATTTTGATAGTTTGCAATTTGGCACTACCTTTGTACCACTGGTACTGGCTAGTGTACTTTTGCAGATAAGAAAATCGATTGGACTAGAATGTCCTGTCAGTATAGGGCAAATTCAGACAATATGGAACTTTTTACACTAAATTTGCAATATAATGTCACCCTTGTCTCACACAGATTGTAGCAGCCATTGGGGTGCCTGTCTGGCCAGCTTCTGCAGGTTTCGCTTTCAGGTTTGTTTTTTGCTTGGGCCGTATCACGACAATCAGTCATTCCAGTGATTGACACCATGTCAAAGACTGGAACCAAGATTCACAGAAATTAAATTCCATGGTTGTAATTCATAGTGTAATTAATTTTGCTCACTGACATGTTTTGAATTCAATTTTAAAATAAAACCATGGTACCAGTCATTATTTGGGTGTCAGACTGGAAAAAATGGTTCAAATGGCTCTGAGCACTATGGGACTTAACATCTGTGGTCATCAGTTCCCTAGAACTTAGAACTATTTAAACCTAACTAACCTAAGGACATCACACACTTCCATGCCCGAGGTAGGATTCGAACCTGCGACCGTAGCAGTCGCGCGGTTCCGGACTGAGCACCTAGAACCACGTCAGACTGGAAAATTACAGTTTTTAGACAGCCCAACCTTAAAATTAACAGCTGTGATCGATGTTATTTTCAACAAGTTCCTTCACTTCCTACATCATCATGGGTCAGTCCAATGTAATATTATTACTACACTTAACTTCCAAATGATACCAGTTATGCATTTAAGAGGAGCCTTAACGTTGGCCTTTGTGTTTCGTCTCATTTAAATGTATTTCTTGTCTCGTATCAAAGACTGAAGCACTGTCAAAAACTGGTGGTTCTACCTTATCACTCAGTTAAAATACACTGTGTCATGTACAGGCGTTAATAAAATCATGGCATTTAAATTTCTGATCAAAGAGAGAGCCAAATTCGTAAGTTCATGTTGCAATTACAGTGTCAGCATATATGCAGATCGGTAATGCATCACTTCAGATAAAGAAAAATAACAGTTTTTCCGTTTATAACTAAGTAATACTTTAATAGTTCAGTTGTAATTTCTGTTGTCAGTCAACTTTTTTTCAAGAGACATCTTCACTGTTTTCCACACTTGATTTTCCTAATTATACCTGCAGTTAAAAGCTTTGGCAACCAAGGTAATTTGTTGAGATCCATTGAATCTTAAATAGTATTTTAAAACGGGCAAATAAGTAAAGCGCTCATAAAATTAATAGTAAACAATTTATAGGCCAGCTTGTTAAACTTCCAAAACACACTCGAATTTAGGAATTTCATAGCAGAACTGTCACTGTTTTTTCTCGCTAGATTAGAAACACTTCATTATGTTGATGTGTAGATATCTAGAACATCCAATATAAAAGACTTATCAGGGCGCAGAACGAAAAACATTTTCATCCGTGTTTTGACACTTCGTTTCTCGGTTCTCGCCAAATTCAGATATGGCGGACCACACTCTATGATATGATCTTTGGCCGGCACGCGCTAGAGCCATCTATCGGTAGGTCCGGTAGTTGAGCATCCCTCATTTCGCTAGCTTTAGACGCCTGTCCCAAGAGGCTGCTGCGTTACACTGTGAATTCGCCGCGATCGTGAAAGAGAATAGTGGTTGTTTATTTCGATTTATACAATGGCTTTTACTGGCGTCGCGTTTGTAGCGCAATAAATTGCACTAACAACAGGAAGAAGACACCACAGCTGTCTTTTTTTTAGGTTTCCTAAGGATCCTGAGAGGTATATACCATCATGTTACTAAACTGTATCGTCAGGATTCACTTGCAAACTATATGTGTATAAATGATGAATGTTTCGTTTTAGGAGCAGAAAATGGCTTGTTAATAGCAGGCGAGAAGGCCTCATTAAGAAAGAACCAGTGTACCTGTATAATAATATTAGGTTTTGTTCGCCACATTTCGAACAAAACCAGTTCATGAACGCAGACAACAACAGACTCGTGTGGAATGCAGTACCCACACTGTTTGACATTCCAAATAAGCCACCTCAGCTGACGATGAAGAGGAAACTGCCACAAAGATTCGACAGTCAATCTAAAGCAGTAAAACAGTCCTATGACACAGAAGCAGCCGGTTCAACTCTGCATGTATCAGTGCCAGATTCGTGTGAATCGTCAACACAATTTGCTTTGACGATGAAGTGGTTAGATTAAGTGCAGCTGTTCGTGTCTTACAAAAGCGTGTGAAGTGTCAGAATGTGCAAATCGCTAGACTTTGAGCGAAACTATTACGGGACAAGGAAAGTGCCTACAGACAGCGACAGAAACTGTATCAGAAGGAGCAAGTGAACAAGGACAAACGAATGTTAAAGACTGTAGGACCCCGATATTTAAAAAAAGTGCCCTTGACTTGTTGGTAAGCCAGATTACCATGCCATTGAGAGAAAAACGTGCTGCAAGATGGAAAGACGAAAATAATCTGTTTCCTCTAAATTTATTATATTACAGCACTCAGGCATACAGGTTTTTGTCAGAATGTTTTATGCTTCCATCAGTGCGTACATTACAAAGGTATGTGGAAGGCATACAAATAAAATGTGGGATAAGTGACTATATATTCCATCTTTTAAAGCAAAAGGTGCAACATTTTTCTTATATTGATAAACTTGTGAATATGTCATTGGATGAAATGTCTCTAATGGCAAATTTGACATATGAGGCACAGTTAAAATTGCGAACAGTGTGTTGGTGATAATGATTAGTGGCATTTTTTCATGTTTCAAACAACCATTGCTGTACTGTTTTTGTAAAGGAACAGTGGGAGCTATGCATTTGACTGCTATATTTTATGAAGTACTCAAGACACTTAAGGAAATTGGCTTGGTTGTAAAGACCTGTGTGACTGATCAGGGTTCAAATTTTGTGGGCTGTAGAAAGAGACTGGGAATTACACAAGACAATCCAAGTTTGGTATATGAGGAGCAGAAGATCTATTTCTTCTATGATACCCCACGTTTGTTTAAGAGCATCAGAAACAACCTATTTAGGTATGGCATAATTCATACATCAAATGATGGTTTGGTTGGTACTGCTTCTTGGAAGGACATTTCTCAGCTCTATTCAAATGACTTGCACAGGAAATACAAGTTAGCTCCGAAGCTGACTAAAAAAGCTGTCAAACTGCCAGCTTTTTCAAAAATGAAAGTGGGTGCTGCAGTTCGTGTGTTACGCCACACAGTGGCAGCTGGTATTGACACACTTGTATTTTGTGGTAGTATGCCATTATCTGCAACTGGCACTTCAGACTTTTGTCAGAAAGTTAATGACATTTTTGATTTCTTTAATACATACAGTGTGAAAGGGCCTGTGCATCTAAGAAACTGTATTAGGAGTGATTCAGAGCATCTGGATGTTCTACATGTGATGAAGCCATGGATTCACTCTTGGAAATTTGTAGGCTCTGATGGAAAAGATTACTCCCTGAGGATAAAATGTGTAAAGGGGCTTCTAAGCAATATATGTGCTTTGGAAATGCTTGCTTTCGAGGTACTGACTGGAACAAAATTGTACTTATTCTCACGTAAAATTAACCAAGACACATTGGAAAACTTTTTTTCAACTATGAGGCAGAGAGGTGGTTTTTGCAGCAACCCATTTCCAAGGCAGTTTTGTGCTGCATTTAACAGCTGTACACTAAGCAAACTGATAAATTCCTCTAATGTGGCAAGCAGTAATTGTGAAGGAATTGACTGGGGTCAGGCAATACTGGACATGAAATCTGCTCAAACATTAAAGGTCTCTCAGTTGTTATGCAGTAGTGATACACGTTCTGCAACAAAGCTACCAAATGTGGAAGTTCCAGCAGACCTTGAAGAACAAAACAGTATGAGATATGTGTTTGGTTACATGTTGAAGAAACTTTTTTCTTTACATAATTGTGTCAAGTGCAGGAATCTACTTGTAGACAACAGCCAGGACTTAGATGCAAATGACAAATTTTATTGCCATTTCAAAAGTTACGAAGACAATTTTGAAGCTTGGTTATTTGCAGTGAAAATATTTGTTTATTTTTGAGGGATTGTGAAAATCAGATGGCATCAGTTTTTGATTAACATTCTCACAAGAAAAACTGTGGTGAATTATATGTAAACTTGTTGCTGGCTGTCCCAAGTTTTCCCCCTGGATGTTGTGAAGAAACTAAGCTGCTGTTAATCAAGATATTTGTTAAAGTGAGACTTGTTTACCGGCTCAAATATTGGAATCAAGACTTAGTTTCTAACAACAAGAAAGCAAATAAGAAACTGAAGTAGTTGGCTCATTTGGGCTGCTGATTTCTTTGGTATGTATTTCGTTCACTTCTGTTGTTAGTCACCTAATTTTCCTTGCTTCTTTCGTGTGATGACATTATTTTGTCAGCACCTTGTGCACTGACTGATTGATTGAAAATTATTCAAATATTTGGTTTTTCTTGAAATGTAGTGTAATCAGCTCATTATAATGTTTTTAGCATATTTCTCCCGCTATTTTGCAGTTGCTTGTGTCACTTAGAATAATATAAAGATGAAGGTCGTACTTGTGGCAACGGGCGAAAATGACAAACGCAGTAGGCCTACAGTACGATAAACGAGCTGTCGGTCGTTTTTGCATGTAGAGGTACATGTATGTGCTTCCTACATGTGAATCTGTGTGTTTATAATCTTTTGATATCAATGTGGTAAGCTGCAATTCTGTCCAATGTCAAAAGTGTTTCTTCACGAATGTGTTGTAGCTTGCCACTCTATTCATGATTTTTGTCCTTACTTGCGCTTTTTTTAGAATCATTTTTAGTAACATATATGCCTTCTGGTACCACACAAACCCTTGGAGCCAAGAAAATAACTCAAATAATTCGGAAATGAAGAAGGAAATGGATCCAAACAAACATTATGCTTACGACGCGTCTGACGTTCACCTTACCTGCCACTTGGAGCGCTAGTGTCGCTCCATCTGTCAAACGGCAACAATTTTTACAGCAGTGAGTGTCGCGACTGTTATATTAGACTGTGGATACATTTTCTAATAGTAATCAATATGCTTTTACTCTCAAAAACAGAAGTAAATTAACATATAATAAGACAAATTATAATAAATTCTGACAAAAATACAAGAAAACATTTACAATTCGGTATCGACAAATACGGTAAAAAAATAACATCTCCCAGATCCATTACAAGGTCTTGGTAGCATAACTATGACTGTGTAGCTAATATCTAAACCCCAGAAAGCACCAAGCTGGTATTCCGAAGGGGGTGTGGAATCTGAGAAACAACCAGTATTCAAGAATATTGCTATCAAAAAGATGTTTTTGGGAGTTAATTTGACAAACTTAACCACGATAGCCTCATGATACTTATTCAGGAAACTGGACTAAGCAATAAATGCTTGTGTGTGAAAAAATAAACGTGTTTGGAGTCCAGTGAACAACATGAGCCATAGGTAGCCTATATGAAATGTGATGTGATATGGCATCTAGGATATTTCGTTTGTTTCAGTGAAATATTTTGAGTGTGTGTTTTGATCATAATATGAAGTTTATTTTTTGTGGCTGGTAGCTTAGACTGTATTGTTTGCTAGGTGTACTTTAAGTCTAGGCCTACTGGAGATTGTGTTCGACTGGGGGAATGCTTGTGACATACAAGATGTATATATGTGTTCATTTACATTGACAGGCTGATCTGTAGACTGGTGTAAACATATATCTAGGATAGGTTGGGTTGGTAGGTCATTCCATAGATACATTTAAGTACCTATGTGTGGCTCCATTTTCGAATTGGGGTCTGGTATTTTCAAGTTTTTAATATATTTGAAGGACTAATAGAAAGAACATCCTGGGCCCAAAACTACCTTTTCTCACAGAGATCCTGTTAGTCCCTAGCATTTTATTTCGCTAACATTTACGTGTTATTAGTTAGGTGAGCAGTTGATCAGTTCTGTGTCTTATATCTCCACCACGTTAAGGGTGTTGTCGTTCATAAGCTTGGTATCACATTTTTAACTAATCCTGTTTTTGGCATTTCAAAGATTGATTTGGACACAACAGTTCATAACCAGTTCTTTGTCTTGCCTTTCTCCAACCAGTCAGTTATAGAGAGGTCTGTGGTTTAACATGAACCCTAAAAACAGTGCAGTTTTTATATTAACAGATTGTTGCCAGAGGTTAAAGAGTGATAAATGACAGAAGAAAGGGGTTGTGACATTTTGAAAACTTAAAGTAAGTGCAATTTTAGGGTATGCCTTCTTGGTCACTGTCCACGTTCTCAGACTAACATGTAAAAATCATTTTATGTACTGTGATATCATGTCTTAGAGTTCAAGTTTGTTGTCTAGATAACAATAGGGGGAACAATCTTACACGTGAGGTGACATCAGTGCAAGAATCCAAATATTAAACAATGAAGTTATTAAGGAATTGTTTTATAAAGAAACAGTATGGCTGGTCACTACTGATAGTCAAGTAAGCAAGATCCCAGGAGGCCCTACTGCTGATTAACACTTTTAAAAGTGAAACACTAATCTTATTTTTCAGAACTATTCATTCTTGTCCTCACATCCTGTCTGTCTGCGTGAGGTAGGAACTAAGTTAAGGGGCCATTGGAAGTGTTCTATTCCACCTGTCTCCTTTGACCCATGACATAATGGTGTTGTGTGTGTGTTTTTGAATTGGTTTGTGTTTGTTGAGTTTAACATGTGATATTGGGTTCATTATCACTATGGTAACATGGGTTTATTTGAGTCTGGGTAGCCAGTGCTGCAATGTGGGTTTGGAAATCTTCATTTTTCAGTGATGGTTTTTTATGTGTGTGGCATTTTGTTAGGTTTGATTAGTTTTGTGTGTGTGTGTGTGTGTGTGTGTGTGTGTGTGTGTGTGTGTGTGTGTGTGTGTGTACTGGTAGCGGCGGTCAACCTAGGTGATTTTGTTGCATGCTTTTGTTGGTAATAAACTTTTATTTTGGTTTTAATCTGTAGTAATTCTGATGTTCTGTCTGTTTTACATTTATCGTACTTTGGTTGGTTTTAATTGATCTGGTGTATATACAGGTTTTTGCGTTTTTGAGTTGTTGAAGGTTTTGGTTTTTGTGGTGTTTTTTGAGTTATGTTGGTGTGTGAAGTTTACATTGTTTTCATTATTATTATTATTATTATTATTATTATTGCTGGTAGGTATTGAGAGCTGCATTTGAGCTACATAGGTCAAGGGAAATGTCTGATTCCACTCTTCAGGTTGTAGCTATTGGTTCCTTGGTATCTGGGCTTCCTTTCAGCTGTATTGGTTCCTTGCTATCTGGGCTTCCTTTCAGCTGTAGAGGTCGAGGGAAACATCTGATTCTGCTTTTCGTGGCACTTAGGCAGTCTAGGGAGTACATGCGCTGATCATGAGAAAAGTACCTATTTTTGAAGGAAACACGTATTTCTGAAGATATAAGCATATATATGCGCTGAATGCCAAAAATTTTTTTATTTCAAAACTTGAGTGTTACAGTCATATCTGACGCGCTCTTCACCAAAAAAGTACTTATTTTTCATTTGGATGCAAAGAAAAAAATCTGTTAACTGTCTCAAAAAATTTTTTTGTATCAAAAATGACACATTGCATATGTATGCACGGAATTTAATTTTTTTTTTTTCCTCCTCTCTCTCTCTCTCTCTCTCTCTCTCTCTCTCTCTCTCTCTCTCTTCTAGAAAGGTGGAATTAATAACAAAATTGTGGAATGGGTTTTCCCCAAAACGTTGACACCAGAGAAATTCCGCCAGGTAGTTATTCAGCATAGCACAGTGAGTTCTGAAAGGCCTTATAGGATTTTTTTCTTTAGCTTTTTGCCAGACTGACTCCATGTGATTTGTGGTTGCGTTTGTAAAGGGATCGAGAAAATAGAAACAGTGAAAGTAATCTTACTTCAATGATAAAATGAAACTACAGAACAACCGCGGGAAATAGGGGGTCTAGCACAAGGACAACCTAATTTTAACAATACAAAACATCACATCACATCACCCCTAAAAAAAGTCTCACCCTACGACATAATGCTACAGCCACAAAGCCAGCAGGAATCGTACAGTTCACTCGACCTATATAGCTCAAACCAAGCCCACAATACCAAAAAACGAACATCTGCAATAACGAAAATGGCACTTACGCAGTTTGGGGGGGTACATGCACTGATCATGAGAAAAATACCTATTTTTGAAGCAAACACATATTCTTAAGATATAAGCATATATATGCACAGAATACCAAAAAAGTACTTATTTTCATATGGTGGTGGGGGGGGGGGGGGGGGAAAGATTAATTAACTGTCTGCTTTCACCAGCTTATTCATGTTGCTATGCCAATATGCTGCAGACATTTTAATATATTTCTTCACAGAGTTCTTTAGCCATAGGTAATGCTGACAGTTTCATACATCCTTACCATGATAGCTATTGTTGGCTTTGCATATTGTTGCATATGGTATTTGTCCCTGTTGCTCACAGTTATGCATCTTGATCAGTGCGCCCAACAACCTATATTTTTCTGTTGAGGCTGTCCGTTTTGAAGTATCGTATATTACTGCGTGTGCCAAAATGGCGAGAAATTTTCCAGATTTGAGCAATTTGGTAATGGAAGATTTATACCATGTTATGGAGAACACCCGAAGCTCAATACAATGGGCTAGGCAACAAGGTCTTATGAAGAACGATATGGTGTGTGAAAATAGGTATTGTGTTGGATACAACGAGATGAAGCTGGAGAAAACTACAGGGAAAGATGGCGAAATTTGGAGCTGCTCCATTGGCAGGGACTGTAGAAAGAAATGTTCAGTCAGGAAAATGTCATTTTTTGCTGGCAGTCATTTAGACATTTCTAAAATTGTGCAACTGTCTTACATGTGGGTTTTCGAACTCAGTAGGCAAAAGTTTTTAATAAGGGAGCTCAAAATTGGCAGTGAGCACACTGTGTTCGATTGGTGCCAATTTTGTAGAAATATCTGCCATGAATATTTCTTAATTGAGCCAATAGTTTTGGGCGGCCCTGGCCATACTGTTGAAATAGACGAGAGCTGCTTCGTCAGCACCATCGAAGTCATAGGTGCGAGAGCAATGGGTCTTTGGTGGTTATGACGTTGAGACAAAGCAAAGCTTTATGGTTGCTGTGCCACAACGTGATGCTACCCATTTGCTGCCAATTTTGCAACAGTATGTTTTGCTACTGGAAACACAGCAGTTTCTGATTTGTGGCAACTTACAACACCATAGGTAACTTGGGCTACTTGTCGTTGCAGTGTGTGGCTGATTTCGATGAGTGATTTATGTCCAGCATTTTGATGATGTGATAGGTGAAAGCAGACAGTTGGTATTGATAAAAATCAAAATTTCTGTTATGTAAGCTAGGACTAGTGGGCCAGGGAAAAAAGTAACCAGTCGCTCGGTCATTTCAGAAAAAAATTGATATTTGCTGGATGAATTCCCGAATGTTTAATGGGTTTAAAGACATTTTTAAAAAAAATTTATTCTCAACATTTAGAAACAGTGGCTATTTTTTGCTTTTACAGGCATCTGTTTTTATATAAATTATTCAGTACTGAGTTGCCCCAGAAATTTCAAATAAGAATCATTAACTGGACTATAAATTAAAAACCATGATAACCATGCTGAATGTATTCCTTAATATAGGCCCTACTTTTAATGGCTCAAACTTGTTGATTGCAAGCTAAAAAAGCTCATTCTTTAAACTATTTAATTGAATAGATAAAAATTCTACTCGTCAAGCAGCGGCAGAACACATACATAAAAGACAGCTGTAATTAGCAATCTTTTGGAGCCAGTGGCTCCTTCTTCAGGCAGAAGGGTGGAAGGGGAAGTAATCGAGTGAAGGAGAAAGACTGGAGAGGTCTAGGAAAAGGGGTAGATATTGGTTAAGTCACCCAGAACCGCGGGTCAGAGGAGACTTACCGTACGGGATGAGAAGGAAAGACATTACTTACGGTAAGTCTCCTCTGACCCGCTGTTCTGGGTGACTTTCCCGATATCTACCAATTTTCCTAGACGTCTCCAGTTCTCTTCCTTCACCCCTCTTCCGTCTTTTATGTGCGAGTTCTGCTGCCACTTGGTGAGTAGATTTTTTATCTACCCTAATTGTATTTTTCCAAAGTAAGAGTAATTTCTCAGCCTTAATATTTATTGTGCTATTTCACTATACAGTATAACTACTTCTTATAGTGAGAAGCTTACACAAAATGTACACTATTTTAAAAAATTGATTTTTTGAATTTTTTCATTCTTTGACCTACAATATCTTTGTAAGGAGAGCAGATAAAAGTCTGAAAATTACACACTTAATGGATCTTCATGATATCAAACTTAAATTGGAAGTAACAAACAGAAAATATTGTGGGGAAGTGTAATCAAAGACTGCAATTTATTGGCAGTACGAAGGAGATTGCCTACACTACGCTTGTCCGTCCTCTTTTAGAATTCTGCTGCGCGGTGTGGGATCCTTGCCACATAGGACTGACAGAGTACATTGAAAAAGTTCAAAGAAGGGCAGCACATTTTGTATTATTGTGAAATATGAGAGAGAGTGTCACAGAAATGATAATGGATTTGGGCTGGACATAATTAAAAGAAAGGCATTTTTTGTTGCAACAGAATCTTCTCATAAAATTCCAATCACCAACTTTCTCCTCTGAATGTGAAAATATTTTGTTGACACTGACCTACATAGGAAGAAACGATCACCACGATAGAATAAGGGAAATCAGAGCTCGAACGGAAAGATATAGGTGTTCCTTCTTTCTGCGCTCTATACGAGATTGGAATAATAGAGAACTGCGAAGGTGGTTCGATGAACCCTCTGCTAGGCACTTAAATGTAATTTGCAGAGTATCCATGTAGATGTAGACAAGCCTGTACAAATCTGTGTGTTGTCATCCCCCTTCCACCAACATCTGTTCACTCACACTTAGTTAATAATGAGCCCTTGAAGTGTGCAGTTGAACAATCGAGTCTCAAAATAATGAGAATAGTTTTTCTAAGTGTTGGTTACTAACCTTGAAAACTCAATAGTGTGTCATTTAATTGCCAAAGTCAGGATAAATTTCTGAAGGACAAAAGGAAACCTTGGCAGTTGATGAATGTATAGTTCTTGCTGACTTTTCTGAAAACTATTCCTTTGTTGTTCAAGTGAAATACAAGGGCACCACTGGGTAAACAAACAGGCCACAGTTTGTCCATTTATGTTCTGTTATAAAGATCCAGATAAACTAGAGTCATAGTTTTTGTGTTGCAAATGATTACTTTGAGCACAAAGCTACAGCAGTGCATGCTTTTCACCTGCAGTTAACAAACTACGTAAAACAGCACGACAGTTCCATAAACAAACTGATGAACTTCTCTGATGGTGCTGCAAGCCAATATAAAAGCAAACAAATATTAATATCTCCTTTCTCCGAGAAAAAAAGACCGTTGGCTTGGTGCAGAATAGCACTTTTTTGCATCATGCCCTGGGAAGAGTGAGTGTGATGGCATAAAGGGTACAACAAAGTGAGCTGTCACAAAAGCTAGTCTGCAACGGACCTATGAGAACCAAATCTGGACACGTCAAGAAATGTTCACATTCTGTATAAAGAATAGGTAAAAGGGATTACGTATGTTTCATTAAATGTGAGGAAATACGAGAACTCTATGCCAATGTCTTGGAGGAAAGATTCAAAACTTGTCAGAAGGTTAAAGGCACCTGATCTTTTCATTGTTTTATACCTTAGTCATACAACTTGCTCAACTGTATCACTGTGGAAAACTTGTACCACTGACACTTCAAAGTAAGGACATAGTGGCTTGTGTCTATGACGAACAGTGGTGGATTGCCAAAGTTGGTAACATTGCTCGTCAAAACTAAGATGTGGATGTTACATTTTACCAGCACCAAGAACCCCGTTTAAAAAATTTGAAAAGGATGAATTCGAGAGGCCCGTTAAAAATCATTAAAGGAGTTGTCTTCTCCCCTGGAATTTATGACTGTGACTAGGCGAACATTTAACC
Source organism: Schistocerca americana (assembly GCF_021461395.2). NCBI lineage: Eukaryota > Metazoa > Arthropoda > Insecta > Orthoptera > Acrididae > Schistocerca > Schistocerca americana. The sequence continues at coordinate 2,829,775 of NW_025726192.1, read as the reverse complement.
CTGTGCCCAACATGAGTGAAGAAATATCTCTGTTGTTCAATAAACAACATAGTAAAAACAAATAAGTTGAGAACGGGATAATGTAATGAATTGTCTCATTTTTTAAAGAGTTATCCTAGATATTTTTAAATTATGTAATTTATACACTGTTTCCATCAGCCCAGATATTGCAAACAGTAAGAAACATATTTTTGACTCGTATTTGAAATTTTTTTGTCCATGGAATCTCAAGGTTGAAATTTATACAGAAGTTTGATATCATAAAGGTCTATTAAATGTGTAATTTTCAGATTTATATCTGGTCCATTAACAAAGATTTGCAGACCAAAGAATGAAAAAATTCAAAACATTTGTTTTTAAAGTGTTTTTAAGTATAAGCTTGTCATAATTGTTTCTCTAAAAAAAAAAAAAAAAAAAAGGTATCTATACTGAGTAGTGTAATACCACAAAATGTATTAAGGCTAAGAAACTACTCTTTGGAAAGATAGTATTAAAAATGGTTTTTTTAAATTTACAACCAACAACTTTGAGACATTAAAAGTGTATTCCCTAATACATTCAGCAGGGTGATCATGGTTTTAATTTATGGTCCAGTGTCTGCTGAAATAAATACCTCTTATATGAAAGGTCTGGCGCAATCCATTACCGAATAATTTAAAAAACCACAGACGCTTATAAAAGTGTAAGAATGCTTGCAGCCTGAAACAAAAATGGCTGCTCTTTCTAAACGATAACCAATAAATGTTTTTAAAAAATATTTTTGAGTCCACCAAACATGAAGGAATTCACCCAGCGAATTCTTTCTACGCGAATGCAGTTGTCTCTCTTTGTAATTTTATTGCTTTCTCAAGTATGTTTCCCTTTGGATACAATTAATTGATAGTTTTATGGTTTGGATGGTGTACGATCTTCCACAGAATGCTTGTATTTACTTAATAGGCACACGTTTCAAAATCCAAATATTAGATCATTATTTCTCTGAAGGAAACATTTTTTCCAGTATAAATCCTAGAGGCAGAATTGTATTGTTTACATTGTGACTGCAGCACTACTCTTCTCTCACCTGTTGTATATAAATATTTCTGGAATAATTTTATCACCTGTTTAACAGGACACTAATGACAGCAGCGGAGAAGCTTGCCGCTGTTCCTGATGTGGATATCGACCCAGAAGGAACATTTAAGTATGTTCTAATAGGTGTCTTTGGTCCAGAGGGTCCTGATGGCAAAGAACCGAGCAAATTAGTGGTCAGTAACTGGTAAACTAATATTTGGTCAACTTTGTGATACATTATTATTTGAGAGACAGTCGTTAGCATCATTTTTCAATTTTCTCAGTTGAATTTTTCTTTTGATGTCGGTGACTTCCAATGGGGAATTGTAGCCTAAGGTTGGTTGTTATCTGCATAACATAGTGTTTCAGTGTTTACTGTTAAATTGGAAGGGAGATGGTGGATGGTGATACAACTGAAAACACACAAAAAATTTTCACTGAAACACTGTTGAACTACAGTTATGGCCCTGTGTGCTATGGTATCTTTGTCAGATAGTGTTGACAGAGGACATGAAAAAGCATTCAAAGAAGAGCAACTTATGTTGTTTTATTGCTAAGAAGGGGGAGTGCGCCATGGACATGCAGGGTGTGTACGACCCGGAAGAGCCGGGGAAAAACCCGGGAAATTTTTCATTGTTTTTGTTTTCAGTTAAATTTGTGTAATTTTGATTGGTAAGAACCAATACTCTAACAAAGGATATTTCTGTGTCTCAATACTGCAGCAATAAAACATGAACAAGAGAAAAAACGAAAATAAAACTTAAATTTCAAGGGAAATGCACCATATACAGCAACAAAACGGTGCTCATACAAGTGTCCGCCAACAGTAAAATGCGTCAAAGGCCTTAGGAAGACTGTGCAATGCTTTGTAACAGCAAATTGCCTCTGCTGAGCGTGACGTCACAACTGTTTACATTAAATTCATTTTAACAGTTACGAGCTCGATCATGCACATGCACAGTTGAGTAGTACCTTCTCCCGCTTCTGGCTACAGAAATTGTTGGCTGTGTAAGCAGTCGCAGCAAGCAGCTAGATGCTACTGGGAAAAATTTTACTGGAGCGCCCAAGCTGCCAGATTTATACATGCGCAGGAGGTCCAAATCTAGGGAGGGGGGGCAAATTCATATTCTTGAGGGGGGGGGGAGGAAACCTTGTTTCACAAAGCGACTCGCATCCAGCGCACGTTAGTTTGTTAGTTTATCGATTATTCATATTACGTTGAAACTCATCCCTGTCGGTTTTTGAACATTTTTAACACATTCTAAGTTGATTTTGAATGAATCGTAAGTTGATTTGTGAATGCGTGCGTAGTGTACATGTTTCCTCTGTCAGTGGAATCTGACAGAGCTGAGCGAAGTAAGGCTGAACGGATGAATGCCAACCGCTGTCTGATTGTGTGGTTGATTGTGTTTGCGAATGATGAGCGTTGTTGTAATTACTAGCGGAATCCATAGATTCAGATTACAGGAGTGGAAATAAACGAATAACAGGTAAGAATGATTACGTATTACGTTCTCGGTGTATACAAGAAAATGAAATTTTGACAAAAAATTTTTGGGCAGATCGCTATACTAGTAAGGGCGAGTTGTACAGTCCACAGCTAGCAGCTACTTTAAGTTTCTAGTTCACCTTTATCTCTCCCCATATTTTTTTATCTTTCATTTTCATTTCAACCTCATGTTACACTTTCCACCTTCTAATACCATGTCACCCTCACAACACCCCCACAAAAAAATGGTCTTTAAATATGTCTGCTTGTGTCTGTATATGTGGTCTTTAAATATGTCTGCTTGTGTCTGTATATGTGTGGATGGATATGTGTGTGTGCGCGAGTGTATACCCGTCCTTTTTTCCCCCTGAGGTAAGTCTTTCCGCTCCCGGGATATATATATAATTTTTTTTAACGTCCTATCTCAAACGCTCGAGGGGATGGCGGGGTATTGCCCCGGTTCGGAAATATTAGAGATCCGGGACCGATGCGCAGAACTGTCTGAATTACAGTTGGGAAGTGTGTAGTCTCCACGTGACCCATTTTTACATTTAGTGTTTTTGCTGTTTCCTCTTCATTTACTGCTCCCACGTCAAATGAAGACAAAACAGATTTCTGTGGCCGGGAGCTATTAAGTGAATTAAAATACATTCACATAATTATGGAAGGCTAAACTGTGTTATTAGTAGCAGATTTTATTTTATTTCCATCTTTCTGACAGTCGAGCGTTAATTGCCTTTTAGAACAATGAAGTTATTTTTGTTGGTTTGCCAAAGTTATTTTCTTTCATTGATCTTTTCCACTAAGGCAGACAATATAATTTAGACAAAGTGTTTAATTCCACACACTGTGTTTGCTGCATTTCAAGTGCACATTTTCAACTTCTAGCTTATTTGGCGTTACGCCATAATAAAGAACCAAATATGAGACAGGACAGTACTGGTACTCCAAGAAAATTTACATCCCAAAAACCACATAGAAAAGCTTAATAACAGGTCGTGGGATTCTGGACATACAAATTTGCACTTTAAATGTGAACATTTTAGTATGGGTCATGAAATTCTGATTCTCTTGGAGTATCCTCTGATGTCTTGTTTCTTACATAATGTAATATCTTTTATTGTTTCACACGTACGAACATGCGGGCTCCCTACGACATCGTAGCTGCGCTTGCGCAGTGATGCCTGTCATCTGGCGCTCTCTGGCAACTGCAGAAACGAACCTATTTCTAACAGGTCGTGGGAAAATATTTCGAATGGTGGGTTGAAAATCGTTACCATCAAAGTACCATTCTAGCAGTTACACCAGAACTATGTGAGTTAATATACGATGAATTTCTTAAATCACAAAGTGTTTGACTCTCATTTAAAAATCAACTCTTTGATGATGAGCCATTTAGATGAATTTTGAGACTGGAAGATCAGACATTAATGTCGTTATTAAAAATTTTACTGGCACCTTTGTGTGATACATCTTAAATTGTAATACGCGCATAAAAGACCAACATTTTATGTGAAAGCTTAGCTTCTCTTGCAGCGTATTAATCTGATAGACCAATATTATATGTGAAGGCTTTGCGTTTCGTTTAGCAACACTATTTACATTAATTTGAACCATTAACTTTTTCTGTTTGTGTGTTCGCGCTACTTAACAGTGATGTTGCTGTTGGTTGACTACATCACGTGTCCTAAGCTCTGAATACCTGCTGTGATCGGCTGGCGAAATCGCATGAAATGAGCTATGACTAACTTACAAAAGCGCATCCCAATCTCAATTTCAATGCTTTGGAAAGTAACATGCGGTGTTTGGTGGAATTCGAGTTCATACTTTCCTGATACAAAAATATGCAGCATACATGTTGCTGCACATCAAAGATCTTTCCAAAATGCGTGTTTTTTTTATTTTTTTCCCTAAAGCGCCAGGACATTCTACGCCCGTGTATAAAACCATAATCAAAGGACTTATAAGTTATACAGTTCCAAGAGAAAATATACCGTCAGTTAACAGGGAAAAAGTATGTTTTCACTTGGGAGAAAGTGTATTTTTGACTGAGAAAACTGGGAATTTTTTTTCCTTGTCCGCATATACCCTGACATGATATACAAGTTGGGATGACAGTCATTAAAACAAAGGTGTTTTTTGTTATGATGAGATGTTTTCAGGAAATTTCCTCTGAATGGCAAAATATTTTGTTGGCACCCACCTACATAGGGAGAAATTATTATCATGATAAAGTAAGAGAAATCAGAGCTCCCACAGAAAGATTTAAATGATATTTTTCCCCAGTGCTGTTGAAGAGTGGAATGTTACAGAAATAGTCTGAAGGCTTTTCGATGAATCCTCTGCCGAACACTTAAGGATACAGGATACTTATAAATGGTGGAAAAATCAAAATTTTTTAAATGACTTTATTAAATTCTATAGTCTTTCCTGATTACATTGATATATACACTGTAGGGTTTGAAATGAAAAAAGACCTATACATACCAAATTTTAAAGTTACGGTCATGTACGAGGTGCGACAATAAAGTAATGAGACTGATTTTCTTTGCAAGGTGTGGCACCCCTGCAGGCTTGCGTAGGCACAATATCTGTGACCTTGGTCTATAAGCCGCTTCTAGTCCAAGCGGCATGTTGAAGCAACTGCTCAGTCACGAGTTGTGCTGTAATAAGTTAACACGTGTTAGTGTCTCTCATCACAGAAATGGAACTGCATAATATTGCGCAACAGTATGCCATTTCTTTTTGCGTTAAATTGAGTGAAAACGCGACGACAACTTACGGTAAGCTTAAGAAGGCTTTTGGAGAGGAGGTTATATCAAAAGCTCAAGTTTCTGATTGGCATAAAATGTTTAGTGAAGGCAGAACAAATGTTGAAGATGAAGACTGCAGTGGATGACTGTCAACCTCACGGATGGGTGCATGAACTCGTAAAATCTGATAGAAGTTTATCCATGAAAATGATTGCAGGAGAACTGCACATCAATCGAGGAACGGTTCGTCTAATAATAACATTGCTGATAATTGGATTCTGCATCACGATAATGCACTATCCCATACTGCTCTGTCAGTACAGTAATTTCTAACCTCAAAACAAATTTCGGTACTACCAGAGCCACCTTATTCACCAAATATTGCTCCGTGCAACTTTTTTCTCTGTGAAAGAGTCAAAATGGCGGTCAAGGACACCATTTTCAAATAACACAAGATGTCCCAAGAGCTGTGACGAAGGTCTTGGAGGATATTACAGAAGATTAGTTCCAGAAATGTTACCATCAATGGCAGAAGTGCTAAAGAAAGTGTGTGCAATCAGAAGGGAACTTTGAAGGAGACAACACGAAAATTGACTAAAACTGTAAGCAACATTTTTTTTCACATCAGTGTCATTACTTTACATTCGCACCTTGTATACTGCCATGCCCCCTTTATTTCTGTTACAGAAACCAGTATTATTTTGAAAAGAACTGTGCACTTTCTTTCTGTTTCCAGCGATTATATGTATGATACATTGTATATGTTGGTAACAGTGCAGGTTTCTAGCGTCTGTAAATGATTATCTTTGCAAGTATTTACTTTTGTGTTCTGAAGCAGTTTGTTCACATGTTAATAAACGTTTGTTTCCCAAGTGCTACATATATTTGTGGAAATACATATTTTTTAGTGTGCCACACATCAAGAAATTCAATAAAAGGAAATTCTGTGGTAACCAGTTGACAAACAAAACAAGCCACACTGTTGAAAGTAACCTACGTGTCAGTTCTTCAGTGAAGAAATTCACATGTGGCACGCCTCCTGGTGATTCAAATTTTTGTGTTAAAAATGACGCTGTTTGTAGTGGATTTGTTGTTGTTGGTGTGGGTATCTTATCTTCTTTGATAAAGGAAGTGGAAAAATGTAAACAATGTGATGGTGTAGGCTGTCTGGAACTAACTGAACAACAAAGTAGCAGGAAGGGTTTAGCGCCAAAATTAGTTGGTCTGTGTAGATCCTGTAATAAATCTACCTCGAAAATGACTTCGAACATTGTGCATAATTCATATGATGTGAATTTGAAGTTAGTGTACGCAATGCGTGCAATAGGAAAAGGAAAAAAAGGCTGCACAAACGTTCTGTCATTTGATTGATCTTCCTCCTCCCGGTAGGTTCAGCAAGTACATAAGAATACTTTTAGGTGCCTTGACGGTTGTGTCTAAAGCATCTATGAAATGTGCAGTAGAAAAAACTGTTAATATTAGTGAAACAAGGGACATTGCTGTTGCACTTGATGGGACATGGCAACATCGAGGACATCGTTCCTTGAATGGTGTTTTAAGTGCTACTTCTGTGGAGAATGGAAAAGTTTTTGATGTTGAGTGCTTATCTAATTATTGCCACACCTGCCATAGTAACACTGAAGGACATATTGAACATCAGTGTTATAATAATTATGATGGTTACAGTAGAGGTATGGAGAGTGATGGAGCTCTAAAATTATTTCAGAGGTCAGTGCCCGTTCATAACCTTAGATATACAAAGTACCTAGGTGATGGGGAATCTAAAGCTTTCAATCAAATTAATGAGTTCAATGTTTATGGTGATAGCTTCGTAACAAAACTGGAGTGTTGTGGACATGTGCAAAAGAGGATGGGTGCTAGATTGAGGAAGCTAAGAAGAGAAATGAAAGGAAAATTGCTATCTGATGGAAAATCTCTGTCTGGCTGAGACAGATTGACAAAAACTGAAATAGACCTCCTTCAGAGGTATTAAGGACTGGCCATTAGACAAACTGCACCTCTGAATGATGATACAGCAATGAGGAAAGCTGTATGGGCCACCTACTTTCATAAGTTGTCCACAGATGACCACACTGTTCATGGACTTTGCCCTAAAGGAGTAGATTCTTAGGTGTGCTTACCAAAAAGCAAAAGAAAGTGGTCAAATATACTATCAAAATATCATAAGCATTTTCTTCTTGAGCCTGTTATGTGAAATAAAACCAATTTTTAGAGACCTGAGTGGACCCTGTTTTGCTTAGTACCACATTTACTAGAATCTAAGACGCACCTGAAAAATGAGACTCGAAATCCAGGAAAAAAAATTTTCCCGAATCTAAGCCGCACCTGAAATTTGAGACTTGAAATTCAAGGGGAGAGAAAAGTTTTAGGCCGCACCTCCAAATCGAAACAAAGTTGGTCCATTGTAATATGAGACACAATTTAGGTCAAATGAATGACGATACAGCTACAGTAGTTTGGTTCGAGTCGTAAGCTCAGTAGTTAAGCTTTACCAGGTAGCCATTACTATGCGTCAGGCGCTCCGTCCATATTATACGGGTACCCTTCCTCTTTCGCGTACTTCGTTAGCGAAACAATGGCAAGAGACTGCTATTTACTGTTACCTACACTCCTGCTTTCTTGGAGAATGATCAACAAGAACCAAATAATAGACAGCGTACGATAGAAGATATTCTGAACGGGAGTTTAGCGAAAATTTTTCTCCGTTTGAAAATCTTTGCAGGCACCTCGTTAGTACATTACATTCTGCACTGAAATTAGTCATCTTCGATTTAAAAATCTAGTCAATTGCCGTGCTTCATTTCTGACTGTATCACTATTAGGCATAAGAATAATACAAATATAAATATGGGATGATATCTATATTTTTCCGTGTTTGCTGTTGTCTCACTCTAGTTTCGTAGTTTATTAGGCAGACAGGATTTAAATGAGTTAGCAGCAAACACGAAAGAATACATGGCAAAATGTTTATATTCTAATTATTCTTATGTGAAGAGAATACTGCATGCTATTCACAATTCATAAAAGTTCCTATAAGGAACCATCTCTTCTCACAGTTAGGAAAAAATTCAGAACGTAGAGTTGGCCATATTGACAAACATCCCAAACAGTCTTGCCAGTCGGATTTTCGTAGTGCATTGAAATGCTGCTACATTCAAAGGTGCACAATACGGAATTTGTATTTACTTCGTTGGATAATGTATGAAAATGCAGTGGTCGAAACTCAAGGCGGAGGAAAAACTTGTCTGCCACCCCTTTTTCTTTTTCTTTTTTTTTTTTTAATACACTCATGCAGAGGGTTTGGCGCCAGTATTTATCTTTGTGCCTGCAAAGCATGCCTGTGTAGCGCTACATATATTCGACAGCAGAAGTTAGTTGTGGCGGCACCTACCAACATTTTCCAGAACTTCCGCTTACTTTGCACTCAATTCTAAGCCGCAGGCGGTTTTTTGGATTACAAAAACTGGAAAAGAAGTGCGGCTCAGATTCGAGTAAATACGGTAAATGTCTTCATGGGGGCACTCAGAATACAAATGAAAGTTTCAACCATTCCATACGGGAAAGATTACTCAAGAATGTTTTTGTAGGAATAAATACATTAATAGTTGGTGTACTAGATGGTGTGCTATGTTTCAATGATGGAGTGATAGGAAGGTAGGAAGTCCTGAGAAATTTAGGCATAAAATGTGGCTCTAATATGAAAGATCAATTTCTTCTGTGTGACAGACAACGGGTGCATGAAGCTGAGAGATTCGCTCTTCAAGTTACCAAAGAAGCAAGAAGTGCTAAAAGGAATGCCAAGAGGAAGCTTGAAGATGAAGAAAGGCTGCAGGATGTAGACTATGCTTCAGGAATGTTCTGAGGCACAGTTTAATTGGACTCATATGTTCATTCGCAATTTCCCGCTAGTTGTTTTCTTCAGAATTCAGGTACAAATATTTCCTAAAGTTTATAAAGCATTGCTCTCATTTTTTCTGTAACTTTCGGTAGTCCATACTTATGTAGTAGACCTAAGCTTTATTGCAGAATCAGCTAAATCATAGAAAAAATAACATTTTTATTAGGAAAAAATTATAAATATTAAATGTAAGATGTGATACTTTTTTATCCTTGTAATATACGTAATAGGTGGAATTAAATAGGTCTAGTACCTCAGCCATGTCATGCATGTCTGGTAAAAATTTGGTCTCCTTCAAATGTATAACATTGGATCAAATGGTACCTCAGTTTGAGGAAGAATTTCCTTGTTACTTTTTTTAAATAACTCTAAGCAGGTTCAAAAATATTCAAAATACTTCTAATTTGTTTAGAAAGTGTGATCTATTACCTGATATCAACAAAAAATCTTAAAACATATACATTATAAACAGTGCCTGAAAGAAATAGGTGTTGATTTTTACATAATATTGAGCTGGAAAAATGCCGTGTATCCTTAAGTGTGAACTGCCAGATAGCTGTGTAGATTTACACGAGAAATATCGTCTGGTTTGCGCTGATGATGTAATGATGTGAGGGGGCTGAATGCATTTTTTTTTCCAAATTTAATGTGCCATTATCAACAGAATGATTGCATGCAGATCATTATATTGGCGTGTGAGGTTTTGGGATTGACATTTATTTTTTTATCGCGTATCTTGAGACTTTGATCCAAAGCTCATGGGATGAGGTGGTACCTAGTTTACAGAAAGCTGAATATATAATTTATAAACAAAAAATTACAGAATTAATAAAATATGAAATTAAGAGAAATTAGGATAAATTACATGTTGCATAGAGAAGTTCTCATGTATTGTGAGGGTCTCCTGTGTGGAATTCTAGCATACCACAAGGTAACCTTTGTGTGTGGATTTGAATACTTAGGTGTATCACTCTTTTTTTCTGCCCTGCTGGGAAATTTGGAAAACAAACCCTGGAGAAATCTTGTTTTTTGTCTCAGTAGATAAAACAGTTTGTTTACTGGGATTTCCTGCATCGTCGCTGGCTGGGTGCAGCTTAATACATGCACCGCTTCCCTACTCCCTCATTCTTACTGCTTCTCCACTTCCTACCACTCCCCTCAGCTTGCAGTCAGTGCTGCCACCACTTCTTGCCACTAGCCTAGTAGCTGCCGATGGGTGGCGTGAGGGGTGGTTTGTTTTGATATGATTCTTGGAGATTGTTGACCCAGTGGCTGGAGACAACGGTCATATGTGCACGAGTTGTGTCTGAGTGATTGTGTGAATATGTGTATGTGTGTGTGTGTGTGTGTGTGTGTGTGTGTGTGTGTGTGTTATTTTCCAAGAAAGGTTATGGCCAAAAATTTAGTTGTGAGAGTGTGATTGTCTTTTCTACGTGTCTGTCCATGGTTCAGCTATCATCTTTACGTTGAGTTGCTACCTATCTTCATTAGCATTAATTCTCAGAGTATTTGCACAAATTGATGGATTTATCACCACCATCTCATTTTGTCAACATAATGTCAGTGACTTGTGTAAAGCTGGCCACATGAATGGACTTCCATGATGGGCCAAAACCACAGGCCATTTCTGTGGGTCTCTCTAACGGATTGGGTCTGCCGATTTGAAGCCCATCGTTTCCCAATAATGTGCAAGCCCTGCCCATCGGATCTAGTCTCGCCGATCTGCTCCCAGGCCGGCTCTGTTTGTGTGTGGTATAATGCAGTGGGTTTTCGTGATTTATATGAGGACTCAGGACTGTGGTGCTCCTCGGCAGGCCAGAGGCCACGGGCGATGGAGTTCAGGAATTGTGACTTTCTCACTGCAAGTACAGTGTGCGGTACATTTTTTTATAAACATTTTATTTATTCTAGTACATTTTGGGGCTTAGAAAATAATTTATACAGGATGTACATATCTTTTTTTTTTTTTTTTTACAAACATTCAGTACGCGAATCATGAGTGACCCGGCAGACATCAATACAATAATCGAATTCGTGCCATACCTGTCCCAGCATGGCATCGTCGATTGTGATATTTGTTTCTCGTATTCTCTCCCGGAGCTCCGCTACATCACGTGGTAGAGACCATACATACACCGGATCTTAAATGTGTCCCCACAGAAAAAAAGTCACACAGAGTGAGGTCTGGTGATCAGGGAGGCCATTTCATGAAACAGCTGTTCCCTTCTGTAGCACGGCCAGTTCATCGATGCGGCAGCTCCGTATTCAGGTACCCGCAAACTTCACGATGAAAATGGGGGGGAGCCCCATCCTGCTGAAAGATGAACGGAGAGCCCAATTGCATCTGAAGCATCAGCCATTGCTGCAACAAATCCGAGTAGGAATATCCAGTGACAGTTCTCTTGGCGAAGAAGAATGGCCCGTACAGTTTTCGACACAACAAAGCACAAAAAACATTTACATTTAGCGAATCACACCCAAATTCAATGCATTCGTGTGGATGCTTTGCACCCCAGATTCGACAATTATGCCTGTGCACTTTCCCATTAGTGTGAAAAGTGGCTTCATTGCTAAAACTTAAGCGATCAAAAATTCCATCCCCGTCCTTATTCAATTGTTGCAACTGTGAACAAAACTCAAAACACTTGTCTTTGTCGTTGTTATTGACCTTCTACCCTAGCTCCAATCTGAATGGTTTCATAGACAACTTCTGTCGCATGACTTGCCACAGTCAGTGGAGCCATTTCGAGTTCATGGGATGCACGACGCACCAATTTCTTTGGACTCCTTATGAATGTCTCTCATATGCAATCCAAATTCACTTCACTCACACTGGGATGTCTGCTTCTCTGTGCTGGGCACAAGCAACCCGTCATAATAAATTTGTTGTGCCTTCCTTATTGGTGGTTTCTTACCGTACTTTGTTCTAAACATCCATTGAACAGCTGTAGCAAACACTTTGTTTGTCGAACTCCAACACGCAGAAAGCTCGCTCCGCACCTGAACTTGCAATGTTTATGACTGGTGTTATCGGCAAATCACCAAAGTATGCTGCGGTGGTATACATGAAAAAGAACTTTCAGGGTTTCCTTCAAAAAGACATATGTGTGATATCTGTGCTATGTTTGGTTCTTGTGCAATAAATAATTGAAAGTGTTCCCAGATGTAATGTACACCCTGTATATTAGAAAGTATGAGCGATAGGAAGAACAACTTGTGGCAGTCACAGGCGGTTTGTATGCTATGTACCTGTATATTTTGGCCTGCTTTATATACTACTTTCAATAGGCATACTTTTTTCTGAGGTTATTTCTGAAATCAGTGTAGGTATTTTAAATCTGTCTTGCGACTCCAAGGAAATGCGTATTTGTGTCACCAAATATGTTTAGTTTTATTGAAATAAAATAACATCAGTGCTCTTCATGGAATATTATATACCATTGTCTTTCTTTCTCCATCTAAAAACTGTTCATTACAAAAGATGCTGACATTAGTACTTAAGATTTTTGCTCATGAGGGGAAGAAATACAGAAGTCCTTACATTTTTTTTGTGAACTTATGTCTTTACTTGCCCTTGAGACCTTGAAATTTGTCAGGGAAAAATGCTAAAACTTGCTGGAAATCAGGGAACGTCACTTGGGGAAACTTGCGGCAACCCTGAATGTTCACAAGCTGGCACTGCAGACCTTGCTGACTGCATTTTTCAGGGATGAGAATATTCTTGCCAAGTGCACAGAATTGCCCCAAACTATAACACCATATGAGATAACAGAGCAAAAGTAAACAAGCTTTTGTGTTTGTGTCCAAGACATAGTGTATAGTGAAGACAGAAGTGTTCATTTTCTGCTTAAGGTGTTGAACATGATACTTCTGAGAGAGCTTTTCATCTATCTTCAGTCTTAAGAATTTAAAATGTCTGTTCGACCAGCTCAGGACAAGACTATTTCTATTTTACAAGAGTTCAGTTGTTGGCAGTGAAGTATTAATCCGTTCTCCAAAAGCCATGTGCTGATGTTGCCAACTACCTTGTCAGCTAGATGATTTACGTTATGTTCAGTGTTTTCCGAGAGAACACATGTCCGAATATACAAAAGCTTTCGTTTGCATTTGCAGTAGGTATGGAATAAAAAAAAAAAAAAAAAAAAAAAAAAACAGAAGCCCCTGTTTGTGTTTCCTATAGATAGTGGATATAACAACAGCTCCTTTAAGTTATGTTTTCAGATTATTTTTGATGCCACAATTTCCACTCACGTTGCTACTTTTGTGTTTTCTTCTTGCTTAGTACTCTTGATACATTTTGTTGAAAGTTTGACTATGGTTCCTGCTACTAGGTGCGAGGATACAAGTGAGTTGGCTTCCATTCGGACGTCTACGATGAGACGATGGACAGGGTGAAAGGCCTCGGCGTTGATACCGAGTGCACTGGTGGTGGTAGAATACCGCACGACCCCAGTGCCAACGTCATCAAAGCGTACAGCTACTCACAGGTGATACCAAAAGCAGTGAGTTGTAGAAATGACAGTATGTGTCATCTTGAGCTGTTATTCAACTTAATTTTTTACTGTGTGACTGGTTTCAGTTGAAGACCATTTTCAGGCACCTGTTGTATATACATCGTGGATACGGGAAAATTTGGGATGTAAAGAATGTTTGAAAATTATAGTAACAATACAAGCAACACTTACAGAATTTGATTACCAGCAAAAACTATATATATCAAAAGAATACAATGTCAGAAATATAAATTAAATATCCACAAGCATTGTATGTATTGTTACTACAATTTTGAAGTATCCATTTTGCCTGAATTTTTCCTGTTTCCATGCTGTGGGTACAACAGGTCCTCAAAAATGGTCTTTGACCAAAACTGGTTGCATCATAAAAAAAAATATCAACAGCTTAAGATTAAAAGAATCGATTTCTGTGATTTTATCCTTGCTCAAATGGAAACAGATGAATCTTTCATTTCAAAGATTGTGTTTAGTGATGAAGCAACTTTCCACACTAACGGGAAAGTCAACCGTCACAATGTCTGTGTATGGGGCACTGAGAATCCGCGGGAAACAACTCAGTATGAACATGACTCGCCTAAGGTGAACGTTTTCTGTGCCATTTCAGCCAATAAAGATTTTGGTCCCTTTTTCTTCGAAGGTGCTACTGTAACTGGACTACAGTATCTGGAGATCTTAGAGAATTGGCTGTTCCCTCAGCTCGAACAAGAAGCACAATAATTCGTATTTCAGCAGGATGGAGCGCCACCACATTGGCACTTATCTGTCTGTAACTACCTGAACGTCAACTACCCCAGGCGATGGATCGGCCGCCAGGCAGCCCGTGACAGAGCACTTCGTCACTGGCCTCCAAGAAGCCCTGATCTTACCCCCTGCGATTTTTTCTTATGGGGGTATGTTAAGGATATGGTGTTTCGGCCACCTCTCCCAGCCACCATTGATGATTTGAAATGAGAAATAACAGCAGCTATCCAAACTGTTACGCCTGATATGCTACAGAGAGTGTGGAACGAGTTGGAGTATCGGGTTGATATTGCTCGAGTGTCTGGAGGGGGCCATATTGAACATCTCTGAACTTGTTTTTGAGTGAAAAAAACCTTTTTAAATACTCTTTGTAATGATGTATAACAGAAGGTTATATTATGTTTCTTTCATTAAATACACATTTTTAAAGTTGTGGTATTCTTTTTGAATCACCCTGTACAGTTAGTTCTGGCCCAAAAAGTCATTTTAAATGTTTTTAAAGTACAACAAACAGTAGCATTTCTACTGTAATTTGTAAGCCATGATGAACAGTAGCACATAGTGTGAGTTTGCTGCCTTTTTATTTCTGTGGGACCTCGCTATGTGTGTAAACCGAAAAATGGCTTTTCGAGCTGAAACTAGTTGCTTAATTAAAAATATTTTTAGTAACTCTATTATCTTAAGCTGAAAAATATCATTTTCATCCAATGACATTAATAATTTTTGTGTCCTCTTTTTCACTTTTGCCATATGGGTGTGTTCTGAGAAGGTCTATCACATGTTTGTTTCTAAGATTGGTACAGTTGTTTTCTGTCATTAGTTATTGTATGCTGCTTTTGACCACTGAGAATCAAATTTTTCAACTGTTTAATATCAGGATTTAGCAGCAAGTTTTTTTACTCAAGTGTTAAAAGGTGTTGTATCTAACAACTATTTTTCTGATCTTCACAACTATTTTTCTGATCTGAAGATTGCCATGCAGGAACTCAACAAACTAGTTCTGATCTGATTCAAAGACTGCATTCATTTTGTTGGTAGAGACAGTGGGGAGCTGTCCTCTTCAGTCATCATTATCCAGAGGTGAAGCTAGTTTCTTTCAGTAGTGGCTGTCATTATTGACTTCAGTCTTCAAGAGTGTGTCTCAGAAATCATTAAATCAGCAGCAGACTGTTGGTTTATTGCATGAAGAGATTCCAAATACTGCTTTAAATTCACTTCTATCTTAAATTCAGTGCCATGTATGAATGTTTGCTTTTAAACTCCATTGCTACCTCAGTCTAACTGATGTGTGTACAAAAGGAGTGAACAAGTGGCCCGTGTAATATGCCTAGTGTGTTAACAGTGTACACCACTACACATTGTCTATTTTAAAAAATGAATCACTCTGCAGCAACCCAGAATGTCTCAGAATTCCCACACTATGCAGTACAGTATCCAAAGATTGTTATTCTGTGAACAGATATCCATTGGTGTTAATTAGATGTGTACTGTACTCTCCATTTAATGTACAAAAGCAGTTGTCCAGTAGCAATTCATTGCAAGAGGAGGGACAATTTCCAGTTTTGTTATTTATTTTATTTGCCCATTTAAATAAAGCTGACTTAGGAATTTTCCCTTATGTGGGGACTGTTTGTACTAGATAATGTGTCTGTTTGAAGTTCTATATTTGTATATTTTGCTGTTCATGTCACTTCTGCGTAATTTTTCATTGATTGTATCGATACTTGTTTGAATTCTGATATGTTGTGAAATTTCAAACATTTGGGAATCCCGTGATAAACCAGTACTATTACCGTCAATTGTAGGCTTAAACTAAACTGTGTTCTTTCAAAAATTTTTAGAACAGTATGCCTATCATCCTCATTCAAAATATTCTGTCTCTTATTTTGTTGTCCAATTATGTGAGAAATAGTTAAGTTTCAGAATTTTGAGATGCCTGCAAAACTATACTTTGTAAGTTAGTGCTACCAGTGTTTTGTATACGTAATTTACGTAGCAAATCAATGCTTTGTGGTTCACAGCTCAGCCAAAGTATACATCACCCCTGAATTTCATTGTATATCAATGCAAATAAATGTGTATTTTTGAGAATTTTCGGAAGTTACCATTGTCCTTTGCATAATCTGTGAGCAGTCGGGGTTTGTGATGTAGTTCCTGTAGCAGATTTTCTGCCAGACATTTTGTGTTACATCTGGTTTTCCCTTAACCCTTTACTGGCCAAAACTCTATTGGATCTTTTTTTTTTTGCAAACTTTTATACATAAATATGTTACATTGAGTGATAAATTGAATAAAAAGTTGTTTTGAAAAGTTTCAGTTTATTAGAACAAAAACTACAGAAGTCCTCATTTTTGGGACATTGGCCAAATGCGCTATCCAAATTCACAATCTTATTCTCCATGCATAATATTGTAAGAAGCAACACAAACATTAAATAAAGAATATTGTAATGTTATGGAATGTATATTGTACTGGTTGTTACCTATCTCGTTTCTTGATAACTGAATGATGTGGAATCTTACGCGGTATATTGTGGTAGGACCACATTCGCACCATGTGTTTGTAATTGATAATAATATGAGTAGTTCCAGCACAATTTCAGCAAGGCTTATTTATTAGTAGCTGCTGAAAGATTACACACTGCAGATCTCGTTTGTCTAGGGGTTTTGTCTGCAAAACATTACTCTAACGAGCCTGGCCTGGGTTTTCTTCTTGTTTGAAATAAACACTACCGGGTTTGAATTACTTTCGGCTAAAAATAATATTTATTCGTACTCTTTGTTTAGTAACTACAATATTTTCACTTCGAACATTGATACCCTAAAAATGCATTATACTGTACTGGTCACTTAAACACGTCCATCTCCCTCCAATACCGACAAAGAATTGGCGTGCAAGCCAACATGTGCCCGGAAGTTGCAGACATTCCTGCATTCCAGATTCTTTGGTCTTCTGACCTTAATACACTCCAAAGACACATATAAATAAATACATATAAATATACCACATTTATCATCTCAAACAAATCCATTATTTATCATAAAAGAAAATATTCATAAATAAATAAATTAAACACATTGTATGGCAACATAATGAAGTTACCTTAACTCTCTACTGTGGGCATCGTAC
This sequence comes from Schistocerca americana, assembly GCF_021461395.2. Taxonomy (NCBI): domain Eukaryota; kingdom Metazoa; phylum Arthropoda; class Insecta; order Orthoptera; family Acrididae; genus Schistocerca; species Schistocerca americana. The sequence goes on along the minus strand of NW_025726192.1, from coordinate 2,812,177 downwards.
TTTTCGCATGAGATAAACTTTATCTCTGACAGTTAATTACATTACAATAGCCCACCAGGACTTGCAAGTGTACCTTGGTCCACTTGTCAGTCCGATACAGAAATTGCATCATTGTCTTAGCTTGTATACAACTTTTTATCACAACTGTAGTAAACTGTTTATTCTTTCATCAACCATTGACTTCCTCCTTTGTCTCACAACATAAATACATATGTCGATTTGTTGCCCAGAAATTTACTATAAAATAATACTAAAGTTAAAACATTTTCTCATATTAGAACAAACATAGTACTAACTCCTATATCATCAGTGAGTTTGCAAAAGTATTTCAATTCAACAACACTATTCTCTCATGAGCCTTGTGAATTATGTTATATCAAAATTAAGAGGCAAAATAAGCCAACAAAGTATCTTTATGGGGTTATAAACAGAGCTGAATAAAACCAGTTATGGTGAGCATGATGTAAAACAAAGGCACACTTGCATATACAAGAAAATATATTCTATCAACTATTCAATTTTTTTTTTTTTTAGCATTATGGTCTATTTAAGTGAATGAACAAATTTCAAAATTTATGAGATTTGCTATTCTCAAACTGTGAGGGTGGGTGACATGTCTTGTCTCCTAGCATCATCAATAAAATAAAATCCCTTATTTATCAAGTTTACATATTTTGCAATTCATTAAATACTGTAAAATTACTTTAAAAAACACATAGGAATCATGAAATCTAATCTTATAATATAATTACGTGACAATCAGTCTAGATACAACATCGTTTTGCATGAGATGTGTTACATGGCATAGTATGGTGACTGCATTTTTTTTCTTTCTTTCTTTACTTCCAGTAAAATTCTTTCCAGATAAAGGCATGTTTTTAGGCTCAGTTTGCTCTTTTCTCAATATACGGCTTCAAAGAAACATTCCTAAGACCAAACAGCTTTCTCGACTTGGGATATACTAATCGGTACGCATTTGGATGGGGTTCTCAATAATCTCAAATGGCCCAATGTAAATGTCAAAGAACTTCTTGAGTTCTGCTGTTAGTAACTTTGATCGTTCGTGGGATTTCACTAAGACGTGGTCACCTACTCTGAATGTGGTAGCCTTTATTTTCCTATTACGTCTGTTTTTCCTAGCTTCACCTAGTTTCTTCATGGTTTTCTTTACAATCTCTTCACGTTCTTTCATTGATATTAAGCTACATTGTGGAAAGTCTATTAATTCAGAAATAAGATTTGCTGGTCTGAGGTGAAACATAATTTCATATGGTGAAAACCCAGTAGAGCTATGCTGCAAGCTGTTCATGATATCCTCGAAGTTGTTTACATGGTCGGACCAACTAGGATGTTTGTGACTACAATATGTCCTACAAAGTCTCCCTATTTCTCTCATGTACCTTTCTGCTGGGTTTGAAGATGGGTTGTACACGGATATCAAGATATGTTTTGTGTTAGTTTTTTTCCATGAATGCTTTCCAGTTTTTTGAAACAAATTGTGAACCATTATCAGATAGTATAGCTTTAGGTTTCCCTACACTCTTGAAGTAATCTCTCTCAATTTTTGCAATGATCTCTTTACTTGTAGCTTTTTGCACAGAATAAAGTTTAATTAGTTTGGAAAATACATCAACCATGACGAATATAAAACAATGGCCACCTTTGCTTTTAGGTAAAGGTCCATAAAAGTCTACAGCTACTAAATCTAATGGTTTATCTGGAATGATGTTCTGCATTTCTCCCTGACATGTTCTGTTGCTTACTTTTACTCTTTGACATTTGTCACATGTTGATATTTCGTTCCTCACCTTCTTTACCATGTTATAAAAGTAGATATTTTCTTGTAACTTTTTTTACACATTTCTGTATTCCACAGTGACCATAACTCTCATGGGTGTACTTCATTAATTTGTCTGCCTCACACTCTGGCCAACGTAGCTTCCAATTGTCAGAGTCCACATCTGTTCTTCTAAAGAGTGTTCCCTTAAAGACCTTATAGTACTTGTCAAGTTTATCATACCCTCTTTTGCCTAAACAGTCCTTAACCAATTTCCAATTAGGATCGTTATTCTGTCCCCTCCTGATGTTATTGCAAAGTGTCTTTATGAGCTTTTCATCCTGGATTCCCTTCATGTATCTTATTTTAAATTCCTTTTCTTCCTCTTGATCAAACATTTCCTGATCTCCTCCTACTGGTAACCTGGATAAAGCATCAGCTACTACGTTTTCTGATCCCTTAATATACACAATTTCGTAATCAAACTGTTGCATGAACATTGCCCACCTGGTTAATCTACTGTGATATAATCTACACTCCTGCAAGTAACTTAAAGCTTTGTGGTCTGAATAGACTTTTATCTTGTGTCCTAACAGGTATGTTTTAAATTTTGTAAACGCCCAGTGTACTGCGAGTAATTCTTTTTCTGTGACAGTGTACGTTCTCTCATGTTTAAGTAACATTCTGCTGGCAAATGCAATTGTACAATGAAGATTTTTTTCATTCACAATTTTCTCCTGAAATAGTTCTGCTCCTAGTCCATAATCACTACTGTCAGTGTGAAGACAAAATGGCAAACTAAAATCTGGTCTGTGTAAAAGACTGTTCTTACAAAGTTCATTCTTAATTTTATCAAATGCTTTCTGGCACTCTTCAGACCAATTCCATGGAGTATTTTTTCTAAGTAAGTTGCTTAAACATGTTACATTAAGGCATTGTCCATTTACATATTTTCGATAGAATCCACAGAGTCCGTAGAAAGACTTTAATTGTTTCCGGTTTCTAGGAGATGGAAAGTTTACGATAGATTTTATTTTCTCCGGATCTGCACTTATCCCTTCCTTAGTAATGACATGACCTAAAAATTTTAGTTCTGACACACCAAATTTACATTTTTCCAGTTTTAATGTCATACCACCTCTTCTGAGTTTCTCACACACCTTCTTCAATAACTTCAAATGATCCTCCCAACTTTGATTTGAAACTAATATATCGTCTACATAAATTGTTAATTCTGACACAACTTCTTGGCCAAGTACATAGTCTAGTGCCCTTATAAATTCGGCGACTGATGAGTTTAATCCGAAAGGCACTACACAATACTGGTAACATCTCCCATTGTATAAGAAAGCAGTGTACTTTCTAGAACTAATTGCAAGAGGTACTTGATGAAAACCTGAAGTTAGGTCAAGGCTTGACATAATTTGGATATTTTTAAATTTATATAACAACTCATCGATGTTCTCTGGGTGGTCAGTTTCTCTGTATAAACATTTTTTTAACCTCCTGGAATCCAGTACTAATCTGACTTGTCCATTAGGTTTATTTACAGTGACTAAGGGATTATTATAAGGGCTTATACTCCTCTCAATGATTTCACACACTTCCATCTTTTGCAATTCTTTCTCCACTGCTACCCTTTTCGAGATTGGAATACTGTATGGTTTTGTAAAGAAAGGTTCATGTGGCTTCAACTGTAAAGTACATTGGTATCCAATTACTTTACCTGGTATATTGCTAAATACATCACTATATTCCCACAAAAATAATTTCAAATCTTGTTTTTGGTTCTCAGTTAGTTCTCTAGCCTCGACTACTTTTTCATTTACTAACTTTTCAAACTCTATCTCATCTGTATCGAAATCTGTGACATGGCTTTCAATGTACTCACCTTCTTTTGTAAATTCAATACTGTTCACAGTCTTATTCATACAAAACACATTTGATTGAAGAAGTTTCGTAGTGATGACTTCACCACTTGGTAGAGTCATCATTAATTTCTGCCCTGCCCAATCAAATGCTGCACTTACTTTTGTTATCCAAGACATGCCTAGGATAAAATCCTCTGTGAGATCAGGAATGACGAGACACCCATGTGACCATGATACTCCTTCAATTTCAAAAGTAATAAAAGCCTGACTCCTTATTGATTTACTGTGCTTCCCGGTAGCACCTCTTATTTTAATTCCTACCACAGGTAACTCGACATAATCCTTATTAGTTTTCAGTTTTTTACTTAATGATTCTGATATCCCAGATACTTGACTTCCTGTGTCTACTAAACACTTTCCTTTCCATGATCCTATCTGCACATCAATAAACGGACTGCTTACATCAAAGTCAAATTTTTTGTTAATATTCTCATGTAATAAGTCATCTTCAATTTCACTGAATCCATATCCCTTTCCAGTATCCTTACCTGTATCATTACTACCAGAGTTATATGCTGTTATTACCCTAATTGCATTTTCTTTGGCCTGATTACTATTTCTGAATATTTCATTAAGCCAACTACATTCATTTGTGCTATTGTGTGTCTCTCCTTTATATTTCTGTCTTAACATTTGTGCAATGTGATACTTAATTCTATGCCACCAGTCTGGATACAAAGTTTCACATATATCAAGTGTTACCTTTCTGAAATTTTCATCATCCTTAATGGCACTACTGTTAACCCATAAGTTAAACAAAAATTGCTCACTATCTGACATTTCATCATCTACTCCCCTAATGCTGTTAAGATTACCTGCTGTCAATTCCTTCTCATTTTTCTTCCATGTATTAAGATCAAATAACTCATTGGCTGAAATTCTGGCATCCTTATCATTGAAATTGTCAACTGTGTTCATGTGTACCTCGCTAATTTCATTACTATCCTCTTTTATATTAGTAATCCCTAAAGCTTCCAACTCCTCACTTACACCAATAAAACATCTATCTTCACTACTATCCTCAATTTCCTTTTCTTCCCAATCAACATCACAAAAATTATCATCTTTATCCTCTGCACTCTTACCTTCAGTATGCAGATACACATTTAAATCATCCTTACTAGGTGCTCTTTTCATTCCTAGCCCACCAGACTCTTCCATAAGTTCTCTAATTCCTAATACACTTTGATCATTTGAACAACTATTTTCCAGCAAGGTGCTCCTCTCAGCCCACTCATAGAATGAATCTAAGTTTAAGTCTTCACAGTTTTCTAAGCAATCAGTGTCTTTAAATAACTTACCTTTTGTTTCTGGTTTATTTGTATGTCATATATTATTTGTAACAGATACTACATTAATGGGATAACACTCCTCTTTGAAATAATTACTCATTATGTCACAGGTATCTTTCTGTTTAGTTAGACAGTTTGGGTTGGCCCTTTCCATTTGTGTATAAGTAGCTCCTACCTTGCGGACCGCCAATGGAGCCTCATTCAGTTTTTTAACTCCTGTTCAGTTCTCCCCATACCATTATGACTATTCCACTCCTTTGGTTTATTTCCAAAGTGTCTGTTACCAGATTGGTTATGATTATTTCCATACTGACCTTTGTAATGGAAATTGTGTCCTTGTGATCCCTTGAAGTTGTACTGGTGATTTCTCTGATGAGAATCACTACTTCCAAAATTGTGTGTTTCCTTTTTATCATGTTGTGTGTTTCCCCAATTTGTATGCCCTGTCCTTTGAAAATGGTTTTGACTATGGTGTGGTGGTTTACCCGTTTTCTCAATAATTCTGTCTAGTTTGTCAACATATTTCAAAAACTGATCTATTGTGTCATCTGGACCATAAGCTAACTCCCACTGTAGTTCACATGGTAGCCTCCTTTTGAGTGCATCAATTTGAGTGAGTTCATCAAAAGGTTTGCTTAGGCGAGTGAGTTTCCTTAACTGATTTCTGCAAAATTGCTTCATGCTACGAAATTCATGTTTATAAACAGGTCCATTCAAGAATTCGCTTTTTATTCTTGCCTGTTCTGTCTCTGACCAGAATTTACTTAAGAACCTCTCCTCGAACTCTGCAAAAGACATTCCCTCAGTACAATAATGATTAGTCCATGACAATGCTTCACCTTCTAGAAATCTTTTCACAAATTTAATTTTCAAATTATCATTCATATTTGGAAAAAAGATATCCTTGAAATGCTGCGGGAAATCTACCGGATGCATACTGCTCTCATCTGAAAAGTTTTGTACTGGAATATTGTACCACAAAGTGCCAATATTGTTCGGCAAACTATTGCTGACCATATTGCTACTAACACTTTCAAGTTTCTTAGTGATGTCATTAATACTACTTTCTAAACTCTTGACTTCATTTTTGTTTATCTGATTATTTACATCTATTTTTTCAGTAATAATTCCTATCTTTTGTTCAAATTTGCTTTCTACTTTAACAATTTTATCGTCTACAAGAGAAATACGCTCAGATACTGTTTCTTCTACATGTTTGATATCTGAATGCACAACTTTAAACGCATTATGGATTTTCTCTCTACCTGTACTTGCTTCAGTTTTCAGATTTTTTACTTTTGCATCTACATTTTTAACTTTTCTCCCGACATAATTGACCTTACCCGTGATCTTAACCATATTACGACTCAAACTGGAAATTTTTGCTTCTACTTTTTGAAAGTGATTGTCATTTTTCTTTTCATATTCTTTGAATTGTTTTTCAAATTTATCACTCATGAGCTTGAGAGTCTGGTCTAACTGAGCAGCATTGTTTTGCTCCATTTGATCCAAACGAATCTCATTAGCATCGAGTCTGTCTTTAATATTTCCTAACCACTGTCCGTTTTGTCTGTTAGTGTCATCAATTGCCTTAAATTTTCCCTCCATATAATTCATTATTTTTGATAGCATGTCTTTAACTTCATTCTGTCTTTCCGTATGAGTTTCAACTTTGTCTACAGGATTCGGACTATTACTGTTGCATTCACTTTCGTATGATAAATTCACATCTGTACTAGCGTTGGCGACACCGTCGTCAATACCTTCCTCTTTTACAATAGTCATCTTTTTACACAGGAATAAACAAAACACAACAAATTTATCTTTTCTAAAGGAAACTAAACTATTTTACTCACAGTTTACTTATTTTCTTATAAGGTCTTCTTTGTTGATTGGTGCGTGATGGAATTCACAACACTGAAACACTACACTTATATGAATATTGCTTTTTTGGTTGCACAACACTTTACACTTTTTTCTTCTTTCGTGACTTATTGCGCCGTTATTCTTGCTCCAGTAACTGCATCCCGTTGTCTTGAAGGTATCAGCATTCGACTTCCTTTGTCTTGAAGGTATCAGCATTTGACTTCCTTTAACATTTTCAGCCAGGATGTACGAATTCTGTCGTTTTCTTCGCAATCTCGGTGGTAGTTCATTTCGGTAACATTTTCAATAATCCCGGACGACGCCACCATATTGTACCGGTTGTTACCTATCTCGTTTCTTGATAACTGAATGATGTGGAATCTTACGCGGTATATTGTGGTAGGACCACTTTCGCACAACGTGTTTGTAATTGATAATAATACGAGTAGTTCCAGCACAATTTCAGCAAGGCTTATTTATTAGTAGCTGCCGATAGATTACACACTGCAGATCTCGTTTGTCTAGGGGTTTTGTCTGCAAAACATTACTCTAACAAGCATGGCCTGGGTTTTCTTCTTGTTTGAAATAAACACTACCGGGTTCGAATTACTTTCGGCTAAAAATAATATTTATTCGTACTCTTTGTTTAGTAACTACAATATATTCTCTTCGAACATTGATACCCTAAAAATGCATTATACTGTACTGGTCACTTAAACACGTCCATCTCCCTCCAATACCGACAAAGAATTGGCGTGCAAGCCAACATGTGCCCGGAAGTTGCAGACATTCCTGCATTCCAGATTCTTTGGTCTTCTGACCTTAATACACTCCAAAGACACATATAAATAAATACCTATAAATATACCACATTTATCATCTCAAACAAATCCATTATTTATCATGAAAGAAAATATTCATAAATAAATAAATTAAACACATTGTATGGCAACATAATGAAGTTACCTTAACTCTCTACTGTGGGCATCGTACTTTTCGCATGAGATAAACTTTATCTCTGACAGTTAATTACATTACAATATTCAGTATGAAATGAAGCAAAACACTTGTCATGTCCACCAACATTGCACCTATCACAAATTTTTGTTGTTTTTTTCTTGCAGTAAGCACATTTCTTCTGTGTTTTACTTGGCACAAAGAAATGATTTCCTGGATCTAGTCGTACATCTGTGCTCACCCATCCTCCCATCAATTTGCTTCCTTGTGCTCCTCTTTGTTTTGGTACTGATCCTTTTTCCTTTGATAGAAAAAACATCACTATTCTCTGTCGGACATCCAAAAGTAAGAGCTTCTCATTAGAGTTAGCAATTTGGTATGCACGCCATGTGTTTACTATGCAGATATATATCATCTGTGTGAATAATGGCCACCACCATTTCTTTGACCTTATCCTCGTCCTATAAAGTGATATCTGCTTGTCCAGTAGATATATGGCACCCATGTGGGCATTGTATTCTTCAATGATATGTGGCAGTGTAACAGATATTTCCTTTTTTTTGCCCGTGAATATATTTTAGTAGAACTCAAGGAATAATAGTACTGTTATTTGTCACTACACATACTGGTTTGTTGTCACTCCATTTCACAACCAGAACTTCATTCTCTTTGTCAAATATGTAGTCATAGAATCCACGTTCCTTCCTTTTGCCATTCTTTTCGAGTCAATCAAAGGACATGCATTGGTTCGGATCTCTGTTATTGTTCCTGCAGCTTTCATTTTACTCTTTCCGAGTGTGATCAGTGTGTCAACACTGGTGAAAAAGTTGTCAAAGAAAAGCTTATAATTCGGATACTCTGATTCTGGAATAATGGTTTTTAGTTCATTTATTACCCTTGCACCTAAAGGCTCCTGTTTGTTGTCAGTCTTGCTACAGTATGGTGAAAAATTATAAAGAAAGCCATTGGAACTTGTAAGACACCAAATTTTATATCCAAATTTGATAGGCTTTTCCCTCAGAAACATTTTAGCTGAATGTTTGCCATAATAATGTACCATTATTTCATCAGTTGAGAGTTCTGAATGAAATACGCGAAATTTACCAAATTCCTATTTCAGCATTTCAAATTATAACCTCAGTTTGTACATCTTGTCGTTTCTGTCTATTTTGGAGTTGTCATTGAGATGAATGAATCTCTTTATTTCCCAAAACCTATTTCTTGACACGGAGTTGAAGACTAAAGGAACACCGACGTCAGGAGCCTGTTCCCAGTACTTATTCTTGTGGGGAAGCTTATGATAACCACTCAGAAGTAGTACGCCAATAAATAATTTTAGTTCTTCTTTGGTTAGCAGAAAATTTATTCTGTTATGTTGGCAAGCATAAATTTCGCTTTGTTCAATAATAGTATCCATTAGTTTCTTAGAAAAAAAAATCCTCAAACACCTGGGGCACTGTGTTATTTGCTAGACATTCCGCATCATAATGTTTGTTGCTCTTCCCTGGATCACTATTGTTTGTGTACGTTGGTTGACATTTATACCACTTACATATATATTTTTTTGTAGATAACATACCACTTTCTCCTCCACCTCCCAACGCTTTCCTTCTTTTGGCTTCTGGATGTACAACTGTAGCATTAACTTCATCTCAGCTGGTTGTGAGCTCTAAAGTACCGGCGTCATCTTGTACAACAGTACATTTTCGTCAGTGTCTTCTTCATCTGTTATTACATCTGCATTGGGTGGAATAATTGCCAATTCTGTATATCATCTTCATCGTCACTCTCTTGATGGTTCTCTAGTTCTGCTAGAATTTCTTCAAATGTAAGTTCACGTGGCATGTTTCTGTCCTGTTGGAATCGTAAAATTCGAATAGAATATGAAAAAAGCAGATATAAAGAACATAAAATGCAATTCTTCTCTGTATATTATGTGTATACAAGAATAGGGCACATCAACAATAAATAAATGATATATATATATATATATATATATATATATATATATATATATATATATATATAGAGACAGACACACACACACACACACACACACACACACACACACACACACGAAAGGATGTGCGTTTTAAGGGAGAGGGTAAGGAGTCATTCCAATCCCCGGAGCGGAAAGACTTACCTTAGGGGGAAAAAAGAACAGGTATACACTTGCACACACACCCATATCCAACCACACATACACAGACACAAGCAGACATTTGTAAAGGCAAAGAGATTCGGCAGAGATGTCAGTCAAGGCAGAAGTACAGAGGCAAAAATGATGTTGAAAGACAGGTGAGGTACGAGTGGCGGCAACTTGAAATTAGCGGAGGTTGAGGCCTGGCGGATAACGAGAAGAGAGGATATACTGAAGGGCAAGTTCCCATCTCCGGAGTTCTGACAGGTTGGTGTTAGTGGGAAGTATCCAGATAACCCGGACGGTGTAACACTGTGCCAAGATGTGCTGGCCGTGCACCAAGGCAAGTTTAGCCACAGGGTGATCCTCATTACCAACAAACACTGTCTGCCTGTGTCCATTTCCCCCCTGCGGGTTCGGGGGTTAGAATAGGCCCGCGGTATTCCTGCCTGTCGTAAGAGGCGACTAATAGGAGTCTCAACTGTTTCGGCCTTTAATGTGATGGTCCCCATTAGGGTTTGACCTCCATTTTTCCAAATTCAACAGAAGTAAGAGCCTTTTGGGGAAGGACCCCTTACGTGGTGCACCATCAGTCCTCTGTGCCCTAAGACCTTGGCACTCTTTATCGTCTGGGTGTCGTAACTGCACCCTCCATCCCTCATTTTGGGCATACACACCTGATGGATTGTGTAAGTTACGCCCTTAGTGCATCATCATCTGCACCCACGATCACTATGGACTACCCATGGCACCCAAAATCCAGCACGGTAGCCAGCCCGTTGTGGTGGGGTCGTCATGTACCCTCTAGGTTGTAGCCCCCTGACAACACAGGGATCGTACTGCCGATGCCTGAACTGCCGCCTCCCCACGTAAGCCTAGGAGTAGATGCCCGTCTCTCCGGGGCATCAGGACTCCCGGCAACGGCCATCCTGCTAGGTGGCCTTTGCTGTGGCTGGGTGCCACCCGTGGGGAGAGCCCCTGGTCGGAGTGGGTGGCATCGGGGCGGATACCCCGCAATGAAATGGGTACAATCTCAATCCGGTGGTCGCACGACCACCAACGTCTCTAAGCGCAATAAAGTAGACTTTAACGCTGTGGCATATAACCCCAAATCGTCCCCTTCCCTAGCCACGCCCTGGGAGGGACGCAGGGCTGCGGACAGACAGGAGCCATATTCACCGCGATATCTTGTGTGCAGCAGAACTGATGGGGATTCATTTTTGGGGACTAAGCCTCTGTTCTTTGTGACCCATCTTGAATATAAGTTCGGGGAAGTGGCCCCTCTTTCCAAAATGCGGAGCGGGGCCATTTTGATACAAGCACCTTCCTCTGCACAGTGAAGGGCGTTGCTCGCCTGTGAGAAGCTTGGTGACATACCTGTTAACGTCACTCCCCATAAGTCACTAAATTTGGTCCAGGGGATTATCTTTCATAAAGATCTTCTGCTACCGTCTGATGACGAGCTACGGGAGAACCTGGCACGACGAGGTGCACACTTCGTTCGTCGTGTCTTTAGGGGACCCAAGGATAATAGGATCGCTTCCGGTGCTTTCATCCTGGCCTTTGAGGGCAACTGCTTGCCTGAGAAGGTCAAGGTCATGATCTACCGGTGCGATTTCAAGCCCTATGTCCCGCCCCCTATGCGATGCTTCCAGTGCTGGAAATTCGGGCACGTGTCCTCCAGATGCACTGCCAGCCCCACATGTCGCGATTGTGGACGACCTTCGCATCCAAATGCTCCGTGTGCTCCACCTCCCACCTTCGTTAACTGTGGGGAGCATCATTCTCCCTGCTCGCCAGATTGTGCAGTCTACCAACGAGAGCGGAAGATACAAGTAATTAAGACCCTGGACCGTTTAACTTACCAAGAGGCGAGGAAGAAATTAGAATGGCTCAACCCCACACCTATGTTGAGGAGTTATGCTGCTGTAACACTGCAGCCACCAGTTCCTGCAAAGACTCCTTTGACATTTGGCCCACCGAACAGTCATGTTTCGCCTGCCCCACCACCGGTGGGGGCCACTCTCTCTTCCACTGCTCCCAAAACACACAGTTCGGGAGCAGTGCGCCCCAAGCAACCGAGGACGTCGGTCCCCACCTCTCAGCCGGAGCGGCGACAGCCCTCTCTGGCTCCTCAGCCGGGGAAGCGACAGCTCTCTCCGGCTGCTCAGCCGGAGACGCAACAGCCTCCTCTGGCCTCACTTGTTCGGAAGGGATCCCTTGGGGGAGTCCCTTCCAAGGACTTCCCCAGTGTCTCACAAGACACTAGCCAGTGGCTGAAGAAGCCACCAGCTGCTGGTCGAAGGGCTTCACGCTCTTCCTCTGTTCCTGATAATGCGTCAGTAAAGCCCTCCCAGCATGCCAACCCTCCTCCGAAAGACAAGAGAGAGAAGAGGAAGCTCTCCAAGAAGGATAAGGACCCAGTGGTTCCCGCACCAACGCTTCCTGTCAGCTCAGCCTCTGAGGATGAGGTCGAGCTCTTTGCGTCCCCTGATGACCTGGATCTCGCCGTCTCCTCAGAAACGATGGCCGTAGCGATGTCCGTCACTCAGTCGGTGGCAGCATGTGACCCTGCCCAGTAATTTGCCTTTTCAGTGCCTGAATGCCTCTACAGGACACGCTTTGTACAATCCTCCAGTGGAATTGTGGCGGTTATTTTAGCCATCTACCTGAGCTGCGTCAGCTTGTAAGCTTGACACCTGCTTTATGCATTGCTCTCCAGGAAACCTGGTTCCCGGCAATGCGGACCCCTGTCCTCCGTGGATACAGGGGTTATTACTGCAACCGAAGCACTTACAATAGTGTGTCAGGTGGAGCCTGCGTGTATGTCCTTACCTCTGTATATAGTGCTCCTGTGCCCCTTCAAACATCTTTGGAAGCTGTGGCTGTCCGCGTAAGGACTACCCAGGACATAAACGTCTGCAGTGTCTATCTCCCTCCAGGTGGTACAGTCTCCCTGACCGAATTGGCTGCACTTGTCGCCCAACTTGCCACGCCTTTTCTTCTCCTTGGGGATTTTAACGCCCACAATCCCCTGTGGGGTGGATCGAAGATTACTGGCCAAGGCAGAGATGGCGAGAATCTCATCTCCCAACTTGATCTCTGCCTCTTAAACACTGGCGCTGCCACGCATTTCAGTGTGGCGCATGGCACGTTCTCGGCCATAGATCTGTTGTTGTGCAGCCCAGGGCTTTTACCATCGGTCCACTGGAGAGTCCATGATGACTTGTGTGGTAGTGACCATTTTCCCATCTTCCTTTCACTACCCCAGCGTCGATCCAATGAACGCCTGCCTAGGTGGGCATTTAGCAAGGCAAACTGGGAAACATTCTCCTCTGCTGCCACTGTTGCATCTCTCCCCCACAGTACCATCGATGTGGTGGTTGAGACACTGACTGCAGCGATTGTTTCCGCTGCAGAACGTACCATTCCTCGTTCGTTAGGGTGCCCCCGGCGAAAGGCAGTGCCTTGGTGGTCTCCGGAGGTCGCTGAATCCATTAAAGAACGTCGGCGGGCTCTTCAGCGACATAAGTGGCACCCGTCTTTGGAGAACCTCATTTTCTTCAAATGTCTCCGTGCTCAGGCACGGCGGCTCATCAAGAGTCGGAAACAGGAGCGCTGGGAGAGGTACGTTTCCACCATTGGTTCCCGTACTTCACCCTCCCAGGTGTGGATGAAGATTCGGCGCATCTTTGGAGTGCAGCACTCTACAGGTGTCCCAGGGCTTACCATCAACGGGGCGGTATCCACCGATGCTGATGCAATCGCCGAGCATTTCGCACAGCAGTATGTTCGGGCCTCTGCGTCGGGGAATTACCCGCCTGCGATTCGTGCGCTTAAACGCCAGGAGGAAGGCAAACGGCTTTCTTTTGCTTCTCGCCACCCTGAGACGTATAACGCCCCATTTAGTTTGTGGGAACTCCAAAGCGCCCTGGCACAGTGCCCCGATACGGCCTCTGGGCCAGATGGCATCAACAATCAGATGCTCAAACACCTGTCCCCGGTCTGTCAGCGATGTGTTCTTGCCGTCTTCAACCGCATATGGGGTGATGGTGTCTTTCCGTCGCAGTGGCGAGAAAGTACCATCATTCCGGTGCTGAAGCCTGGTAAGGACCCGCTTACTGTGGATAGCTATCGACCCATCAGCTTGATAAATACTCTGTGCAAGCTACTGGAACGTATGGTGAGTCGACGGCTGTGTTGGCTGCTCGAGTCTCGGGGTCTTCTGGCTCAGTGCCAGAGCGGCTTCCGTCAGGGCCGTTCCACCGCCTATACTTTGGTCTTTCTTGAGTCTGCAATCCGCACTGCTTTTTCCAGGCGCCAACACCTTGTCTCCCTCTTTTTCGACCTCTCCAGAGCATATGACACGACGTGGCGGCACCATATACTCGCCACGTTGCACGGATGGGGTCTCCGGGGCTCTCTCCCCATTTTTATTCAGAATTTTTTATCTGTTCGGACATTCCACGTTTTAATTGGCACATCCCATAGTTCACTTCATATCCAGGAGAATGGCGTTCCACAGGGCTCAGTATTGAGTGTGCCCCTTTTCCTTGTGGCCATAAATGGCCTTGCAGCAGCAGTTGGGTCGTCTGTCTCACCCACGTTATATGCTGACGATTTCTGCATCTTGTTCAGCTCCTCCACCATTAGTGTTGCAGAACGTGGGTTGCAGGGAGCCATACGCAAGGCGCAGGCATGGGCCCTATCTCATGGGTTTCAATTTTATCCTGCAAAGACTTTTTTTATGCACTTTTGTCGGTGCCGAACTGTCCATCCCCACCCTGAGCTCTATCTTCAGGATGCCATTCTCAAGGTTGTTGACACTTACCGTTTTCTGGGATTGCTGTTCGATGCCCGGCTTACTTGGCTTCGACATATTCATCAGCTCAAGCGTCAGTGCTGGCAGCATCTGAATGCCCTTCGCTGCCTCAGCAACACAACTTGGGGTGCCAATCGTAATACGCTGCTGCAGCTCTACAAAGCCCTTGTGCTGTCCCGGCTTGATTATGGGAGTGTGGCGTATGGCTCAGCGTCGCCCTCAGCATTGCAACTGCTGCACCCCGTTCACCACTGTGGGGTTCGACAGGTGACAGGAGCATTCCGCACCAGCCCTGTGGACAGCATACTTGTGGAGGCAGGTGTACCTCCACTGCGATTGAGGCTCCAACATTTACTGGCCGCTTATGCTGCCCATGTTTTTAGCTTGCCTGGTCATCCAAACTATCGTCTCCTGTTCCCACAATCGGTCGTCCATCTTCCTGAACGTCGGCCCCGGTCAGGTTGTACGATCGCGGTCCGCGTCAAAGAGCTTCTCTCTGGGCTTACGGTTTTTACAGTTCCACCTCCTTTCCGGGCCACTTTGCGGACACCCCCATTGTGTGTTCCTCACCCTTGCCTTCGGCTCGACATGGCACAGGGCCCGAAGGACTCCGTCCCTCCAGAGGCCTTCCGCTGCCGTTTTTATTCCATCTTGACCACGTATCAGGGCTCTGGCATTGTATACACTGACGGTTCAATGGTTGCTGGTCGTGTCGGATATGCGCTTACTCTAGGGGACCATTCTGAACAACGTTCCTTGCTGGATGGCTGCAGCGTTTACACAGCTGAGCTGGTCGCCATCTTTTGTGCCCTAGAGTATATCCGCTTCTGCTCAGGTGAGTCCTTTGTTATCTGTAGCAATTCCCTGAGCAGTTTACGAGCTCTCGACCAGTATTTCCCTCGTTCTCGTCTGGTGATGGCTGTCCATGAGTCCCTGCATACTCTTGCACGTAACGGCCGCTCTGTGGTCTTTGTGTGGACCCCAGGCCATGTTGGGATCCCCGGCAATGAGAATGTTGACCGCCTGGTGAAAGAGGCCATCAGTAAACCACCTCTGGAGATTGGCCTCCCAGCGACTGATTCGGGGGCACTATTACGCCGCAAAGTTTTCGAATTCTGGGACACTGAATGGCGCAACCTGCCCGTGCCAAACAAACTCCGTCGTATCAAGGAGATGACGACTGTTTGGCGGTCATCCCTGCGAGCCACCCGCAGGGACTCAGTCGTCGTTTGTCGGCTCCACATTGGCCACACCCGACTGACGCACAGTTATTTACTGTGTCGTGAGGATCCTCTTATTATGCGTTCAGTTAACTAAGTAGAAATTAGTAATATCTTATCTCAGTGAGGAACTTGAAACTTTCAGGACAGGTCAGGAGCATGTAGAGGTGCTCTTCCTCTACTTGAAAAGAACAGTTGACCACACACTGAGTAGATAGGTTCCTAGTAGAACAGTTCATAATGGGATGGAACCTCCGTGGTATACAGTCACTGTAAAGAAAACGTCTAAAGGAACAGAGATTACTGCATAATAGGTGTAAAACAAAGTGTAGGATTATAGATTGAGAGACGCTGGATGAAACATGTTTGGCTGTCAAGAGAGCAATGCATGAAGCCTTCAATGGCTACTGTAGCAGAATATTGTCAAATGACATTTCACAAAATCCAAATAAATTCTGGTCGTATGTAAGGGCTGTTAGTGGCACAAAAGTTAGTGTCCAGTCCCTAGCAAGTGAGACAGGAACTGAAATTGAGGGTAGCAAAGTAAAAGCTGAAATTCTGAACTCGATTTTCAAATGTTCCTTTGCAAATAAAAACCCAGGAGAACTGCTCCAATTCAATCCTCGTACACTGAAAAAATGAACGAAATAGGTATTAGTGTCAGTTGTGTTGAGAAACAGTTGAAATCATTAAACAAAGCTCCAGACCCCGATGGAATCGCAGTCAGATTCTATATTGAATTTGTGGCTGAGCTATCCTCTCTTCTCACTGTAATCTATCCAAAAAACCTTACCCAGTTTTTGGAAAAAGTTACAGATCACACCCGTCTACAAGAAGGGTTGTAGGAGTGACAAAACTACCATCCAGTAGCCTTGACATCGATTTGTTGTAGATTCTTAGAAAATATTTTGAGCTCAAACATAATGAGGTATCTCGAACGGAACTACCTTCTCAATATCAACCAGCATGGTTTTCAAAAACATAGATGATATGAAATCCAACTCTCACTTTTCTCACATAACTTGCTGAAAGCATTGGATCAAGGCAACAGGTAGATAGTGTTTTTTGATTTCCTAACAGTATTTGACTCTGTTCCACACCTACACTGACTGTGAAAAGTAGGATCATATGGGGTATCAAGTGAAATTCATAACTGGATTGAGGACTTTTTGATAGGAAGGACACAGCATGTTACCTTGGATGGAGAGTCATCATCAGATGTAGAAGTAACTTCAGGTGTGCCCCAGGGAAGTGTGTTGGGGCCCTTGCAGTTCTTGTCCATTAATGACCTTGCTGTAAATCAGGATTTTTGCAGATGATGCAGTTATCTGTAATGAAGTGCTATTTCAGAGAAGCTGCATAAATATTCAGTCAGATCTTGATGAGATTTCAACATAGTGCAGTGATTGGCAACTTGCTCTGAATGTTTAGAAATGTATAAACTTAGTATCCTGTGACTATAATATTGGTGAGTCACTGTCGGAATCTGCCAACTCGTACAAATACCTGTGTGTAACACTTTGTAGGAATATGAAATGGCATGATCACATAGGTTCAGTTGTGGGTAAAGCAGGTTGTAGACCTTGCCCTAGACTATTGCTACAGTGTGTGGGACTTGTACCAGATAAGACTAGCAGGAGACATTGAATGTATACAAAGAAAGGCAGCATGGTCACAGGTTTGCTTAATCCATGGGAGAGTGTCACAGAGATACTGAAGGAACTGAAATGGCAGACTGTTGAAGACAGGTGTAAACTATCCCAAGAAAGTGTATTAGCAAAGTTTCAAGAACTGTCCTTAAATGATTACTCTAGGGATATACCACAACCCCCCCCCCTCCCCCCCCCCCCCCCCCCCCCCCACATATTGCTCTCACAGGGGTCGTGAAGATAAGATTAGGATGATTACTGCTCACACAGAGGCATTCAGACAAATTCAGACAATCATTCTTCCACGCTCCATACATGAATGAAACAGCAAGAAACCCTGATAACTGGTACAATGGGACTTACCCTGTACCATGCACCTCCTGGTGGATTGCAGATTACAAACGTAGATGTGAACTGACAGTCTCTTACATGTGCATGAGGGAAACATCTAATCACCTTTATTTTACCAAGACAAAAATTATGATTTACTAAAGTTTCAAACCTTGACAGGAAATAATGGATTAGGCTGTCCATAAATTATAAACTAACATTATTGTGATGATGGAAAGTCTCATATAAAGACGTGAAACAAATACTAACAAAGAGATAGAGGGGCTGGCCAGTACAGCCAATAGATACACAAAACATAACAGAAAATTTACGTATCGTAGCTTTTGGAACTTTGTTCCTTCATCAGGGAGGAGAGAGGGGAAAGAAGGGGAAGAAGAGAAAGTGGATTCAGTTACTCACAACCCAGGTTATGAAGCAACAGGGTAGAGGTAAACAGGGAGGGTAGCAAAGATGGAGGCATGGGTGTATACTCTACAGTATGTCAACATGTTGCCTTGACCTGTTTGATCACCAGGTCTGGCTCCAATTCAGTGCACACGGGACATCATCGAACAACTCCAGTGTCTCCCAAAAACAGCATTAACCATCCCTGTTTCGATGACAATGTGAAACAGGCATGGAACTTCATCCCACAAACTCATATCCAGCACAATGCATGCATGTTTGCATGCTTACATTTGGGCAGTTACACTGGATTTCAATGTATTAGTGTATCACATTTGCAATGGTGTATCTCGCACTTATATTATCCTGTGATCTTGCAACATTAATCACTTAAATAAGTTACTTAGACATATATGTTCCTGAAATTTCATTACTCTACGTTAATTACTTTTTGGTGTTGCAAATTTTTTTTTTTTGCAGTGTACATGATGACTACAATAATACATTATAATGTTTCTCCAGTGGTTTCAACATTAACTTTTTAACAGAAAAGATTTTGCTTACAGTTCATTTTTTAGTTAACATTCCTAAACTTTTTAACAATCCATATTAAAGCTAGCAATAGTAACTATATTAATAATTGCTGCTGTAAACAGTTACACATATGGACATCAGTTTTGAATAATGGGTTTTGAGTGTAAATAATGTTTTATGTAAGTGTTTGTATTGATACTTAAAATTAAATGTCATGTAATGAATGTCCAGATACTCATATAATAAGTTTTGTTGGATCAAGTTATTTACGAACGCGATGTACTGTGTTCTTCCATTAGAGAATGAGACTGTATTGTTTATCGGTTTCATTACAAAATGCTAATAAGCTTTTAGTTAGAAAACCTTCTATAACTAGAATTATTAATATGAGAAAAATAGGAACAGTGAAAGAACGGAAGATCAGTTGCAGAAACAAGAGTAGCTCTGAGTTGCAAGAGTGGTTGCTTTTCCCACACATGTAATTAACTGGCATTATCGCCACTATTAACTTACCATGGTTTCACATCTCATCTGTTCATTGTTCCCCATGTCCTGCCCTTCTGTTCCCCCTTCCTATTAGATCATATATGCCTCTGTTACTGTAATCGGTATGTAAACAATAATTATCACATGACCTTTTTTTGTTACAGGTTGTAATATTTGACATTGCAGCTTTTGAAAATGGAGCAGGATGTTGTGCCCTCTCTCCTATTGGAGTGTTTCTCTGTGATCAGAATTGGAGGCAGACAATTCACTTGAACGTCTCGACGCGCAGGTCACCGAAGTGGCGTCAAATCGAAAGACCTGCACCAGGCGAACGGTCTACCCGACGGGAGGCCCTAGCCACACGACATTTCCATTTTTACTTGAACGTCCATTGCTGTTGTTGATGTCTTTGAATCATGTTGGTTCTTTGTGATTAATAAAAAAATTATACAATCCAATGGTTTCTTCGCCTTGTCTTTAAAAATTCCAGACCTATTGTGCAAACACATATTTTGAGAGTTATACATCTGAGCCTTTTTGTGGAAAGTGCGTTTCACACATACTTTCAAGATAAATTGAATAATGACCCCCATTTTGTGTGTTGGGGAAGATAATTTGATACAGCTAAATGCATATACGGGTACACACATTTGCTCGCGCCTGAGACAAAGTGAGAGTGATTCAAAGGAAGAATTCACTACTTTTTACCTACTTTCTGAATAACTCGTACTTTCGTCAGAAATGTCACACTGCAAAGTTGATTAGGTAAAGGGACAAAAATGAGAGTAAAATATAATTTGAATATCAGAAAAAATAACCACTTAGTTTCCAGAATGAGATTTTCACTCACCACTTAGTGTTTGTGTAATACTTTACGGCAAGCGTAAAATTAATTTTTAAACATTGGGAAATCTGGGATGGAATAACAATAATATGGAATAGGATAGCTTTCTGCTCCCCACCTAGAGGAGACACTGAGTGGCAGACTGGCACATTGAAGGAAGATTTTTGGATATTAGAAAGTATGGGACAGCCCTCATCAAGCAGGTGTGGTGGTGTGAGGCTGGGGTGGGAGCAGGTAAAGGACAGGTGAGACAGAGAGACTAGCAAAGGTTTACATAACGGGGTTTACAGGAGTGAAGAATATGCCGCAGCTAAAGTTTCTAGGTTTCGTTCCTGTGGCCCCACACCTCAATGCCCTCCCCTGCTCCCATTCCAATCTCACACACTGTTACTGTCCCCCTAGTACACTTCTCTCTGTCTGTCCACCTCCACACTCCCAACCAGCAGAGACTCCCTATGCTGAGGTGGGCTCTGTCCATTAGATTACACTCGTAAGATAAAAATAAACATTATGCAGCATGAAAGAATTATCTGTGTGGGATGGAAATATGTAGATGTGATGTACGTGCACAGACAAAAAAAAAAATAAAAAAAAATTACAATGTCAGAAAAATTGATTGATTAATTCAAGATAAAGAGCTTCACAAATTGAGCAAGTTGGTTCACCTCTGACTCTTGAGCAAGCTTGGCATTGATAGATTTGTTGGATGTCCTACTGAGGGACATCAAGCCAAATTCTATCCAAGTGGCGCATTGTATTGTCTAAATCATGAGCTGGTTGGGTGGCCCTGCCCATAATGCCCCAGACATACTCAGTTGGGGAGAGATCCCGTGACCTTGCTGGCAAAGATAAGGTGTGGCAAGTATGAAGACGAATTGTGTGTGGGCAGGCATTATCTTGCTGAAATGTAAGCAAATGATGGCTTGTCATGAAGAGAAACAAAATGGGGTTTATAATATCGTCAACAGATGTCTGTGTTGTAATGGTGACACAGATGACAACCAAAGGGGTCCTGTTATGAAAAGAAATGGCACAGTAGACCATCAGTCCTCGTTTGGCTGTATGGCAGCCAGCAGCCAGGTTGGTATCGCACTGCTATCTGGTGTGCTCCCAGGCACGTCCCTGGTCTGGAATTGCATTGACTGGAATATAATTGGCTTCAGTGATGAATCCCACTATGAACTGAGCCCCAATGATCAGCACAGATGTGTCTGAAGACGCCCCAGACGGTGGGATGCCACCGTGAATGTCACATCCCATATGGTCCAACTACCAGGACTGATGATCTGGGGTGCGATTTCTTTTCCTAACAGATCCCTTTTGGTCAACAGACGACTATGCTGTAGGGGTGACATGGATGCCCCCCCTACAGCATAGTCGTCTGTTGACAATACTGTACATCCTATTTTGTTTCCCTTCTTGGCAAGCCATACATTGCTTACATTTCAGCAAGATAATGCCTGTCCGCACACAGCTTGTCCTCGTGCTTGCCAAACCCTAGCTTGGCCAGCAAAGTTGCTGGATCTCTCCCCAATTGAGAATGTAAGGAGCATTATGGGCAGGGCCATTAGACCACCTCGGGATTTTGACTATCTACCGTGACATTTGAATAGAATTTGGCATGATGTCCCTCTGTTGGACATCCAACAACTCTATCAGCCAGAGCCAAGCTTGTATAAGGGCCAGAGGTGGACCATCTCATCCAATTTGTGATGCTCTTTCTCTTGAATAAATCATCCAGTTTTTTCTGAAACTGTAATTATTTTTCTGTCTTCACATGTATGTCACATTTACTGATTTCAGCCCTATTTGGTATTTGGATAATTCCTTCAGTACCTAAGTGTTTTTTTTGAGTATATAGTATCTGACAGTTTTTTTTTTCAGTATGCTTGTCTGCTGCCCATTGCCTGCTCTAACTGGTTAGTAGCAATCTGTCCTATTTCATATTGTTGGAATTAACTTTTGACACTCAATATTTATGATGCAAGCAAACTGTTATTGCCACTTGACATGATGGTGAATGGTACTCTGTTAGCCATTGGCACAAATGGATTGACATGATAAAACAAGGGTCCACAGCTTTTACAAACTTTTTGGATGTGATAAATACAGCTTACTGCTGTCAATACTTTTCTTAATTACAATATTGATCGTTTGTTATTTTCAAGCATACATGTCAGGTGCCACGACACCTTTGAATTACTGCAAATGGACAAAGATGACCAGACTCATTTCTCTTCAGTAGAAACAACTATTGACAAGAGAAGAAACTTGATGTCATTCAAATCTACTTTTTCATTGGTAGAGATCTTTCACTCATGGGATTAGCAGCAGAGATTAAAAAGAAGCAGCAGCAAACAGATCCAAGGCATCCATTGTTTGGAACTCATGTTCTTCCATCACAACTCCTTATAATAGTATCAGCTCTGGAGAACTAAGTCCCGATTCATTTTCTTGTAACAAAATAGACTGCCATTACCTTGCAGTTAAAAATGGGAAGCTTTACATGAATGTCCTACATGCAGTTTTTTTATACTTGTGCTCTTTGAGTTCCTGTCCTAGAATACATTAAAATATTAAAAAATGTGTAAATTAATCTTTGAAACAATCCAAAGCTTTCAATGGAAACCAGGAAAGACTTAGAAACATTATCATTAAAAAAAAAATCAAGGAAAGGTAATGTAAGGAACAATCAGGAAAAGTCCGCTGTACCCTTCCTGTTGTGTACTGTTATTGTTATTCTTAATTTTTTAAAATTTGATAATGGCCATTAAAGACCACGCAGAATAGCAATTGCACATTACTAGAAGCTGGCTTTGCATTCTTCCTCCAACAGCCCGTTGTATTTGCTCAGCGTAGAAGCCTTTAAAGTTGTAACTCTGGTCGGTCTGAGACGCCGCCTAGATTTAATCCAGCCTGTCAAAGATCCCTTTGTCATTCCCCTGAACTATGTCAGAAACTTTAGGGTTCTTTCCAAGAGTATTAAAAATCTGTTTTGTCAACCTGACCTTCAAACTTTCGTCTTCCTGACTCGACAGGTGCAGGCAGTATTTCTCGATTTCTGAACAGCTTTTGACTTAGTGCCAGATTGATGCTTATTATCAAAATTGCTACCGTGAGGGGTATCGAGTGAAATTTGTCACTGTAATTGAGGATATTTTGGTAGGAATGACTTACATGTTATCTTGGCTGGGGAGTCATCATCTGATGTAGAAGTAACCTCAGATGTGTCATAGAGAGGTATGTTGTGACCATTGCTGTTCATGTTCATGTACATTAATGACTTTGCAGACAATATTAATAGTAAAGCACTCTTTTCACAAATAGTGCATTTATCTAGAATAAAGTGCAGTCTGAAAGAAATTGTACAAACATTCGTCAGATCTTGATAATTTCAAACTTTCTTTTAAATGTTCAGACATGTAAAATCGTGCATTTTGCAAAGTGAAGAAAACGCAGTGTGGTCTGACTACAGTATCAGGGTGTCTTGCTTGGATTAAGTCTATTCGTACAATTACCTGGGTGAAGCACTTTGTAGGGATATGAAATGAACAGTCATATGGGCCTACTCAGGGGTAAGGCAGGCGAAAGAGTGAGATTTTTTTTTGTAGAATACCATAGAAATGCAGTCATTCTACAAATCGTTTGTATGATCCATCCTAGAATATTGCTCAAATGTGTGGGACCTGTATCAAAATGGATTAATGGGGAATTGAACGCATGCAGAGAAGGGCAGATCAAATGGTCACAGGTTTGTTTGACCCAAGGGAGAGTGTCACAGAGATGCTGAAATAACTGAATTGGCAGACGCTTCAGGATAAGATGTACACTATCCTAAGAAAGTATGCTTACCAAAAGACGACTCTAGGAATAAGCTACAACCTTGTAACTATTGCTCCCATAGGAACCATGAGGACAATATTAGATTAATTACAGCATGCAGAGAAAGATTTAAATGGTCTTGAAACATGAACAAGCTTTAATATCTGGTACAGTGAGATGTACCCTCTGTCATACTCTTCATAGTGGTTTGCAGAGTGTGGATGAACATGTGGATAGCATCATCAAGAACGCAATCAATGTGTATCTGAAACTTGAGCTTCTCCTAGTGTGTAGTGTCACAAACGTTTTGACATTATTATACATACGTCTGCCACTGGGGCAATCACAGGTAATGACTAATTTGGCAGTAATATGCAGTGCTAGATTTGTTAAAAGAAAAAAAATAGACTTCTTAACATGTATTTATGGTAAGTAGCACTCTATCATTTCCTATATTTCTAAGTTCCTACCGAGAGTTTCCGTAGTTTGATTTAGACTTCTGAAAATGTTATAACACTTTTCTGAGCTTTTTAAAAGTGTGAATACAACATTTGCATCTTACCGCTTCAACTAGAGCAAAAGTTCTATTGTACCACATCTCAAAATCTTTGGGTCCAATTTTTTTCGTCATCAGCGGTATACTGTCACAAATCAAGCCTTGGTTATGTGTATTGTTAGATTTTGTTTATTATTATTTATGTGGGGTGCATGAACAATGCAGCTGACTGGGATTCACCTGCTGCAAGTCATAGACTGACCGCTGCTGTGTTCACTGCCTGGGTCAAAGGTGCTGAAAGGATGTGCTCATTGATGCTATGGAGACACTGTTCTGTGTTTTATTTTAACGACAATTATTGTCAGTTTTTTCTTGTTTTGTTTATAAGAAAGGAATGAGGACATCATTAGATCTTTTGAAGAGTACACAACATAAATCACAAAATGTTATTTCTGTATTAGCAAAAAATTGGACTACATTGTATCAATATAATGGAAGGAAACATTCCACGTGGGAAAAATTATATATAAAAACAAAGATGAGGTGACTTACCGAACAAAAACGCTGACAGGTCGATAGACACACAAACAAACACAAACATACACACAAAATTCAAGCTTTCGCAACAAATTGTTGCCTCATCAGGAAAGAGGGAAGGAGAGGGGAAGACGAAAGGAAGTGGGTTTTAAAGGAGAGGGTAAGGAGTCACTCCAATCCCGGGAGCGGAAAGACTTACCTTAGGGTGAAAAAAGGACAGGTATACACTCGCACACACGCACATATCCATCCACACATACAGACACAAGCAGACATATTTAAAGACAAAGAGTTTGGGCAGAGATGTCAGTCGAGGCAGAAGTGTAGAGGCAAAGAAGTTGTTGAAAGACAGGTGAGGTATGAGTGGCGGCAACTTGAAATTAGCGGAGATTGAGGCCTGGCGGATGACGAGAAGAGAGGATATACTGAAGGGCAAGTTCCCATCTCCGGAGTTCGGATAGGTTGGTGTTGGTGGGAAGTATCCAGATAACCCGGATGGTGTAACACTGTGCCAAGATGTGCTGGCCGTGCACCAAGGCATGTTTAGCCACAGGGTGATCCTCATTACCAACAAACACTGTCTGCCTGTGTCCATTCATGCGAATGGACAGTTTGTTGCTGGTCATTCCCACATAGAATGCGTCACAGTGTAGGCAGGTCAGTTGGTAAATCACGTGGGTGCTTTCACACGTGGCTCTGCCTTTGATCGTGTACACCTTCCGGGTTACAGGACTGGAGTAGGTGGTGGTGGGAGGGTGCATGGGACAGGTTTTGCATCGGGGGCGGTTACAAGGATAGGAGCCAGAGGGTAGGGAAGGTGGTTTGGTTATTTCATAGGGATGAACTAACAGGTTACGAAGGTTAGGTGGACGGCGGAAAGACACTCTTGGCGGAGTGGGGAGGATTTCATGAAGGATGGATCTCATTTCAGGGCAGGATTTGAGGAAGTCGTATCCCTGCTGGAGAGCCACATTCAGAGTCTGGTCCAGTCCCGGAAAGTATCCTGTCACAAGTGGGGCACTTTTGTGGTTCTTCTGTGGGAGATTCTGGGTTTGAGGGGACGAGGAAGTGGCTCTGGTTATTTGCTTCTGTACCAGGTCGGGAGGGTAGTTGCGGGATGCGAAAGCTGTTTTCAGGTTGTTGGTGTAATGATTCAGGGATTCCGGACTGGAGCAGATTCGTTTGCCACGAAGACCTAGGCTGTAGGGAAGGGACCGTTTGATGTGGAATGGGTGGCAGCTGTCATAATGGAGGTACTGTTGCTTGTTGGTGGGTTTGATGTGGACGGACGTGTGAAGTTGGCCATTGGACAGGTGGAGGTCAACGTCAAGGAAAGACCCAGAATCCCCCACAGAAGAACCACAAAAGTGCCCCACTTGTGACAGGATACTTTCCGGGACTGGACCAGACTCTGAATGTGGCTCTCCAGCAGGGATACGACTTCCTCAAATCCTGCCCTGAAATGAGATCCATCCTTCATGAAATCCTCCCCACTCCGCCAAGAGTGTCTTTCCGCCGTCCACCTAACCTTCGTAACCTGTTAGTTCATCCCTATGAAATAACCAAACCACCTTCCCTACCCTCTGGCTCCTATCCTTGTAACCGCCCCCGATGCAAAACCTGTCCCATGCACCCTCCCACCACCACCTACTCCAGTCCTGTAACCCGGAAGGTGTACACGATCAAAGGCAGAGCCACGTGTGAAAGCACCCACGTGATTTACCAACTGACCTGCCTACACTGTGACGCATTCTATGTGGGAATGACCAGCAACAAACTGTCCATTCGCATGAATGGACACAGGCAGACAGTGTTTGTTGGTAATGAGGATCACCCTGTGGCTAAACATGCCTTGGTGCACGGCCAGCACATCTTGGCACAGTGTTACACCATCCGGGTTATCTGGATACTTCCCACCAACACCAACCTATCCGAACTCCGGAGATGGGAACTTGCCCTTCAGTATATCCTCTCTTCTCGTCATCCGCCAGGCCTCAATCTCCGCTAATTTCAAGTTGCCGCCACTCATACCTCACCTGTCTTTCAACAACTTCTTTGCCTCTACACTTCTGCCTCGACTGACATCTCTGCCCAAACTCTTTGTCTTTAAATATGTCTGCTTGTGTCTGTATGTGTGGATGGATATGTGCGTGTGTGCGAGTGTATACCTGTCCTTTTTTCACCCTAAGGTAAGTCTTTCCGCTCCCGGGATTGGAGTGACTCCTTACCCTCTCCTTTAAAACCCACTTCCTTTCGTCTTCCCCTCTCCTTCCCTCTTTCCTGATGAGGCAACAATTTGTTGCGAAAGCTTGAATTTTGTGTGTATGTTTGTGTTTGTTTGTGTGTCTATCGACCTGCCAGCGTTTTTGTTCGGTAAGTCACCTCATCTTTGTTTTTATATAGGACTACATTGTATGATAGAGATGAAAAAGAAACCGTGATTAAATTCTTTCTGTGTTAGATTCCTGAACCTGCCGATCTTTGAGAGAGAGAGAGAGAGAGAGAGAGAGAGAGAGAGAGAGAGAGAGAGAGAGAGAGAGAGAGGGGGGGGGGGGGATGGGATTTAATTGTATCTCCCCATGCAGCTGTAGCATTTTGGCATGTCGTACATTGGTCAGATCATCAGTAGCTTGGAGGACTCGTATGTAGGACAAAAATCAGCAGCTGTAAAAGGCAGATTTTTTTTCCAACTACAACCAATTCCTCCATTTTACAACAGCATAAATGAATGCAGCTCTTTTTCCCCAAATTTGCTGCTTGAGAGTATTAGTGTCATAATGAAGTCTTTTAAGAATTAGGGGCACAGACAGATTAATAAATACAAAGAAAAGCAGGAATATTCAATTTGCTCGAGGCTACCAAATGAAAGAAGAAAGGGGGGTAGGGAGGAGAAAACAAGATCACGTAAGAAAGAAATAAACTGCTGATTGTTTGCATCATTCCTAGACTCAAAACCCTAAGCAAAAGAAACAGTGATGATAGCATTGATTTAAAATGATGTCAGAAAAGACGGCAGCTAATTCTAGGTGATGCTCCATAAAGCCATGGTCTCACGTTGTCAAACCCCTGCAGGATTGCTTGAGGGACAATGATTTGACATTGATTGTTAAGTCAGAAAGGCAATGCATCTTTGACTGAAGAAACAATCAAAAATATATTCTTTTAATGGAATATTTACATTGCAGTGTACTGATCTGAGAAACATACTGAAAAGAAACATGACTATGTTGAGAAATTTTCATTTTGTATTTTCTTATATTTGTAATCACAGTACATGAAAAATGTGACACTCGACATTTGAGTTAACTGAAAGATGAAAGATTAGGGTTTCATGCCCTGCCGATCCTTGTCCCCAAACGGGGACAGCCCGCAAACAGAATTCTACCAACCAGCTTGAACTGAAAACATAACACACAAGAATCGTGCCCGTGAGTGTAGATGACACTCGGAATATCACGCAACACGGATACCCGAGGATGGTGTCTGTCAGAGCAGATTGCAGATGAAGCACGAAGGCAGAGGGAACAAATTACAGACCTGCTCCATCTGACGGTCAGTCTCAAGTAGCACTTTGTAAAAGCAACAACTAATGTCACCGAAATATGCGAGGAAGACAATGATGTCCGACTGTGCAAAGGACAACTCAGGAATTTCAGCAAACTTCTGGAAAAACCTGAAGAATTAAATTGACAGAAACCTGTTCTGGATTGGTAACTTACAAAATAAAACATTTTCAATCTCTGGACAAGTCACACACAAGAAAGATAATAGGCCTTGAAAAAAGAGGATACCATACAGTGTAAAGCTGAAACATGTAAATTGGTCTGGCCAATATGCTCTACACCTGAGCAAAAATGTCAATGAAGTGGTGCACCTTTTAGGAACTGTTAAAAAAGTGTCATTTTACATCAATGAACACAGCAATGACAACCTGATCCTAGGAGAAAAGAGCTGATACACACTATTTATTTAAGAATGAACACTTCACCTCAACTTTTCACAGCACGGGACCATCAAAAATTGAAACAATAGAGCAACACAGAGGACACTACCACACAGCTGGGGGAGGGCACAGAGAGAGAGAGAGAGTTTAATGACCTACTTACTCACTTTTTACTGGCAACAAGATAAGAGTGCAGGTGGTGTCATATCAAAATTGTAGAGAACATGCACGAGAAAAAGTTTTTAACAATAGCAAATTAACGTACTTGCTAGTGCTTATTTTTTGTTTTAAATATCTCTCTCAAACTGATCAGGTATTGGAAAAAGAAAGATAAATATTTTGAATTAAGACTTAAAACAGGATGGAAACGGGTACCATACTGGCCTGAATATAAGATACACCATTTCTACAAAAAATCTCCCATAAAAACTGGGACTTTTATGAATCATAGAAACCTCAACTGTAGTGCTTTTTCTTAAGTTTGAAATGAAACAAAAATATCACTACAGTTTGTAAATCAATTGTTGTGTATGAGGTAGCAATGCAAACATTCTCTTTGTTGCTATCCCATTTAGGTAGTGACTACAGAGGGATCCAGAGAAGTGTAGACATTTTCTGATTGTTATTACCTTTGGAACAAAGTGTTATATGGCTGCAATTTTGAGTGGTAGCATAAACCACTGTTTTCCCAACAGATCTTGTCGTGTGGGTTTCCAGCAGATGACAATGCAGCACTGAATGAAATACAACTATTGTTTGAGCAATGCAAGGATGTACTGAAACAACAATTTATTGTATTTGGTATAAATTTTAAGCAGACAATACTGTTTAAAATGTGCACAAGGAAAGGTCCTCCGAACAAGAACATCAACCTCCAGGTTCCAGCACTGCTGTATTGCAACATTTTTCTAGATCATCTCAAAAATCTATGAAGCAGGATCTATGGGGAAGTGGGGTAAGCTGATCAAGTGCATGATAAATTCTGAAGACTGCAAAGTGGAAAGTGTACATTCCAAGATTATTTCACACTATGAATGAGGACAACCCGAATCGAAGGATGGAGCACTACGAGTGGTCTGAAGGCATGCTTCACGAAGATGATGGTTTGCAGGGAAGGTTATCTGGCCTAATGAGGCACAATTCAACCTGAATTGTAATGTAAACTGTCATAGCTGCATGTATTGGGCTGCTGAAAATCCTCATGTTCACATGGACAAACATGTTACTTCACATGGTGTTAATGTGTGGTGCGGTCCATCATAGTATTGTTTCTCTGACCCATTCTTCTTTGAAGGTACATAACTGGTGAGGTGTATCATATGCTGCAAACATTGATTTTATTAGCCATCCAAGAGGTGTTTGGAAACAAAAGATTTTTACCTACAAGACTGTACTCCGCCTCACCACCACAGAGATATCAGATTCTACTTAGATGAAAATCTACGTGGGTGACGGATAAGTCGAAGAGGAGCTGTCAAGTGCCCACCAAGGTCACGGGACCTTACAATTCTCGACTTCTACCAATGGGGGACCTCGACAAACAAAGTTTACCAACAGAACCCAGCTACACTGAATGAGATATGAGAAACCATCAAGACATTCTGTGCAGCTACCACACTGGCAACACTGACAGCTGTACTTCAGTCAACAATTCAGCAACATTGATGTTGCTTGGCTGCTAACAGGTGTCACTTTGAACACACAAAATGATCTTCCTCCCATGCAAGAATTTTGACACTATGCCATTTTGTTCCATCAATATTGACTATCAAAGAGAGTCTACATTTTTCTGGACCCCTCTGTATTACCATTCTCACAGTTTCACTATTTTAGACAATGGGACAGGCACAGTTTTTCTCTAACTAAAGAATATAATTTATTCTTCACCAATGAAGCACAACATTGAGAGAAAATTTTGGAATTCCGTACAGTTACGTTGCAAATTTCAAACTCACAGTTATTCATCTAACAGATGTGCTTTTTAAAGGTACGGTTCAAGAAATGCTGCACATGCAATGCCCGGGATTGTAGTGACGGCACTGTACTTTGGGAGGAGAGTGACAAAAATACTGACAGTGACAAAACAATGAATGTTAGTGAAGTTAAGAGTGTCTTACATGAAAACTGCAACTGAAAGCTTTGTTTTGGTGTGTAATTTATCTACAGTGTACTACAAAAAAAAGTGGTTAAGGGTAAATCACATTTTGAAAAGCTTTTGTAAATGGGCAACTTGACAAATTATTTTTGATTAAGTTTCTCTCTTTTTCGAAATTAAAGGTGCAACTTATATTCAGGCCAATTCGATGTGTGTATAATTTATGATAACTACGAACAGACTTTGAAATTTGCCTACGTCACACCAGGTATACTTAACTTATTTCACTGACCCACACAGATGCTCATGTCCGGTGGAAGTCTCCTCTAGTTCCCCCACTTTTGGTCAGAAGCATTATTTCAGATATCACAATGTCATGACTCACAGCTTTGCACATATCGTACACTGTTAAGGCAGACACCGATACAGCAGTGAGAGCTTCCATCTCCACGCCTGTCTGCCCTCTACACTTTGCTGTGCCAGTTATAATCACACAGTTGAGAGCAGAGTCCAGTTCAATGTCCACAGCCACAGAGGAGAAAGATATATTATGACACAGAGGGATAAAACTGGACGTCTGCTTGGACCCCACAATTCCCGCCAGGCGAGCAACGCTAAGTACGTCACCTTTCTTCAGGCCATTTTCTTGTACGAGTTTCATCAGTTCGGGTCCCACAAAAACCTTTGCTCATGCTGTAGCAGTCCGTTCTGTCACCAGCTTCGAACCCATGTCGACCATTTTCGCCCTGCCAGTCCGGTCAACATGAGTCAGACTTCCAGACTGTGCTCCCAAACTGCAGAAACGGCAAGAGAAGACAGAGGGCTGTGCTCTGTGTGTTTGTCTTGTTAGGAGTCCTGCATTGCACATAATGCTTGGGGTACAGGGAAGCAAAAGAAACTGTTTTCTAGATTCAGTCACTACACTCAAATTATGTGACAACAACTGAGACATCTGTGTATCCAACACAAACAGGGGCGAAATGTTGGTGTCTGAGAAGAAGTACTTTTGAAAATCTTGTTTCTGAAGGTTTAACAACTTCCAACTCTGTGCCTTCATGACATCACTACAGCCATCAAGTTCAGTGCCACCTGGAACAAAAATACAAGCTGTAACAAAGAACTCTTCATAATCTGAAAATAGGTTAACTACAAAAGAATTTTTAAGCATTTGTGTTGAAACACCCCCGATTAATTCCTTTACTGGATTTTGGGTAATTTACCGAAGCCACCAAACAGTTAATTATTATGATATATGACCGTGTGCTTAATGGATGAAAGGCTATTGGTTGTTCTGCGAATGCGGCTGTTCTGAGACAGAATAGCTAATGATTGAAAGTTTGTCTATTATTAAGTATCACAAAGGTTGCGATGTACAACTGATATATATTTCCTACTAACACACAAATTCTGAGGCAGTTGTTACCTTTGCCTTACACGTCTAATTGCGGTTATCTCTTTTTACTGATTGCTGATTTTCAGTACTTTGTCACACGCAATGCTGATGGTTAACATTCACAACAATCCTCACTGCAATCCATGGTTGTTGCTGGCCGATGCGGTTGACGTGAAACACGTAATTCGGCACTTGTCACTTTCTGTTTCTTATCACTCGCGAATCGGCATTAGTGAGAGTCAACCCCACGACGATCAGGGGGACGTGCTCACTCGTCATACTCCAGTGAATTTTACTGTTTACAACTCACTCGACCACCATTCTTGCCCGTCTTTCCCACTCTACTTCTCACTCGACACTCTACCATACTACTGCGCACTCAGCACTAGTCTCACTGCCTACTGCAGCGCTCGACAATCGACTCCTGTCCGCTATCGACCTGGGCATCAGATACTAGCATCTATGTTTGTGGGATCACGGATCCCTTACAGTGTTCAAGACAAGTTCTTTGAACCTTAATGATCTGTGATGATTCTTTTCTTTCCTAAGCTAAGGTCGAAAATCTGTTTTGTCTGCAGAAGTGTGCAATATGAATATTACATAAAGTTGATAGGAACATCTCACATAAATCTTCTCAGTGGCTGTAGATTTCACAATCTTGCAGGAGTGGATACAAGTGGAGGTCATAGCAATGATGATAACTACCAAACACTTCCCAAACAACATATTATACTGGGGTGCCCTTAAGAAGGCAGCAGTGTGGTGCATTCTGTGCAGAAAGAGATGGGGAATGTTTTATGGTGCTGTCTGTGTGTTCTCTCTCTCTCTCTCTCTCTCTCTCTCTCTCTCTTTCTCTCTGTCCCACAACTCACATTTCAGCCACTTCCAACCCTCGTATCTGGCACAGGCCACTGTGTCTGCTTCTGACTCTGCCTAGTAGAATTTATGCGGTCGGAAAGCTATCGCTGTTGCTTTCTAATGTAATACTTGTCATGTTTCCTTTATGCCAGCCATTGTGAACACTAATGGCTAAGTAACCTCACCATACCTAAATGCCTTGTATTATATATAAAAACAAAGATGAGGTGACTTACCGAACAAAAGCGCTGGCAGGTCGATAGACACACAAACAAACACAAACACACACACAAAATTCAAGCTTTTGCAACAAACTGGTCTTTAAATATGTCTGCTTGTGTCTGTATGTGTGGATGGATATGTGCGTGTGTGCGAGTGTATACCTGTCCTTTTTTCCCCCTAAGGTAAGTCTTTCCGCTCCCGGGATTGGAATGACTCCTTACCCTCTCCCTTAAAACCCACTTTCTTTCGTCTTCCCCTCTCCTTCCCTCTTTCCTGATGAGGCAACAGTTTGTTGCGAAAGCTTGAATTTTGTGTGTGTGTTTGTGTTTGTTTGTGTGTCTATCGACCTGCCAGCGCTTTTGTTCGGTAAGTCACCTCATCTTTGTTTTTATATATAATTTTTCCCACGTGGAATGTTTCCTTCCATTATATTAATAAATGCCTTGTATCGTACACGCACTGCAAAATGCACACTACAGACAGATGTGGCAGAATGACACGATGTCTTTATATTTTTTACTTCACCAATTTCCAAATGCACACATAACTTTTGGAGAAGGAGGTAGCGTGGAAACAGAAGTGTGTCAAAAATGCCAAGTTCTTCCAGCAATGACAAGCTACATGTAATAAAGGACACTTTTCAGTTGCTCGTGCTAGGGTCTGCCCACAAGGACATGCTTCTGGTCTGATTGACAACATTCCAGCTGGGTAAAGCTGCACACCACTGGGTTGAACATACCAGCTGTCAACAACAGATCCGATACAACAACAGCAGAAAGAATGACTTCCCGAACACAGTTGGAAATCACTGATAGAAACAGTATTCCCCTCATTCACATGTGTTTGCAGACCTCTGTTCAGTCATAATGTTTATTGAAATAATGATGGTGAGCACACACTTTGACAGAGTTCAACTCGGTTGTTACGTGATTGTTCAGCTTTTTCCTTCTTTCCTCCTCCCTTTTCTCTTCCCAAAATCTTTTCATTCTTTGACTGTGTTCTTGTTTCCTTTGATATGTACATATTTTCTCTGTTTTCTTCCTTTCCTTTACTTCAAGTTTTATGTTCATAATTTTGTTTCTGAATTTGTCTCTTTCATTCATAATTTCCATTCTGATTCCTGCTTGTTTGTAGCCTTCTTCTATTTCTTGAAACCAACTGGTTTTTTTGATTAAGGCATTTACTACATCCTAAATCCCTTTGTGAATCTGTCGCTATTCATTGTGTGTATGTGTCCACAGAATGTTAGTCGGTGTTTTCTGATTGTGACTGAGTCTGCCTCTGTGTTCATATAATTCTCTGGTTGATCTCTTCATTCATATACCATCTCTGTGCACTGCTCCTAAAAATTTTCTGAGGATTTTGCATTGTATTCTTTCTGCTTTGTGGTGCCTGGTCCTCAGATTGTGGTCATTTCTGATGCGAAGAGTGCTTCTGATACTATAACTGTATTGTAGTGCATGTGTTTGCCTTGTACTGAAATGTTTCTTTTATTATAGTGTGTCCATGTCAGTTTGTACACTTTCTGAAGTTCTTTTGTTTGTTCTATGTTTTCTTCCTTCTTTGATCCACCTATTTGTATTGTTACTATTATATTGAATAATTTAATATATTTTTGTGTGTTTATTATTGTTATTAAAATTGTAGATGTCTGTCGAATGCTAACAGTGAGGTTGCTAGCGAGTTGCATTTTTGAGGGAAGCTGGGCGAGGGAGGGTGGAAACAATAACAAATCGTCACTCCCCCCGTAGCAAGACTGCAGCACAAGAGGCAGGAGTGCCATCTGTTCCCTTCGACGTTTCTGTCTTGCTTTGCCACCTATCAGTAAGTGATGAACCAGCTAAATCTGGACTTTGCTGCCACAAATCAAGAAGCAATGGCTCGGAGACAGCATGAGCTCATTGTCCAACTGACGGGTGGAAGCAACACAACAGCAACAGCAACACCAACACCAGTCACACCACCAGTGAATATACTAGAGAGGCCCTCAATATCACCGCAGTAGTCCTCGAGCTGGAAGTGTGAGCTCCGTGGAACAAAGATGGACCTTGGAAGCTGGTGGGTCCAAAATGCAATCAGCAGCAACATACACGAACAACTGAGCCTACTGACTCACACGGCAAATGCAGCGTGCTTTTACCAACACCAGTTCCGAGCATCGGTAATATGAGGGACCATACAAACAATTCTGCAGCACCTCAACTACACAACACTACCCCAGCCGCTACGCAGAACACTACACCGACTGGCTTCCCACTGGTCAAAGTACACAATTACACTTGCCTTGGCAAGCTAAACAATACATTTGTAGAATCCCACAAACGCTGACTGCAAATTTGTATGTCCGTCTGGTTATTTGACCTGTTGTGCTGCCATTCGCAAACAGCATTCCTGGAGGTGTTTTCCTACAGGATAACACTTGCTCACATACTGCTGTTGTAAGCCAACATGCTATAGTGTGTCAACATATTGCCTTGGCTTGCTCGATAACCAGCTCTACCTCCAATCGAGCACATATTGGACATCATCTGATGACAGCTTCAACGCATCCACAAACATCATTAACTGTCCTTATATTGGCCAACAAAGTGCAACAGGCATGGAACTCCATTCCACAAACTGACACATGACACGTGTACTACAGCGTACCAGAATTTACATTTACATTTGCTGTGGCTTATCTCACACTTACATTGATCCCTGATCCTGCAACATTAATCACTTTACATATGTTGTCTCAACAAATATATTCCTGGTATTTCATTACTCTACATTAATTATTTTTTGGTGTTGCAAATTTTTCCGTCAGTGTACCTGGCCTTTCTTTAACCATCCCTGGTGCAATGCAGAATTTTCTTCCCAGTAGCGAGAAAATGCTGTTATTCCAATTTTGAAATCAGATAAATTGCCTCTTCAAACGGACAGCTGTCGTCCAGATTGTTTACTCAGTGTCCTGCAAGTTACTTGAACATATGGTTAGTCGAAGGCTGTATTGTGTCCTTGAATCCCCGGGTCTTTTGGCTTCGATCCAGGGTGCTTTTCGCCAAGGGCGCTCTACTGAAGATAATTTAGTCCACTTGAAGTGTGTTATCTGAACAGCTTTTGCTCAGCATCAGTTCCTTGTTGCAGTTTTCATTGATCTGCATATATATCTTATGATACCACATGGTGCCATAACGTCCTTGCCACCTTAAAGGAGTGGGGCCTCCATGGTCCACTCATGATTTTTATCCAGAACTTTCTTCCATGTCACACTTTTTGGGTACAGGTTGGTGCCTCCTGTAGCATCCCCCCCTGCAGGAGACGGGGCTTGCACAAGGTTCTGTTTTGAGTGCCGCTCTCTTTTATGTGGCTATCAATGATCTGGCGGCAGCTGCATGACATATGGTGTCCCCATCTTTTTTGTTCATCCGCGACGGCTATTGCTGGAGGCAGAATGCAGGGAGCAATACACTAAGCACAATCCTGCGCTTTCACTCATAGCATCCATTTTTTGGCTGCCATGACCTACGTTATGCATTTCTGCCATTGTGTTTTTTAGGACCGGTCTTTTATGCCTAGTTGACATGGCTTCCCCGTCTTTGTCAACTAAAGCAGACATGTAGGTCGCACCTGAATGCTCTTCTATGCCTCAGCGGTGTGGTCCACTCTACTTTGATATGGCTGTATGCAGCATTGGTGCAGTCACACCTAGATTACAGGAATCTCTCATATGACTTTTTATCAGCTACGACATTACGCCTGGATTCGATACACTATTGTGGGGTAAGACTGGTAACAGGTGCCTTTGGACTAGGCAGCAGTTCCACTATTGTGGGTTCTGCACCATCAAAAATTGATGGCAGCTGCTCGCCCATAGTACCCTAACTGTCATCTCCTCTTTCCAGATACGAGATTTACCTCCGAAAACGGCAACACAGGTCTGGGGTTACGATCACCAAGTTTGAGCCTTGGTCCAGCACACAGTTTTAATCTGCCAGGAAGTTTCATATCAGTGCACGCTATGCTGCAGAGTGAAAGTCTCATTCTAGAAAACTCTTTAACTGTAATTCTCTTTACATATTGGCTATTTTCTTCTTATATGGGGGACATGGTCTCATCTGAGAAGTGAAAGCAAGCCTGTAAAAGAAAGGGGGGTGGGGGCAGTTCTCAATTCTTGAGCAGTGACACTTTTTTTTTTTTTTTTTTTTTTTTAAAAAAAAAGAAAGATCCTTTGTAATTTGGGTGAGTTTATGTTCAATCCTTGCACCCAATTTACTCTTTCATCTACCTACTTTTTTTCTCGTCTAGCAGAACGATATTTATGACCGTTGCTTAATACCTGTTTGTATCACTTACACTGCTGGTATTTATGAATTCTTTAGCATTTGACTCCGGAAAGACCATTTTTCTTTGTAGTGAGGTCTTGCCAACAGCAAATTTTCTGGATGGAAAGTTGCCAATCTGCTCATATACTTTAAAATTTAAAAGTAAATCTAGCAATGCTAGAATGTATACAAAATACTGATATACCCATTATCAAGTTGTTGTTTAAAGATTCGCGACTTTTAAAACTTACGTAGATTATCTTTTTCATGATAGAACTTTACATAAGAAGTTATTAAGAACATTGTGAATATCACATGATGAACAATTGAATGACTAAAGCAGTGTTATCAACCCTCATTCATTGACACATGTAATAAATTCATCGAGGCAGTGAAGTCCAGAGCTGTTGTAAAAATTTCTGAAATTAAAAGTATATATTACCTAATGAAGGTAGTATTTTGGGGTGAAAGAGCACAATAACTATTATTTTTGGAATGTAATAATTCACTATGGCTTCATTTTAATTCTAATAAGTTTCACACTGTAATGAAACATTGTCTAAATGCCTCTCTCTCTCTCTCTCTCTCTCTCTCTCTCATTTGTTATAACTTACCGCTGTTATTTTGTATTTGTATTGCAGTCATTACATTAAAATTGGCTATATTGATTCTGCAATTTATACTATTATGTTATTGCTAAGAATTGATTTAAAGAATAAACGTATATATTTATTTGTAAGATTTTGTAAATTTATACCACTGGAACTCTTTCAAAATATTTGATTGCGTAATACTGCCAATAAATACAATGACTTTCTTTCTTCTGTTTATGATTGTAATAGATGTTGGACACGTTGATTCCAAGTATGTTATACAGAAACGCAGTGATTTTTTACAAAAGGCAAAACTATGTGTTCGAAGAATTGTGGAGAGGAGGGTACGTGATGTATTTTAAGTAGGTTATAAAGAGTGACTATAACAACAAAAACAATATATTATTGATAAAATTATTTAATTGAATAGATAAAAAATCTACTCACCAAGTGGCAGCAGAACATACACATAAAAGACTGTTATGATTGGCAAGCTTTCGGAGCCAGTGGCTCCTCCAGACAGAAGCATTGAAGGGGAAGAAAGAAGGGTAAAGGAAAAGGCCTGGAGAGTTCCAGGAAAAGGTGTAGATTTTGGGAAAGTCACCCAGAACTGCGGATCAGGCGAAAAATAGAAATGACACATGTCATATACCAGCTATTATGTAAACACTGTTCAGCTTTCTACATCTGCATGACTACCACCAAATTATTAGTTACGATAAATGGGCATAGGCATAGTGTATATACTGGAAACTCACAATATCCTGTTGCAGGGCATGCTCTACAACATGGCATACGTGACCTCGACACTTGTTTCACCACACATGCCACCTGGATTCTTCCGCCATACACCAGTTTCTCAGAACTCCGCAGGTGGGAACTAGCACTACAAC
The DNA here is from genome assembly GCF_021461395.2 of Schistocerca americana. Classification (NCBI taxonomy): domain Eukaryota; kingdom Metazoa; phylum Arthropoda; class Insecta; order Orthoptera; family Acrididae; genus Schistocerca; species Schistocerca americana. Next base: position 2,772,765 of record NW_025726192.1, on the reverse strand, counting down.
GTGTCCTTGGTTCTCACCACCCACCTCGCTTTAATTTACGTTAATTTCTGCTGTCTCAGCCTTTCTTCACTGTAATTACTCTTTGCTTCACTCCGTTTTAGCTTTCTACATCTTTCATTGTCTTTCCCGTCTATTTTCACTACCCCCTCCCGCAGCTGTTGTATACAATACGCTTAGCTTCTCACTCTTATTAACTCATGTACAGTTTTAGTAGTAATCTCTGTCTTGCATATTACCCTGTCTTCCACCTTTAAGCTCTCAGGTTTCCGAATCTTGCCCGATGCAGTCCCCAACAATTAGTCTTTCCTTCTCATCCTGTACGGTAAGTCACCCATGACCCACGGTTCTGGGTAACTTTCCCAAAATCTACCCCTTTTCTTAGACCTCTCCAGTCCTTTTCCTTCACACTTCTTGCTTCCCCTGCAACCCTTTAGCCTGAAGAAGGAGTCACTGGCTCCAAATGCTTGCCTATCACAACAGTCTTTTATGTGTGTGTTCTGCCACTGCTTGGCGAGTAGATTTTTTATCTATCCAATTAAATAATTTTATAAAGAGTCTCTGTGTGTCATGTTTTTATTGGTATACAACTTGTTATAAACAAAACTTATTTTTACCATTTAATATGTTTCCAGATATTTACCAGTGGGAAAGATGAAATTGGGTTGATTGTACTTGGTTCTGACAAGACACAGACTCTACTTGATTACCCAAATGCGAGTGTGGAATTTCCTCTTGCACTGCCTACATGGCAGGTGATATCCTTTGTGGAGAAATCTTTACATGAAAGAGAAATAAAAACAGATTGGATAGATGGTGTTGTTGTTGGCATGCAAGTCTTGAAAGATGAGCTACAGTAAGTATTTAAAGCTGTCTGTTTCATGACATTCCTGGAACATGTTCCAGAATGTGTGTTACACAAATCACAGCGACATAGTTGTGACTTTATAAATTTGAATCAATATGTTTTTGTAATGAAAAGGAAACAGAAGGCACAATACCTGCAGAAATAGGAAATTTTTTTTGTGTGATTTTACTGTATGAATGTTTTTTACAGTTTTTCAGCTCAATAATTAAGGAGGTATTGATACAAGGCTTTGCCAAAAATCAATTTGTCACCTACAATTCCAGCCCTGTCACTGGCATTCCCTATCCCCACAACATGACTGGGCCACCATGAAAGCAGCCACATCATTGTCAAATTCACTGAAACTACTGCATAGCAATTTACTTGAGTATGGCTGCTGTTGTGGTCTTCAGTTTGGTTTAAGCACTGCGTCAATACCTTCTCTTCATAGCACTCGGAGGTCGCGATCTGCGACTGTTTTTACAAATGGCAAGAGAACTTTTCCTCTAGTTGCTTGTTTTTCAGTGAAAGATGCAAATATTTTAGAATGTAGTGCCTTATGTATATCTGTTAGAATAGCCACAAGGTCTGAAAGTTATTTTCAAATGATTGAGCTCTTCTACAGAGTATTGAAATTCACAGATTCTTCCAACCTGGTCCACCAATGTCTTACATACTCCTCTTCCTCCATGGATTGTTTCCAGCATTTGGAGATGAAACATTAGGCACCAAAACGTGCCTTATAACCAAAATCTAATGAACATATAATTAAATTAACCAAAGATGTAATGTTGCACTCTCAGGTAAGACTGATCTTGAATGCAAAGCCTAAGTGGAAATTAAATGTACGCTGCAACATTCATCACACTTTTTGTTATTGAAATTATTCACAGTGCCATAGGGAGAACTGAGTTTATGTGTTTTGTAGAGTCAGATACACGCTGTGGCGCAGGGTGCTGTCCGTTATTCTCCTGACTATGATGTGCAGGAATGGTAGTCTTCCTTCTTCTTTGGTCTCCATAGTGAATTTGATTTTGTGGCGTGTGGAGTTCAGATGTACAAAGAAGTCAAGAAGTTTGTCTCTTCCATGAGGCCAGATGACAAGTGTGTTATCCACATAACAGAAGAAGAAGAAGAAGAAGAAGAAGAAGAAGAAGAAGGATTTCCATTTGGATGACATCAGGGCCTCTTCCTCGAAGTGCACCGTAAATATATCCACAATCTCTGGTCAGAGTGGGCTGCCTATTGTGACTCCATCTGTTTGCGGGAGGGGGGTGTGCCACGAGTCAGTGAAGTGGGAAAGCTGACCAAGTAATATGTGTGACGTGTCATACCTCGACCGATATTGAGAACAGAATAAAAAATTCAGAGGCATTACTTTTCAGCACTCCCATGCATATTCTGTATGCAAGATAAGCTTATGGAGCAGGTTTCTCATTCAGAAATTCTATTTCGGTGTTGATTGTTTACACGAAGACCGTGTTAAGCATAATGGAAGAAGGAGAAATGTTTATCAGCATTCCAGATTTGGCAGTGGCAGGCTCATGGTCTGCTGAGACTCTGGTTTATTGTTTCACTATATTGCTGCTTGCATTGCTCAGAATCTCATTTTGTGCGAACATAGAATTGGTAGGTTCAGGAGGGCCATGCTAAATGCCTTGCAGGGCCTCAGTAGTGCCACCCAACTAGCACCTGAGAGGGCAGACAAGTGTTTGCTCATGCGTACGTGATCCTGCAGTGAAGTTGTGTACATTTAGTCAGGAAGTGGGCTTGTATACAGTGAGACAAGTATCCACACAGACAATGTGATGGCATCTGGAGCAGCACAGACTGTCAACCCCTTAATGCAGCTCTAGAGAGAGGTGAACTGACAGTGGTGCAACTAACAACAATGCCAGACACAGGAATGGCACTGTGTCATCGTACCAGATGAGTCTCGGTTCTGTAACATCGTCACAATTGATGTACTTGTGTGTGGAGGCTCTGATGCCAACAGACCTGGCCAGATTGTACCTGTCATTCCCATGCGGGTCCAGCATGTGATGTGATGGTATGGGGTGCAACTGGATACATGTCACAACCTGTGGTTCACATAGCCAGTAATTTGGACAGCAGCCATTGCATTTGTGTTTTGTTAAGGCCTATCGCTGTGCCGTATTTTCAAGGGCTCCATGATGTTATCTTTTAACAAGATAATGCAAGACTACACATCACCTGAGCTGTACTGAGCTACCTCGATACAGAGAGTGTTCCACTGTTGCCATATCCAGCATTTTCTTCAAATCTGTCACCTGTGGAGAACATCTGTTCACAGGATGCCAAGAGATGGGTATGCCACCAGTCGCCAGCCACCAGTCGCCAACCACTACAGTTGATGAACTCTGACATATGACATACAGTTGAGTAGCATGAATTAATGTACCCATGGCTGTAATCCAACCTCGATTTGATATCCAGTGTGATGAGAGCTGTTCTGCTGTTCCAGTTTCAATACTGAAATTCATATATTATTTTTATGCTATCCTTACCAGATTGGACTGTGGTGTCATACAGCATAAAATACCTTACAACATGTTGAATCAGTGATGAGAAGTGTAGAACAGCCAGCAGGGGAAAGATGTTGGCAATGAGACAGCTTTTATGTAGAACAGCAGTACAGTGTTTTACAGTGCATAATGCTTCCTCAGATTGAGAACAAAATGTGCGGTTTGCTGTCATCCATTTTCACAAACATAGCCTTGAAAAATAATGTTGACATTACTGTGCATTTCACTCTGAGGCATATTGCACTCTGAGAATGTTCATCGAATTCAGTTACTTTGTATTATATTTCAGTAACAGTGACATAATAGCAAATTGGACTGTATGAGTTTTTATGGATTTTTTTTCCAGAGACACACTACCATTTCTTCAGATTTATTTAATTTGGGTATAAATCCTTTCCAGCATATATGCTGTACACAAAATGTTGAACATAAAATATAGCTATCTGCTGATTTAACATCTTGCTGAGTATACCAGTACAATGTTTTGTTGTAACAAATAGTTCAATGTATTTTACACACTTATAAACTTATTTATACAGTTATAGTAATTTATACCATTACATTAATGTTGTACCTTAATGTTCTGGAAGACGATATTATAAGGAACCTCATACTTTTCCTGGATGATAGAGTTGTCTATAATGAATTATTGCCTGAAAAAGATCTGTACAAATTTGAGTCAGATCATAACATTTCAAATTGGTCCAAAGATGGGCAACTGAGTTTAAGTTTTCAGAAATGTAAATTGGAGCACATCACAAAACAAATAAAAGACAGAATTGTATGACTACATTATCAAATAATCACAGTTTTAATTGGTCAACTCATACAAATATCTGGATGAAATGAAATGGTGACATAGACTCACTTGTAGGCAAAGCAGAATGCAGACTTCAATTCGTTGGTAAGATACTGGAAAATGCAATCAGTCAATAGAGGACATTGCTTACAGAATACTTGTGTGGCCCATTCTAGAATATTGCTTAAGTATGACCCATAACAAATAAGGCTAATGGCAGACATTGAATGTATACAAAATAGTGTAGCATGATTGATCATAGATTTATTTGATGCATGGGAGAGCATCAAGAAGCTACTAAAAATTGGAAATGCCAGACAAGTGAAGATAGACGCCAAATATATGACAAAACCCAACTTATGAAATTTCAGGAACATGTATTAAGCGAGGTATTTAGGGATTATACAATAACCGCATATGTATCACTCCTATAGGGACCATGAAGGCAAGATTAATTACAGCATGCACAGAACCATTTAAAGAATCATTCTTCCCACACTCCACATGAGCACTGAATGGGGAAAAACCATAATGTGTGGTACAACAATGTACTTTGTCGGACAAACCCACAGTGGTTTATACAGTGTGCATGGAGACATGGAATCAGTTGACAGTAGTGGTAATGGTTCATATTGATTCCCATTTCTCTGTTTCAGTAGGTGATCTTATGCCTCTAATTATTTTTTCATTGCTATCTTAACTTGCATTCTTCAATTCAGTTTATTAACCCTTCTTATCTCTTTGTATTAGGGCAAATGTACAGTTAACTTTTAAGGAATTTGTATTTTCAATTTATCAACTGGAGTTTTGTTTCATATGCAGCAGAAATGTTACAAATTATTTGTTTCAGTTTTGCTGTTTCACAGGTGCCCTGAAAAAAATAAAAGATCGCGAAAGTGTCTTAATGACAACCGATGGCCTCATATTGACAAGACAGCTGGTTGCCTTGCAGAGGGCAGGGCTTGACGGTCTGAACATCTGCTTAGACACCCTGCAGTCCCAATGCTACAACCAGATCACGAGGAGGAAAGGCTGGGAGCGTGCCATGGCTGGCATAGATCTAGCCTTGCAACTTGAATAGAATGCTAGAATGTATACAAAATACTGATATACCCATTATCAAGTTGTTGTTTAAAGATTCGCGACTTTTAAAACTTACGTAGATTATCTTTTTCATGATAGAACTTTACATAAGAAGTTATTAAGAACATTGTGAATATCACATGATGAACAATTGAATGACTAAAGCAGTGTTATCAACCCTCATTCATTGACACATGTAATAAATTCATCGAGGCAGTGAAGTCCAGAGCTGTTGTAAAAATTTCTGAAATTAAAAGTATATATTACCTAATGAAGGTAGTATTTTGGGGTGAAAGAGCACAATAACTATTATTTTTGGAATGTAATAATTCACTATGGCTTCATTTTAATTCTAATAAGTTTCACACTGTAATGAAACATTGTCTAAATGCCTCTCTCTCTCTCTCTCTCTCTCTCTCTCTCTCATTTGTTATAACTTACCACTGTTATTTTGTATTTGTATTGCAGTCATTACATTAAAATTGGCTATATTGATTCTGCAATTTATACTATTATGTTATTGCTAAGAATTGATTTAAAGAATAAACGTATATATTTATTTGTAAGATTTTGTAAATTTATACCACTGGAACTCTTTCAAAATATTTGATTGCATAATACTGCCAATAAATACAATGACTTTCTTTCTTCTGTTTATGATTGTAATAGATGTTGGACATGTTGATTCCAAGTATGTTATACAGAAACGCAGTGATTTTTTACAAAAGGCAAAACTATGTGTTCGAAGAATTGTGGAGAGGAGGGTACGTGATGTATTTTAAGTAGGTTATAAAGAGTGACTATAACAACAAAAACAATATATTATTGATAAAATTATTTAATTGAATAGATAAAAAATCTACTCACCAAGTGGCAGCAGAACATACACATAAAAGACTGTTATGATTGGCAAGCTTTCGGAGCCAGTGGCTCCTCCAGACAGAAGCATTGAAGGGGAAGAAAGAAGGGTAAAGGAAAAGGCCTGGAGAGTTCCAGGAAAAGGTGTAGATTTTGGGAAAGTCACCCAGAACTGCGGATCAGGCGAAAAATAGAAATGACACATGTCATATACCAGCTATTATGTAAACACTGTTCAGCTTTCTACATCTGCATGACTACCACCAAATTATTAGTTACGATAAATGGGCATAGGCATAGTGTATATACTGGAAACTCACAATATCCTGTTGCAGGGCATGCTCTACAACATGGCATACGTGACCTCGACACTTGTTTCACCACACATGCCACCTGGATTCTTCCGCCATACACCAGTTTCTCAGAACTCCGCAGGTGGGAACTAGCACTACAACGTGTCCTTGGTTCTCACCACCCACCTCGCTTTAATTTACGTTAATTTCTGCTGTCTCAGCCTTTCTTCACTGTAATTACTCTTTGCTTCACTCCGTTTTAGCTTTCTACATCTTTCATTGTCTTTCCCGTCTATTTTCACTACCCCCTCCCGCAGCTGTTGTATACAATACGCTTAGCTTCTCACTCTTATTAACTCATGTACAGTTTTAGTAGTAATCTCTGTCTTGCATATTACCCTGTCTTCCACCTTTAAGCTCTCAGGTTTCCGAATCTTGCCCGATGCAGTCCCCAACAATTAGTCTTTCCTTCTCATCCTGTACGGTAAGTCACCCATGACCCACGGTTCTGGGTAACTTTCCCAAAATCTACCCCTTTTCTTAGACCTCTCCAGTCCTTTTCCTTCACACTTCTTGCTTCCCCTGCAACCCTTTAGCCTGAAGAAGGAGTCACTGGCTCCAAATGCTTGCCTATCACAACAGTCTTTTATGTGTGTGTTCTGCCACTGCTTGGCGAGTAGATTTTTTATCTATCCAATTAAATAATTTTATAAAGAGTCTCTGTGTGTCATGTTTTTATTGGTATACAACTTGTTATAAACAAAACTTATTTTTACCATTTAATATGTTTCCAGATATTTACCAGTGGGAAAGATGAAATTGGGTTGATTGTACTTGGTTCTGACAAGACACAGACTCTACTTGATTACCCAAATGCGAGTGTGGAATTTCCTCTTGCACTGCCTACATGGCAGGTGATATCCTTTGTGGAGAAATCTTTACATGAAAGAGAAATAAAAACAGATTGGATAGATGGTGTTGTTGTTGGCATGCAAGTCTTGAAAGATGAGCTAGAGTAAGTATTTAAAGCTGTCTGTTTCATGACATTCCTGGAACATGTTCCAGAATGTGTGTTACACAAATCACAGCGACATAGTTGTGACTTTATAAATTTGAATCAATATGTTTTTGTAATGAAAAGGAAACAGAAGGCACAATACCTGCAGAAATAGGAAATTTTTTTGTGTGATTTTACTGTATGAATGTTTTTTACAGTTTTTCAGCTCAATAATTAAGGAGGTATTGATACAAGGCTTTGCCAAAAATCAATTTGTCACCTACAATTCCAGCCCTGTCACTGGCATTCCCTATCCCCACAACATGACTGGGCCACCATGAAAGCAGCCACATCATTGTCAAATTCACTGAAACTACTGCATAGCAATTTACTTGAGTATGGCTGCTGTTGTGGTCTTCAGTTTGGTTTAAGCACTGCGTCAATACCTTCTCTTCATAGCACTCGGAGGTCGCGATCTGCGACTGTTTTTACAAACGGCAAGAGAACTTTTCCTCTAGTTGCTTGTTTTTCAGTGAAAGATGCAAATATTTTAGAATGTAGTGCCTTATGTATATCTGTTAGAATAGCCACAAGGTCTGAAAGTTATTTTCAAATGATTGAGCTCTTCTACAGAGTATTGAAATTCACAGATTCTTCCAACCTGGTCCACCAATGTCTTACATACTCCTCTTCCTCCATGGATTGTTTCCAGCATTTGGAGATGAAACATTAGGCACCAAAACGTGCCTTATAACCAAAATCTAATGAACATATAATTAAATTAACCAAAGATGTAATGTTGCACTCTCAGGTAAGACTGATCTTGAATGCAAAGCCTAAGTGGAAATTAAATGTACGCTGCAACATTCATCACACTTTTTGTTATTGAAATTATTCACAGTGCCATAGGGAGAACTGAGTTTATGTGTTTTGTAGAGTCAGATACACGCTGTGGCGCAGGGTGCTGTCCGTTATTCTCCTGACTATGATGTGCAGGAATGGTAGTCTTCCTTCTTCTTTGGTCTCCATAGTGAATTTGATTTTGTGGCGTGTGGAGTTCAGATGTACAAAGAAGTCAAGAAGTTTGTCTCTTCCATGAGGCCAGATGACAAGTGTGTTATCCACATAACAGAAGAAGAAGAAGAAGAAGAAGAAGAAGAAGGATTTCCATTTGGATGATATCAGGGCCTCTTCCTCGAAGTGCACCGTAAATATATCCACAATCTCTGGTCAGAGTGGGCTGCCTATTGTGACTCCATCTGTTTGCGGGAGGGGGGTGTGCCACGAGTCAGTGAAGTGGGAAAGCTGACCAAGTAATATGTGTGACGTGTCATACCTCGACCGATATTGAGAACAGAATAAAAAATTCAGAGGCATTACTTTTCAGCACTCCCATGCATATTCTGTATGCAAGATAAGCTTATGGGGCAGGTTTCTCATTCAGAAATTCTATTTCGGTGTTGATTGTTTACACGAAGACCGTGTTAAGCATAATGGAAGAAGGAGAAATGTTTATCAGCATTCCAGATTTGGCAGTGGCAGGCTCATGGTCTGCTGAGACTCTGGTTTATTGTTTCACTATATTGCTGCTTGCATTGCTCAGAATCTCATTTTGTGCAAACATAGAATTGGTAGGTTCAGGAGGGCCATGCTAAATGCCTTGCAGGGCCTCAGTAGTGCCACCCAACTAGCACCTGAGAGGGCAGACAAGTGTTTGCTCATGCGTACGTGATCCTGCAGTGAAGTTGTGTACATTTAGTCAGGAAGTGGGCTTGTATACAGTGAGACAAGTATCCACACAGACAATGTGATGGCATCTGGAGCAGCACAGACTGTCAACCCCTTAATGCAGCTCTAGAGAGAGGTGAACTGACAGCGGTGCAACTAACAACAATGCCAGACACAGGAATGGCACTGTGTCATCGTACCAGATGAGTCTCGGTTCTGTAACATCGTCACAATTGATGTACTTGTGTGTGGAGGCTCTGATGCCAACAGACCTGGCCAGATTGTACCTGTCATTCCCATGCGGGTCCAGCATGTGATGTGATGGTATGGGGTGCAACTGGATACATGTCACAACCTGTGGTTCACATAGCCAGTAATTTGGACAGCAGCCATTGCATTTGTGTTTTGTTAAGGCCTATCGCTGTGCCGTATTTTCAAGGGCTCCATGATGTTATCTTTTAACAAGATAATGCAAGACTACACATCACCTGAGCTGTACTGAGCTACCTCGATACAGAGAGTGTTCCACTGTTGCCATATCCAGCATTTTCTTCAAATCTGTCACCTGTGGAGAACATCTGTTCACAGGATGCCAAGAGATGGGTATGCCACCAGTCGCCAGCCACCAGTCGCCAACCACTACAGTTGATGAACTCTGACATATGACATACAGTTGAGTAGCATGAATTAATGTACCCATGGCTGTAATCCAACCTCGATTTGATATCCAGTGTGATGAGAGCTGTTCTGCTGTTCCAGTTTCAATACTGAAATTCATATATTATTTTTATGCTATCCTTACCAGATTGGACTGTGGTGTCATACAGCATAAAATACCTTACAACATGTTGAATCAGTGATGAGAAGTGTAGAACAGCCAGCAGGGGAAAGATGTTGGCAATGAGACAGCTTTTATGTAGAACAGCAGTACAGTGTTTTACAGTGCATAATGCTTCCTCAGATTGAGAACAAAATGTGCGGTTTGCTGTCATCCATTTTCACAAACATAGCCTTGAAAAATAATGTTGACATTACTGTGCATTTCACTCTGAGGCATATTGCACTCTGAGAATGTTCATCGAATTCAGTTACTTTGTATTATATTTCAGTAACAGTGACATAATAGCAAATTGGACTGTATGAGTTTTTATGGATTTTTTTTCCAGAGACACACTACCATTTCTTCAGATTTATTTAATTTGGGTATAAATCCTTTCCAGCATATATGCTGTACACAAAATGTTGAACATAAAATATAGCTATCTGCTGATTTAACATCTTGCTGAGTATACCAGTACAATGTTTTGTTGTAACAAATAGTTCAATGTATTTTACACACTTATAAACTTATTTATACAGTTATAGTAATTTATACCATTACATTAATGTTGTACCTTAATGTTCTGGAAGACGATATTATAAGGAACCTCATACTTTTCCTGGATGATAGAGTTGTCTATAATGAATTATTGCCTGAAAAAGATCTGTACAAATTTGAGTCAGATCATAACATTTCAAATTGGTCCAAAGATGGGCAACTGAGTTTAAGTTTTCAGAAATGTAAATTGGAGCACATCACAAAACAAATAAAAGACAGAATTGTATGACTACATTATCAAATAATCACAGTTTTAATTGGTCAACTCATACAAATATCTGGATGAAATGAAATGGTGACATAGACTCACTTGTAGGCAAAGCAGAATGCAGACTTCAATTCGTTGGTAAGATACTGGAAAATGCAATCAGTCAATAGAGGACATTGCTTACAGAATACTTGTGTGGCCCATTCTAGAATATTGCTTAAGTATGACCCATAACAAATAAGGCTAATGGCAGACATTGAATGTATACAAAATAGTGTAGCATGATTGATCATAGATTTATTTGATGCATGGGAGAGCATCAAGAAGCTACTAAAAATTGGAAATGCCAGACAAGTGAAGATAGACGCCAAATATATGACAAAACCCAACTTATGAAATTTCAGGAACATGTATTAAGCGAGGTATTTAGGGATTATACAATAACCGCATATGTATCACTCCTATAGGGACCATGAAGGCAAGATTAATTACAGCATGCACAGAACCATTTAAAGAATCATTCTTCCCACACTCCACATGAGCACTGAATGGGGAAAAACCATAATGTGTGGTACAACAATGTACTTTGTCGGACAAACCCACAGTGGTTTATACAGTGTGCATGGAGACATGGAATCAGTTGACAGTAGTGGTAATGGTTCATATTGATTCCCATTTCTCTGTTTCAGTAGGTGATCTTATGCCTCTAATTATTTTTTCATTGCTATCTTAACTTGCATTCTTCAATTCAGTTTATTAACCCTTCTTATCTCTTTGTATTAGGGCAAATGTACAGTTAACTTTTAAGGAATTTGTATTTTCAATTTATCAACTGGAGTTTTGTTTCATATGCAGCAGAAATGTTACAAATTATTTGTTTCAGTTTTGCTGTTTCACAGGTGCCCTGAAAAAAATAAAAGATCGCGAAAGTGTCTTAATGACAACCGATGGCCTCATATTGACAAGACAGCTGGTTGCCTTGCAGAGGGCAGGGCTTGACGGTCTGAACATCTGCTTAGACACCCTGCAGTCCCAATGCTACAACCAGATCATGAGGAGGAAAGGCTGGGAGCGTGCCATGGCTGGCATAGATCTAGCCTTGCAACTTGAATACGACCCTGTGAAGGTATTACTAGTGCAGCTGTCATCGCATGCAGACTTTCATAAGCAAGAGATATAAATCTGTTGTTAAGAATATCAATACAAGAATCACCATTTTAAAGCAGTACGCCCTCACCCTCGACTCCATCCCCGCTCCCACCCTCACCCCTGTCTCCACACTGCAGCTGAAAGTGAAGGAAGGTATATTAAGACAGAAGAAGTAAATTTTAGCTGAAGATGCTAACAGTTTCGTAGTTTATACAACATAAAAAAGTATGCCTTGCAAGTTTACCTATTAAATATCTTATATTTTCCTCCCAAGAGAGTCTTATGAGACTCAAGATCTTTACAGTTTCTCTTTTTTTCTTTTGTGTCTTTAGTTTAAAATAAGTTTCCTCTATTGTGGTGTTGTTTTGAAAAAAATACTCAATTGTTTGGAAAAATTATTCTTAATTCTGTAGTCACACTTTTGTTGTGTCTAAGTACTACTGGTTTCAGTAGCGAGTACCAGCATCAGTTCATCTTATTATCAAAAATTTCTTTGCAAAATAAAAGCTGACCACTGTGGCCGAGCGGTTCTAGGCACTTCAGTCCGGAACCATGCTGCTGCTACGGTCGCAGGTTCGAATCCTGCCTCAGGCAGGGATGTCCTTAGGTTAGTTAGGTTTAAGTACTTCTAAGTCTGGGGGACTGATGACCTCAGATGTTAAGTCCCATAGTGCTTAGAGCCATTTGAACCATTTTGCAAAATAAAAAGCTTCTGTACAACTGCAAACTAGACATACCATTTTCAGGGTGCAGTTCACATCTATTGAAAGCACAACAGTGACCTTTACTTTTAGTAGATAAGACACCTACTGGGGTAAGTGACTTGATGAATGCACACAAGAAGTTGTCATTTATTCCATATGTAGCTGCCATGCAGAATCATATTTTGTATTAGTTTGTCCTTACTCTTCCAAAAGGTTAAACCTTGTCTCTGCAGCCACAGCTTCCTCTCTTCAGCAGTTGTTTTCATCTCCATGTGTGAAGAAAATCCCATTCATTGATCATATTGTTTAAGTAGGATGTTCTCAGTCATCCCCTTGTTTTCTTACCTATGATTTTGCCTTCAGAAATGTTTTTTAAAAGATTACCATCTCCAGTTAAGTGTCCAGTGTATTTTGCTTTGCTCTGGCCTATAACTTTCAGTGGTTCCTTCTTCTCTCCTATTTCCTTTAATTTTTCTGTCAATGCAGCTAGTTCTTGTACTTCTCCTCCAGAACCACATTTCAGCAGGTTTGAGGTGAGCTTCCTTTGGCTTTTCTAATGTACAGATTTTGCATCTGTGTGTCAGAACACTCCACACAAAGGTCTTTACAAATATTTTCTTAATGTGGGAGCTGATATGTTTATTCAGTTGCAGCTTCTTCTTATTTTGGAAGGAACTCTTCACCTGTGCTATTCTTTTCTTGAATGCCTTGAAATATTGATTGTTTTCTTGCAAAATGCTACTGAGATAGTGAATTTCAGTTCCTTTCTTGAGTTGCTCATTGCCTGTTCTTGCGTCAGTCCTGCCTCCACCTCCTTTCTTGTCTGTAGCCATAAATTTTGTCTTCTTTGTATTCATTTTTAGCTTTAGTTTTACCATTTCTTGATTTAAGGCCTGAAACATTTTATTTAGTTCCTACTCTGATTTACTATTGTGATGTCGTCAGTCTGCAGTGTATATGCATGCAATTAAGTCTCCATATCGACATCATGCTCCAAAAACCACCTAACTGTGTGTGACAGGGGGTACGTCTCATGCCACCAACTGACCCCCTCTGCCTTGTTCCACTTGTGAACAGTGTTTGGGAAGAATGACTGTCACTACGCTTCTGTATTATCTCTAACTTCTCAAATTTTCTTCTCGTGATCATTTCGTGAATTGTATATGAGAGAAACTATTATGTTGTCAGACTCTTCTCGGAAACTACTCTCTCGAAACATGGGTAGTAAATCTTTCCGTGATGCACAACTGCTCTCTTATGGCATCTACCACTGGAGTTGCTGAGCATCTCTGTAATGATCTCACAGTGACTAAATGATTCTGTGACAAAACACTCCGCACTTCATTGGATCTTCTTTCTCTCTTCTGTCAGTCGTACAGGGTAAGGACACAGGGGTAATTTACATTCACTTAAGATTCTTCCTGTGGATGTTAGTCTGGCATCTGCTTTTCTATTGCTGTTTTGTGTGATCATTCCGCTTTAAGGTTGCTCTGAATAGTTACTTCTAGATATTTTGTGGTAGATTCTGTTTCCAGCAATTTGTCATTAATAGTGTAGTTGTACAGTATTGGATTTCTTTTCCTGTGTGTGTGTGTGTGTGTGTGTGTGTGTGTGTGTGTGTGTGTGTGTGTGTGTGATATGTTACATTTATTTATGTGCAGGGTCAACTGCCAGAGCCTGCATCATTCACCAATCCTTTGCAGGTCATTGTGCAAATTGATACTGTCTTCTGTTGTTGACACTTTCTTATGGACAAGTGTAATACCTGTGAACAATATTAAGGAGCCTCTGACACTTTCTACTGGATCATTTATATACATTGTAAATGTAATGGCCCTATCACATTTCCTTGGAGTATTCCAGAAATTACCTTTTGATTCTTGTCATCTTTTCTTTGTTGTTGTTATTACTTCCTTGATGAACATATTAAGGAAGTAAGGTGATAGAAGGCACCCGTCTCTCACTGCCCTTCTGGTTTTCCTTCTTTCATATCCGGTTCAGTACTCTGACTTTTGTATATACTCAAAATTAATCATCTGTCCTTCCAGTTTGGACATTACTTTAAGGAATGATGATATAATGGTAATCTGTTTATTAAACAATATTTTAATGATACACTATGCTTTCTGATCATATAGTGGCTTGATGATGGAATTTGATACTGAAATTAGTAATCATTAGACAAAATAAAAGTGAAGCTATAATAAAAGAAAGTAATATTTTGGATCATGTCAGTCGTTGTTCCAAACAACTGCATGTCAGGAATAGGTTCAAATGGCTCTGAGCACTATGCAACTTAACTTCTGAGGTCATCAGTCGCCTAGAACTTAGAACTAATTAAACCTAACTAACCTAAGGACATCACACACATCCATGCCCGAGGCAGGATTCGAACCTGCGAACGTAGCTGTCACTCGGTTCCAGACTGTAGCGCCTAGAACCGCATGGCCACTCCGGCTGCCTAGGAATAGGTACTAAATTATTTGTCCGCTGATGACCTCACAGCTTAGAACACTAAAAAACAAATGTTAATTGTTTGTTATGTGCCCTGGTAGAGTGTACAACTGTTTACAGCTCACGATTGGTTGTTGGAGCTTGGGCGTTACTCACATAGTGTATTTGGTGCACAGTGCAGAAAAAGGCAGTGTCCAGAAAAGTAAACAAATGTAAAGGCAAAAGTTTCATGACAGGATGTTGTGTCACCATACTTGGAAGACAATTATAGCCAAAGACAGAAATTTAAAAGAAACTGGCTCATTTGAGCTGTGGAGACCTAGTCGAGGATTCTCAGTAGATAATTGTTAGCACAGTAGAATTTATAAAGAGACAATGTCAGTTCATGTGAGGGAAGGTTGATTGGTAAGTACCTATCAGCTTTCTCATAAAACTCACAATTTGAAGAATACACATCAAGGAAAAGGTAGAAGTCCAACAGTGTCAAATCTAGACAATAATATCGATCATCCAACAGTTTTGCAAAATCCCTAGTTGTACTTACTTTACTTACTTACTTACTAACTTACTCAGATTTGCTGTGTACCATACAAGGAACTGGTTTCACAGAGTTCACTCGATCAGCTGCCAAGTTCTCACCTTCCTCCAAGTTTGTGTCCATGCATTGAAGATTCATTGCAAAAGTTCCAGGTGTTAAAAGGTCTTCCTGTACATCTGTATCTGTCCATTGATTTCCACAACAGTGTTGATTTTGGGATTCTTCCACCTTACATGTGTAGAACATAACCTGCAATCTTCAGTCTTCTTTCAACAATAATTTTGTGCAGGCTGTGTAGACCTCGTATTCTCGGCACTACATCGTTTGTAACTTGGTCGGGTTAACATCTTCAGAATTCATCTCTAGCATTGTTGGTGAAAAATATGGAGACTGTGTGCTGATTTTACTGACATTTTCCAAGTCTCACAAATATAAACAATAAAGGAGTACAGGCAAAGCTTTGTTGACATATTACAGACCTAATTGCCATATGGACTGATTTTCCAGTTCTGCTGGTGATTTCTGCATCTGTGACCTCATTATTACATATAAAGCTACCGAGATATGGCAATCTGTCAACATCTTGTAGTATCTTCTATTGCACTGTAATCGGGGAAGAGACGAGTAATTTCCACTTACTTTGCACATTCTGTTTGCCTTATCTCTATTAATTTTCAGCCGTACACAATAGGGCATTTAATGAGAAAGCAGATAAAAATTAACTTGATGCCTTCCAAGGTGACGGTCTCTACTAAGTCTCTACTCCTTCAAGTCTGACTATGTAAGTGTAGACCAGAGATGGTTTAAATTCAGAGAAATAGTATCGACATCAATTAAGAGATATATACCAAATAAATTGAATGGATACCAAATAAATTAAAAGGGTGGTGCACAAAATATGTCAAAACTCAGCTGCAGAAGCAATGAAAAAAAGCATGTCAAAATTTAAAAGAATGCAAAATCTCCAAGATTAGCGATGTTTTACTGAAGCTCGAAACTTAGGGTGGGTTTCAGTGGAAGATGTGTTTAATAATTCCCATAGTGAAACTTCGTTTTGAAATCTGGAAGAAAATCCAAAGAGGTTCTGGTTGAATGTATAGTACACCAATGGCAAGACACAACCAATACCTTCACTGCGCAATAGCTGTGGTAATGTTACTGATGACAGTGCTACTAAAGTAGAGTTACTAAACACGGATTTCTGAAATTTCTTCACCAAAGACAACAAAGTAAATATTGCAGTATTCAAATCAAGAACAACTGCAACTGTGAGTAACTTAGTAGTAGCTCTCCTCAGTGTCATAAACCATTTATGTTTCTTTCAGAGAATGTTGATACAATAGCTCCATTAGAAATCATATATAGCCGCTCATTTGATAAAGATCCATACCTAGAGACTGAAAAGTTGCTCAGGTCACACCAATGCTCAAGAAAGAAAAGAGGAGTAATCTACTAAATAACAGACTCATATCACTAATGTTGATTTGCATTAGGATTTTGGAACATATATTGTGTTTGAATATTTTGAATTATCTCAAAGGTAATGATTCATTGATAAATAGCTAAGATAGATTCAGAAATATCGACCTTTTAAAACACAGCTAGCTCTTTAGTCACACAAAGTAATAAGTGCTGTCGACTGGGGATCTCAAATTGATTCCATATTTGTAGATTTCCAGAAGACTTTTTGAAACAGTTCCTCACAAGCATTTTCTAATCATATTGTGTGCCTATGGAGTATTGTCTGAGTTGTACAACTGGATGTGTGGTTTCCTGTCAGAAAGGTCACAGTTCATAGCAATTGATGGAAAATCGTCAAGTAAAACAGAAGTGATATCTGACATTCCTCAAGGAAGTGTTATAGACCACCTGCTGTTGCCGATCTACATTAACAATTTAAGAGAGAATCTGAGCAGTCCTCTTAGATGATGCTATCATTTACAGTCTCGCAAATCATTTACTGTCTTGTAAAGTGATCAGATGATCAAAATGAACTGCAAAATGATTTAGGCTACCTATCCATATGATGCAAAAAGTGGTAACTGACCTTAAATAATAAAAATTTTTATGTCATCTGCACGAGTAGTAAAAGGCATCTACTAAATTTTGTTTACATGATAATTCACACAGATCTAAAGGCTGTGAAGTCTACTGAATACTTAGGAATTACATTTACAAATAACTTAAATTGGAATGCTCACATAGATAATGCGGTGGCAAAGCAAACAAAAGACTGTGATTTAATAGTAAAACATTTAGAAGATTAGGATTACTAAAGAGACTATCTACAACTATACTTGTCTGTCCTCTTTTGGAGTATTCTGCATGGTGTGGGATCCTTACCAGATTGGACTGACAGAGGACATCATTTAAAAGTTCAAAGAAAGGCAGCTCATTTTGTATTATTGGGAAACAGGAAAGTGCATGCCACAGATATCACATGTGAATTGGGGTGGCAGTCATTAAAGCAAAAGCATTTTGCTGGAGCAGGTTCTTAAAATTTCAATCATCAACTTTCTCCTCCGAATGTGAAAATATTTTGTTAGAGCCCTCTTACATAGGGAAAAATGATCATTGTAATGAAATAAGAGAAATCAGAGCTTGTACGGAAATATTGAAGTGTTTGTTTTTCCTCAAATGCTGTAGGGGAGTGGAATGGTAGATAAATAGGTTGAGGGTGGTTCTCTGAACCCTCTGCCAGCATTCAATTGTGAATTACAGACTAGTCATGCAGATATAGATAATGTAGATAGGCTTTCAATATTGTGCACCTATTCTCCAATTTTATACATTGCTCAAATACTTTCGTGGCGCTTTGGAGTGACCCCTTTAAAATAAAAATTTACCAGTCTTCTTAATATGTATTTTGGTAATGAGGTTGATAAGAAGTTACAACAATACTTTCTTATTACTCCCCAGTTTTGGGTTTTATTAATGAACAAAATCGCCACAGTGTTCCACAACAATTACGGGTTGAAGTTTCCTGCTGATGGAACCAATATGATTTTCTGTGTTTCTGAGCATACAGGTTGTGTACGCTGTTTGGAGTCTGGTGTATGCTGAATCAAATGTTTTTATTGTTGTGATCTTCCATCTGAAGATTGGTTTCATGGAGTTGCCCATGCTAGCCTATCCTGTGTGACCCTCTTCACCTCTGCGTAACTACTACAGCGTACAATAACTTGAACTTGCTTACTGCAGTCAGTTTTTGGTCTCCTACAGTTGTTACCCCCATTATATTCACAGATGACCACATATTGTGGAAATTGCATATTGTAATGTAGGATGCAATAATAACGTACGGAAAGTTTCTGTTGAAAATTACGAATTATTTAGGAATAAAGCAGATGGCTCACCAAAAGGCAGAAGCACTGTCTCATTGATAGGCACACGAACAAAAGGTTTGTAGAATGAGATTTTCACTGTGCAGTGGAGTGTGCACTGATATGAAACTTCGTGGCAGATTAAAAGTGTGTGCCGGACTAAGAGTCAAACTTGGGACCTTTGCCTTTTGTGGGCAAGTGCTCTACCATCTGAGCTATCCATGCATGACTCACGACCCGTACTCACAGCTTTACTTCCACCAGTACCTCGTCTTCTACCTTCCAAGCTAAAAGGTACGTTGCTTGGCGAGCTTCCAGAATGCACTTTCTTTTTCTAGCTGTAGGGAAAACATGCGCACGCGTGCACACACACACACACACACACACACACACACACACTCACTCACATGCACATGCATGTCTCCTTATGTTGTGGTCGCTCAACTGCCAGCTCTTTACTGGCCCATGGTGAGTGTTCTGGAGTGAGGTAGGGCTTTAGAGTGGGGTAGGATGGGGTGGGTTGAGGCAATGTGAGGGATGGAGAGAGATGGGAGGGGTTTGGAGGGCAGCATTTAGTGGCTCGTGGGAGAGTGGGGAGCCATCTGTGGGTTAGCTAGGGGTGCAGGTAGAGGGGTCAGGCGACAGACAGCTGGGCACTCATAGACTAGGGTGTGACATGAGATAACAGCACACAACTAGCTGATTGGGAAGGGGGGAGAGGGGGGGGAGGGGGGGCAGGGGCGTGTGTGTGTGTGTGGGGGGGGGGGGGGGGGAGGGGGCAGGGGGGCTGGTAGTTAACTTGGATTTAGGCCAGGAAGCAAAGGATGTGCTGTAAGTATGGCTACGAATGTTGAGTATTCTTAAATAAGATCAGCTGGTGGCAATGTATTGGAAAGTAACTGGCACACAAAGTGCAATTTTGGCTCCTTTTTCTTTGTGAATTTTAAATAGTCTGCAGAGCAAATTGAATTAGGAGGATCAGGCATTTGTGTGGGTCTAGGAAAGTAAATTGTAGAGCCAGATAAAAGGCGCGCAAGACAGGAGGGGTACTACTGCTCATCACTGCTGTATCGTGCTACTAGTACATGTCAGTGTGAGTGCACCGAGAGTGGTGTTGCCGTACATGCGTCTTTAAATTGGTCACCCACTGATCATTGCAGGCTGGCTGCTGGATTCTGTCTCTGGGAGCCAAGCGTGTGGCGCGGTCGCTGCCATGCCATCTGCTGGTGACTCGCACATATATTAGTGTGGAACAGTGCTGACTGATTCTCTGTGTGATTCTAGTTTGTAATGTGCACATCAGTGTTCTGTGTCTTGTTGAGTCCTTAGAGGCATATTGTTCGGAGGTTATTATTAAAGCCATATTTGTGCGACTTGGATCACACTTCAGTATTACTTGGTTATTACATCACCACAAACATATGGACCGGGAATGTACATGCTTTGACAGTTTGCTACGTCTCTCTCTTCTAGGACTGACATGGTAGCTGCCTTGCATTTCTTAATGACTCTGACCTTGTCAACCACAAACCGAATCTTAGTACAGTCATGATTTCCCTGAAGAGATTACATGACAGCAGAGACTTGTAAAATTGTGTTACCCATTTCTCTAGCCAGTGAAGATTCATTCTGTACCTTCAGATACAGTGTCATGTAGGAGTAGAACAGCAAGAAATACGTAGCTCCTCTAACCGTAATGACAGTTTATCACCTCCCAACACTACATGTGCCAATGTTTCAGTGCATTTTTGAATATGTTTGTTAACAGATTCATCAACACAACAAAAATTTACGATCTCAGTAGCATCTTATTTCTTAACTCATACTTTACTATTCATCAGAATCTTCATCGCTGCTCTTTGATTCGTCAGAGCTCCCTGCCGTACTTTGTTTTATTTCATAGTCAGAATTAGGTGAAATACCACCTACCGTATTTACTCAAATCTAAGCTGCACTCAAACCTGAAAAATGAGACTCGAAATAAAGGAAGGAAAAAAAAAATTCCCGAATCTAAGCCGCACCTGAAATTTGAGACTCGAAGTTCAAGGGGAGAGAAAAGTTTTAGGCTGCACCTCCAAATCGAAACAAAGTCGGTCCATTGTAATATGAGACACAATTTAGGTCGAATGAATGACGATACAGCTACAGTAGTTTGGTTCGAGTCGTAAGCTTAGCACTTAAGCTTTACCAGGTAGCCTTTGCTATGCGTCAGGCCCTCCGTCCGTATTTATACTGGTACCCTTCCTTTTTCACGTGCTTCGTCTGGTTTGAATCAATTGCTTATTTTGCTTTGATCTGATAAGTGCCGTTTTCCTTGTTTTAGGCGTTTATGTCACTCTAAGCTGAAAATACATTACTGTACTGTGTCATGCATTGTTTGTCGCATTCTGATAGTGCGTGTTTGCGGCCTGTCGTCACTCGCGGCATGGCTTGCTTTTATGCACGCTACCACCGCCTACAATTAAAAAAAAAAAAAAAAAAAAAAGAGAGAGAAATCATCTCATTAGCGAAACAATGGCAAGAGACTATTTGTTGTTACTTACACTGCTGCTTTCTTTGATAATGATCAACAAGAACCAAATAATAGACTGCGTATGATAGAACATGTTCTGAACGAGAGTTAGGCGAAAATTTATCTCCGTTTGAAAATCTTTGCGGCCGCTTCTTTAGTACATCAAATTCTGCACAGAAATTAGAGTCATCTTAGATTTAAAAATCTAGTCAGTTGCCGTGCTTCAGTTCTGACTGTATCACTATTAGGCATAAGAATAATACGAATATAAACATGACACGATACGTATATTCTTCCACATTTGCTGATGTCTCACTCTAGTTTCGTAGTTTATCAGGCAGACAGGATTTAAATAAGATAGCAGCAAACACGAAAGAATACGTGGCAACATGTTTATATTCGTATTACTCTTATGATGAAGAGAATACTGCATGTGATTCACATTTCATCAGGTTCCTATAAGCAACCATCTCTTCTCACAGGTAGGAAAAAATTCAGAACGTAGAGTTGGCCATATTGACAAACATCTGAAACAGTCTTGCCAGTCGGATTTTCGTAATACATTGAAGTTCTGCTACATTCGAAGATGAACAATACGGAATTTATATTTACTTCGTTGGATAATGTGTGAAAATCGTCTTCCACCTTTTTTTTTTAATTTATTTACTGACGCAGAGGTTTTGGCGCAAGTATTTATCTTTGTGCCTACGAAGCATGCCTGTGTTGCGCTACATATATTCGACGGCAAAAGTTAGTTGTGGCAGCACCTACCGACATTTTTCAGAACTTCCACTTGCTTTGCACTCGATTCTAAGCCGCAGGCGGTTTTTTGGATTACAAAAACCAGAAAAAATGGGGCTTACATTTGAGTAAATACGGTACATCCTCTCCTTTGGATTCAACTTCTTAAGTATTATCTTTCAAGTCAACACCTGCTAATCTGTGAGACCGAAATGATGAGCCATACTACTCTATTTCACTGTGCCTGTTTGTTTCATTTGTATAACATTTTATTCCATCATAGATGCTGCACTTACAGTTTCATATATGCATTGCAGCAGCAGACACAATAAAAGTAGCAATCAGCAGTGCTTAGTTTGTGAATGGGTAAAAAATATGCCGTTGTCCCAGTTCCACATATCCCCAAAATTTGATTCTGCCAAATTCTGTACTCTCTGAAATCGAATGTTTAATCCAAAGATGAAAGTGAACAAGTTTGATGCAGTATTGCTAATATTGTTTATTACTCATCTTGCTGGATGAAGTGCATACTGTGTCCTTTCTGAAAGGTTTGCAGAAGTAATGCACATACCAGTTTTCTAAAAACTTACATTGAGATTGTGCTCTCCTTCCTCTTGTACAAATTAGTAGAGCCCTTCGGATTACTCCACAATATGCCTCTTGGCAAGGTGGTAATGACAGTATTATGAAAAGGATAGATTGGCACTCACTGTATAGTGTAGATGTTGTGTTGCAGGCAGGGGAAAAAAAAAAAAAATACACCACCCATTAAACACGTAAGCTTTTGGTGCAAACCTCCCCCCCCCCCTTCCCACACACACACGCACACACACACACACACACACACACACACACACACACACACACACACACACATGCGCGCAAATGCAGATCACACATACATGACCACGGTCTCTGGCTGCTAGGGCCAGACTGGGAGCAACTGCGCATCATGGGAGAAACAACAGTCATATGTGTGTGTGTGTGTGTGTGTGTGTGTGTGTGTGTGTGTGTGTTTTGTCCACTTACGAAGAAGACTTTCTGATCGAATGCTTACGTGTTTAGCAGTCTTTTTGTTGTGCTTGTCTGTGACCTAACATTTCCTGTGTACAGTGAATAGCAATGGATCTTTTTTATAATATGGTCATTATTCCAGCCTAGATTTTCTATTGTTTGTTTCCTTTTAAGACCTTATAGAGACAGTTACTGAGAATTTCTTTTTTCTTATTGGAGAAAAGTAAAACCATATGGGGGCAGACGTAGATTGTGAATGAATATGGAATAGAGTATTTTTATTCTCCCTGTATGCAGTGTCAATAACGTCACCTCACACACTTCATTTCTGGCAGCACCTCCTCCTCAACACATGACTGTCCCCCACCACCTCACCATAGTCTTCAAGTTACATCCTATAGCACTTCTGGGTGGACAAATAGATGAAGGATGTAGTTTAAAACAGTATAACTAAACTTAAAAGCCGAACTGCCCTTTTATAGAGCCTGCCATCATTATTTAAACATACTAAACAACATCAAAACAGTCAAAAGAAATTGTTTTTCAAAAGAGCAGAAAATTGTAGTGAAATTCATGAAAGGATTGTTTTAAATTGTTATATCTTAAATCTGTCAGCATTTCCCAAGATTTTCTGGCTTAATTAAGACTAGGTCATGCCACCACAGTGGTCAAACAGTGGACTTGCCTTCGAGAGGACAACGGACCCGAGTCCCACCGGGCCACCAAAATTTGGGTTTTCCTTGATTTCCCTAAATGATTTAAGACAAATTCTGGGATGGTTCCTTTGAAAAAGATGACATTCAGCTGAGGAAGCTACACAGTGCTGGTGGAAGCACGAGTATTTCAGAGCACACCATCCATTGCACATTGTTAAACATAGGGCTCTGCTGCAGACAACCCCTGTATGTTCCCATGTTGACAACACAGTTGAATTACAATTTCTGTGGCTCAGGAGCATTGAGATTGGGCAGTGAATCAATAGAAATGTGTCATCTGGTTGAATCATTCGAGTTTCGCATTACACCTGCGTGACGGTTTTGTGCACATACACTGTCAACAGAGTGAATTGGTGCTTGAAAGGTGCACTTTGCTACAGACTTAGGCCAGTGGGAGCAATATTATGCTATGGAGGACATTCACCTGGTCTTCTATGGGTCCTGTGGTAGTAACTGAAGGCTCCATAACAGCTTTGTTCTGTGTGAACATTATTGTGCACTGTCCGCACCCTGTCCCTAATGAAGGTGACATGTTTCAACAATATGACTTTCAGTGTCACGAGGCCAGAATCAAATTCACCCCTTCTGAATCTGATGGAATACATCTGCAATGCTATCAGATACCAGTTCTGCACCCAGAAACCACTGATCTGCAATTTATGGGAATTACATGACCTGTGCTTAGACATGCGGTGCTGCATAATGCTGGGAACATACCTCACATAATGCTGGGAACATACCTGAAATTTGTTGAACTTGTCCCACACAAAATCACTGCTGTATTGTGTTCCAACAGTGGACAAACACATTATCAAACATGAGGTCATAGTGTTTTGTCTCATCAGTTTATATATTCAATGCTTGAATGAAAGGTGTGCTCTTTTCCTTTTTTCTGCCATTGCGTGTATGTGTAAAGCAGGATGTTCTACCATTTGGGCTTGTTTATATGATGGCTGTCAGTATTACCACCTGCACAGATACTAAATGCTCCTTTTGTGAAGACCTTTTATCTTGAGAACACTTTTAACTTTGTTTCACAAATGGCAGCACAGTTTCAAGAAAGCTTCTTAATTTCATGTAATAGTTAAAATAATACCTTCAGCAAAAGATGTGTGCGTTGGAGTGGGGAAAAAGATTGAAGATGTATGTAGTTTAATTTTCATAAATTGTTAAGAAGGTTAACAGCTTGGCATGCTAAGATAAATTCAGACATTCTCTAAAAAGAGAGAAAAAGATTAATTTAACAGAATCAGTGAGGTATACAAATATAACAACAGACTTGTAGAACCATTATTTTGTAGGTTAGATTAGATTAGATTCAGCTTTTGTTCCAAGACCCAAAACATGAGACGATTCTCATGGGTGAGTAACATGCCAGAAAGTATAACATAAAAAATATAAAACATTTGAATACCCTGATCATTTGTCAGGAGATTGTCAAACTAGGTGAATACAATACAAACTGGAACAGCTAATATTTTCAGAATTGATACGCTGTCAGACTGAAACATTGTTATGCACTATTAATAAATTTATCAAACAAAAAGTACATAATCTTGACTGTTATGGCAAAGTGCTCTCAGAACTGAAATCTAACAGACATTCTTATTTAAGCTGGCCTAACAGCCACTGTTAAGATATTCATCTATCGAGTAGGATGAGTTATCTATCAAAAAGTCTTTCAAACTCTGTTTAAACCATGCTTTATCTGATACCAAGTTTTTAATGGTGTCTTTCTTCCACAGATAAATTGTGTTGTAATGCAAAGTTTTAATGAAGATGAAGTGTGCAGTTTTGTGGAGTTAACAAAAGAGAAAAATGTTGATGTAAGATTTATCGAGTACATGCCTTTCAGCGGCAACAAATGGAATGATGGGAAGATGGTCTCATTTTGTGAAATGCTCCAAATAATTAGAAAGCAGTGGCCTAATTTTGATCCTCTTCCCGATGGGCCCAATGATACCTCAAAGGTACGTGCAGTATTACGTATGAACATACATTGAAAATAATTTAATGTTTATGACTTACTACCAATCACAAGAATACTTCACATCTGCTGGTGGTATGAGAGATAGACTGGTTTAGTTACATATTTCTCATCCCATTCAGTAAGTCTGTCCTGGCCTGGGTTTCTCTGCAGCTTTTCTGCAACTCTCCCCATTTCCTAAACCTTGACAATCCTTTTCTTTCTTCCCTTTTCCTTCCCCTTATTGTTTCTGCCAGAAGAAGAAGCCACTGGCTCCGAAAGCTTACACATTTCCATAACTTTAAGGGGAGTTAGAAGGGGAAAACATTCT
Organism: Schistocerca americana; assembly: GCF_021461395.2. Lineage (NCBI taxonomy): Eukaryota > Metazoa > Arthropoda > Insecta > Orthoptera > Acrididae > Schistocerca > Schistocerca americana. Next base: position 2,746,583 of record NW_025726192.1, on the reverse strand, counting down.
TTTTCACTTTTTCGGGTTTTTATCTGATTATAAAATTTGCCATTTTCCAAATAAAATGATATGTATATTACCTATAAACTTGTGTGAGAAGTATTTCATTTTATTTTCTAAAATATAATATACACCAGTTGAAAATGTTAAAATTTTTACATGCATTACTTCAAGACCTAATAAAATCGGTAATTTTTTATATACAGGGTAGTCCATTGATCGTGACCGGGCCAAATATCTCACGAAATAAGTGTCAAACGAAAAAACTACAAAGAACGAAATTTGTCTAGCTCGAAGGGGGAAACCAGCTGGCGCAATGGTTGGCCTGCTATAAGGCGCTGCCATAGCTCAAACTGATATCAACTGTGTTTTTTAAAATAGGAACCCCATTTTTTATTGCATATTCGTGTAATACATAAAGAAATATGAATGTTTTAGTTGGACCACTTTTTTCAGTTTGTGATAGATGGCACTGTAATAGTCACAAACATATGTCTCATAATTTTAGACGAACAGTTGGTAACAGGTAGGTTTTTTAAATTAAAATACAGAACCTAGGTACATTTGAACATTTTATTTCGGTTGTTCCAATGTGATACATGTACCTTTGTGAACTTATCATTTGTGAGAACGCATGCTGTTACGGCGTGATTACCTGTGAATACCACATTAATGCAATAAATGCTCAAAATGATGTCTGTCAACCTCAATGCCTTTGGCAATACGTGTAATGACATTCCTCTCAACAGTGAGTAGTTTGCCTTCCGTAATGTTTGCACATGCATTGATAATGTACTGACGCATGTTGTCAGGCATTGTCGGTGGATCACGATAGCAAATATCCTTCAACTTTCCCCACAGAAAGAAATCCGGGGACGTCAGATCCGGTGAACGTGCGGGCCATGGTATGGTGCTTTGACGACCAATCCACCTGTCATGAAATGTGCTATTCAATACTGCTTCAACCGCATGCAAACTATGTGCCGGACATCCATCATGTTGGAAGTACATCGCCATTCTGTCATGCAGTGAAACATCTTGTAGTAACATTGGTAGAACATTACGCAGGAAATCTGCATACATTGCACCATTTAGATTGCCATGGATAAAATGGGGGCCAATTAACCTTCCTCCCTTAATGCCACACCATACATTAACTTGCCAAGGTCGCTGCTGTTCCACTTGTCGCTGCCATCGTAGATTTTCCGTTGTCCAATAGTGCATATTATGGCGGTTTAGGTTACCGCTGTTGGTGAATGATGCTTCATCGCTAAATAGAACACATGCAAAAAATCTTTCATCGTCTCGTAATTTCTCTTGTGCCCAGTGGCAGAACTGTTCATGACATTCAAAGTCATTGGCATGCAATTCCTGGTGCATTGAAATATGGTACGGGTGCAATCAATGTTGATGTAGCATTCTCAACACCGACGTTTTTGAGATTCCCAATTCTCGCGCAATTTGTCTGCTACTGATGTGTGGATTAGCTGCCCCAGCAGCTGAAACACCTACTAGGGCATCATCATTTGTTGCAGGTCATGGTTGATGTTTCACATGTGACTGGACACTTCCTGTTTCCTTAAATAATGTAACTATCCGGCGAATGGTCCCGACACTTCAATGATGTTGTCCAGGATACCGAGCAGCATACATAGCACACGCCCCTTGGGCATTTTGATCACAATAGCCATACATCAACACGATACCGACCTTTTCCGCAATGGGTAAACGGTCCATTTTAACACGGGTAATGTATCACGAAGCAAATACCGTCCGCACTGGCGGAAAGTTATGTGATACTACATACTTATATGTTTGTGACTATTACAGCAGCTGGCCGAAGTGGCCGAGCGGTGCTAGGCGCTACAGTCTGGAAACGCACGACCGCTACGGTCGCAGGTTCGAATCCTGCCTTGGGCATGGATGTGTGTAATGTCCTTAGGTTAGTTGGGTTTAAGTAGTTTTAAGTTCTAGGGGACTGATGACCTCAGAAGTTAAGTCCCATAGTGCTCAGAGCCATTTGAACCATTTTTGACTATTACAGCTTCATCTATCCCAAAGTGAAAAAGGGGTCCAGCTAAAACATTCACATTTCTTTACGTACTACATGAATATGTAATAAAAAATGGGGGCTCCTATTTTTAAAAAATGCAGTTGATATGAGTTTGACCTATGGCAGTGCCATTTAGCAGGCCAACCATAGCGCCATCTGGTTTCTCCCTTCAAGCTAGACGAATTTCGTTCTTTGTAGTTTTTTCATTTCATGCTTATTTCGTGAGATATTTGGCCCGGTCACTATCAATGGACTACCCTGTAGAAAGCTGTGGATTGCTGTGTTATAAAGGTTAAATTATGTGTTTGCATTGGTAGCACTGTCAAAAATAGTATCGTATCTTTTCATAGTATAAACATGCTTTGTATATCAAAGTGCTAACGTTTTTCCGAGGAGAAGTGATGAATAGACTGGTAAATCTCTCAAAAAGTATGACTCCAAAATGAAGTGTTTTTAAGAAATGTGGGTTTCATGGTAATAAATTTTTGAATAAAGAGAAACATTGTGTTCAGCATGTGGTGTGTGAAGTTGCAGACAATGAAATACTGGAAAACTCATGAGTATCTAGCGAAACACCCATTAGTGCTTCGAAGATTAAAATAAAACATAGTGATAACACAGTTATCTCAAAACAAAACTCATGTAAACGGTAGGTTAGGTTATATTCTGATACATTTACACATCCTAACAGGGGTGTTATGTGAATGTGTGTGCTGTATGTATGTGGAGGGCCAGTTAGTTTACATGAAGACATTGAGGTATCAAATGGACTAGCCAGGAAACTTACCATTAATTCTGCCATTTGTAAATACACTCATTCATTTTGGAATTCTGATAAGTGTAAAGATAATTATTTTGACGTAAATGTTAGGTGGTTTTATGGATTGAGAGCTATTGGCAAAGGACACACTGCAGCAGAAACAATGTGTGTCGTGATGTATATGCCACGCCCACTTTGTAAAATGGACAAGTATGCAGGATTTATTGGAGCTGCTGTGAAATCCACTGCATGTGAGTCAATTAAGGGTGCTACAAATGAAGCTGCTGAAATAAACGATGGTATGATTGTCATATCAGTAGCTTTTGGGGCACTTGGTAGAAGCGCAGCTGCAGTTCTAAGAATTCTGTTGCTACAGTGACCAGTGTTGATACTGGAAAGCTAATAGATTTCCAGATTTTAACCAAACATTGTTATAAGTATAAATCAGGGAATGAAGAAGGGCATATCTGTGACAGAAATTATGAAGGACAACTAGTCGTACGGAGGCCTGTGCAGCTGTTGAAATTTATAATCGATCTGTAAACTAAAGGGGAGTGTGTTACACTAAGTTCTTAGGTTATGCAGACTCAAATGCATATAACAGTGTAGTAGCCACTCAGCCTTATGGTGAGAAGCTTATCACAGAACTGGAATGTGTTGCTCATGTCCAGAAGAGGATGGATACCAGATTGAGGAAGTTGAAACAAAGTTTGAGAGACAAGAAACTTTCAGGTGGTAAGACCATAAGAAGCAGGCTGACAGACAACATGATTGATGAACTACAACAGTATTATGAGATTGCCATTAGAAATAATACTGAGGATTTGTTGAAAATGAAGCAGGCAGTATGGGCTACCTTCTTCCAGAGACTGTCAGCTGATGATAAACCAGTACACCATCTTTGCCCTCCTAGATCTGGTTCATGGTGCAATTACCGCAATGCCCAGTACTCAAACAGGTCATACAGCCATAAACATTCTATCCCAGCAGCAGTTGTGGATATCATAAAACCTGTTTACAGAGACCTGGCAATCCTGAATTATTGAAGAAGTGTCTGCATTGTCAGACTCAAAATCCCAGTGAGTCGTTCAATAATCTTATTGTGTCAGTGTCGTTGTAACTGCCATCTGCGTCACGTCTGCTGTGCAGCGAGCTATGCTAATTGAAGTATTAACTCTAGTTTTCTTACTTGTCACTTCCTTTTCCGTGTGTTTTTGCTTTTAGGAAGCTTTAATTGTCGGGTGCTAGTAATAGTGTTCCATAGATTTCGTGTTTGTTTTGAATACAGTCAGAGAGAGTCCGTTTAGTCAGCCATAGTGCCAGTAGTGCTAGTGTTTGTTTTCAATACAGTCCAGAGACAGGTAGTGCTATTTTCATTGTTTTCTACAGGAAGTGTCTAGTAACCACAGTTTAGTCAACTATCAGCCGCCTTTAGTGAATTAGCAGTCTAGTTATAAGTTGATTAACTCTCTACAGTAAATTGATTTCTTATGATGGATAGGATGTGTGACTGCTGTGTACGGACACAGGAGGAGCTGGCCACTGTTCGCAAACAGCTGAATGTGTTGAAGCCGCGGTTAGCCATCTTCAGGCTGCTGCCTCAGAGTGTAGCGGCAGTGGGGAGTCTGGTGCGTTGCATGGTACACACCAGGTGTTACATTACATGCTTCACCCACTGACCCTGCTGTCAAGACATCTTTGCGGCTACCGGGCACGGTTGGGCCACCCTCTTCCCAAGGGGAGTGGCGGGTTCAGTGGCATTCGCGGCGCATGAGGCGGAGGGTCAGTGTGGAGGCTGGCCGTGTGGCATCGCCCGTTCTGCCTGTGAGTGGACATGTGGCCACTCCTTCAGCAAGGTCCGAGGAGGCACATGGGGGGAGGGGTATATTAGTTATTGGGAGCTCCAACGTTAGGCGGGTGATGGAGCCCCTTAGGGAAATAGCGGAAAGGTCGGGGAAGAAGGTCAGTGTTCACTCTGTCTGCTTGCCGGGGGTCTCATCCGAGATGTGGAGGAGGCCATGCTGGCAGTGATAGAGAGCACTGGGTGCACCCGACTGCAAATTGTTGCTCATGTCGGCACCAATGACTCCTGCCGTCTGGGTTCAGAGGTCATCCTCAGTTCGTACAGGCAGTTAGCGGAGTTGGTGTAGGCGGAAAGCCTCGCGGGGTGGAATCTGAGCTAGCTACTTGTTGTATCGTTCCCAGAACCGATAGTGGTCCTCTGGTTTGGAGCCGAGTGGAAGGCTTAAACCTGGGGCTCAGACGATTCTGCGGAGATCTGGGGTGCAAATTTCTTGACCTCCGCTATCGGGTGCAGAAATGTAGGGTCCCCCTGAATAGGTCACGCATGCACTACATGCAGGAAGCGGCTACAAGGGTAGCGGAGTATGTGTGGAGTGCACATGTGGGTTTTTTAAGTTAGAGAACTCCCTCCCTAGGCCCGACAAGACACCTCCTGAGATGCGGCAAGGTAGGAGTAGACAAAATGCAGCAGGGAATAACAATATTAATGTGCTAATAGTAAACTGCAGGAGCGTCTATAGAAAGGTCCCAGAACTGCTCTCATTAATAAACGGTCACAATGCCCACATAGTACTAGGGACAGAAAGTAGGCTGAAACCAGATGTAAACAGTAATGAAATTCTAAACTCAGATTGGAATGTATACCGCAGAGACAGGCTGGACAGTGAAGGGGGAGGCATGTTTAATGCGATAAGAAGTGCAATAGTATCGAAGGAAATTGATGGAGATCCGAAATGTGAAATAATTTGGGTGAAGGTCATGGTTAAAGCAGGCTCAGACATGGTAATTGGATGTCTCTATAGGCCCCCTGGCTCAGCAGCTGTTGTGGCTGAGCACCTGAAGGATAATTTGGAAAATATTTCGAGTAGATTTGCCCACCATGTTATAGTTCTGGGTGGAGATTTTAATTTGCCGGATATAGACTGGGAGACTCAAACTTTCATAATGGGTGGCAGGGACAAAGAATCCAGTGAAATTTTTTAAGAGCTTTATCTGATAACTACCTTGAGCAGTTAAACAGAGAACTGACTCGTGGCGATAACATATTAGACCTTCTAGTGACAAACAGACCCGAACTATTTGAAACAATTAACGCAGAACAGGGAATCAGCGATCATAAAGCGGTTACTGCAGCGATGATTTCAGCCGTAAATAGAAATATTAAAAAAAGGTACGAAGATTTTTCTGGTTAGCAAAAGTGACAAAAATCAGATATCAGAGTACCTAATGCCTCAACACAAAAGTTTTGTTTTAAGTACAGATAGTGTTGAGGATCAGTGGACAAAGTTCAAAACCATCGTACAATATGCGTTAGATGAGTATGTGCCAAGCAAGATCGTAAGAGATGGAAAAGAGCCAGCTTGGTACAACAACCGAGTTAGAAAACTGCTGCGGAAGCAAAGGGAACTTCACAGCAAACATAAACGTAGCCAACACCTTGCAGACAAACAAAAATTACGTGAAGTGAAATGTAATGTGAGGAGGGCCATGCGAGAGGCGTTAAATGAATTCGAAAGTAAAGTTCTATGTACTGACTTGGCAGAAAATCCTAAGAAATTTTGCTCTTATGTCAAAGCGGTAGGTGGATCAAAACAAAATGTCCAGACACTCTGTGACCAAAAAGGTACTGAAACAGAGGATGATGGACTGAAGGCTGAAATACTAAATGTCTTTTTCCAAAGCTGTTTCACAGAGGAAGATTGCACTGTAGTTCCTTCTCTAGATTGTCGCACAGATGACAAAATGGTAGATATTGAAATAGATGACAGAGGGATAGAGAAACAATTAAAATCACTCAAAAGAGGGAAGGCCGCTGACCTGATGGGATACCAGTTCAATTTTACACAGAGTATGCGAAGGAACTTACACCCCTTCTTGCAGCAGTGTACCGTAGGTCTCTACAAGAGCGTAGCATTCCAAAGAATTGGAAAAGGGCACAGGTCATCCCCGTTTTCAAGAAGGGACGTCGAACAGATGTGCAGAACTATAGACCTATATCTCTAATGTCGATCAGTTGTAGAATTTCAGAACATGTATTATGTTCGAGTATTATGATTTTTCTGTAAACTAGAAATCTACTCTGTAGGAATCAGCATGGGTTTCGAAAAAGACGATCGTGTGAAACCCAGCTCGCACTATTCGTCCACGAGACTCAGAGGGCCATAGACACGGGTTCCCAGGTAGATGCTGTGTTTCTTGACTTCCGCAAGGTGTTCGATACAGTTCCCCGCAATCATTTAATGAACAAAGTAAGAGCATATGGGCTATCAGACCAATTATGTGATTGGATTGAAGAGTTGCTAGATAACAGAACGCAGCCTGTCATTCTCAATGGAGAGAAGTCTTCCAAAGTAAGAGTGATTTCAGGTGTGCTGCAGGGGAGTGTCGTAGGACCGTTGCTATTCACAATACACATAAATGACCTTGTGAATGACATCAGAAGTTCACTGAGGCTTTTTGCGGATGATGCTGTGGTATATCGAGAGGTTGCAACAATGGAAAATTGCACTGAAATGCAGGATGATCTGCAGCGAATTGATGCATGGTGCAGGGAATGGCAATCGAATCTCAATGTAGACAAGTGTAATGTGCTGCGAATACATAGAAAGAAAGATCCCATATCATTTAGCTACAATATAGCAGGTCAGCAATTGGAAGCAGTTAATTCCATAAATTATCTGGGAGTATGCATTAGGAGTGATTTAAAATGGAATGATCATATAAAGTTGATCATCGGTAAATCAGATGCCAGACTGAGATTCATTGGAAGAATCCTAAGGAAATGCAATCCAAAAACAAAGGAATTAGGTTACAGTACACTTGTTCCCCCAATGTTTGAATACTGCTCAGCAGTGTGGGATCTGTACCAGATAGGGTTGATAGAAGAGATAGAGAAGATCCAACAGAGAGCAGCATGCTTCGTTATAGGATCATTTAGTAATCATGAAAGCATTACGGAGATGTTAGATAAACTCCAGTGGAAGACTCTGCGGGAGAGACGCTCAGTAGCTCGGTATGGGCTTTTGTTGAAGTTTCGAGAACATACCTTCACTGAGGAGTCAAGCAGTATATTTCTCCCTCCTACGTATATCTCACGAAGAGACCATGAGGATAAAATGAGAGAGATTAGAGCCCGCACAGAGGCATACCGACAATCCTTCTCTCCACGAACAATACGAGACTGGAATAGAAGGGAGAACCAATAGAGGTACTCAAGGTAGCCTACACCATCAGGTGGCTTGAGGAGTATGGATGTAGATGTAGATGTAGACCAAAAAATGTTTTTCTTGTAATGAAGACACTAAAGTGGGGGTCAGTCATGCTGTTATTGCTTTTAATGATGGCAACATTGGTAGCGTGAAAGTGCTACAACATATGGGAATTAATTCTGGAGCAAACTGCATCAGAGAATTTGAAGGGATGGACAAGGTTTGCACTGGTAAAGCAGAGTATGCAGCACAGTTGGCCACTACGGAGTCCAGAAAGAAGAAAACAAAAAAAACTTAAAAAAGATCAAGAGGATGATATACAGTATGGTGCAGGGTGCTTCTGAGTGACTAAAAATAAAATGTTAAGCATATATTGAGTTACAGTCTATTGAAACTTTAAAAACTCTTCCTGAAAATTTACATTTTCTCTTGCATTTTTCCCTAAATCTCCATAACTACGGCAAGTAGCGAATTCAAATTTTCAGGGAGTAATGACATATGTATCCTGAGTCTTCTGAACTAAAAGAAAAACATAATGTTATGTATAAATAAAATTATTTAGAATAACATACAAAAAGGTACACAAAATTTTAACTGTGTAATTAAAAAATTGTATTTCCAAAAGCAGTGGCTGAAATGCAATTATTGTAAGACTCAGAACATATAGTTTAATGTCCTGTAAAAGTTTCTTGTCAATGGCTACAGTTGTTCCTGAAGTACGGGAAAGTTAAGTCACTAAATGTAACATTGTCAGGATAGGGCGTTCAAACTCCCCTTAATGCACATTTTCTCCTTCCTCCACTTGGTGAGCAACACATTTATAGTATTTTCACAACAGCAGTACCTATTTTCTTACAATTTCTTTTTGCAGGCATACCATGTCCCGGGCTTCAAGGGACGTGTGGGATTTATTACCTCAATGAGTGAACACTTCTGTGGCACGTGCAACCGTTTACCGATAACAGCTGATGGCAATTTGAAGGTGTGTCTCTTTGGGAATTCAGAGATATCTCTCAGGTGAGTGATGAAACATAGAATAATCATGTCCAAGTGAAAATTCATGCGAGGAAACCATAAAATTACTAGAAGACTGACAGACTGATCAGTATTTTACCTTCAGGAGGTGAAATTCCAAAACTTCTTATAGACACATTTGTTCCTCTTGTCCTCACATTAGTTGTGGAGTCCGAGTGACCTTCCAGACCTTCAGAAACTTATCCCTCTTTCCTCTCTCATGAAGGAACTGATAGTTCCAAATGCTGAGTATAGAATAATACTTTCAAACTGTTTGCCATGCACATTAGGTATGTGGTTGGTATATGGAAGAGATAAACTGCAGTTAAATCCAGCAGGTATGAAATGAGTAATCTTTTCTTGAAGTTTTCAGCTTGCACCCTCCTCCCTCCCAGACATACAAACCAGATACCTCTAGCTAAATAATTTGTGAGTATATATAATTTGCCTCTGTCAACATCATGTTACACTAACCTATTTGTTAGATTAAATTAAAGGAAAGTAATCAGAACTGGAAATTATGTAAAGACATTTTTAGCTATGTCCCTATGTTGTATTAAAGTTAACACAGTATTTCTGTCCGTGTGATGGTAACTATGATTCGCCAGCCACCGTTGCCGAGCGGTTCTAGGCGCTTCAGTCCAGAACTGCGCGACTGCTACGGTCGCAGGTTTGAATCCTGCCTTGGCTCAGATGTTAAGTCCCATAGTGCCCAGAGCCATTTGAACTGTGATTCATGATTATCAGAGTCTATATGTTCCAAATAAAAATTGGAACTTCATGTGTATAAATGTACAAATTATTAGACAATGGGACCAACAACTGACACTTTTAAATTGATGACTAGACTAAGAGATTAATAATAGGAAAAAAACTGCAAGATACTTGGCGATAAGTTTGTTTCAGGACAAGGTAAGGGGGGTGAGGGGTGGGAAAATCAGCTCTCTCTTTGTGAGCATACCAGAAATCCTTTATCAACCGAAGGTAAAATAAGATATAAAAATACAGGGTCAAACAATTAATTTAAGTATCTTAAAAACCAAATGACTAATAAAATTGGAAGCTAAGAAAAGTAAGTTCGTAGTAAGTAGGGTGAAACACAGGGGGCTGCAACATATTGCCATTGTTGTTTGACTTGTCTATCAAAGAAAAAAGAAATGGATCAAAAGAAAATAAAAGTGAGAATGGAAATGTATCAGAAGCAAATAGGAATAAGCAAGGAACATATTCTTTAATAAAAAAAAAAAAAGTGACATGTGAGGCAGATGTTCCTACAATTTTATGTTCAAAGCACAGCAGTCTGTGAAAGCAAAATATTTATGACATTGAAAAAAGAAAATCAATGAGTGAAAAGTGTGTGTAGGTGAATTGTGGTGAAAGACTGGATATTGGAACTTCTGTTAGGCTGCCCAGTATTAGTTAACTTGGTAGTAAAGGAGCAAGTTTGCAAGGGCAGATAACTGTTTGGCTACGTAAAATAGAGTGGGAGTATGGAAAAGCTAGTCCAAGATAGGATGAAAAAGATAACAGCAACTTAAAAAATGAATTGATAAGTTACCATGAACCCCATTCCAATCTAGTGAATCCAGTGGTTGACAATATCTTGTGACATTCGCCTATAAGGCTCAAACAATAATTGCTAAATAAAATTACAAAATGTTGACAAGACTGTATCTAAGCTGTCACTCTCTTTTGAAACAAGGGTGTTTAAACCAAGAAACACGCAGGAAAGCAGGGACAACTCGCATACTAGAGGAGGATGGGAAGTATCATTGAAGGAGTGAGCATAAACCGTGTGGAATATGTGTGGTACAAGTAATAGTAAAAAAAAAAAAAAAAAAAAAAAAAAAAAAAACGAAGAAGAGGAAGAGGAAAAGTCTTGATCTGGAAACAAGGGAATAAAAATTTGCCATGTGAAGAGACAATATGATACTGTGCTGATGAGTGTGTACAAGTGGTGATATACAATATACATAGATAAAGGAACTCTGCATTGGGCCCAGAAGACCACGCAATGCTCTTCGAGAGATGTCCTCTACTATAAATCTATGGAGAGTTAGGGGGTCAGTATACAACTCTCCAGGCTGTTATCAACTTCCAGAAGTTGAAGACACTACTTCTCACTTGAGTATCTCCTCAGCTGGAACTACAAGCAGAGTGTACCCTATTCCAGTCTGTCCACCGAGCAGAATTTCCCGGCTCTGCAAGGAATTGAACCTGATCGCTTTCTATGGCACGCCTGTGGCATACTGACTGTGTGGCTGTGGCAAGAGTCATAATATACACTTGTGAACAATTGAGTTATAACTATTCTGTTTATTGGGGAGAGAGTATGTATATAGCCACTGTGAATGAAACAGTTTAGTGTATCATAACTGTAATGTATTCAGACCTCGTACTTGTTGTGTGAGAGCGCAGTGTCTTAGACACTTGTAGTGTTTGTCTTAGCATGTACTAACCGGTGTGCCTTACTTTCTAGTATTTTTAATTGTATATCATTACTGGTGACTCTGGCACTTTTGTGTTGCAATAGCAATAGCTTGCAATAGCAAACATTGAGTCAACCATGGTTTTTGGATTAGAAGTAGAGGTCAGCTGGGTTGACATTGGGAATAGAGTGATGGGAAGTGGACAATAAGCAGTTATATCGAAGGGTGCATTATTTGATATGTTAAGGTTAATTACAAAATGTGAATTGGAGAATTTTTCACGTTGAGCAGAAGTAACTTTACAGGACCAGGTGTCAAATTACACATGATCAGTGTGAATCCCTATAGTCAGCATGAACACTGGCACACAGAATAATTTATAGGTAGCCTTGCTGTATATAAAAAATCAGATTTGTGCTGAACTGTCATGAACAAACTGTCACTTCTCTGGAATAAATAGACTCTGATTTGTTAATTACATCTGTGTAAATGAAAAATATAGGAAAACATAGATTGCTGCTTACTGTAAAGGAGACATGTTACATTGTAGACAGGCACAATTAAAAAGGCACTTACACAAAGCTTTCGGCCACAGCCTTCATCAGCAAAAGAGATACAGAGAAACACACACATTCATACACACAGGCAAGCACATGTCACACACATATGACTGCCAACTCCAGCAGCTTGCCCCTAGCTGCTGGACTTGGCAGTTTTTTTTCTCTGTGTGTGTGCAGGGAAAGATAGATCACTATTTACCATAAAGAAAACAAAGTTGCACCAGGCACAACACACAAGCAATCATTACGTATCCTGTTTCAGACCTCACGCCCTCCTTTTTTAACTTAGCGCGTGCCTTTCGGCTTCCTCTCATTGTGTCTAGGCTGTCTTGTCTAGACACAACAATTTTTGGCGACAAGTCAACGGAAAGGGTCTTGTTCTTTCAAATTGCTTACATTTACTTGTGTCATGGCTTCGCCAGATGTACTGTCCGAATTTTATCACTTGCAGAATCAGCAGACGCAGGCGTTATTGGATGCCCTTGGACGGCTCGTCCAGGGTCAACGTGAACTGCACAACGATGCGGCAGCCACCGCTCTACTACTACCGCAGCCACAACTCGCAGTTGCACCGCCTTTTAGGCCATTTGACCCAGCTAAGGAAACATGGACGGAGTGGTCACGCCAGTTTGGATTTCATCTCGCCGCCTACAGAATTCAAGGTAACGAGCGGCAGCCTCATTTATTGGCATGTGTAGGGGTGCAAACGTACCGTGTGATAGTGAAATTATTTCCCCAATGCGACGTAGCAACTCTGTCCTACGAAGAACTTTTGTCTGCTTTAGATGCCTATTTCAAGGAAACAGTTAATGTAGTTGCAAAAAGGTATACGTTCTTTCGTACAAAACGTACGGCCGGTCAAACTAATAGGGAGTGGGTTGCAACATTGCAAGGCCTACAAGGGATTGTGCTTTTGAGTGTGAATGTGGACTCCCTTATTCAGATACAATGGTCCGTGATGCAATTGCACAGAACGTTTCTGATGTTCGTATATGGGAACAGATTTTGAAACTAGTTAATCCCTCCCTTCAGCAAGTGATAGACATATTAGATAGACAAGACACACTTCACTTTGCTCAGGAATCATTTGCAACTTCGCCAGCCGTGTGTAACATTAACCAACCCGCCGGGCGCGCTGCACGGCCCGGTAAACTGCCCTCGCGCACGTCCACGCAGCTGCCACTACGCTCTAAACCAGGTGTGCCGCGACAGCATACAACTGCAGTAAAATCATGCCCGCGGTGTGCTACTAGACATTCGCGTGAAAATTGCCCATCACGCCAAGCTATTTGCTTTTTCTGTAATAAGAAAGGACATGTTCAAAGTGTTTGCCAGAAAAAGCTCAGATCAGACAATCACAACCATTCCAGGCCTTTTGCTTCGCGCCGGAATCGAACCAAGGACACTCAGGCTCGTGGACCTTCGCCCATGGACATTCATGTAGTGAATTCCACCCCGTCCAGTGCCACTTTCTCAAACAGTGACAGTGTTCGTCCCACACAAAGTGTGCGTCGACGTCGCCGGAAATCACGTCAATTAGCAAGTGATGCTGTACCTGTATCAGTTCAAATTGCACGAGACAGTTGCTCTTGTCGTCAGCAGGACAATAAACTTTTTGTAGATTTGGATTTTAATGGAATGGTCATACCATTCCAGCTCAATACCGGAGCTGCAGTTTCGTTGCTCAATCACGACACGTACAAACAACTGGGCAAACCTCCGTTGCGTGCCGCAAATGTTAAGTTAAATAGTTATTCAGGTCAGAATATCCCCTGTGTTAGGACAGTGCAGCCTTCTTGCAACATACAAGGGACAAACAAAACTTGTCTCATTTTACGTTCTTCGTTCTTCTACTGCAGTGAACTTGTTTGGTTTCGATTTATTTCAGTTGTTTAACATGTCTATAGTAAATCAGGTCCTATCAGTGAATCAGACTGTGCCTTCAGACAGTGTTTCTCGTCTGTGTGAAGAATTTGCAGACATTTTTGCGCCGGGCTTAGGTTGCGCTAAAAACTATGAAGCACATTTGGAACTGAAAGTCAACGGGCAACCGAAATTTTTCAGAGCGTGCAATGTTCCTCACGCATTGCATGATGAGGTTGCAAGAACATTACACAATTTAGAATCACAAGGTGTAATTGAACGTGTGCAGGCTTCTCTCTGGGCCTCACCATTAGTAATTTTGCCCAAACCTTCCAGAAAACTGAGACTTTGTGTGGACTTCAAGGCCACTGTGAATCCACAACTAGTGTTTGCAACTTTTCCATTACCCCACCTGGAAGATCTTTTTGACAAACTGTGCCCGGGTAAATATTTTTCAAAGTTGGGCGTCACAGATGCGTACTTCCAAATACCAGTGGACGAAGAATCCCAGCGCGTCTTGGTGGTTAACACGCATCTTGGTTTGTACCGATTCAAAAGACTGCCATTCGGGTGTGCATCCGCCCCTGCATTGTTTCAGCAATATTTACAAACTGTTTGTGCATCAGTCCCAACTGCTGCGAACTATCTGGACGATATTGTGATCTCCGGAAAGACAGCAGACGAGCATTTAGCACACCTACGAACATTATTTCAGGTATTGCGACAAAATGGTCTTCGCTTGCGGAAGGACAAATGTGTGTTTTTTGCTCGTGACTTACCATACTTGGGACATGTCATCAATGCCCAAGGCATACATCCGAGTCCAGAGCACCTCCGTGCCATACAAGACTTGCCTTTGCCGCAGAATTTGAAGCAGCTACAGAATGTGTTGGGTAAAATTAACTATTATCATCGCTTTCTGCGCAATGCCTCTTCCATTTCAGCTACGATTCATAGCTTACGCCGTAAGGGTGTTCCGTTCGTCTGGACGACGGAATGCGAACGCGCCTTTCGCCAGTTGAAATCGGCGTTGCTTTCTAATACTTGCCTTACGCCATTCAATCCCCAGAAACCCCTTTTGTTGATGGTAGATGCATCGGATTTCGGGATCGGTGCTGTGCTTGCGCACAAAGATGGGTCGCATGATCGCCCTATTGCCTTTGCATCCAAATTGCTCTCGTCTGCGCAAAGAAATTATTCACAGATAGAGAAAGAAGCTTTGGCTCTCGTGTTTGGTGTTACTAAGTTCCATGATTTCTTGTATGGTCGTCACTTTACCATCATCACAGACCACAAACCTTTGATGTCGCTTTTTCATCCGAACAAGCCTGTACCTCCGCGTACAGCGCAGAAATTCATTCGCTGGTCTATTTTCCTCTCGCAGTACCGCTACGATATCTTGTATCGGTCCACTGCTAAGCACGGAAACGCCGATGCGTTGTCCCGTTTGCCTGTTGGTGAGGATAGAGCATTCGATTCTTCTGAACTTGCTTGCATGTTCATTGATTCGGAAACCGATGACGTGGTCGACTCGTTTCCGATTGATTTTCGTCGTGTAGCTACAGCCACAGCTGCTGACCCGGTCCTTGCTACCGTTTTGCATTTTGTTGCTACGCAATGGCCTTTGTCAAAGTCTCGGATCGAGGATCCGTTGGTTTGCTGATTTTTTGCTCACAAGGAGAGACTTTTTGTTCGACGCGGTGTTTTGTTGTTGCGTTCTGATAATGATCAGTCCAGAATCGTGGTCCCACGTTCGTTACAGTCCTCTGTTTTACGGCTTCTTCACCGAGGACATTGGGGTATAGTGCAAACGAAACAACTTCCTCGTCAGCACTGTACTTGGTTCGGAATCGATGCTGCGATTACGAATATGTGTTCTTCTTGCGTGGCGTGTGCCAAAGAACAATCCGCACTGCCGCGGAAAGTCTTTGCATGGCCAAAAGCCACTTCCCCTTGGCAACGCTTGCACATCGATTTTGCTGGTCCATTCTGGTATGCTCGGTGGTTTGTTCTGGTAGATGCCTTCAGTAATTTTCCTTTTGTTGTCCGGATGTCTTCCACGACATCAACTGCCACCATCCAAGCGTTGTCTGCATCTTTTGCATTGAAGGTCTTCCGCAGACTATTGTTTCCGACAATGGCTCACAATTCATGTCCGCAGAATTTCAGTCATTCTGCCAGGCCAATGGTATTCAACATCTGACATCCGCGCCGTTTTCGCCTCAGTCAAACGGTGCCGCTGAACGATTGGTCCGGACTTTCAAGTCACAGATGTTGAAGTTGAAAGAGTCGCATTCTCGGGAGGACGCGTTGTTGCTCATTTTGTCTTTGTATCGCTCTCAGCCCCGAGATGGTCGCTCGCCAGCTGAGTTGCTCCACAGTCGTCCTCATCGAACCTTGATGTCTTTGCTGCACCCGCCGCATCAGGTTCCTGTGCAGCGGCAGACTTCTGCTTTTGCTCCAGGCGACGTTGTATTTTATCGCAACTATCGAGGTTCACGGCGTTGGCTCGCAGTGCACATTCTTTGCTGCCTCGGCCGCGTGATGTATTTGGTTTTGGGGGCCTCTGGTGAGGTGCGTCGGCATCTCAATCAGCTGCACCTCTGTCGTCGCACGGGTTCTGCCGCTCCCCGTCTGCTTTCAGCGACGGTGCCATCCGGTCAGCGCCCTGGGGACCCATCTACTGGCTCGCCTCATCCCCAGGTGTTACCAACGATGCCTTCCATTTTGCCCCATGGCGACGCGCCGCTGCCGCCTCCGCCGCCGCCGCCTGTCCAGCTGGTGCCGCCCGCAGTGGACGCTTCGCTGCAGCCACCAAGCGCCTCCCTGGGTCACACGCCGCCGATCGCTTCCCGTGACCAGCTGTCCTCCGCCATGGAACTCTTGCCCGCTCCGGACCACATGGCGTCTTCGCGCGTCGGGTACCCCGACGCAATGGAGGTCGACCCTTCGGCCCCTCCTGTCTCTTTACGGGCACATACACCGCATGTTGACGTGCACCCTGGACTAGGTTTTCAGGTGTTTCCTAGCTCCCCTTGGACCGAATGGCCGCGTGCGGGTGGCACAGCCTCGCCTGTTGTTAGGCTCCCCCACCTCATCGCATACGTCAACATGGGGTTCTCCCCACGGCGGGCGGAACCCTTATAACACGACCATTCGCCGATTTGCAGGGGAGGAATGTGGTGTCACCGCCAGACACCACACTTGCTAGGTGGTAGCTTTAAATTGGCCAGGGTCCATTAGTACATGTCGGACCCGCGTGTCGCCACTGTGTGATTGCAGACCGAGCGCCACCACAAGGCAGGTCTCGAGATACGGACTAGCACTCACCCCAGTTGTATGGACGACTTTGCTAGCGACTACATGGACGAAGCATTGCTCATTAGCCGAGCCGATAGTTAGAATAGCCTTCAGCTAAGTCAATGGCTACGACCTAGCAAGGCGCCATTAGTAACATTACATGTATATAAAGAGTCTCACTTGTATCACCACAATCTCCAGATGTACCAAAAGGATGGATTAAAGTTAAGTATTCCAGAAGCTACGTACTTTTCTTTATAGCATTCATTACGTATCCTGTTTCAGACCTCACGCCCTCCTTTTTTAACTTAGAGCATGCCTTTCGGCTTCCTCTCATTGTGTCTAGGCTGTCTTGTCTAGACACAACATGAAGCATGCAGGAAGGTCGTCTGTCTGATGATTTGCGGTACATATTGCCAAGGTGGCAGGGAGCAAAATAAGGAGTGATCAAAAAACTTCCATTTTAAGGCTGCATAGTTCAGATCAGATCAGTATGCCACACACACACACACACACACACACACACACACACACACACATATCCATCCACACATATACCCTGCTTGTGTCTGTATATGTGCGGATGGATATATGTGTGTGTGTGTGCGAGTGTATACCTGTCCTTTTTCCCCCCTAAGGTAAGTCTTTCCACTCCCAGGATTGGAATGACTCCTTACCCTCTCCCTTAAAACCCACATCCTTTCGTCTTTCCCTCTCCTTCCCTCTTTGCTGATGAAGCAACTGTGGGTTGCGAAAGCTTGAATTTTGTGTGTGTGTTTGTTTGTGTGTCTATCAACATACCAATGCTTTCGTTTGGTAAGTTACATCATCTTTGTTTTTAGATATATTTTTCCCATTTGGAATGTTTCCCTGTATTATATTATATATCAGTGCTTTCCTCTCCCACAACTATCCTGCAGACCTTGTCCACAAACAGATCTCCCAAGCAATACATTCCTCCCCACCCAACAACAATGGTACTACCCCCAGACCACACAGAAGCATCCCCCTTGTCACCCAATATTATCCTGGCCTCGAATACATCAACTAATTACTCCGCCAGGGATATGACTTTCTCAAGTCAAGCCCTGAAATGAGATCATCCCTTGACAATATTCTCCCCACACCACCCAGAGTTGCCTTTTGCCAACCCCCTAACCTCCGTATCATCCTTGTCAAACCCTACAATATTCCCAGACCACCTTCTCTACCCAGTGGTTCCTACCCCTGTAACCGACCCCGATGCAAAACCTGAATCCACTTTCCCTTCTTCCCCTTTTTTCCCCTCTCTCCTCCCTGATGAAGGAACGAAGTTCCGAAAGCTAGGATACGTCAATTTTCTGTTCTGTTTTGTGTATGTATCGGCTGTACTGAGCTGAGGTAAGTACTGGCCAGGCCCTCTATCTCTTTGTTAGTATTTGTTTCATATATATAAACACACACACACACACACACACACACACACACACACACACACACACACACACACACACACACACACACAGACAGACAGGGTGATGCGTATTAACATTTAAAAACCTCCAAAGCACTGTAGATGACCCTGAGACAAGTAATTTAATACAAGACACATGGGATCACAAATGTTGGATACGATACAAATGTTGGGAAATGTGTCAAAAGTGAATGATAAATGTCACCAGATGATGTACCTTGTCATGCTTGCAGTGGTAGAGCCTCTCGGTCTGTCACACTTGATCATCCCAACCCAAGTCAAGTATTCATATCATTGTGGCTACGGACACACATGTGCGACTTTAGTGATGGCGTTCAGGATTTGAGTCTTGCATCTGGCAGGCAGTATTTTTTCATTGTGTTTAACAATTATGTATTTATATTGAAGTTTATTATTTTATTTACCGATCTTGCAGTTTCCTTGATTTCTTGCAAAGTACAGTACAAATCAAAACCTACCGTATTGCATAAAAAGTAGATGAGTATAAACTTCAGAATAGCATCATTGCCATTAAATGACCTATGTTTTCTTTACTAACTAATGTCTGTAAACAAAAAGAGGACAGAAGCAAAAAACACAAAATCAGAACTGCTTTTGCTTGATTACAGCAGGGACAGTAATTTTGTAACATCTACATTTACAACAGATCATATTTACAAAATGTTTTCGAAATTTGCTCTGTTTGCTCAAATGAAAGTATTGCATTGCTCAATCATTCCTTTACACTCAACCCCGACTGCTGCACATGCTGTGGGGTATGTCATCTGGTTATGTCATATGTTCAGTGTTTCTCGCCAATTTTTGGGGTATTTTGAAATGTACAAAAAGGCAAATGCAGAAAATTATCACATTTGGCTGCACATTACCTGCGTCACAGAAAAATAATGTATACGAATCTTCTCAGATTTTCCACTGAATAACTTTGTGTAAGCCTCACAATATTTCAGCAACACAACTGTTCGTCATCTTCAGGTAGTGGTGGGTCCTGTCATCACTGCTGCAAGATGTGACTGGTGATATTTGCACAGCAGAATTGAAATTTGTCAGGCTAGAAGCAGGAGTACGAAGGCACTCCCAGTTGGATGGAAATGCCATTCATAGTAGCCTTCTGCTTATGTGTTGTGGGCAATGACTGCACTTCTGGACACTCGTGTGGTTAAACGCTGAATTAACTCTCTGCAAGGTGCTGCATCAGGTCATACATCGGAGGATCTGGTTTCTACTGTTTTAATTTCATGGCAGTCAGTGCTGGATTCTGGGCAGTGCTTAGGCAAAATTCCATATTCCTGTTGGTAAGATTGCCCACCGTATGGATACATGCCTCATTCTTAAAAACACAATCCTAGAGTGATGATCCTGAGAATAAAATTTCAGTCCTCTTGGGAAACATGTGGTGCCCTGTATTCAGGCAGTGCTCTGCTACCACTAATTTACTGGGTGGCATTTTTGTCAGCGCTGTTGAACACAGTGTTCTTGCACAATGTGAGGTGTCTGCCCTATATAAGATTTCCCATAATGGCATCAGATCTTATATATGATCTGTGTTTTCTAAGGTCAAGATTGTCTTTAACTGAACACAAACAATTCCTTAGTTTTGCTGGTAGACAAAAAACACACTTGATTCTGTTTCTCTTAGTGATTCTTTCTATTTTTGAAAACATGCCGCTGAAATATGGTAGGAAAGCCATTTGCAGTGCTTGTCTAAGTAACTTCATTTACATCCCTACACTGAACTTGCTTTGCTCAGAACACATTGCAAATCTGTTTACAAGAATAAACATTCTGCTGGAACACTGTTCTTAGGTGTTACAGTTCACCAGGCAGACTGTCGGTATCTGAGATCACGTGTGCTCTATGTGCCAGGGAGTGTAAGACACCACCACATTGTGCAGGGTGACGGCAACTTTTGGACCGCAAATATAACTCTGCGTGTATCAGTTTGCAGTAGAGACTAAGCCCCAGTGTTCTGTCAGCTTTTCTTCTAACCGTGACATCCAGGAATGGTAAGCTGCTATCTTTTTGTACTTCCACAGTGAACTGAATATTTAGATGGACCGAGTGCAAATGCTGCAGGAACATAGGTAGTGTCTGTATTATGTGGGCCACACCACAAATGTCTCTTCAGCATTCTGCCAGAAGGAGGAATGTTGGATATTTACTAAGGGAAATAGAGGATCTCCCATGGGAACACTGTCCACTTGATTAAAGTAGTTGGTGTTACATAAGAAATAGGATGAGGTATGCACATTTTTAAACAGCACCACAATTTCTTTCTCAAACTTGCTGCTAATAACCTCTAATGAGGGCTGCAGGGCACTTTTGTAAGTAATGATATAACATTTGAGCTAACTAAAAGATCTGAAAGTTCTAGTTTAAGCATTTTCAGGTATTCTATGAAATCCTCTGAATTCTAAATATGATGGTCATAGTCATCCACATGATAAATTTCAAAGCTGTCATGTGGAAATTGCCAGTTCCATCTTGCAGCAGTGATGGTGGAAATCACCATCACCTGAAGATTCCAAAACGTTGTGTCACTGAAATATTGAGGGAGGGACTTGCATAATGTTATCTGGTGGGGAACCCAAAGTGTTTTTGCAACAGATCTATCAGGCAAGCCTGAAAAGTCACATATACTCCAAGCAGTAAGTACCTATTGTAAAATGGTCACATTAGTGAGCTTCGCAATTAATTAACAGTTTATCAATAAATTTGGCTTCATTTTGCAAGAAATTGTGCTGTGTTCCACTACTCCCTCTTCAACAAAACTAATGTCAGTTTCTGCTCCACCTCTTCAGCCCGAGATCCTATGTATACTCTTGAGCATTTGTGTAAGATACCTGTTTATTTATAAAAATAAAAGTAACTTCTATCATGACTTTCCCATTTTTGTCCAGTGGGTTTGTTATCCTGCTGTTGCCTACTGCAGACTACAAGATTACTGTTGAAGATTTCTGCAAAGTTTTTCTTCCTTTTTAGTGTACCAACATTTCACTGTGTGGTGTTGGCCTGGTACTGTTTAACGGGTGTTTTAACTGTTGTTTCAGAGATGCAATACGAAGCAAATGCAGTGAGGATGACTTGCTTGCCATGATTGGGGCAGCAGTGAGAAGAAAGAAGAAACAACATGCAGGTAAGATACATTACAGCAAATGTAACTCTATAGATAGAAAGAAAATTTCTGCTTAACAAGTCATAGCAAACATAAGAGCAAAACAGAACGAAAAACAACAGTGATAGAACCTGAGTTTTTTGTGTAAAATTGGATTTAATTTTTTATTTAGTATTCATTCTGATTAATGCCCATTGGTCAACAGTACATTTCAGCCCTAGAATTTGGTTCTGCAAGGTCCACCAGATAACCATATATGGCTGTTGTAACTCCTTTATTGGACTTCAGAAGTTTTCCAGCAACAAATCTTTTTTTTTTCTTTCTTTCTTTTTTTTTTCTTTTTTTAAAAATAGCTAAAATGCAGAAAACATCATAAAGGAAACACTCACAGAAAAGCGTCAGTGTCCTTGAAACAATGGAAACTCCAGTAGGAATATCAACAATGTTGGAAAAGACAGATTACTACTTACTGATGAAGGCTGTGGCTGAAAGCTTTGTGTAAGTTTCTTTTAATTCTGCCCATCTGCAGCCTAAGGTATCTTCTTTATGGTAAGTAACAGTCTGTCTTTTCCTTCATTCTTCATTAGTGTTCTTTGTTTTTATTGCTGTTTAGCAAGCATCGTGTGGTACATAAGGGATGTGAATAGCGTCAGATGTTGAATCATCACTCTGGAGGATATGAAGGTGCTGCATATTGGTGTGAGACAGCATTATCTGATGAGAGTTTGAAAGAAACCTCATTGTGGATGTCCATTTGGTCGCCTGGTTAAACCTTGCAACATCTGTATTTTTGGAGTATTTGGATCTGACAGTGGCCTGATGTTGGAAAGTAAGGGCATACTCATCATCAATCTTCCAGTTGACTACATCAGACCGCTACAAGGGAGCATCACTGTGTAGTGTACTGAGTACATTGTAATCTGTTCATGTCTGTGACTGCCATCTGAGAACAAGTACAGTAAACTCTCGTGCAGCTACACTTTTGGCTAGCTAGATTGACGCTTGACAAGTTTCAATTTGCATGCACCTGGAGCCAAGCATTTGCTAGTGTTTTTTGGCAATCTACTGCTAATCAGTGCACTGGTGCGTGTCAAAAGTCCAAGTATCATCAATTCGTGCGTGTGTTGGTTGAAGCTCTAGTGTGTTTCTTATTCGTATGCCACTGCCATCTATTGGAACTCCTTGGAAGTACAGTACATACAGTATTGTTCTATGCAGCGCAACGTAGCCCTGTCGAAACCGACAATTAGAGTGCGCCGCCTAACACTTTCCACTTGTTGTCGGTACACCAAAGCTGAGTGTTTAACAGTGAACGTACAACACCCTGTTGTGTTGCCACGTGGGCTTGGGTAGAACAGAGGAAATGGCATAGATGTATCGAATGCTTTCATTTGATGGCTGCCACAGCCTGGTTTCAAAAATCAAAAGTTTGTCTAGTGCATCTCGAGTGTTGTCAAGTTTTGCATCTGTGTGTTTCTGATTTGAGGTTTTGTGCTCCCACTATGTGCCTTAAAGTGTCCAGAGATAAAAGGGGCCAAAAACCATAAAGGACTCAGTCGAGTGTCTGTAAAAAGAACACTGAACGTGACTACGGGCACAAAACATAAAACGAATGTGATCTTGTTGGAAAAAGAGCTTCACACTTTGCAGAGAATTGATGCTGGTGAGCCACCCACAAAAGTTGCTGCAGAGTAGGAGTACAATTACTGATCGGAAGACAAATCGATCAGGAATTGAAAAATTTTTGTTCCATCCAAGCATTGGGCAGCGCAGTGAAATCTTGAAAAACAATGAGAAAAGGTGCACATCCTCAGTTAGAAGAGGCATTATTTTTGTGGCACGAATAAATAAGAGCCAAAGATGTGTCAGTTACACGTCCTCTACTTTGTCAAAATGAGCTAATGAGCTGATTGAAGGAAAGAAGCAAGAATTCCTCGGAAGTAATGGCCGGCAGGATTGTTTCAAGAAGCGGCATGGCATTCATGAAATTGCCATCAGTGCCAAATCATTATCTGGGGATGAAGCTGCTACGCTGATTTTAAGAAGAAACTGCACACAATCATTGACAAAGGAGGTTATACTGGCAATCAACTTTACAAATGTGATGAGACTGAGTTGAATTACAAAATGCTGCCAACGAAAACCCTTGCCTCTAAAGAAGAAGAAATGGCTTCCGGGTACAAAAAAATCAAAGAAAGATTTACTGTCCTCACTTGCAGTAATGCCACTGGCAATCATAAACTGTGTCTTACTTTAATTGGCAAATCCAAAACACCAAGAGCATTTAGACACCAACCAACCAGCTTTGCCACTGAGGTACACGAATCAGTCTTAAGGCATGTATGAACAGTGCCATCTTCAGAGAGTGGTTCCAGGCAGAGTTTGTTCCAGCTGTAGTAAATTACATGGAAGGAAAAGGACTTCCTTGAAAAGCGCTACTTCTTGTGGATAATGCTCCTTATCACCCAGGTGATCTGCAAGATGGGGATATCAAAGTTGTATTTCTCCCACAAAATGTCACATCTCTATGTCAACCGATGGACCAAGGTATTCTTGAGGCGATAGAAAAACATTACAGACGCAAGATGCTGGAATACTTAATAGGTGTGATTGATGCTGCAGATGATTTTGTGGAAGCTCTTAAAAAAATCGATGTTTTAAGTGTCATTCATTGATTGCTGAAGCTTGGAATCTAATTCCTCCAGTTCCTCTTGTTAGGTCTTGGAAAAAACTCTTAGATCGTAAGGCTACCTAAGTCGTGGGAAGGAGGAGGCAACACCGAAACTCAAGCTGACATAATTTTGGTGAATTTACTGGAGAAGCTGGTTGTAAAGACACACACTTCGAAGACATTGAAGAGTGGATGGAAAATGGCATTTTTTCATGTGACTGAGGATGAAATCGTCCAAATTGTGACCGATCATAAAGCGTTAGAAGACTATGTTTCTGATGATGAATCAGAGAAAAATATTCCTCACACATTCTGTTACGAAGTGATCCAAACTGCCCTGGAGTACATCAGCCAACAGGAGGAGACGATTTATCCTGAAATAGTTTGATTTCAATGTTGGAGATGTATTGTTGCAGCAATAGTTTCTCAAGCAAAAAAACAAAAAAAAAAAAAAAAGACATTCGTGACTTCGTTACCAAAAAATAAACTCTAATGAAGCATCCTAGAACTTCTATGTCCATAACTTAAAAGGTTTCTTTTTTTTAATTTTCTTGAAAGTTCCTCTAGACAGACTTTTCGTTCCTTTGAGTAATCTCTAGATTTGTTTCACAATTTTGTTCAGTAGTTTATTTTTTATTCAAAAGAGCAGGTAATAAAATTAAAACTCCTGTTTTTTCCTGCTGCCAAATAAGGGAGATTTTTTTCTGTAAGAATGCAAAATAAACGAGCTTTGTTATACAGCATTTAAAAACTTTGAGTTTTCATAGTTTGGTGCCTTTTTAACATGTCAACACAATTTTTTCAGTAAAAAAGTACAGGGTTATTTGCAACCGTATCAGAAACGTTTTACATACCCTACGCACGTTTTATGATCGTATTTCGCAATATTGACACAATTTGTAGTGTTCACATGTGAAAACAGGGGGACTTTGATTTATCTGAAATTTTCGTTATCGGAACCGGCCACCGTCCTGATCATTTCGGATAAACAGGAGTTCACTGTAATAGACTCCTTGCAACATGCTGTGTCATACAGCTAGGAGCAGCCAGACTATGGCATTGCCATCCTGCGCATAGGCTGCCATTAACACTCAAGCAAATGACTGCATGCGAAGTGGTGCCATGATCGAGAAGTATGGACTGCTAATGAATGGTGTCACATTATGTTCACTAATGAGTCCCAGTCCTGCACTGCTCCAAATGACTATCGTGGAGAAGTTTGACAGTGACCCGGGGAGATTGGGAGAGGTCCCATTATTCCACATTTTTGGGGGGGGGGGGGTCACAAAGGAGTCCCATGGTGTGGGGAGCCATTGGGTATGACTTCAAGTCACGGCTTGTAATGGCCGAGGGAACTCTGATGGTACAGCAGTGTGTAATAGTATTGTGGTGCTATTTTTCAACAGGCCAGTGCTTGTCCACATGTAGTATGTGTCTCTTTAAATTGTCTGTGCGATGTTGATATACTCCTGTGGCCAGCAAAATCCCCATATCTGTCCCCGATAGAACATTATGGGACCAACATGGACGTCAACTCCGTCCCACTGCCTGTATCCATGATTGCAATGTCCAGTTACAACAGTTGTGGATCACCTTTCTCAGGAGGGTATGCAGCAGCTTTACGACATCCTCCCGCACTGTCCAGGCCAGACAGGGTGCATTGCTGTATTGATAAGTGGGCTCAAACTGATAAGTTCTGTGTAAATTTGACTCTGTTTTGTTATCACTGAAATAACATCACATATCCTCTAAATTCGCTATGTTTCAATTTGTTTTCTCCCCACCTTCTGAGTGTCTCACTTTTTTTCAAGCAGTGTAATTTAAGACAGACATAAGAATATGAAAATGGGATGGCATATCACATTGCTATTCAACTATGCCCCTAAGAAAATGGTAAGGTAATGGAGAAGAGCAGGTACACTATTACACTGACTAGAACGTAAACTTAAAGATAGAATTATATTGTGTAACCTATACCGATGACATAATACTAATTGACAAAAACATTACTGATGTGCTAAAGCAATTTGAAATATTAAGGGAGCAAGCTAGGAAAATTGGACTACTGATTTCACCTGGAGAAAAAATTCTTGGCTGATACCAAAATGGCACTAGTTGAACTTATATAGGCAACAACATAGTATTTGGTGTTAAAGAGTTTAAATAATTAGGTGAAAAAGACCACTGAACATCATAATGAAAAGAAGGCCATAGAATACAGACTTCAGAAAATACAAACTGTCTCTCAGTTAACTAAAAGTATTTTTCCTGGAACTTTAAAATCTAACATTGTACAACAGTGATCAAATTAGAATTTCTTTATGCATGAGAGAGACTCTTTGTCCAACACAAGACATGAAAACAGCAAACTGAATTAGAAGAATGTAAAATTGTAGTAAAAATCTTAGGCCCAAGAATAAAAGATGGAACACATCACACAGAACCCAGCGTGAAATCTCCATCAAATTCCTAAAAACTCTTGTTACAATGTGTCTCCAAAGAATCCAACTTGTGGGACATACAGAAAGAATGTGTCCAAACAGGCAGCTCATTGGATTCCCACATACTTGAAAAATAAGATCCAACTGATGAAAACAAACAGGAAGAGACCTTAAGAAATTGGAATCACTACATTTACAGTATTCTGATGTAGTGATGAGTCACACAGAGTGCAGTTTCACAGTAGCTTGATCGATGCTTGTACTTGTGTATGTAGTATATGCAAGTGTGTACAGCGTCTATTCTGGTGTACTCACAATATGCTAATTTAGTGGCCGAGCAGTAAACCGGATCCCTACTCGGTTCCAGTGTGCTGTGCTAATTATTCTTCTTCACTTGACATTTATGCTTGGAGCTGCAAGAGAGGTCATTTTGCAGATAGTGCCACAAAAACAACAAATTCTCAGATATCAGTTTAACTTACACGCTTCAACATCATAGACAACATTTCACATTAATATGTTGCAGAACACTAGATTAGTGTTAAAATTGCCAGAGTAAACATTGTTCTCCATGTGACAGATTGTCACCCGACGTCCAAAATCGATAAATTTTATATCTCTGCACAGAGAAGCAGCTGGTTGGTCATTGTCATGTGTGGTGCTAATCAATGGGTCGAGCTCGTTGCTGGCACAGCGCCACCACAGAGTAAGTGGCCCCTCATCCCAGCAGGTGGCGATGTTTTAACACCCGTATAGCTCCCCAGACTTACCACGTCTGTGGATAACTCCGTCTCTGCACAGAACTTCCCACATTTCCCACACAGTGGGCCATAGTGTCTTTTACACACAATAAATCTTCAAACTTATTTCATTGGCTAAGTTAAATTTCGAGTGTGACATGCTATTTAGTAAAAAATAGCAAACGGTAGACATGGATGTTATTGTGACTCTTTCCTAAGGCAACATTTGTGTATTACACTTGTAGAAGTGCACTGCAAAATAAAACAGTAGACCGTAAGTTCAAACAATGGAAACTCCAGGTTGGAATATCAGCAGTGTAGGAAAAGATAGAGTGCTAATTACCATAAAGATGGCACGTTAAAATGCAGACAGGCACAGTTAAGACACTTACACATAAGCTTTTGGCCACAACCTTCATCAGAAAAAGAAATAGAAATACACACCATTCATTCACACAAGCAAGCACACCTCACACACACATGACCGCCAACTCCGACAGCTCAGAGCAGAATGCTAGTCTGTAAGTTTGCTACACAATAAAATAATTATTCTGAGCTACAAGAAAAATGGATTCAAAGAACTAAACTGCTTGAAGAAAAAAAAGGGAAGCTCCCTGAAGCAACGTAGTTTCACGAGTGTGCATACCAGTGGTAAATTATGAGAGTCGCAACTCTCTGAAATGGATACAAAGGCCACCAGATAGCATTAGCTTTGTTTGTGTCTTGGATTGTTACCATGAATGGTAGGAGCTATAAGAGATGTGAAGAGTGTAAGATGTTGAGTGATCCCTGTGAAGGACACAGATGCCCTGTACTTCTGTGAGTCAGCATTATCAGCATGTAACAAAATTTGAAGGGGCCTAATTGTGTGTCTCCATTTGCCAGGCTGATTGAATTATGCAATATGCAGATTTGTGAGACATTCACATGTGGTAGTGGCCCCATGTTGGACTGCTTGGGAACGTAAGGGCAGCGTGCTTGTCAGCAAGCTTCCAGTTGACCGTGTCTGACGAGCCCATGGGAGAATCGCTGTAATGTACACTGAGGACATTGTAACCCTTTCACACCTGCACCTGTCATGTGATCAGCAGTGAGTCACATTCTGCAAGACCCGCGATTGCAGTTGTCAGTCAGTATGACAACGACATAGGGAGAGGGCGTGTGGGGCAGCATCGGATATGACTTCAGGTCACTCTGACAGCACAGCAGTATGTCATGAACATCCTACATCCTCATTTGCTACCTCCATGTCCAACAGAGTTACAAGAGACAGAGCAGTGAAAACATATCCAGTTGTTGACTCACAAAATGGTTTTGAGCTGTGACGCATATAGTCTTAAGTGAATCATTCATACAAAAAGAAAAGAAGAAGAAGCTAAAGTCAGAATGTGAAAAAATTGGAGAATGGAATAGATATTTGAAGACTTCACACTTGAAACTCCCAGTTTTCCTATTGTGAAAGTGCCTTTGTGACCATATGCATTTCCCTGATGATAAACTTTTTTTTCCCCCTGGGTCTTGGCTCCATATTTTTTCATCCAGTTGAGTCAGAATACTTGCATAGTATTTGTGAGGTATTGTTTCAGTCTTGCAAGCTAATCTAAAATACAAATCCCTTTTGCATCCTAGAAAACAATGACCACTCTTTCTCTCTGATGAAGTCACCTTGGCTATTTTTGTGCAACTGCTGTTTCATTTCGGTCATCTCTCATCCACGGGAACAGATTGGTGCATAGAATCAGTTGTGTGTCAGATTGTCCCAAATTGTTTTTCACATTAGGTTGTAGTGAGGCTTCAACAGATATGCCACTCACTTTCTGGTGCAGCCACGGCATCAACTGTTTTGCACATCTTTTTAATTACTGATCTTGCAATATCACACTGTGTTCTTTCTCAGCATTTTCATATTTGATTGTAATTCTAGGAAATTGTTCATGAGTCATCTTACAGACATATGCCACATATGAATTCAGCCACCCATTCCTTAACTGTTGACTATGAAGGAACTCCCCTCATGAACCATGGACCTTACCGTTGGTGGGGAGGCTTGTGTGCCTCAGCGATACAGATGGCCGTACCGTAGGTGCAACCACAATGGAGGGGTATCCGTTGAGAGGCCAGACAAACATGTGGTTCCTGAAGAGGGGCAGCAGCCTTTTCAGTAGTTGCAGGGGCAACAGTCTGGATGATTGACTGATCTGGCTTTGTAACATTAACCAAAATGGCCTTGCTGTGCTGGTACTGCGAACGGCTGAAAGCAAGGGGAAACTACAGCCATAATTTTTCCCGAGGACATGCAGCTCTACAACTAGACTAGAAGAAGAGATCGGTTGGTAGGACATGTTTTGAGGCATCAAGGCATCACAAATTTAGCATTGGAAGGCAGCATGGAGGGTGAAAATCGTAGAGGGAGACCAAGAGATGAATACACTAAGCAGATTCAGAAGGATGTAGGTTGCAGGAGGTACTGGGAGATGAAGAAGCTCGCACAGGATAGAGTAGCATGGAGAGCTGCATCAAACCAGTCTCAGGACTGAAGACCACAACAACAACAACATGAATGAACTGACTCCTAATAAGTAAGATGATGCCTGTAGAAAAGTACAGCAAAACAGTAATCTCAAAAAAGGACAGGGTAGACAGCACATTCTGTAGGACATATTAAAAATGATTGGTAAAAGAGACTTGGCATGTTAAATGCAGCTTTTGATTACATGATAATTGAATTGGATAGATAAACAATCTACTCGCTAAGTGGCGGCAGAACACACACATAAAAGAAGATTATAATTAGGCGAGCTTTCAGAGCCAGTAGCTCATTCTTCAGGCAGAAGGGTTGAAGTGGAAGGAAGAGGGGTGAAGGATAGGTCTAGGAAAAAGGTTAGATTTTGAGAAAGTTACCCAGAACTGCAGATCAGGGGAGACTTTCCAGATGGGATGAGAAGGAAAGACTGATTCCACATCTACATACATACTCCACTAGCCACCATATGGTGCATGGCTGAAGGTACCCTGTCTCACTACAGTAGTCTGAATAAAATTACTTGATAGTTGACATCAATCACTTGCTGCAACAATGTTGCCATATTGGCTACCAGCTACCGTTTGGTTACAGGTGACAACAAACAAGCGGCTCACTTCACAAATTATGTTAAATGTTTAACACAGAGCAATTTTTCTAGTGGCTGGTGCAAGGTATGTCAGAAATGTTGGATACTCTGTTGACTATTGATTTAAAGTGACCAGTGACTGAACTGGGGCAGACAACGCGTTTTGTATCCCTGACTGTAAACTTGTGTCCTAACCCAGCTGAGAAAATTGTGGTCAACAGTCTGCAGCAGTACTAATATCATTATCCCTTTGTTCATGGCGATTAAAGCTAACCCTTAAGGGTAAACTCAAGACAACAAAAACTCAATTTCAGGGCTGAAAGCAAATTGAAATTTCTCCGTGTCATTTGTTACCTGTAACTATCCTTAAACTAGCTGCACATGCTGCCATGTTTGAAACCAGTGAACAGTCCGTGTGGGCCTTTAGTCGTGGATTATAGATGACTGAGACAGATTCCAAATGAAGAAATAATGACAAGATGAAAAATAAGACCAAATAGAACAGTCAAAACAATGATGAAAAATGATGCAGCGAAGTATTAAAAATAAAAAAATACATTTAAACCAATTAATTGAATGAAAATAATAATCACACTCATTTGGTTAGATTTAGAATTAAAAATTTTGCTACATTGATGAGATTCAAACCTACGACATGCTACACATTAGATTAATCTGCCAACCATTGTGCTATGCCACAGCACTGCATGAAGTATTTATATATGTGAATGTAGTGACCCAGTTCCAACTATGAATTGCAACCTTAAAAATTTCAGTTTCACGCAGTATAGTGAAAAGCTTATCTAATGTAAGATGATCTCTGTGAATATGATAACTATAAGTATGATACTGAATTACACCTTGTGCTGATTTATTCAGTAGTGTTTGGTTAGTGCTATGAATGAAATATGTGTCTTTCATTAGCATTGTTAATGTGTGTTGTTTTTGGTGTAGTTATCATGTGTCATGAAATACATAATAAAAGTGTCGGGCTCATAATTCGGGATACAAATACATCAAGAAAGAATGCTGTACCAGGAATTGGAAGTGACTGGACAATTTTGGTGGAGTTTGGCAACAGCAGAC
Organism: Schistocerca americana; assembly: GCF_021461395.2. Classification (NCBI taxonomy): domain Eukaryota; kingdom Metazoa; phylum Arthropoda; class Insecta; order Orthoptera; family Acrididae; genus Schistocerca; species Schistocerca americana. Next base: position 2,714,748 of record NW_025726192.1, on the reverse strand, counting down.
AGTTCAAGTGTGACGCTGACAACTCTTATTGGCGTTTGAAGTGCCAACTATCAAGTAATTTTAATTCGACTGTAGTCAGTTCCTTTCCCGTTCCATCTGCCAATCGAGTGGGGAAAAAGTGAATGTCTATATGCCTCTCTATGAGTCCTAATTTGTCATCTCTTATCTTCGTGGTCCCTATGCATAATGTATGTTGGTGCAAGCAGAATTGTTCTGCAGTCAGCACAGTGTTCCTCAAAATCCCTCCAGGGATTCCCATTTGAGTTCCAGAAACATCTCCATAATACTTGTATGTTGTTGTTTCAACCTACTGTTAACAAATCTAGTATCCTGCCTCTGAAATACCTCAATGTCTGCTTTAATTTGACCCCTTGTGGATCCCAGACACTCAAACTGTACTCAAGAAGAGATCACACTAGCACCCTATATGTGATGTCCATCACAGCTGAGCCACACTAGTAAAATCCACCCAACAAACGAAAGATGACTATTCACCTTCCCTACCATGACCCTCACAAGTTTGTTCCATTTCATATCACATTGCAAAGTTATGTCCAGATATTGAAACAATATGACTTCTTCATTCATGACACTACTAATGCAGGATTCTGGCATTATGGATTTGTTTTTCCAACTCATTTGCAGTAACTTATACTCTTCTACATTTAGGGTTAGCTGTCATTTATTGCACCAACTGGGAACTTTGTCCAAGTCATCTTTTATCCTCCTAAATCACTCAACAATGACACCTTCCATACACCACATCATCATCAGCAAACAACCATAGATTACTGTCCATTTTGTCCATCAGATCAGTTATGCACATAGAAAATATGAGTAATAGCGCTCCTATCACACATCCCTGGAACGATCCTAATGATACCCTAGTCACTGATGGACACTCACCGTCGGGATAATGTAGTGGGTCCTATTACTTCAGAAGTCTTTGAGCCACTCACATGTCTGGGAACCTATTCCATGTGCTTGTACCTTTGTTAAAAGTCTGCAGTGAGGCACTATGTCAAATGCTTCTCGGAAATCAAGAAATATGGAATCTGGGTTTGTGAATTTTGTGATGGCAAAGTTAGAGGAGCAATGCATCTGCATTAAATTTTGCGTGAAACTCAAGAAAACCTTTACAGAGACACACCAAATGATGCAGGGAGCCTATAGCGATGAGTGCTTAAGCCATACTCGGTGTTACGTATTATTCACACGTTTTAAAAATGGCTTTACAAAAGTCAAAAATGATCCTTGTTCAGGACGCTCTTAGATGTCCCCTGATGACGCTTGTGTCAGGAACGTCAACGAAATTGTGTGTGCCAGTCGAAGATTCACTGTCCGAGAGATTGTAGAAGAATGTAACATTTCAATTGGATCATGTTATGAAATGACACAGCATCTTGGAATGCATTGTGTTGCCGCCAAGTTCATTCCACGGCTCATGAGTCAAAACCAAAAAAACTTTTTGGATCTCACAAAAGAGAATGAGATGTTCCATGTGAGAATAGTATGACCCCTGCAGACTTCTTTTTATTTCCAAAGTTGAAAAGGATGAAGTTTTGCAATGGTAGATGAGATAAAAGAAAATTCGCAGACAGCACTTTATGCGACCCAGCAAGAGGTGTGTCAAGACTGCTCCTGGAAGTGGAAATGATATTGGGAGCAGTGTATCAATTGTGGAGGAGAGTATTTCGAAGGAGACAATCCATAGTAACTAAAAGATAAGCATAGAAAATTTTGTGGACAAAGTTCTGGAATTTTTTGAACAGACGTCGTATGACAAAAGAGCATGCTGAGTTGCCCATGAGTGATGCTTTGTACTGATTTGTGGACATAAACTTATTGGTCACTATGAAACTGATTAGATTCAAACCCAGAATATGTACAAGAATTCTGCAGCAAACTGATGTTACGGATTGGTCTGTAATTTCGTAGGTCTGTTCTTTCGCCCTTCGTATTTACAGGAGACGCCTCTGTATTTTTTTCCCCAGTTGCTTAGGTCTTTCTGCTGGGTGAGAGATTCACAATAAATACAAGCTAAGTAAGGGTCTAGTGCCATATAGCACTCTTTGTAAAACCAAATTGAGATTCCATCTGCAACTGGCGACTTATTTGTTTTTAATTATTTCAGGTGTCAGGGATGCTTACGAGGGTGGTTTGAAAAGTTCTTGAAACAGAATAGAAAAAAAGTACTTATGTCACTGAAACTTTTTTGTTTTTCAATGTACCCTGCTTGTAGATTAATTCACTTGGTCCAGCAGTGTTCCAATACCTTGATCCCATCTCGACAATGATTTTCCTCCAGGCCTACAAAATAGTTGTCAACTCAGGCTACCAATTCTTCATTTAAGTGAATCTTCATCCACAAAGAAAAATTTTCAGTTTAGGGAAGAGGCACGTGTGGCAACAATTCATACCTTAGTTTGTGTAATTTTACCATGGCGATGGCACACGCGTGTGAGCGTGCATTGGCTTGATGCTAGATGACTTTCTTCCTTATTAAACCTGGCCTTTTTCGCATACCTTTTGTTATAATTTGTCCAGAAGGTTAGCATAGTATTCTCCAGTAATTGTTTGCCCAGTGGGGAGACAATGTACAAACAGAATCCCCTTCTCATCCCAGAACACTGATGCCATGATCTTCCCCGCTGAAGGAATTTGGTGGCGCATCCCAGAACACTGACGCCAAGTCCTTCCCCGCTGAAGGAGTTTGGCGGCGGAGATTCAGCATGTTTCCACTGCTTTGATTGTTGCTTTGTCTCTGGGGTATAGTAGTAAAACAAAGTTTCTTCGTGGTCACAAACCAGCACAAGAGATCTTGTTTGTTTCTCCTAAAACAGGCCAAACATTGTTGTGATATGTCCATTCTCATGCGTTTTTGACCCAGCGTCAAGAGTCGCGGCACCCATCTTGTGAATACCTTTCAGATACATCTGGCAAGCGCGAGCAATTTCATGCCCTCTAAATTGGTGATCCTCCTTGATCATTATGCGCACTTTTGCAATGATTTCTAGAGTAGTGACACATCTTGGCTGACCTATTCATGGATGATCATCATCTAAGCTCTCCTGACCAAATTTAAATTCATTTATCCACTTGGCAACAGTTGAAGACAAAGGAGCAGAGTCCCCTGGTGTATTCTGGAAATCGGCATGAATGTCCTTCGCTTTCATACCTTTATTTATGAAGTTCTTAATTACTGCTTGAATCTCGACCCCCCCCCCCCCCCTGTACCGTCCCGTCATTGCAGATCACTACACAGGAACAACAACAGAGCCGTGTCACTGCCACAGCTCTCTTCCAAGAGCACTGACATGGCATGTGTTTACAGGCAACAGTCCAACGAATATCATGTGAACAACTTGTGCTAGCACTGGCCTCTTGTGGTGATTGTTGTTAGGTGTCTTTGTGCTATTGTCAAATGACGGTATGTTTATATGATTCTCTTGCATGAATGATTTCTTGAATGCAAAATTTAAAACATTTATCTCCTACTGCCACACCAGACTGGTCAAGTGACTTGATGGAAAACTTTGACTCACTTAGTGATTTTACATAGGACAATAATTTCCCCTGCTTCTCAGCCAGATCTTTTGCTGAGGTATGACAGTGGTAGTAACCTTTCCTTGTTGGCATTTGGCATTCTCTTTTGAACTAAGAGTGCAGTAGCTTTTCCTTCCTCAGTATTTTCTGAATTTCATTGTTAAACCACAGTGGCTCTTTTGCATCCATAATTCGTTTACTAGGTACAGACTTGTTGAGAGTGCAATTCACGATCTATTTAAGCTTTGACCATAATCTCTCTATGTCCATCTTAATGGAACTAAGTGATGTCAGTTCTGTCTAAGTGAGATGCTAACATCTGCTTATCTGCTCTTTCTGGCATGAACATTTTCCTAGCCTTCTTGACTGATTTATTAATTTTTGTAATCTTAGTTGTTATGATGTTATCATGATTATTAATCCCCATCTCTATGCTGAAGCCATTGATGATATCTGGGCTGTTTGTAACTACAAGGTCTAAGATATTTCCATTGCATGTGGCATGCCAAACTAGGTGCTCAAGACAATTTTCGAAAACCACATTCAAAAGTGCTTCACAAGATTGACTGCACCCCCTGAAATAAAACCATAGGCTACCATCTATACTCAGTAGGCTAAATTAACCTCCAACTAGCATTGCATGATCTAGGTATTTACGTGCTACTGTCTGTAGACTTTCTTTGAATGGCTCCAAAACTGTCATAGCAGAACTGGGTGGATGATTAAAACATCCATTAATTAACGTGATTTCACATAGACTTGTTATAGGCAACCAGGTAACTTCAGTGTCACAATCAGCTTTGACCTCAATAGAGACAATGGACACTCCCTCTCCTACAGTGTCTAACCTGCCTTTCCGATATATATTCCATTAATCACTAAATATGTGAGAGCTTTCTACTCTGGGTTTCAGCCAGCTCTGTCTCTGAGAATAATTTGAGTGGGAAACTTTCCTGGATGGCAGTAAATTCGGAAACTGTGTTACAAGTACTTTGTCAACTGATAAAATTTTGACAATCTACACTGGAGTGAATTCAAAAGATAAACCTCAACCAACATTGAATGTATCTTGGTGATAAAGAGCCAAAATAAATAAATTGATGATTTTATTCCATTTCATCTGATTGAATGAAACACACACAGCATAACTACTCAGAAAACAACTATAGTGCGGATTACATTTACTATCATACATGTAGCACTCTGAGAACATTTCACCTTGTCATAGTAGTCCTGTGTTTTGGAACTAGGCGGTGCTTCATTTCACAAAGCGAAAGGAATAGCTTGTGTAAAAAAAAAAGAAGAGGAAATAGTGGTTGCTGGTGTTTTTAACACTATCATTCAATTTAGTTCCTACTGTGAACTTTGCAGCTAGGATATGTAAATGCTCTGAGACTGCTATTGATAATATCTTTATGAACAAATCTAGGGGAAAAAAGTCATATCACAAAACCAATAGTAAATGGACTATCTGATCACGACGTGCAGCATCCTGTGTTAAATGTTGAAACTTGTCAGGATAAAAAAATATTAAATCTGAGTACAGGAGGATAATAAATAAGCCAGAAATTGAGGAATTCAGGAAATTGCTCAAAGACATGAACTGGAGAGATGTTTACCTGACTCAAATGGAAAATACAAAGCATTTATTAATAAAGTTACCTCCTCTTTTGAAAATTGTTTTCCCCTAAAGGTAACTCAGATCACACAGAAGTCAAAAGATAAACCATGGATTACACAAGGAATAAAGATATCATGTGGGGCAAAAAGGAGACTGTATCTACTATCTAGGAACATTTCTGATATTAGAATTGTAATGCATTGCAAAGAATACTGCAAAATATTGAATCAAGTAATCCAGAAATCGAAGTAACTTTATTAAGAGAAAAAGATGATTGTATCTGGCAACAAAATAAGAACTGTATGGGATATAGTGAAGACAGAGAGAAGTGGGGCCAAAAAGGAAGTGGAACAGATAGCTCTAAAAGTAAATGAGACTTTGGTAACAAGTGCATGTAGTGCTGTAAATCTCTTAAGCAAGACTTAATTTTTGTTACTGACGGCTCGGGGTTATCAGGTTCGGTGAATGGTGCAATGGAGTATCTGGGACCAGTCTTTGAAGAACATCGTGTAGAACTTATTCGAGGAACTTTGAATTCCAACCATTGCTTCTCAGTATACTTACTCCTCAATGAAATTTGATGCAAGTTATATATCTATATTTCCAACAAATAGCTCAATACATATTATCAATACTAGGAATAAGAACAATCTACATAAAGACCTAAAATCACTTATGTTGGTCCAAAAGGGGGCCCAATATTCAGGAACACACATTTTCAATAAATTACCAGCAACCATTAAAAACTTGGTTTCAGATAAAGCACAGTTTAAACAGAGTTTGAATGACTTTTTGATAGGCAATGCCTTCTACTCTACAGATGAATTTCCTAACAGAGACTGTTAGGCCAGCGTAAGTAAAAATATGTTAGATTTAAGTTTTGACAGTACTTGGTTGCAACAGTCAATATTAGGTATTTTGTGTATGCTAAATTTATTAATAGTGCATAACATAAATTTATTAATAGTGCATAACAATGTTTCCCCCCCCCCCCCCCCCCATGAACCATGGACCTTGCCGTTGGTGGGGAGGCTTGCGTGCCTCAGCGATACAGATAGCCGTACCGTAGGTGCAACCACAATGGAGGGGTATCTGTTGAGAGGCCAGACAAACGTGTGGTTCCTGAAGAGGGGCAGCAGCCTTTTCAGTAGTTGCAAGGGCAACAGTCTGGATGATTGACTGATCTGGCCTTGTAACAATAACCAAAACGGCCTTGCTGTGCTGGTACTGCGAACGGCTGAAAGCAAGGGGAAACTACAGCTGTAATTTTTCCCGAGGGCATGCAGCTTTACTGTATGATTACATGATGATGGCGTCCTCTTGGGTAAAATATTCCGGAGGTAAAATAGTCCCCCATTCGGATCTCCGGGTGGGGACTACGCAAGAGGATGTCGTTATCAGGAGAAAGAAAACTGGTGTTCTACGGATCGGAGCGTGGAATGTCAGATCCCTTAATCGGGCAGGTAGGTTAGAAAATTTAAAAAGGGAAATGGATAGGTTGAAGTTAGATATAGTGGGAATTAGTGAAGTTTGGTGGCAGGAGGAACAAGACTTCTGGTCAGGTGACTACAGGGTTCTAAACACAAAATCAAATAGGGGTAATGCAGGAGTAGGTTTAATAATGAATAGGATAATAGGAATGCGGGTAAGCTACTACAAACAGCTTAGTGAACGCATTATTGTGGCCAAGATAGATACGAAGCCCACGCCTACTACAGTAGTACAAGTTTATATGCCAACTAGCTCTGCAGATGACAAAGAAACTGAAGAAATGTATGATGAAATAAAAGAAATTATTCAGATTGTGAAGGGAGACGAAAATTTAATAGTCATGGGTGACTGGAATTCGAGTGTAGGAAAAGGGAGAGAAGGAAACATAGTAGGTGAATATGGACTGGGGGACAGAAATGAAAGAGGAAGCCGCCTGGTCGAATTTTGCACAGAGCACAACATAATCATAACTAACACTTGGTTTAAGAATCATGAAAGAAGGTTGTATACATGGAAGAACCCTGGCGATACTAAAAGGTATCAGATAGATTATATAATGGTAAGACAGAGATTTAGGAACCAGGTTTCAAATTGTAAGACATTTCCAGGGGCAGATGTGGACTCTGACCACAATCTATTGGTTATGGCCTGTAGATTAAAACTGAAGAAACTGCAAAAAGGTGGGAATTTAAGGAGATGGGACCTGGATAAACTAAAAGAACCAGAGGTTGTACAGAGATTCAGGGAGAGCATAAGGGAGCAATTGACAGGAATGGGCGAAATAAATACAGTAGAAGAAGAATGGGTAGCTTTGAGGGATGAAGTAGTGAAGGCAGCAGAGGATCAAGTAGGTAAAAAGACGAGAGCTAGTAGAAATCCTTGGGTAACAGAAGAAATATTGAATTTAATTGATGAAAGGAGAAAATATAAAAATGCAGTAAGTGAAACAGGCAAAAAGGAATACAAACGTCTCAAAAATGAGATCGACAGGAAGTGCAAAATGGCTAAGCAGGGATGGCTAGAGGACAAATGTAAAGATGTAGAGGCCTATCTCACTAGGGGTAAGATAGATACCGCCTACAGGAAAATTAAAGAGACCTTTGGAGATAAGAGAACGACTTGTATGAATATCAAGACCTCAGATGGAAACCCAGTTCTAAGCAAAGAAGGGAAAGCAGAAAGGTGGAAGGAGTATATAGAGGGTCTATACAAGGGTGATGTACTTGAGGACAATATTATGGAAATGGAAGAGGATGTAGATGAAGATGAAATGGGAGATATGATACTACGTGAAGAGTTTGACAGAGCACTGAAAGACCTGAGTCGAAACAAGGCCCCCGGAGTAGACAATATTCCATTGGAACTACTGACGGCCATGGGAGAGCCAGTCCTGACAAAACTCTACCATCTGGTGAGCAAGATGTATGAAACAGGCGAAATACCCTCAGACTTCAAGAAGAATATAATAATTCCAATCCCAAAGAAAGCAGGTGTTGACAGATGTGAAAATTACCGAACTATCAGCTTAATAAGTCACAGCTGCAAAATACTAACACGAATTCTTTACAGACAAATGGAAAAACTAGTAGAAGCCAACCTCGGGGAAGATCAGTTTGGATTCCGTAGAAACACTGGAACACGTGAGGCAATACTGACCTTACGACTTATCTTAGAAGAAAGATTAAGGAAAGGCAAACCTATGTTTCTAGCATTTGTAGACTTAGAGAAAGCTTTTGACAATGTTGACTGGAATACTCTCTTTCAAATTCTAAAGGTGTCAGGGGTAAAATACAGGGAGCGAAAGGCTATTTACAATTTGTACAGAAACCAGATGGCAGTTATAAGAGTCAAGGGACATGAAAGGGAAGCAGTGGTTGGGAAGGGAGTAAGACAGGGTTGTAGCCTCTCCCCGATGTTGTTCAATCTGTATATTGAGCAAGCAGTAAAGGAAACAAAAGAAAAATTCGGGGTAGGTATTAAAATTCATGGAGAAGAAATAAAAACTTTGAGGTTCGCCGATGACATTGTAATTCTGTCAGAGACAGCAAAGGACTTGGAAGAGCAGTTGAATGGAATGGACAGTGTCTTGAAAGGAGGATATAAGATGAACATCAACAAAAGCAAAACAAGGATAATGGAATGTAGTCTAATTAAGTCGGGTGATGCTGAGGGAATTAGATTAGGAAATGAGGCACTTAAAGTAGTAAAGGAGTTTTGCTATTTGGGGAGCAAAATAACTGATGATGGTCGAAGTAGAGAGGATATAAAATGTAGGCTGGCAATGGCAAGGAAAGCGTTTCTGAAGAAGAGAAATTTGTTAACATCCAGTATAGATTTAAGTGTCAGGAAGTCATTTCTGAAAGTATTCGTATGGAGTGTAGCCATGTATGGAAGTGAAACATGGATGATAAATAGTTTGGACAAGAAGAGAATAGAAGCTTTTGAAATGTGGTGCTACAGAAGAATGCTGAAGATTAGATGGGTAGATCACATAACTAATGAGGAAGTATTGAATAGGATTGGGGAGAAGAGAAGTTTGTGGCACAACTTGACCAGAAGAAGGGATCGGTTGGTAGGACATGTTCTGAGGCATCAAGGGATCACCAATTTAGTATTGGAGGGCAGCGTGGAGGGTAAAAATCGTAGAGGGAGACCAAGAGATGAATACACTAAGCAGATTCAGAAGGATGTAGGTTGCAGTAGGTACTGGGAGATGAAAAAGCTTGCACAGGATAGAGTAGCATGGAGAGCTGCATCAAACCAGTCTCAGGACTGAAGACCACAACAACAACAACAACAACAACAACAATATTTCATTCTGACAGCGTATTAATTCTGTAAATATTAGCTTCTCCAGTTTACTGTATTGTATTCACCTATTTTGACAATCTCGTGACAAATGATCAGGGTAGTATTCATTATATTAAAATGTTTTGTGTTATACATTCTGACATGTTCCACACCCTTGAGAATCATCTCATTTTTTCAGTGTATGTAACGAAAACTGAATCAAATCAAATGCAATCACCATCTCTCATCATGTAATAACTTCACTTCTTCTTCTTCCCTTGTCGTCTCCTGTTTTTCCAGTACTCATCCATCTCCTCCTCATGTTTTTCCCCCTTTATTCTATTCGTGTTGTTCTCAATCCCCTATTTCTTCTGCATCGAAAGCCTTTTATTTTTATTTTTTTTTTTTTTTATCGAGGTGAGTCTTTATGGACTGCGTGGTAACAACCGACTTCACTGTAGTGTCCAGGTCTTGTTCTTGCTCCAGCTTTGACTTCCTGCCAGTATCTTCTGAGCCCCTCCAAGAAGTACCTTTTTATGCCCTTCAGATAAGGGTCCTCACTGTCTTTCGGATGTTGATGCCATGTTAAAACCTTGGTAGTTGGTCACCAATCTTCTAAATTTGTTCCTTTCAGGAATTTCTCTCTGAGATACCAATCTGCTTAAGATCTTTTTCACATTCTTTGAACCATCTCGGCCTCGTTTTCTTAGATGGGATGAAACTCTGTATTCTTTTTGATAGTCGATCACCGTCCATTTTCATGAGATGACCATAAAATAACAATCATTTCTTTGTAATGGATGCTGTGATAGGTTCTGTCTTGCTGCACGATTCCTCATTTGCTCTCATTCGCCATTGTCCATCGACCCATCTATTACCTTAGGATTTTCCTTAATATCCTACACTCACGCTTTTCCAGCCGCTCAGCTTGACCTTGTCTATTCGTGGTCAAAGTTTTGGATGCTTATAAGCCCTCAGGTTTTACAACTGTATTATAATGTTGGAACTTGGCCCACATACTCATAGACTTTTTGTTATAAGTATTCTTTGTCAGTTGGTATGCTTGGTCTAACTTCCTCATCCTGGCAATTGCTTCTTCTTTTAATCCATTCTCCTGGTGGATGACTTCACCGAGATACCTGAAATTCTTAACTCATCCGATTTTTTCCCAGGTTGGTTATCATCCATTCAGGTCCATCACAGATGTTCGTCATATATTTTGTCTTTTGAATAGAGATCTGGAGTCTAACTTTTTTCAGCAATTTCTGACAGCCTATTTATCTTGTTGACTGCTGACTCTATGTTGTTAGCAAAAATGGCCAGGTCAGCCGCAAAATCTAAGCAGTCAATGCACACCCCTTTGTTCTTAGGACCAAGTCTGAACCACTCTTCATTTGTTTCTTCTTGGGCTAATAACTTTCTCCACTCTCGAGTGACCTTTTCCAAGACACAATTGAAAAGGAGAGGGATAGTCCATCTCCTCGTCTTATGTCCGTTCTGATTGTAAAGGGTTTAGATACCTCACCCATAAATTTAAATTTTGACGCTGTGTTAGTAAGAGTTTGTTTAATCAGCTTTCTTGAGGTATTATCCATCCCAAACTTTTCCAAAATATTCATTAATGCCTGTCAGTCGATGGAGTCATATACTTTTTGAAAATCAACAAACATGACCACATAGTTATTTCTTCCAGTTTTTTGGACCTGATGATGTTCTTCAGGCTAAAGATCTGTTCTGCGCAAGAATCGCCCTTTCGGAAACCAGCTTGATAGTCCCCAATCAGTTGGTTACAATGACCTTCTATTCTATTCTGTATCACTTTGGAGAGAATCTTATATGGAACAGATACTAATGAGGTACCCCTATAGTTATTGACATTCTATTTATCACCTTTTTTGTGTAGACGATGGATTAAAGCTGACTGCCATTCAGTTGGTATCATCCCAGCTCTCCAGATATCCTCAAAAAGTTGGACTAGTATATCTAGAGTTTCATTATTTGCCAGCTTCAGTAGTTCCACCACTATTGAATCCTCTCCAGCTGCCTTATTATTCTTAAAGTTGTTGATGATCTCTTTGGTCTCCTCTTTACTAGATGGAGATTAGGGGTAGTTTGTGGATTGGGGCACATGCAGGGAATCTTTCTTTCGGTTCATCACAATTAAGTAGGTTTTCAAAGTAACGAGACATGATCTTGCAGTTTTCTTTGTTGGTCAGGCCGAGTGTGGTGTGCATACTGTAAGACCTTCAGTACACACACCATCAGATTATTTGACTTGTTGCTCTAACGAAATAAGCGAGTGTCAGCAATATGTCTCGTGGTCTTATCATGGCATGTTTATCTTCTGCCATTCGGTCAGATGATAGAAATGCCACTTGCATGCTTAGAGTAGCAGATTGACGGTGACCAACTTTAAACAGAATTTGATTAATTTTCACACACATTTACTAAAATAATAACAAATATAAAAATTACTTAACTTGGTTCTGGATGCTATTTACAATTGACAATCTGAACTTCTTTGGGATTGGTACGTTAATCTTATTCTCACATATATCTCAGATACTTGACAAAAGTGTCTATACATTTATCTTCATGGCTATGTACAGGAATATGGTAATCTTATCAGGCGCAGACTGAATCTTGACTATGGACTGGTACAGACAATTGTAGAACTCGACGGACTGGTACAGACTAATGCAGACTGGTACAGACTAATGCAGACTCATACAGACAGGTGCAGACAAATGCAGACTGACTGATCGAAGGTCTTTACACTCGTTATAATACCTCGCACGTTCATGTATCACTGCGCGAGTGTGATGCGCGAGGAGAAAATGTTCTATGTTAGCAGCAATCTCATTGGCTGCGTTACATATTAATACGCGGATCGGCGGAAGCAGAATTTTGTCCATCTCTATGGCAGCGCCATCTCATAGTGCGGAGATGGACGAGCGCTGCGCCTGCGCTGTTTTGCTTAGCGGGGCGCACTCTAGTGGGAAATTTGTGTACGCGCTGAATATGCGGAACTATGTACACAACACTGAGCTTTCCATTTTCGTCTCTAAAACAAAAACTAGGGGCTTGGTATCCTTTCAAGTTCGATTTGAACGTCTGATAGAAGTCCCTGACATTGTTTATCTGGAAACGCTGATCGATCTATTCTAACTGCTGTTTCTCATGCAATTGCTTAGACCTTCATAGAGTTCTGGCTGCATATTTTCGAACTTCGTGGAATACATCAAAATCATCAGGACTCCTGGTAGAATTCCACTTTTTCCATGCACTTGCTGTTTAGGCCACCACCTCACCACAAACCTCATTCCACCATGTATGATTCCTCTTTTTAGCTGTCAGGATTGTAGTATTAGCTGCTTGTTGGATCATGGAGGCAATGTCTGCCCATTTATGGGATTCAACTGTCAGTTACTGGTGGCATTGTTCCAATATGTTTTGATTGATTTTGATCTTCGCAATATCATATTTATGAATTTTATTTCCGGTTTTCACGGTCTTATTGAGAGGGATGAAATTAATTTTGATCTTGGAGAGGTGATGATCCTTTTAAATTCAGTATTTTATCTGTAAAAAGGTTTCTTTCTATTATTTCTGATTGTTTGATGTTGTTTCTTTCTTATTTCTGTAATCCATGCTATCATTGAGTCCTTCTTCCAGTACTACTCATTCAGTAGAGGTCTCTAAAAAAAGATTAATCTTCTTTTAGCCATTACTTCTGATATTTTCTCAAAATTTTTGTAGATCTCCTCATTACTTCTCATTTTCCAGCCATCTGTAGCTTGTATTGCAATCATTATTTTCTAATAATGCTCCTTTGAGGAACCTCTGTTCTGTCCAGCTTATAGTTCATCATTAGGCATCCTCATCCATATAAACATCCTGGTCATACCACTGTGGGATAGTGTTTTAGTTTTGTTTTTTTAGTTGTACATTTCTTGTTGTAAATATCCTTTGTAAAACGATTTGCTCTCTCCAGTTTGCTGACTCTTGCATCTACTGTTAATTCTTCTAGTCCATTTTGTTGTACAGTTTGTCCAATATATTTAAATTTACTTACTAATGCTATTTTACATTTTTGTTTTTCTAAGAATGTTGATGCATTGTTTGAAATTGTCATCAATGTTGTTTTTTCGGCTGAAATTTTGGGACCAGCTCTCTTTGCTATTTCTTCCAAAAGATTTCTTTCAATAACTGTCTGTCAGATTTTTTGAAAGTATATCAGAATCATCTGCAGAAGCCAGGCAGTTTACCTTAATTCCATTTGTTATTCGTCCTAAAATTATTGGTTCAATTTTGTAATTTTTTTTTCTCCAAATTCCAGATACTTTCTATTTTTTCTAGAATGCAGTGTTACAGTAAAGGTGATAAACTGTCCCCTTGTCTAACACCAGTTTTTATTTCAAATGGTTGAGATACTTCTCCCATAAATTTAGCTTCAGTCATCCTATTTGCTAGTGTTTTGAGGATTATGTTTGCTTTAATACAAAATTCTTTGATGATTTTACCTATAATTTCTCTGCCTACCAAATCAAAAGTTTTCTTGAAACCAATACATGATACTATTATAGGTTTGGTGATTAGCAGTCTGTGGAGGATTATCGATTTTCTAATAAACATCTGCTCTGTACAGGGTCTTCCCTTTCTAGAGCTCCTCGAGATTCTCCCAGTTATTTGTCTAAAGTTTCTACAACTCTGTCCAGAGAATTTTTGATAATATTTTGTATACCACTGGCAGAAGTGAGGCATCTCTGCCATTGTTGACATTTTGAGTGTCCCCTTTTTTTCATAGCTGTGGATTAATGCTTTCAATAATCTCTTCAGCTTTCCAAATGTTCTCAAACAGCAGTTGTAGATCATTTGTGTGTTCTGACTATTTCAATAATTTTGCTGTAGTGGAGTCTTCATTTGTTGCTTTGAAGTTTTGGAAGATTTGATGGCTTCATGAATTTATTGCTCTGTTAGTGGAAAATCTTCCTCCAGATGTTGTGGGACTGCTATTATATATTGCTACAATGTGCTGTTATTATTGTTGTTGTTGTTGTTGTTGTTGTTTGGTTGCCTGTTCTTCAGCACTTTCTTTCTGTTTCCTTTATCTATTTGCCGCCATTTTAGCCCATTTACCGGTATTTTCAGCTTGTTCTTCACTTATTTGACCTTTTGGTGGCTCCTCTTGAAGAGATCTTATTTCTCAGCATTTAAAATTACATCATCTGCTGCTCTTTCGCAACTGAATTTCATCATGTCCATCTTCCTTGACTCAAGATCCTGAATTTTCATCCTTAATTCTTGAACAGTCTCATTTCTCTTTTTGTGTTTTCCAGATGAAGAAACTTTTGGTCCTCAAAGCTAAGATTAGTATCAGTTTTTTTTATTTGTTTCTGCCTATGGCTGCTATATCTCTTTAGTTAGAATATTTTCTCTCTCTGTATTTGATTATAGTCTAAGTCTGAATATTTTTATAAGTACATTTATTGCTGTAGCAATGAGTAAAATAAATTGTATTGCACTGCCTGTAGCATGTAGCACCATTTTGACTTTTAGTCCTCTTGCTGTACAAAAAGTAGCTTTGATGATTACTTAATGCAAGTATTTTGTAAGAGCTGTGGAACGGTTAGTATCTGTTTATATTTTTCTGATTAATTCAAGCTCGTCAATGCACATCCTGTGTTAAGGAAATATTTGCACTGAATTTACTGTGTGTTAAATATAAGCAGTGGATCCATTGGGGTAGTCTGTTTGGTAGAAATATGTCAAGGTGAACAAAACAGGAGATGGTGAAGGAAGAGAGGGAAAAGAACAACATTTGCTTCTCATCAGCATTATAACTGGGTTGCAACATTCAGTGAAAATTATCTGTGACAGGAAGTTGTCATAAATACATTTTTTGAAGAAACTTTATGTTTGTATAGGCATTTATTAAATTTAAAAAGTTGGATTTCATCTGTTAATACAAAAGATAATGTTTTGCATTGCAGGCATGCTGAACCTGTCAAAGATGAAGAATCGGCCAATGATTCTTATTGGAGGATAACAGTATGTATAACTTAAACTTGAGATTCTTGAAAATAAAGCTAGTCAGTATTTCTTAACAGTACTGATTTAAATACATCTAAAAGATCGCTGTTACCTAAATGAAAGTTGACGGGCAAAGTCTTAGTGGACATTTGTATAAAATTGTCATAGGTGTTATTTACAAGAAGAGTAAGTAGTTTCAATAGGAATGTGGTGAGACATTTAACAAATGTCATGACCACACATTAATAGGACCTTATAACACTACCATTATGATATTAGTATGCTTTTACGTAAATAACAGAAACCCTGTCTCTATGTTGCCACGTATAACCCTCTTACTAAAATTTAGTTTAGTTTTAAAATAAAATACACTATCGAAGGATAGTCCTGTTTACAGGAAAAGATAATCAATAGAGTTATCCTTCTTACAGGATTTACCGTGTGTTGCGTCTAATGGATAAGTAAATTGGACTATTCACTTCTTTTCCTAAGATCTTACCCAGTGGCAAGATAGGAACACAGTATGAATAATAATATACTGAAGCTAGGAAAACTCATTTCCAAGTTCATTTAGTGGTTTAAAACATGTACTTAATGGTCACCAACCTATCCTGGCAATGAAATAGTGAAGTATTGGAGAAGCAGAAATGTGAATTTTGCCTACTTTCTTGCTACTGTTTAGTTTGGCTCTTCAAATAAATTACCCCACTTAAACAATTTTGGGCTGCATCTTTATACATTATGTTTTTAAAAAAGAAAAAGCCCAGTAGATAACTTCAAGGAAGGTAAAAAAAATTAGCCGGGGTGGGGGGGACTACCTTTAGAAAAGCACTTTCCATAATCAAGAAACTTAAATACTTAGACACTAAAGCACACACTTTTTAACTGAACATTTCACTTAAAGAAAACCTCTTTCTTGGTGGAATTTACTTTCAAAAGCTATTATTGTTTGAAATAATTCTGTGTAGCCATCTAACAGGTTCTAGTAACTTGGCTTCACTCTGATTGAATTTTATGTAAGCAAACCATAACACTTTGCAATAGTTAAGAAAACATTTTTATTATTTACACTAAAGCAATTTAAATGGTGCCTCTTTATATTAACTTGGCACTTCATAAGTCTGTAAAACAGGACACTCGGATTAATCAAACACCAGGAAGGAACCCTATACAGATGTATGATTAGGATGAAATAACAGGGTGAGCCAGTTTCCGTAAAGTTCAAGAATGATTATTAAAACACAGTTTAAATTAATGGTTCATGCTGTACAAAGGTAAAAATAGAAAAAAATCTTATCTGGTGGCTGTAGGCTTGAGTGTGGTGAACAGTTATGATGGCTACACTACCCACACTACGGCCTGCAAGTTTCTTGCTGTATGGGCTCAATTTCTCTTCTTGGCTTCATTCAGTTTTACATACAGTAGCTCAACAACTCGCAGCTATGCTGTAAGCTGTTTGCAGTCTTCAACCGAGGCATTTTTATGAAAATTTGCAGGCAAAGCTTCTGCTCCACAAAGGAGTTACCTCAATCACTGCTGCCTTCAGACTGTGTGACTTACTTCCCGAACTTGCTCAAGGTAGCACGCCAATTCGCCTTTCGCACCTCTTCCGTGCGCCACAGCCATTTTCGTTTCAAACAAAAGCACACTGGTTTTTACATAACACCTATTTCTTACATTGTTCCTAAGCATGACCATTTCTTAAATTGTCAAATTTACATCAACATGAACAATTTATACACACACATATTTTTAAATACAAAATGTTATCAAAACATTATTTAGACACTTGGTATCCTTTGTAGAGGACTTGGGCAGGTTTGTCCCATCCTAGTACACATTATTTTGTTACTTCCCTTCAGATATTCCATTTAGCTACATCTACAATAATTCCCAATGTTCTGACTTTTGAGGTGTCCAGTGTGGGTTGCTCTCCACTTCCTGGGTGTATTGTATCTAGTTAGCTTTTTCAAATTGCCATGAGGGTTTATCAATGTATTTTGTAACTGATATTTCAGCACCAATGATAACTTTTGTGAGCCAATGTACACTCCTTGAAAAATGTTTAGGTACTACTATTGAGTGATTCAGTGGTAATTTGTTCTCATCAGTGGAAAAGATGGATGGGTCAGGTTTTGTATCAGTTTCCATCTGCCTGCCCAAAACTTTTTAAATTCCTTGGCATCAAACTTAGATAATTTCTTGTGTGTTGATCCATTCGAACAATGGTTCTCTATTTTTGTCTCTATTTATGTATCTCCAGGTTGTGTTTTGGAATTAAAATCTTAAACATATACGTGCTGTCTAGTTGCTGTGTGTAAGACTAGTGTCAGACACTTTCCGTTAGGTGATTTGTGGACTGATGTAATAACCAGGCCTTTGAGTTTTATCCTAATTACTTCTACATCACTAATTTTCTGACAGCTTAAGCCAGCATAATCCAAGAGCTGTTTCTTTTTTCATTTATTGTGGATGCACCTAACAATTGAGAGGAGTATTGATATTGCTTTATATTGCGTAATCTTGCATGTAGCTGCTGAATTATCACCTAAATGCATTTCCTTTAGAGCTATAATACTGATGGCATGCTCATCATTTAATTTGCTTTGGTAACTGCATTTGTCACTTGTTAATCCTACGTTAATTTGCATAATATGGACACCTTGCCTGATAATTTTTGACTGTAAGCTCTGAGACGTGCTAGACCATCTTTTGTGTAGAGTTTTTGCTGTCTGCTCCTGCAGTCACACAGCCTTGGTGCACCATCTCAGGGGTTGTCTACATGCCCCACAACAGTCGTTTTGGTGTCCAGTGTGAATGATTCACTGGTAAATATGCTGTCCCATACACTTTTGTTTGTAGACAATACTACTGTGTTAGCTGAAAATAGAAACCCTGAGCCAGGAAGCAGTAGTCTCAGTACCTCAGAGAATTAGTTTCAGGTAAAGTATATGGGTCTAACATATCTAAAATGCACATGGTTTAGTTTGGAAACCACACAAACACCCAAATGTACACACCCGCAGTAGCTGCTAGGGGTGGGGGGGCAGAGTGATTGGAGAAGACAGTACATGGTCTGAATGGGAAAAGATTGGTGGGTACAGAAGAGAGAAGGGAAAAGGTAAAGTGATACAGTGGGAAACAAATTAGCAGAGGTTTAGGTCAGGTGAATGGCACTAGATGTGCTGCAGAGACAATTTCCACCTGTGTAGTTCAGAGAAACTTGCACTGGAAGGGAATATCCAAATGGTATGTCTAGTGAAGCAGTTGTTGAAGTGGTGTACAGCCTCTTGGCAACTGCAATGTCAAGTCTGTGGTTTGCCACAGTTTGGTGCTAGACATTACTGCGAGTGAACAGTTGGTTACTTGTCATCCCTACATGGAAAATTGTATGGTAATTGCAGCATAGCTGATTTTTAACAGGTTGCTTTTGCACATGATCGTGCCTTTTATATGGTGGGAGATGCCTGCGACTGGACTGCTGTAGGAGGTGGTGGGTGGATTTGTGGGACAGGTCTTGCACCTGGGTCACTCACAGGATTAGTGGCGGACAAGTATGTTCTCTAGATTGTGCAGGCCGTGGAACACTACTTTGCAGGACATTGACCGTGAAAAACAGAGATTGCATCGGGATTGAATACAAAACACACAATGCCAAGTTAAGTACAAGAAGAGTGAATCTTCTAAGAGTTTGTGCTTCCAGCGGCTCCTGGTAGACCAGTATTAGATTCCGATGCACCAGTGCAGGTTTACTGTATCCCTTGGACTTTCATATTGACCGTGAAACACAGAAATTGCATCGTGATTGAATAAAAATGGCACAATGCCGACTTAAGTACAAGAAGAGTGAATCTTCTAAGACTTTGTGATTTGAGCGGCTCCTGGGAGACCAGTATTAGATTCCGACGAACCAGTGCAGGTTTACTGTATCCCTTGTACCTTCACATTGACCATGAAACACAGAAATTGGATCGGGATTGAATATAATAGGCACTATGACGACTTAAGTACAAGAAGAGTGAATCTTCTAAGATTTTGTGCTTTGAGTGGCTCCTGGGAGACCAGAATTAGATTCAGATACACCACTGCAGGTTTACTGTATCCATTGGACTTTCAGATTGACATGGAACACATAAATTGCATCGGGGCTGAATACAAAAGGCAGAATGCCGACTTAAATACAAGAAGAGTGAATCTTCTAAGAGTTTGTGCTTTGAGCGGTTCCTGGGAGACCAGTATTAGATTCCGTTTCACCAGTGCAGGTTTGCTGAATCCCTTGGACCTTCACATTGACCATGAGACACAGAAATGCATCAGGATTGCATACAAAAGGCACAATGCCGGCATAAGTACAAGAAGAGTGAATCTTCTAAGAGTTTCTGCTTTGTACAGATTATGGAAGACCAGTATTAGATTGCGATGCACCAGTGCAGGTCTGCAGAATCCCTTGGACGTTCACATTGACCATGAAACTCCGAAATTCCATCGTGATTGAATACAATTGGCTCTAATCCGACTTATGTACAAGAAGAGTGAATCTTCTAAGAGTTTGTGCTTTGAGCGACTCCTGGGGGTAAAGTATTAGATTCCGTTGCACCAGTGCAGGTTTACTGTATGCCTTGTACCTTCACTTTGACCATGAAACACAAAAATTGGATAGGGATTGAATAGAATAGGCACAATGACGACTTAAGTACAAGAAGAGTGAAACTTCTAAGAGTTTGTGTTTGAGCTGCTCGTGGCAGACCAGTATTATATTCCAATGCACCAGTGCAGGATTACTGTATCCCTTGGACTTTCACAATGACCGTGTAACACAGAAATTGCATTGGGATTGAATACTAATGGCACATTTACGACTTAAGTACAGAAACAGTGAAACGTCTATGAGTTTGTAGTTTGGGCGTCTCCTGGGAGACCAGTAATAGACTCCGATTCACCAGTGCAGGTTTACTGAATCCTTTGGACCCTCACATTGATCATGAAACACAGAAATTGCATCGGGATTGAATACAAAAGGCACAATGCCGGTTTAAGTACAAGAAGAGTGAATCTTCTGAGAGTTTGTTCTTTGAGCGGCTCCTGGGAGACCAGTATTAGATTCCGATGCAGCAGTGCAGGTTTCCTGTATCCCTTGGACCTTCTCATTGACCGTGACACACAGAAATTGGATCGGGATTGAATACAAAAGGCACAATGCCGACTTAGGTACAAGAAGACTGAATCTTCTAAGATTTTGAACTTTGAACGGCTCCTGGGAGACCAGTATTAGATTCCGATGCACCAGTGCAGGTTTACTGAATGTCTTGGACCTTCACAATGTGCATGAAACACAGATATTGCATCAGGATTGAATACAAAAGGCACAATGCCGACTTAAGTACAAGAGGAGTGAATCTTCCAAATGTTTGTGCTTTGAGTGGCTCCTGTAATACGCGTATTAGATTCCCATGCACCAGTGCAGGTTTACTGAATCCTTTGGACCTTCACATGGCCAGGATGCACAGAAATTGCATCGGGATTGAATACAAAACACCCAATGCCGACTTAAGTACATGAGGAGTGAATCTCCTAAGTGGTTGTGCTTAGAGCGTCTCCTGGGAGACCAGTATTAGATTCCGCTGCACCAATGCAGGTTTACTCTATCCCTTGGACTGTCACATTGACCATGTAACACAGAAATTGGAGCGGGATTGAATACAAACGGCTTAATGCCGACCTAAGTACAAGAAGAGTGAATCATCTAAGAATTTGAGTTTTGAGCGGCTCCTGGGAGACCAGTATTAGATTCCAATGCATCAATGCAGGTTTACTGTATCCCTTCGACTTTCACATTGACCATGATACACAGAAAACGCATCGGGATTGAATTGAAATGGAACAATGCCGACTTAAGTACAAGAAGAGTGTATCTTCCATGCGTTTCTGCTTTGAGCGTATCCTGGGAGACCAGTATTACATTCCGATGCACCAGTTCAGGTTTACTGTATCCCTTTGACCTTCATATTGACCATGAAACGCAGAAATTGCACCGCAATTGAATACAAAAGACACAATGCCGAATTGAGTACAAGAAGAATGAATCTTCTAAGAGTTTGTGATTTGAGCGGCTCATGGGGGACCAGTATTGGATTCCGATGCACCAGCGCAGGTTTACTGTATCCTTTCGACTTTCACATTAACCACGAAACACAGAAATTTCATCTGCATTGAATACGATACGCTCTACGCCGCCTTATGTACAAGATGAGTGAATCTTCTAAGAGTTTGTGCTTTGAGCGACTCCTAATGGGTAAAGTATTAGATTCCGATGCTCCAGTGCAGGTATACTGTATACCTTGGACCTTCACATTGACCATGAAACACAGAAATTGCATCGGGATTGAATACAAAAGGCTTAATGCCGACATAAGTACAAGAAGAGTGAATCATCTAAGAATATGAGTTTTGAGCGACTACTGGGAGACCAGTATTGGATCCCGATGCACCAGTGCAGTTTTACTGTGTCCCTTGGACTTTAACATTGACCATGAAACACAGAAATTGCATCATAATTGAATACAAAACACCGAATGCCGACTTAAGTACAAGAGGAGTGAATCTCCTAAGAGGTTGTGCTTAGAGCGTCTCCTGGGAGACCAGTATTAGATTCCGCTGCACCAATGTAGGTTTATTCTATCCCTTGGACTGTCACATTGACCATGTAACACAGAAATTGGATCGCTATTGAATACAAACGGCTTAATGCCTCTTAAGTACAAGAGTGAATCATCTAAGAATTTGAGTTTTGAGCGGCTCCTGGGAGACCAAAATTAGATTCCAATGCATCAATGCAGGTTTACTGTATCCCTTAGACTTTCACATTGACCATGAAACACAGTAATTGCATCGGGATTGAATTCAAATGGAACAATGACGACTTAAGTACTAGAAGAGAGAATCTTCTAAGAGTTTGTGATTTGAGCGGCTCCTGGGGGACCAGTATTAAATTCCGAAGCACCAGTGCAGGTTTATCGATTCCCTTGGACTTTCACATTGATCATGACACATAGAAATTACATCGGGATTGAATACAAAACACACAATGCCGACTTAAGTACAAGAAGAGTGATTCTTCTACGATTTTGTGTATGAGCGGCTCCTTGGAGACCAGTATTAGATTCCGATGCACCAATGCAGGTTTACTGTATCCCTTGGACCTTCACATTGACCATGAGACACAGAAATTGCATCGGGACTGAATACAAAAGGCACAATGCCGACTTATGTACAAGAAGAGTGAATCATCTAAGAGTTTGAGCTTTGAGCGTCAACTGGTAGACCAGTATTAGATTCCGATGCACCAGTTCAGGCTAACAGTATCCCTTGAACACTCACATTGATCATGAATTTGAGCAAATGGCATCGCGATTGAATACAAAAGGCACAATACCGGCTAAAGTGCAAGAAGAGTGAATCTTCTAAGAGATTGTGCATGAGCGGCTCCTGGGAGACCAGTATTAGATTCCGATGCACCAATGCAGGTTTACTGTATCCCTTGGACCTTCGCATTGACCATGAGGCACAGAAATTGCATCGGGGTTGAATACAAAATGCAAAATGCCGACTTTAGTACAAGAAGAGTGAAGCTTTTAAGAGTTTCTGCTTTGAGCGGCTGCTGGGAGACCAGTATTAGATTCCGATGCACCAGTGCAGGTTTATTGAATCCCTTGGACCTTCAAATCGAACATAAAACACAGAAATTGCGTCGGGATTGAGAACAAAAGGCACAATGCCGAATTAAGTACAAGGAGAGTGAATCTTCTAAGAGTTTGTGCTTTGAGAATCTCCTGGAGTCCAGTATTAGATTCCGATGTACCAGTGCAGGTTTAGTGAATCCCTTGGACCCTAACATTGACCATGAAACACTGAAAATGCATCAGGATTGAATACAAAAGTCACAATGCCGACTTAAGTACAAGAATAGTAAATCTTCTAATAGTTTGTGCTTTGAACGGCTCCTTGGTGACCAGTAATAGATTCCTATGCACCAGTGCTGGTTTACTGTATCCCTTCGACTTTTGCGTTTACCATGAAACACAGAAATTGCATCGGGATTGAATTCAAAAGGCAAAATGCCGACTTAAGTGCAAGAAGAAAGAATGTTTTAAGAGTTTGTGCTTTGTGCGGCTCCTGGGAGACCAGTATTAGTTTCCGATGCATCAGTGCTGGTTTACTTTATCCCTTGGACCTTCACATTGACCTTGAGAGACGTAAATTATATCGGGATTGAATACAAAAGCACAATGCCGACTCAAGTACAAGAAGAGTGAAGCTTCTAAGAGTGTCTGCTTTGTGCGGCTCCTGGGAGACCAGTATTAGATTCGGATGCACCAGTTCAGGTTTACTGTATACTTTGGACCTTCCTATTGACCATGAAACACAGAAATTGCATCTCGATTAAATACAAAAGGCACAATGCCGACTTAAGTAAAAGAAGAGTGAATCTTCTAAGAGTTTGTGGTTTGAGCGCTCCCTGGGAGACCAGTATTATATTCCAATGCACCACTGCAGGTTTGCTGTATCCCTCCGACTCTCACATTGACCATGAAGCACAGAAATTGCATTGGGATTGAATACTAAAGGCACAATGCCGACTTAAGTACAAGAAGAGTGAATCTTCTACGACTTTGTGCTTTGAGCGGCTCCCTGGAGACCAGTATTAGAATCCGATGCACTATTCTAGCTTTACAGTATCCCTTGGACCTTCATATTGACCATGAAACACAGAAATTGCACCGCGATTTGATACAAAAGACACAATGCCGTATTAAGTACAAGAAGAGTGAATCTTCTAAGAGTTTGTGATTTGAGCGGCTCCTGGGAGACCAGTATTAGATTCCGATGCACCAGCGCAGGTTTAATGAATCCCTTGGACCTTCACATTGACCATGAGAGACAGAAACTACATCGGGATTGAATACAAAAATCACAATGCCGACTTAAGTACAAGAAAAGTGAATCTTCTAAGAGTTTCTGCTTTAAGCGACTCTTGGGAGACCAGTGTCAGATTCCAATGCGCCAGTGCAGGTTTACGGTATACCTTGGACCTTCACATTGACCATGAAACACAGAAAAACATCGGGATTGAATACAAAAGGCACAATGCAGACTTAGGTACATGAAGAGTGAATCTTCTAAGAGCTTGTGTTTTGAGCTGCTCCTGGGAGACAATAATTAAATTCCGATGCACAAGTGCAGGTTTGCAGCATTCCTTGGACCTTCTCATTGACCATGAGACACTGAAAATGCATCGGGATTCAATACAAAATGCACAATGCCGACTTAAGTACAAGAAGAGTGAATCTTCTAAGTGTTTGTGCTTTGAGCGGCTCCTGGGAGACCAGTATTAGATTCCGATGCACCAGTACAGGTTTACTGTATCCCTTGGACCTTCACATTGACCAAGAAACACAGAAATTGGATCAGGAGTGAATACAAAAAAGCACAATGCCGACATAACTACAAGAATAGTGAATCTTCTAAGAGTTTGTGCTTTGAGCGGCTCCTGGGAGATCAGTATTAGATTCCATTGCACCAGTGCTGATTTACTGTAGCGCTTAAACATTCACATTGACCATGAAACACAGAAAATGCATCGGGATTGAATACAAAAGGCACAATGCCGATTTAAAGACATGAAGAGTGAATCGTCTAAGAGTATGTGCTTTGAGTTTGTCCTGGTAGACCAGTATTAGATTCCGATGCACCAGTGCAGGTTTACTGAACGACTTGGACCTTCACATTGGGCATGAAACACAGAAATTGCATCACGATTGAATACCAATGGCACAATGCCGACTTATCTACAATTGTAGTTAATCTTCTAAGTGTTTATGCTTTGAGCGGTCCCTGGGGGGCAAGTATTAGATTCCAATGCACCAGTGCATGTTACTGTATACCTTGGACCTTCACATTGACCATGAAACACAGAAAATGCATCGGGATTGAATACAAAAGGCACAATGCCGACTCAAGTACAAGAAGAGTGAATCTGCTAAGAGCTTGTGTTTTGAGCTGCTCCTGGGAGACCAGTATTAGTTTCCGATGCACCAGTGCAGATTTACTGTATCCCTTCGACTGTCACATTGACCATGAAAAACAGAAATCGCATGGGGATTGAATACCAAATCCTTAATGCCGACCTAAGTACAAGAAGAGTGAATCTTCTAAGAATTTGTGCTATGGGCAACTCCTGCGAGACCAGTATAAGATTCCAAAGCACCAGTTCAGGTTTACTGTATACTTTGGAGCTTCCTATTGACCATGAAACACTGAAATTGCGTCGCGATGAAATACAGAAGGCACAATGCCGACTTAAGTACAAGAAGAGTGAATCTTCTAAGAGTTTGTGGTTTGAGCGGCTCCTGGGAGACCAGTTATTGATTCCGATGCACCAATGCAGGTTTAGTGTATCCCTCGGACCTTCACATTGTGCATGAAACACAGAAATTGCATCGCGATTGAATACCAAAGGCACAATGCCGACTTTAGTACAATTAGAGTTAATCCTCTAAGAGTTTGTGCTTTGAGCGGACCCTGGGGGTCAAGTATTAGATTCCGATGCACCAGTGCAGGTTACTGTATACCTTGGACCTTCGCATTGACCATGAGACACTGAAAATGCATTGGGATTGAATACAAAATGCACAATGCCCACTTAAGTACAAGAAGAGTGAATCTTCTAAGGGTTTGTGTTTTGAGCTGCTCCAGGGAGACCAGAATTAAATTCCGATGCACAAGTGCAGGTTTGCAGCATTCCTTGGACATTCTCATTGACCATGAAACACAGGAATTGAATCGGGATTGAATACAATAGGCACAATGCCGACTTAAGTACAAGAAGAGTGAATCTTCTAAGTGTTTGTGCTTTGAGCGGCTCCTGGGAGACCAGTATTGGATTCAGATGCACCAGTACAGGTTTACTGTATCCCTTGGACCTTCACATTGACCGAGGAACACAGAAATTGGATCAGGATTGAATACAAAAGGCACAATGCCGACTTAACTACAAGAATAGTGAATCTTCTAAGAGGTTGTGCTTTGAGCGCCTCCTGGGAGACGAGTATTAGATTCCATTGCACCAGTGCTGATTTACTGTAGCGCTTAAACATTCACATTGACCATGAAACACAGAAAATGCATCAGGATTGAATACAAAAGGCCCATTCCGACTTATGTACATGAAGAGTGAATCGTCTAAGAGATTGTGCTTTGAATTTGTCCTGGCAGACCAGTATTAGTTTCCGATGCACCAGTGCAGGTTTACTGTATCCCTCGGACGGTCACATTGTGCATGAAACACAGATAATGCATCGCGATTGAATACCAAAGGCATAATTCCGCCTTAAGTACAATTAGAGTTAATCATCTAAGAGTTTGTGCTTTGAGCGGCCCCTGGGGGTCAAGTATTAGATTCCTATGCACCAGTGCATGTTTCTGTATACCTTGGACCTTCACATTGACCAAAAAACACAGAAATTAGATCAGGATTGAATACAAAAGGCACAATGCCGACTTAACTACAAGAATACTGTAACTTCTAAGAGTTTCTGCTTTGAGCGGCTCGTGGGAGACCAGTATTAGATTCTGAAGCACCAGTGTGGGTTAAGTAAATCCCTTGGGCTTTCACATTGAGCATGAAACACAGATAGTGCATCGGGATTGAATACAAAAGGCAGAATGCCGACTTAAATACACTCCTGGAAATGGAAAAAAGAACACATTGACACCGGTGTGTCAGACTCACCATACTTGCTCCGGACACTGCGAAAGGGCTGTACAAGCAATGATCACACGCACGGCACAGCGGACACACCAGGAACCGCGGTGTTGGCCGTCGAATGGCGCTAGCTGCGCAGCATTTGTGCACCGCCGCCGTCAGTGTCAGCCAGTTTGCCGTGGCATACGGAGCTCCATCGCAGTCTTTAACACTGGTAGCATGCCGCGACAGCGTGGACGTGAACCGTATGTGCAGTTGACGGACTTTGAGCGAGGGCGTATAGTGGGCATGCGGGAGGCAGGGCGGACGTACCGCCGAATTGCTCAACACGTGGGGCGTGAGGTCTCCACAGTAGATCGATGTTGTCACCAGTGGTCGGCGGAAGGTGCACGTGCCCGTCGACCTGGGACCGGACCGCAGCGACGCACGGATGCACGCCAAGACCGTAGGATCCTACGCAGTGCCGTAGGGGACCGCACCGCCACTTCCCAGCAAATTAGGGACACTGTTGCTCCTGGGGTATCGGCGAGGACCATTCGCAACCGTCTCCATGAAGCTGGGCTACGGTCCCGCACACCGTTAGGCCGTCTTCCGCTCACGCCCCAACATCGTGCAGCCCGCCTCCAGGGGTGTCGCGACAGGCGTGAATGGAGGGACGAATGGAGACGTGTCGTCTTCAGCGATGAGAGTCGCTTCTGCCTTGGTGCCAATGATGGTCGTATGCGTGTTTGGCGCCGTGCAGGTGAGCGCCACAATCAGGACTGCATACGACCGAGGCACACAGGGCCAACACCCGGCATCATGGTGTGGGGAGCGATCTCCTACACTGGCCGTACACCACTGGTGATCGTCGAGGGGACACTGAATAGTGCACGGTACATCCAAACCGTCATCGAACCCATCGTTCTACCATTCCTAGACCGGCAAGGGAACTTGCTGTTCCAACAGGACAATGCACGTCCGCATGTATCCCGTGCCACCCAACGTGCTCTAGAAGGTGTAAGTCAACTACCCTGGCCAGCAAGATCTCCGGATCTGTACCCCATTGAGCATGTTTGGGACTGGATGAAGCGTCGTCTCACGCGGTCTGCACGTCCAGCACGAACGCTGGTCCAACTGAGGCGCCAGGTGGAAATGGCATGGCAAGCCGTTCCACAGGACTACATCCAGCATCTCTACGATCGTCTCCATGGGAGAATAGCAGCCTGCATTGCTGCGAAAGTTGGATATACACTGTACTAGTGCCGACATTGTGCATGCTCTGTTGCCTGTGTCTATGTGCCTGTGGTTCTGTCAGTGTGATCATGTGATGTATCTGACCCCAGGAATGTGTCAATAAAGTTTCCTCTTCCTGGGACAATGAATTCACGGTGTTCTTATTTCAATTTCCAGGAGTGTACAAGAAGATAGAATCTTCTACGAGTTTGTGCTTTGAGCAGCTGCTGGGAGACCAGTATTAGATTCCGATGCACCAGTACAGGTTTATTGAATTCCTTGGACCTCCAAATTGAACATGAAACACAGAAATTGCGTCGGGATTGAAAACAAAAGGCACAATGCCGACTTAAGTACAAGGAGAGTGAATCTTCTAAGAGTTTGTGCTTTGAGCATCTCCTTTGGTCCAGTATTAGATTCCGATGCACCAGTGCAGGTTTAGTGAATCCCTTGGACCCTAACATTGACCATGAAACACTGCAAATGCATCGGGATTGAATACAAAAGTCACAATGACGACTTAAATACAAGTATAGTGAATCTTCTAAGAGTTTGTGCTTTGAGCGGCTCCTTGGTGACCAGTATTAGATTCCTATGCACCAGTGCTGGTTTACTGTATCCCTTCGACTTTCGCGTTTACCATGAAACACAGAAATTGCATCGGGATTGAATACATAAGGCACAATGCCGACTTAAGTACAAGAAGTGTGAATCTTCCAAGTGTATGTGCTTTGAGTGGCTCCTGGGAGACCAGTTTTAGATTCCCATGCACCGTTGCAGGGTTACTGAATCCCTTGGACTTTCACATTGACCATGATGCAAAGAAGATGCATCGGGATTGAATACAAAACGCTCAATGATTTAAGTAGGAGAAGAGTGAATCTTCTAAGAGTCTCTGCCATGTACGGCTGCTGGGAGACCAGTATTAGATTCCGATGCACCAATGCAGGCTTACTGTCTCCCCTGGACCTTCACATTGACCATGAAACACAGAAATTGCACCGCGATTGAATACAAAAGACACAATACCGCATTAATTACAATAACAGTTAATCTTCTAAGAGTATGTGATTTGAGCGGCTCCTGGGAGACCAGTATTAGATTCCGATGCACCAGTGCAGGTTTACTGAATCCGTTGGACCCTCACATTGACGTTGAGACACATAAATTACATCGGGATTGAATACAAAACGCACAATGCCGACTTAAGTACAAGAAGAGTGAATCTTCTAAGAGTTTGTGCTTTGTGCGGCTCCTGGGAGACCAGTATTAAATTCCAATGCACCAATCGAGGTTTACTGTATCCCTTGGAACTTCACATTAATCATGAAACACAGAAATTGCATCGAGATTGAATTCCAAAGGCAAAATGCCGACTTAAGTGCAAGAAGAGTGAATGTTTCAAGAGTTTGTGCTTTGTGCGGCTCCTGGGAGACCAGTATTAGTTTCCGATGCATCAGTGCTGGTTTACTTTATCCCTTGGACTTTCACATTGACCATGAAACATAGAATTTGCTTCGGGATTGAATACAAATGGCACAATGCCGACTTAAGTACAAGAAGAGTGAATCTTCTAAGAGTTTGTGCTTTAAGCCGCTCCTTGGTGACCAGTGTTAGATGCCGATGCACCAGTGCTGGTTTACTGTATCCCTTCGACTTTCGCGTTTACCATGAAACACAGAAATTGCATCGGGATTGAATACATAAGGCACAATGCCGACTTAAGTACAAGAAGTGTGAATCTTCCAAGTGTATGTGCTTTGAGTGGCTCCTGGGAGACCAGTTTTAGATTCCCATGCACCGTTGCAGAATTACTGAATCCCTTGGACCTTCACATTGACCATGATGCACAGAAGATGCATCGGGATTGAATACAGAAGGCTCAATGCCGACTTAAGTACAAGAATAGTGAATCTTCTAAGAGTTTCTGCCATGTTCAGCTACTGGGAGACCAGTATCGAATTCCGATGCACCAATGCAGGCTTACTGTATCCCTTGGACTTTCACATTGACCATGAAACACAGAAATTGCACCGCGATTGAATACAAAAGACACAATGCCGCATTAATTACAATAAGAGTGAATCTTCTAAGAGTTTGTGATTTGAGCGGCTCCTGGGAGACGAGTATTAGATTCCGATGCACCAGTGCAGGTTTACTGAATCCCTGGGTCCTTGACATTGACCTTGAGAGACATAAATTACATCGGGATTGAAAACAAATGGCACAATGCCGACTCAAGTACAAGAGGTGTGAAGCTTCTAAGAGTTTCTGCTTTGTGCGGCTCCTGGGAGACCAGTATTACATTCCGATGCACAGTGTAGGTTTACTGTATCCTTTGGACCTTCACAATGACCATGAAACACAGAAAATGAATCGGGATTGCATAGAAAGGCACAATGCCGACTTAAGTACAAGAAGAGTGAATCTGCTATGAGTTTGTGCTTTGAGCGTCTCCTGGGAGACCAGGATTAGATTCCGATGCACCAGTGCAGGTTTACTGAATCCCTTGGACCTTCACATTGACCATGAAACACAGAAAATGCATCCGGATTGAATACAAAAGGCACAATGCCGACTTAAGTACAAGAGGAGTGAATCTTCTAAGAGTTTGTGGTTTGAGCGGCTCCTGGGGCACCAGTATTAGATTCTGATGCACCAGTGCAGGTTTACAGTAACCCTTGGACATTCACATTGACCATGAAGCACAGAAATTGCATCGGGATTGAATACAAAAGGCACAATGCCAACATAACTACAAGAAGAGTGAATCTTCTAAGATTTTGCGCTTTTAGCAACTCCTGGGAGACCAGTATTAGATTCCGATGCACCAGTTCAGGTTTACGGTATACTTTGGACCTACCTATTGACCATGAAACACAGAGATTGCATCGCAATTAAATTGAAAAGGCACAATGCCGACGTAAGTACATGAAGATTGAATCTTCTAAGAGTTTGTGGTTTGAGCGGCTCCTGGGAGACCAGTTTTTGATTCCGATGCACCAATGCAGGTTTACTGTATCCCTCGGACCTTCACATTGTGCATGAAACACAGAAATTGCATCGCGATTGAATACCAAAGGCACAATGCCGACTTTAGTACAATTAGAGATAATCTTCTAAGAGTTTGTGCTTTGAGCGGACCCTGGGGGTCAGGTATAAGATTCCGATGCACTAGTGCAGGTTACTGTAACTCTTTGACCTTCACATTGACCATGAGACACAGAAACTACATCGGGATTGAATACAAAATGCACAATGCCGACTTATGTACAAGAAGAGTGAATCTTGAAAGAGTTTCTACTTTAAGCGACTCCTGGGAGACCAGTATTAAATTCCGATGCACCAGTGCAGGTTTACTGTATCCCTTTGACTTTCACATTGACCATGAAACACAGAAATTTCATCGGGATTAAATACAATAGGCTCTATGCCGCCTTATGTACAAGATGAGTGAATCTTCTAAGAATTTGTGCTTTGAGCGATTCCTGATGGGTAAAGTATTAGATTCCGATGCACCTGTGCAGCTATACAGTACACCTTGGACCTTCACATTGACCATGAAACACAGAAAATGCATCAGGATTGAATACAAAAGGCACAATGCCGACTTAAATACATGAAGAGTGAATTGTCTAAGAGTTTGTGCTTTGAGTTTGTCCTGGTAGACCAGTATTAGATTCCGATGCACCAGTGCAGGATTACTGAATGTCTTGGACCTTCACATTGGGCATGAAACACAGAAATTGCACCGCGATTGAATACCAATGGCACAATGCCGACTTATCTACAATTGTAGTTAATGTTCTAAGTGTTTGTGCTTTGAGCGGCCCCTGGGGGGCAAGTATTAGATTCCAATTCACCAGTGCATGTTACTGTATACCTTGGACCTTCACATTAACCATGAAGCACTGAAAATGCATCGGGATTGAATACAAAAGGCACAATGCCGACTTAAGTACAAGAAGAGTGAATCTTCTCAGAGTTTGTGGTTTGAGCTGCTACTGGGAGACCCGATCTAAATTCCGAAGCACAAGTGCTGCTTTAAAGCATTCGTTGGACATTCACATTGACCATGAAACACAGAAATTGAATCGGAATTGAATACAATATGCACAATGCCGACTTAAGTACAAGAAGTGTGAATCTTCTAAGAGTTTGTGCTTTGAGCGGCTCCTTGGAGACCAGTATTAGATTCCAATGCACCAGTGCAGATTTACTGTATCCCTTGGACCTTCACAGTGCCCATGAAACACAGAAAATGCATTGGGATTGAAAACAAAAGGCACAAAGCCGATTTAAGTACAAGAAGGGTGAAACTTCTAAAAGTTTCTGCTTTGAGCGGCTCCTGGCAGACCAGTATTAGATTTCGATGCACCAGTGCTGGTTTACTGTATCCATTCGACTTTCGCGTTGACCATGAAACACAGAAATTGCATCGGGATTGAATACATAAGGCACAATGCCGACTTAAGTCCAAGTAGTGTGAATCTTCCAAGTGTTTCTTCTTTGAGACACTTCTGGGAGACCTGTATTTGATTCCCATGCACCAGTGCAGGTTTACTGAATCCCTTGGACCTTCACATTGCCCATGATGTACCGAAATTGCATCAGGATTGAATACAAAAGGCTCAATGCCGACTTAAGTACAAGAAGAGTGAATCTTCTAAGAGTTTGCGCTTTGAGCGGCTCGTGGGAGACCAGTATTAGATTCTGATGCACCAGTGTGGGTTAACTGTATCCCTTGGACTTTCACATTGACCATGAAACACAGATAGTGCATCGGGATTGAATACAAAAAGCTGAATGCCGACCTAAATACAAGAAGAGTGAATCTTCTACGAGTTTGTGCTTTGAGCGGCTGCTGGGAGACCAGTATTAGATTCCGATGCACCAGTGCAGGGTTACTGTATCCCTCGGACCTTCACATTGTGCATGAAACACAGAAATTGCATCGCGATTGAATACCAAAGGCACAATGCCTACATAACTGCAATTAGAGTTAATCTTCTAAGAGTTTGTGCTTTGAGCGGCCCCTGTGGGTCAAGTATTAGATTCCGATGCACCAGTGCAGGTTACTGTATACCTTGGACCTTCACATTGACCATGAAGCACTGAAAATGCATCGGGATTGAATACAACATGCATAATGCCGACTTAAGTACAACAAGAGTGAATCTTCTAAGAATTTGTGTTTTGAGCGGCTCCTGGGAGACCAGTATTAGTTTCCAATGCACCAGTGCAGATTTACTGTATCGCTTGGACTTTCATATTGACTATGAAACACAGAAAATGCATCGGGATTGAATGTAAAAGGCACAATGCCGACTTAAGTACAAGAAGAGTGAATTTTATGAGTTTGTAATTTGAGCGGCTCCTGGGAGACCAGTATTAGAGTCCGATGCAGCAGTGCAAGTTTACTGTATCCCATGGACCTTCACATTGACCTTGAAACACAGAAATTGCATCGGGATTGGATACAAAAGGCACCAACCAATTAGCATACTGCCTGCTGTTTCCAAAGCACTCGAATATATTGTTCATGACCAAATCACTGAACACTTGCACGAATTCAGCCTATATCACAAATTTCAATCCGGTTTCCGTAAACATCACAGCACAAACACTGCTCTAATTAAAGTATTAGATGACCTGAAATGTGCCATTGACAATCTAAAGGCAGCAATATTGACGCTACTGGACTTCAGCAAAGCTTTTGACACTGGTAACTTTGACATATTGCTCAAAAAATGCAACAGCTTAATTTCTCTGTTAGTGCAGTGAGATGGTTTGAAAGCTACTTAAAAGACAGACAGCAATGTGTTGGCTGCGTAAATGAAAAATCTTCCAGGAAACATCTTTCCTCGGGACTGCCACAAGGATCAGTCTTAGGACCACTTTTGTTTTCTTTATATGTCAACTATATTTCGTCGGTTCTGTCCTGCAAATATCATTTCTATTCCGACGACCTCCAGCTCTACCTAAGCGTCAGACCTGAAAACGTAAACACTGCAAACGCTCAGATGAATGATGATCTGTCTTCGGTAGTGACATGGGCGAAAAGCCTGGGGCTTAAACTAAATGCAAAGAAGACGCAAGTAATCTTAATAGCCCATCAGAAATTAATAAGTTCAGATCTCCGCGAATGGCTACCTTCTATTCTGCTCGATGGTACTCCAATACCATATCAGAAAACAGTGGAAAATTGGGTGTAACTTTGGATGAGCATCTCAACTGGGCGGAGAATACAGTCGCAGTGTGCCGAAAGACGTCTGCTTGTCTCTATGCTCTCAAAAAGTTTCAGAACATATTTCCACTGGACTTGAAACGCCAGCTCGTGCAAGCACTCTTTCTACCGAACCTCCACTATTGTGATGTGATTCAACAAGGCACGGGTAGTGAAAAGAAAATACGGCTAGAGATAACCATGAATGCCTGTGTGCATTACACCTGCAACATTCGCCGATATGATCATGTTAGTGCTTCATACTCCGAGCTAAAGTGGCTGCGGCCGGACAAATTGCGTGACTACCACACTATGTCTACTTCACAAACTCTTCGTCGCGCAAGCACCCCAGTACCTTGCTTCAGAGATGAAAAACCTGTCGTGCCATCATAATCGAAACACGAGGTCACTCTTATTTGGTGTCCTAACTGTGCCCACTCACAAAACAAAAACTTTTGCAAACTCCTTCTCAGTTGCCGCTGTCAGCATCCGGAACAAACTGCCCCTTACCTTGCGCAAAAATCAATCTCCTGCTGCTTTTAAGAAGAAGTTGAAGCATTTCGTACTATCATCCTCATAAAGTTCTCCACAAAATTAATGTACCAGGCCAATCCTCTCACCTGTCAAATAGCAAAGCTAGCGTCTCCGATCTTGCTCCTGAGATGCCTTCCCATTCATCTATCTCTATTAGCCAGGCAATCTTCTTTTCCTTTATATTTCCTTAATTATGTTTCATCATGTGTATTCTTCTCCTCTGTTCACAATGAGTGTCCCTCATACTCCCTGCTGCCAGCACTCCTATCTAAAATTTGTCTCTTCAATAATGTCTAATTATAACAGTACTTATGATCTTCGAATATAAACTCTATATGTATATATTTTTCCAGGTGTACCTTTCTAATTGTTTATTTCACTATTTGTAGAAATGTAGTTTAACATGCCTACTTAAACATATGAATGTAAAATAAGTAGGATGCCTGGATAGATGTAACAGAGGGCCTGATGGCCCTAATCTTGAAAGGTTAAATAAATCAATAAATAAATAAATAAATAAATTAAGTACAAGAAGAACGAATCTTCTAAGAGTTTCTGATTTCAGCGGCACCTGGGAGACCAGTATTAGATATCGATGCACCAGTGCAGGTTTACTGTATCCCATGGACTTTCACATTGACCATGAAACACAGAAAAAGCATCGGGATTGAATACAACAGGCACAATGCCGACTTAAGTACAAGAAGAGTCAATCATCTAAGAGTTTGTGCTTTGAGCGGCTCCTGGGAGACCAGTATTTATTTCCGATGCACCAGTGCAGGTTTACTGTATAACATGGACCTTCACATTAACCATGAAACACAGAAATTGTATGGCGATTGAATACAAAAGGCACAATGCCGACTTAAGTACAAGAAGAGTGAATCTTCTAAAACTTTGTGATTTGAGCGGCTCCTGAGAGACCAGCATTCGATTCCGATGCACCAGTGCAGGTTCAGTGAATCCCTTGGACCTTCACATTGACCATGAAACACAGAAATTGCATTGTGATTGAATACAAAAGGCACAATGCCGACTTAAGTACAAGAAGAAAGAATCATCTAGGAGTTTCTGCTTTGGGCGGCTCCTGTGAAACCAGTATTAGATTCCGATGCACCAGTACAGGTTTACTGTATCCCTTGGACCTTCACATTGACCATGAAACATAGAAATTCCATCGGGATTGAATACAAAAGGGACAATGCCAACTTAAGTACAAGAAGAGTGAATCTTCTGAGAGCTTGTGCTTTGACCGGCTCCTGGGAGACCAGTATTAGATTCCGATGCACCAGTACAGGTTTAGTAAATCCCTTGGACACTCACATTGACCATGAGACACAGAAATTGCATCGGGATTGAATACAAAAGGCACAATGCCGCCTTAAGTACAAGAAGAGTGAATCTTCGAAGAATTTGTGCTTACAGCGGCTACTGGGAGTCCAGTATTTGATTCCAATACACCAGTGCAGGTTTCCTGTATCTCTTGGACCTTCACAATTACCATTAAATTCAAAAACTGCATCGGGATTGAATACCAAAGGCACAATGCTGACTTTAGTACTAGAAGAAAGAATATGCTAAGAATTTGTGCTTTGTGCGGCTCCTGGGAGACCAATATTAGATTCCGATGCACCAGGCAGGTTTAATGTATCCCTTGGATCTTCGCATTGACCATGAAACACAGAAATCGCATTGGGATTGAATGCAAAAGGCACAATGCCGACTTAAGGACAAGAAGAGTTAAACTTCTAAGAGTTTGTCCATTGAGCTGCTCCTGGTAGACCAGTATTAGATTCCGATGCACCAGTGAGGGTTTACTGTATTCCTTCGACCTTCACATTGACCATGAAACACAGAAATTGCATCGGGATTGAATACAAAAATCACAATGCCGACTTAAGTACAAGAGGACTGACTCTTCTTGCATTCCATGAATTGAACCATTCCTGTGAGATCAGTTTTAGATTCCGATGCTTCAATTCAGGCTCACTGTATCCCTTGGACCTGCATATTGACAATGATACACAGAAATTGCATCGGAATTAAATACAAGACGCACAATGCCGACATAGGTACAAGAAGACTGCCTCCTCTTACTGTCTATATTTTGAACCTTTCCTGTGAGACCAATTTTTGATTCCTATGCTTCATTTCAGGTTTACTGTATCCCTTGGAACTTCTTATTGACGATGAAACACAGAAATTTTATTGGAAATTAATGTAAAAGTCACAATGCCGACCTAAGTACAAGACGACTGACTCGTCTTACTCTCTATGTTTTGAACCTATCCTGTGGGACCAGTTTTGATTACGATGCTTCACAACAAGTTTACTGTATCTCTTGGACCTTCTTATTGACGATGAGCCACCGATATTACATCGGTATTAAATACAAAAGGCAAAATGCCGACTTAAAATCAAGAAGACTGACTCTTCTCACTGCCTATGATTTGAACCTTTCCTGTGAGACCAGTTTTACATTCCGATGCTTTACTTAAGGTTTAATGTATCCCTTGGATCTTCTTATTGACGATGAAACACAGAAATTGCATCGGAATTAAATACAAAAGGCACAATGCCGACTTAAGAACCAGAGGACTGACTCTTCTTACATTCTAAGATTTGAACCTTTCCTGTGAGACCAGTTTTAGATTCCGATACATCACTTCAGGTTTACTGTATCCCTTGGACCTTCTTATTGACGAAGAAACGCAGACATTGAATTGGAATTAAATACAAAAGGCACAATGCAGATTTAAGTACAAGAAGACTGACTCTTCTTTTTGTCTATGATTTGAACCTTTGCTGTGAGACCAGTTTCGATTCGGATGCTTCACTTCAGGTTTACTGTATCCCTTGGACCTTCTTATTGTCGATGAAACACAGAAATTGCATAGGAACTAAATACAAAAGGTAGAATGCCGACTTAAGTACAAGAAGGCTGTCTCTTCTTACTGACTATGATTTGAACCTTTCCTGTGAGACCAGTTTTGATTCTGATGCTTCACTTCAGGTTTACTGTATCCCTCAGACTTTCTTGTTGACGATGAAACACAGAAATTGCATCGGAAGTAAATACAAAAGGCACAATGCCGACTTAAAAACAAGTAGACCGACTGTTCTTATTGTCTATGTTTTGAAAGTTTCCTGTGAGACCAGTTTTGATTCCGATTCTTCACTTCAGGTTTACTGTATCCCTTGGACCTTCTTATTGACGAAGAAACACAGAAATTGCATCGGCATTAAATAAAAATGAACAATGCCGATTTAAGTCAAGAAGACTGACTCTTCTTACTGTCTATGATTTGAACCTTTCCTGTGAGACCTGTTTAAGATTACGGTGCTTCACTTCAGGTTTACTGTATCCCTTGAACCTTCTTATTGACGATGAAACACAGAAATTGAATTGGTATTAAATACAAAAGGCACAGTGCCGACTTAAGTACAAGAAGACTGACTCTTCATGATGTCTATGCTTTTGAACCTTTACTGTGAGACCAGTTTTAGATTCCGATGCTTCACTTCAGTGTTAATGTATCCCTTGGACCTTCTTATTGACTATGAAACACAGAAATTGCATCGGAATTAAATACAAAAGCCAAAATGCCGACCTAACTACAAGAAGACTTACTTTTCTTACAGTGTATGCTTTGAACCTTTCCTGTGAGACCAGTTTTAGATTCCGATGCTTCACTTTGGTTTACTGTATCCATTGCACCTTCATATTGATGATGAAACACAGAAATTGCATCGGAAATAAATACAAAAGGAACATTGCCGACCTAAGTACAAGAAGACTGAGTCTTCTTACTGTCTATGATTTCAACCTTTCCTGTGAAACCAGTTTTAGATTCCTATGCTTCATTTCAGGTTACTGTATCCCTTGGACCTTCTTATTGACGATGGAACACAGAAATTGCATCGGAATTAAATACAAAAGGCACAATGCCGACTTAAGTACAAGAGGACTGACTCTTCTTACATTCCATGATTTGAACCTTTCCTGTGAGATCAGTTTTAGATTCCGATGCCTCACTTCAGGTTTACTGTATCCCTTGGACCTGCTTATTGACGATGATACACAGAAATTGCATCGGAATTAAATACAAAAGTTACAATGCCGACTTAAGTACAAGAAGACTGACTCTTCTTACTGACTATACTTTGATCCATTCCTGTGAGACCAATTTTAGATTCCGATGATTCATTTCAGGTTTACTGTATCCCTTGGACCATCTTATTGACGATGAAACACAGAAATTGCATCGGAGTTAAATACAAAAGGCACAATGCCGACTTAAGTACAAGAAGACTGACTCTTCTTACTGTCTATGTTTTGAACCTTTCCTGCGAGACCTGTTTTAGATTACGATGATGCACTCCAGGTTTGCTGTATCCCTTGGACCTTCTGACTGACGATGAACCAGAGAAGTTGCATTGGAATTAAATACGAAGGCACAATGCCGACTTAAGTACAAGAAGACTGACTCTTATTACGTTCTATGTTTTGAATCTTTACTGTGAGACCAGTTTTAGATTCCGATGCTTCACTTCAGGTTTACTGTATCCCTTGGACCTTCTTATTGACGATGAAA
Source organism: Schistocerca americana (assembly GCF_021461395.2). NCBI lineage: Eukaryota > Metazoa > Arthropoda > Insecta > Orthoptera > Acrididae > Schistocerca > Schistocerca americana. Next base: position 2,674,936 of record NW_025726192.1, on the reverse strand, counting down.
CACAGATATTGCATCGGAATTAAATAGAAAAGTCAAAATGGCGACTTAAGTACAAGAAGGCTGGCTCATCTTACTGTCTTTATTTTGAACCTTTCCTGTGAGACCCGTTTTATATTCTGATGCTTCACTTTGGTTTACTGTATCCCTTGGACCTTCATATTGACGATGAAACACAGAAATTGCATCGGAATTAAATACAAAAGGCACAATGCCGACTTAAGTACAAGAAGACATAGTCTCCTTACTGTCTATGATTTGAACTTACCTGTGAGACCAGTTTTAGATTCCTATGCTTCATTTCAGGTTTACTGTATCCCTGGTACCTTCTTATTGACGATGAAACACAGAAATTGCATCGGAGTTAAATACAAAAGGCACAATGCTGACTTAAGTACAAGAGACTCTTCTTACGTTCTACGATTTGAATCTTTCCAGTGAGACCAGTTTGATTCCGATGTTTCACTTCAGGTTTACTGTATCCCTTGGATCTTCATATTGACGATGAATCACAGAAATTGCATCCGATTTAAATACAAAAGGCCCAACGCCGACTTAAGTACAAGAGGACTGACTCTTCTTATATTCTATGATTTGAACCTCTCCTGTGAGACCAGTTTTAGATTCCGATGCTTCACTTCATGTTTACTGTATCCCTTGGACCATCTTATTGACGATGAAACACAGAAATCGCATCGGAATTAAATACAAAAGGCACAATGCCGACTTAAGTACAAAAAGACTGACTCCTCTTACTGTCTAGGTTTTGAACCTTTCCTGTGTGACCAGTTTTGATTCCGATGCTTCATTTCAGGTTTACTGTATCCCTTCGACCTTGGCCAGCCGAAGTGGCCGTGCGGTTATAGGCGCTGCAGTCTGGACCGCTAGACCGCTACGGTCGCAGGTTCGAATCCTGCCTCAGGCATGGATGTTTGTGATGTCCTTAGGTTAGTTAGGTTTAACTAGTTCTAAGTTCTAGGGGACTAATGACCTCAGCAGTTGAGTCCCATAGTGCTCAGAGCAATTTGAACCATTTGAACCTTGGACCTTCTTAATGACGATCAAACACAGAAATTGCATCGGAATTAAATACAAAAGGCACAATGCCGACTTAAGTACAAGAGACTCTTCTTACGTTCTACGATTTCAACCTTTCCTGTGAGACCAGTTTTGATTCCGATGTTTCACTTCAGGTTTACTGTATCAATTGGATCTTCTTATTGACGATGAATCACAGAAATTGCATCGGAATTAAATACAATAGGCACAACGCCGGCTTAAGTACAAGAGGACTGACTCTTCTGACATTCTATGATTTGAACCTTTAGTGTGAGACCAGTTTTAGATTCCGATGCTTCACTTCAGGTTTACTGTATCAGTTGGTCCTTTTTATTGATGATGAAACACAGAAATTGCATCGGAATTAAACACAAAAGGCACAATTCCGACTTAAGTACAAGAAGACTGACTCTTCTTACTGTCTATGTTTTGAACCATTCCTGTGAGGCCAGTTATAGTTTCCGATGCTTCACTTCAGGTTTACTGTATCCCTTGGACGTTCTTATTGACGATGAAAGACAGAAATTGCATCGGAATTAAATACAAAATGCACAATGCCGACTTAAGTACAAGAAGACTGACTCTTCTTACTGTCTATGTTTTGAACCTTTCCTGCGAGACCTGTTTTAGATTACGATGATGCACTCCAGGTTTGCTGTATCCCTTGGACCTTCTGACTGACGATGGACCAGAGAAGTTGCATTGGAATTAAATACAAAGGCACAATGCCGACTTAAGTACAAGAAGACTGACTCTTATTACGTTCTATGTTTTGAATCTTTACTGTGAGACCAGTTTTAGATTCCGATGCTTCACTTCAGGTTTACTGTATCCCTTGGACCTTCTTATTGACGATGAAACACAGATATTGCATCGGAATTAAATAGAAAAGTCAAAATGGCGACTTAAGTACAAGAAGGCTGGCTCATCTTACTGTCTTTATTTTGAACCTTTCCTGTGAGACCCGTTTTATATTCTGATGCTTCACTTTGGTTTACTGTATCCCTTGGACCTTCATATTGACGATGAAACACAGAAATTGCATCGGAATTAAATACAAAAGGCACAATGCCAACTTAAGTACAAGAAGACATAGTCTCCTTACTGTCTATGATTTGAACTTACCTGTGAGACCAGTTTTAGATTCCTATGCTTCATTTCAGGTTTACTGTATCCCTGGTACCTTCTTATTGACGATGAAACACAGAAATTGCATCGGAGTTAAATACAAAAGGCACAATGCTGACTTAAGTACAAGAGACTCTTCTTACGTTCTACGATTTGAATCTTTCCAGTGAGACCAGTTTGATTCCGATGTTTCACTTCAGGTTTACTGTATCCCTTGGATCTTCATATTGACGATGAATCACAGAAATTGCATCGGATTTAAATACAAAAGGCCCAACGCCGACTTAAGTACAAGTGGACTGACTCTTCTTATATTCTATGATTTGAACCTCTCCTGTGAGACCAGTTTTAGATTCCGATGCTTCACTTCATGTTTACTGTATCCCTTGGACCATCTTATTGACGATGAAACACAGAAATCGCATCGGAATTAAATACAAAAGGCACAATGCCGACTTAAGTACAAAAAGACTGACTCCTCTTACTGTCTAGGTTTTGAATCTTTCCTGTGTGACCAGTTTTGATTCCGATGCTTCATTTCAGGTTTACTGTATCCCTTCGACCTTGGCCAGCCGAAGTGGCCGTGCGGTTATAGGCGCTGCAGTCTGGACCGCTAGACCGCTACGGTCGCAGGTTCGAATCCTGCCTCAGGCATGGATGTTTGTGATGTCCTTAGGTTAGTTAGGTTTAACTAGTTCTAAGTTCTAGGGGACTAATGACCTCAGCAGTTGAGTCCCATAGTGCTCAGAGCAATTTGAACCATTTGAACCTTGGACCTTCTTAATGACGATCAAACACAGAAATTGCATCGGAATTAAATACAAAAGGCACAATGCCGACTTAAGTACAAGAGACTCTTCTTACGTTCTACGATTTCAACCTTTCCTGTGAGACCAGTTTTGATTCCGATGTTTCACTTCTGGTTTACTGTATCAATTGGATCTTCTTATTGACGATGAATCACAGAAATTGCATCGGAATTAAATACAATAGGCACAACGCCGACTTAAGTACAAGAGGACTGACTCTTCTGACATTCTATGATTTGAACCTTTCCTGTGAGACCAGTTTTAGATTCCGATGCTTCACTTCAGGTTTACTGTATCAGTTGGTCCTTTTTATTGATGATGAAACACAGAAATTGCATCTTAATTAAACACAAAAGGCACAATTCCGACTTAAGTACAAGAAGACTGACTCTTCTTACTGTCTATGTTTTGAACCATTCCTGTGAGGCCAGTTTTAGTTTCCGATGCTTCACTTCAGGTTTACTGTATCCCTTGGACGTTCTTATTGACGATGAAAGACAGAAATTGCATCGGAATTAAATACAAAATGCACAATGCCGACTTAAGTACAAGAAGACTGACTCTTCTTACTGTCTATGTTTTGAACCTTTCCTGCGAGACCTGTTTTAGATTACGATGCTTCACTTCAGGTTTACTGTATCCCTTGGACCTTTTGACTGACGAGGAACCACAGAAGTTGCATTGGAATTAAAAACAAAAGGCACAATGTCGCCTTAAGTACAAGAAGACTGACTCTTCTTACTGTCTATGTTTTGAACCATTCCTGTGAGACCAGTTTTGATTCCGATGCTTCACTTCAGGTTTAGTGTTTCCCTTGGACGTTCTTATTGACGATGAAACACAGAAATCGCATCGGAATTAAATACAAAAGGCGCAATGCCGACTTAAGTACAAGAAGACTGACTCCTCTTACTGTCTATGTTTTGAACCTTTCCTGTGAGACCAGTTTTGATTCCGATGCTTCACTTCAGGTTTACTGTATCCCTTGGACCTTCTTATTGACGATGAAACACAGAAATTGCATCGGAATTAAACACAAAAGGCACAATTCCGACTTAAGTACAAGAAGACTGACTCTTCTCACTGTCTATGTTTTGAACCATTCCTGTGAGACCAGTTTTAGTTTCCGATGCTTCACTTCAGGTTTACTGTATTCCTTGGACCTTCTGACTGACGATGAACCACAGAAGTGGCATTGGAATTAAATACAAAAGGAACAATGCCGACTTAAGAAGAAGAAAACTAACTCCTCTTACTGTCTATCTTTTGAACCATTCCTGTGAGACCAGTTTTGATTCCGATGCTTCACTTCAGGTTTACTGTTTCCGTTGGACTCTTTTATTGCCGATGAAACACATATATTGCGTCGGAATTAAATACAAAAGCCACAATGCCCCCTTAAAAACAAGAAGACTGACTCTTCTTACTGTCTGTGTTTTGAACCTATCCTGTGAGACCAGTTTTAGATGCCAATGCTTTACTTCAGGTTTACTGTATCCCTTGGACCTTCTTATTGACGATGGAATATAGCAATTGCATCGGAACTAAATACAAAAGGCGCAATGCCGACTTAAGTACAAGAGGACTGACTCTTCTTACATTCTATGAATTGAACCTCTTCTGTGAGACCAGTTTTAGTTTCCGATGCTTCACTTCAGGGTTAATGTATCCCTTGGACCTTCTTATTGACGATGAAACACAGAAATTGCATCGGAATTAAATACAAAAGGCACAATGTCGACTTAAGTACAAGAAGACTGACTCTTCTTGCTGTCTATGTTTTGACCTTTACTGTGAGACCAGTTTTAGATTCCGATGCTTCACTTCATGGTTAATGTATCCCTCTGACCTTCTTATTGACGATGAAACAGAGAAATTGCATCGGAATTAAATACAAAAGTCAAAATGCTGACTTACGTACAAGAAGACTGACTCTTCTTACTGTCTATGTTTTGAAAATTTCCTGTGAGACCAATTTTAGGTTCCGATACTTCACTTTGGTATTGCTGTATCTCAAGGACCTTCATATTGACGATGAACACAGTAATTGCATCGGAAATCAATACAAAAGGCACATTGCCGACCTAAGTACAAGAAGACTGAGTCTTCTAACTGTCTATGATTTAAACCTTTCCTGTGAGACCAGTTTTAGATTCCTATTCTTAATTTCAGGTTACTGTATCCCTTGTACCTTCTTATTGCCGATGAAACACAGAAATTGCATCGGAATTAAATGCAAAAGGCACAATGCCGACATAAGTACAAGAAGACTGAGTCTCCTTACTGTCTATGATTTGAACTTTCCTGTGAGACCAGTTTTAGATTCCTATGCTTCACTTCAGGTTTACTGTATCCCTGGTACCTTCTTATTGACGATGAAACACAGAAATTGCATCGGAAATAAATATAAAAGGCACAATGCCGACTTAAGTACAAGAAGGCGGACTCCTCTTACTGTCTATGTTTTAAACCATTCCTGTGAGACCAGGTTTAGTTTCCGATGTTTCACTTCAGGTTTACTGTATCCCTTGGACCTTCTTATTGCCGATGAAAGACAGAAATTGCATCGGAATTAAATACAAAATGCACAGTGCCGACTTAAGTACAAGAAGACTGACTCTTCTTACTGTCTATGTTTTGAACCTTTCCTGCGAGACCTGTTTTAGATTACGATGTTTCACTTCAGGTTTACTGTATCCCTTGGACCTTCTGACTGACGAGGAACCACAGAAGTTGCATTGGAATTAAAAACAAAAGGCACAATGCCGCCTTAAGTACAAGAGGACTGACTCTTCTTACTGTCTATGTTCTGAATCTTTACTGTGAGACCAGTTTTAGATTCCTATGCTTCACTTCAGGTTTACTGTATCCCTGGTACCTTCTTATTGACGATGAAACACAGAAATTGCATCGGAAATAAATATAAAAGGCACAATGCCGACTTAAGTACAAGAAGACGGACTCCTCTTACTGTCTATGTTTTAAACCATTCCTGTGAGACCAGGTTTAGTTTCCGATGTTTCACTTCAGGTTTACTGTATCCCTTGGACCTTCTTATTGCCGATGAAAGACAGAAATTGCATCGGAATTAAATACAAAAGGCACAATGCCGACTTAAGTACAAGAAGACTGACTCCTCTTACTGTCTATGTTTTGAACCTTTGCTGTGAGACCAGTTTTGATACCGATGCTTCACTTCAGGTTTACTGTATCCCTTGGACCTTGGCCAGCCGAAGTGGCCGTGCGGTTATAGGCGCTGCAGTCTGGAACCGCTAAACCGCTATGGTCGCAGGTTCGAATCCAGCATTAGGCATGGTTGTTTGTGATGTCCTTAGGTTAGTTAGGTTTAACTAGTTCTATGTTCTAGGGGACTAATGACCTGAGCAGTTGAGTCCCATAGTGCTCAGAGCCATTAGAACCATTTGAACCTTGGACCTTCTTAATGACGATCAAACACAGAAATTGCATCGGAATTAAATACAAAAGGCACAATGCCGACTTAAGTACAAGAAGACTGACCCTTCTTACTGTCTATGTTTTGAACCTATCCTGTGAGACCAGTTTTAGATGCCGATGCTTTACTTCACGTTTACTGTATCCCTTGGACCATCTTATTGACGATGGAACATAGAAATTGCATCGGAACTAAATACAAAAGGCACAATGCCTACTTAAGTAATAGAAGACTGACTCTTCTTACATTCTATGAATTGAACCTTTCCTGTGAGACCAGTTTTAGTTTCCGATGCTTCACTTCAGGGTTAATGTATCCCTTGGACCTTCTTATTGACGATGAAACACAGAAATTGCATCGGAATTAAATACAAAAGTCAAAATGCCGACTTACGTACAAGAACACTGACTCTTCTTACTGTCTATGTTTTGAACATTTCCTGTGAGACCAGTTTTAGATTCCAATGCTTCACTTTGGTATTACTGTATCCCTTGGACCTTCATATTGACGATGAAACAGAGAAATTGCATCGGAAAGAAATACAAAAGGCACATTGCCGACCTAAGTACAAGAAGACTGAGTCTTCTTACTGTCTATGATTTAAACCTTTCCTGTGAGACCAGTTTTAGATTCCTATGCTTAATTTCAGGTTTACTGTATCCCTTGGACCTCCATATTGACGATGAAACACAGAAATTGCATCGGAAATAAATATAAAAGGCACAATGCCGACTTAAGTACAAGAGACTCTTCTTACGTTTTACGATTTGAACCTTTCCTGTGAGACCAGTTTTGATTCCGATGTTTCACTTCAGGTTTACTGTATCCCTTGGATCTCCATATTGACGATGAATCACAGAAATTGCATCGGAATTAAATACAAAAGGTACAACGCCGACTTAAGTACAAGAGGACTGACTCTTCTTACATTCTATGATTTGAACCCTTCCTGTGAGACCAGTTTTAGATTCCGATGCTTCACGTCAGGTTTACTGTATCCCTTGGACCTTCTGACTGACGAAGAACCACAGAAGTTGCATTGGAATTAAAAACAAAAGGCACAATGCCGCCTTAAGTACAAGAAGACTGACTCTTCTTACTGTCTATGATTTGAACCTTTCCTGCGAGACCTGTTTTAGATTACGATGCTTGACTTCATGTTTACTGTATCCCTTGGACCTTCTGACTGACGAAGAACCACAGATGTTGCATTGGAATTAAATACAAAAGGACCAATGCCGTCTTAAGTACAAGAAAACTAACTCCTCCTACTGTCTATGATTTGAACCATTCCTGTGAGACCAGTTTTGATTCCGATGCTTCACTTCAGGTTTACTGTTTCCCTTGGACTTTCTTATTGACGATGAATTACAGAAAATTCGTCGGAATTAAATACAAATGCCATAATGTCCACTTAAAGACAAGAAGACTGACTCTTCTTACTGTCTATGTTTTGAACCTATCCTGTAAGACCAGTTTTAGATGCCGATGCTTTACTTCAAATTTACTGTATCCCTTGGACCTTCTTATTGACGATGGAAAATAGAAATTGCATCGGAACTAAATACAAAAGGCACAATGCCGACTTAAGTACAAGAGGACTGACTCTTCTTACTTTCTATGAATTGAACCTTTACTGTGAGACCAGTTTTAGATTCCGATGCTTCACTTCAGGGTTAATGTATCCCTTGGACCTTGTTATTGACGATGAAACACAGAAATTGCGTCGGAATTAAATACAAATTTCGTAAAGCCCACTTAGAAACAAGAAGACTGACTCTTCTCACTGTCTATGATTTGAACCTTTCCTATGAGACCAGTTTTAGATGCCGATGCTTTACTTCAGGTTTACTGTATCCCTTGGACCTTCTTGTTGACGATGAAACACAGAAATTGCGTCGGAATTAAATACAAAAGGCACGATGCCGACATAAAAACAAGAAGACCGACTCTTCTTACTGAGTATGTTTTTAACCTCTCCTGTGAGACCAGTTATTGATTCCGATGCTTTACTTCAGGTTTACTGTGTCCCTTGGACCTTCTCATTGACGATGAAACACAGATATTGCATCGAAGTAAAATACAAAAGGCACAATGCCGACTTAAGTACCAGAAGACTGACTCTTCTTACATTCTACGATTTGAACCTTTCCTGTGAGACCAGTTTTGATTCCGATGCTTCACTTCAGGTTTACTGTATCCCTTAGATCTTCATATTGACGATGAAGGACAGAAACTGTATCGGAAGTAAATACAAAAGGCACAATGCCGACTGAAGTATAAGAGGACTGACTCTTCTTACAATCTACCATTTGAACCTTTCCTGTGAGACCAGTTTTAGATTCCGATGCTTCACTTCAGGTTTACTGTATCCCTTGGACCTTTTTATTGACGATGAAACAAAGAAATTGCATCGGCATTAAATACAAAAATCACAATGCCGACTTATGTACAAGAATACTGAGTCTTCTTACTGTCTATGATTTGAAACTTTCCTGTGAGACCAGTTTTAGATTCCTATGCTTCATTTCAGGTTTACTGTATCCTTTGTACCCTCTTATTGACGATGAAACACAGAAATTGCATCGGAATTAAATACAAGAGGCACAATGCCGAGTTTAGTACAAGAAGACTGCCTCTTCTTACTGTCTATGTTTTGACCTTTCCTGTGAGACCAGTTTTTATTCCTATGCTTCATTTCAGGTTTACTGTATCCCTTGTACCTTCTTATTTACGATGAAACACAGAAATTGCATCGGAATTAAATACAAGAGGCACAATGCCGAGTTTAGTACAAGAGGACTGACTCATCTTACTGTCTATATTTTGAACCTCTCCCGTGAGACCAGTTTTAGATTCTGATGCTTCGCTTCCGGTTTACTGTATCCCATGGACCTCCTGACTGAAGATGAACCACAGAAGTTGCATTGGAATTAAATACAAAAGGTACAATTCCGACTTAAGTGTTAGAAGACTGACTCATCTTACTGTCTATATTTTGAACCTCTCCCGTGAGACCAGTTTTAGATTCCGATGCTTCACTTCAGGTTTACTGTATCCCTTGGACCTTCTTATTAACGAGGAAACACAGAAATTGCAACGGAATTAAATACAAAAATCAAAATGCCGACTTAAGTACAAGAGGACTGACTCATCTTACTGTCTATATTTTGAACCTCTCCTGTGAGACCAGTTTTAGATTCCGATGCTTCACTTTGGTTTACTGTATCCCTTGGACCCTCATATTGACGATGAAACACAGAAATTGCTTCGGAATTACATACAAAAGGCACAATGCCGACTTAAGTACAAGAAGACTGACTCGTGTTACTATGTATGTTATGAACCATTCCTGTGGGACAAGTTTTGATTCCGATGCTTCACTTAGGTTTACTGTATCAATTGGCCTTTCTTGTTGAGGATGAAACACAGAAATTGCGTCGGAATTAAATACAAAAGGCACAATGCCCACTTAAAAACAAGTAGACTGACTCTTCTTACTCTCTATGCTTTGAACCTTTCCAAAGTGACCAGTTTTATATTCCGATGCTTCACTTCAGGTTTACTGTATCACTCAGACTTTCTTATTGACGGTGTAACACAGAAACTGCATTGGAATTAAATACAAAAAGCACAATGCCGACTTAAGTACAAGAGGACTGACTCTTCATACTTTCTACGATTTGAACCTTTCCTGTGAGACCAGTTTTGATTCCGATGCTTCACTTTAGGTTTACTGCATCCCTTGGATCTTCATATAGACGATGAAACACAGAAATTGCATCGGAATTAAATACAAAAGGCACAATGCCGACTTAAGAACAAGAAGACTGTTCTTCTTACTGTCTATGTTTTGAACCATTCCTGTGAGACCAGTTTAGATACCGATGCTTAACTTCAGGCATACTGTATCCCTTGGACCTTTTTATTGACGATGAAACACAGAAATTGCGTCGGTATTAAATAAAAAAGGCACAATGTCGACTTAAAAACATGAAGACTGACTCCTCTTACTCTCTATGTTTTGAACCTTTCCTGTGTGATCATTTTTAGATTCCGATGCTTTAGTTCAGGTTTACTGTATCCCTTGGTCCTTCTTATTGACGATGAAACAATAAATTGCATCGGATTTAAATACATAAGGCACAATGCCGACTTAAGTACAAGAGGACTGCCTCTTCTTACATTCTATGATTTAAACCTTCCTGTGAGACCAGTTTTAGTTTCCGATGCTTCACTTCAGGTTTACTGTATCCCTTGGACCTTCTGACTGACGATGAACCACAGAAGTTGCATTGGAATTAAATACAAAAGGAACAATGCCGACTTGAGTACAAGAAGACTGACTCTTCTTAATGTCTATATTTGAATTTTTACCGTGAGACCAGTTTTAGATTCCGAAGCTTCACTTCAGGTTTACTGTATTCCTTGGACCTTCTTATTGACGATGAAACACGGAAATTGCACCGGAATTACATACAAAAATCAAAATGCCGACTTAAGTACAAGAAGAGTGACTGATCTTACTGTCTATATTTTGAACCTTTCCTGTGAGACCAGTTTTAGATTCCGATGCGTCACTTTGGTTTACTGTATCCCTTGGACCTTTATATTGTCAATGAAACACAGAAACATCATCGGAATAAAATACAAAAGGCACAATGCCGACTTAAGTACAAGAAGACTGACTCTTTTTACTGTCTATGTTTTGAACCTTTCCTGTGAGACCAGTTTTAGATTCCTATGCTTCATTTCAGGTTTACTGTATCCCTTGTACCTTCTTATTGACGATGAAACACAGAAATTGCATCGGAATTAAATACAATAGGCACAATGCCGAGTTTAGTACAAGAAGACTGACTCCTCTTACTGTCTATGTTTTGACCTTTCCTGTGAGATCAGTTTTTATTCCGATGCTTCACTTCAGGTTTACTGTATTCCTTGGACCTTCTTATTGACGATGAAACACATAAATTGCATCGGAATTAAATACAATAGGCACAATGCCGACTCAAGTACATAAAAATTGACTCTTCTTACTGTCTATATTTTGAACCCGTCCTGTGAGACCAGTTTTGATTCCGATGCTTCACTTCAGGTTTACTGTATCAATCAGACATTCTTATTGACGATGAAACACAGAAATTGCATCGGAATTAAATACAAAAGGCACAGTGCCGACTCAAAAACTAGAAGACCGACTCTTCTTACTGTCTATGTTTTGAACCTCTACCGTGAGACCAGTTTTAGATTCCGATGCTTTAGTTCAAGTTTACTGTATCAATTGGACCTTCTTCTTGACGATGAAACACAGAAATTGCATCGGTATTAAATGCAAAAGGCACAATGCCGACTTAAAAACATGAAGACTGACTCCTCTTACTGTCTATGTTTTGAACATTTCCTGTGTGATCAGTTTTAGATTCCGATGCTTAGTTCAGGTTTACTGTATCCCTTGGACCTTCTTATTGACGATGAAACACAGAAATTGCATCGTAATGAAATACAAAAGGCACAATGCCGACTTAAGTAAAAGAAGACTGACTCTTCTTACTGTCTATGTTTTGAACCTTTCCTGCGAGACCTGATTTAAATTACGATGCTTCGCTTCAGGTTTACTGTATCCCATGGACCTCCTGACTGACGATGAACCACAGAAGTTGCATTGGAATAAAATACAAAAGGTACAATTCCGACTTAAGTGCAAGAAGACTGCCTCTTCTAACTGTCTATGTTTTGAATCTTTACTGTGAAACCAGTTTTAGATTCCTATGCTTCATTTCAGGTTTACTGTATCCCTTGTACCTTCTTATTGACGATGAAACACAGAAATTGCATCGGAATTAAATACAATAGGCACAATGCCGAGTTTAGTACAAGAAGACTGACTCTTTTTACTGTTTATGTTTTGAACCTTTCCTGTGAGACCAGTTTTAGATTCCTATGCTTCATTTCAAGTTTACTGTATCCCTTGTACCTTCCTGTTGGCAATGAAACACAGAAATTGGAACGGAATTGAATACAAGAGGCACAATGCCGACTTAAGTACAAGAAGACAGATTCCTCTTACTGTCTATGTTTTGAACCTTTCCTGTGAGACCAGTTTTGATTCCGATTCTTCACTTCAGGTTTACTGTATCCCTTGGACCTTCTTATTGACGATGAAACACAGAAATTGCATCGGAATTAAGCACAATATGCACAATGCCGACTTAAGTACAAGAAGACTGACTCAGTTTACTGTCTTTGTTTTGAACCCTTCCTGTGAGACCAGTTTTGATTCTGATGCTTCACTTCAGGTTTACTGTATCCATCAGACTTTCTTATTGACGGTGAAACACAGAAATTGCATCGGAATTAAATACAAAAGGCACAGTGCCCACTTAAAAACAAGAAGACCGACTCTTCTTACTGTCTATGTTTTGATCCTCGCCCGTGAGACCAGTTTTAGATGCCAATGCTTTACTTCAGGTTTACTGTATCCCTTGGACCTTCTTACTGACGATGAAACACAGAAATTACATCGGAATTAAATTCAAACGTCACAATGCCGACTTAAGTACAAGAGGACTGACACATCTTATTTTCTACGATTTGAACCTTTCCTGTGAGACCAGTTTTAGATTCAGATGCTTCACTTCAGGTTAACTGTATCCCTTGGACCTTCTTATTAACGAGGAAACACAGAAATTGCAACGGAATTAAATACAAAAATTCAAAATGCCGACATAAGTACAAGAAGACTGACTCATCTTACTGTCTATATTTTGAACCTCTCCCGTGAGACCAGTTTTAGATTCCGATGCCTCACTTTTGTTTACTGTATCCCTTGGACCCTCATATTGACGACGAAACACAGAAATTGCATCGGAATTACATACAAAAGGCACAATGCCGACTCAAGTACAAGAACACTGACTCGTGTTACTATGTATGTTATGAACCATTCCTGTGGGACCAGTTTTGATTGCGATGCTTCACTTAGGTTTACTGTATCAATTGGCCTTTCTTGTTGAGGATGAAACACAGAAATTGCGTCGGAATTAAATACAAAAGGCACAATGCCCACTTAAAAACAAGAAGACTGACTCTTCTTACTCTCTATGCTTTGAACCTTTCCAGTGTGACCAGTTTTAGTTTCCGATGCTTCACATCAGGTTTACTGTATCCCTTGGACCTTCTGACTGACGATGAACCACAGAAGTTGCATTGGAATTAAATACAAAAGGAACAATGCCGACTTGAGTACGAGAAGACTGACTCTTCTTAATATCTATATTTGAATCTTTACTGTGAGACCAGTTTTAGATTCCGATGCTTCACTTCAGGTTTACTGTATCCCTTGGATCTTCATATCGACGATGAAACACAGATATTGCGTCGGTATTAAATACAAAATGCACAATGCCGTCTTAAGTACAAGAGGACTGGCTCTTCTTACACTCTATGACTTGAAGTTTCCTGTGAGACCAGTTTTAGTTTCCGACGCCTCACTTAAGGTTTACTGTATCCCTTGTACCTTCTTATTGACGATGAAACCCAGAAACTGCATCGGAATGATACACAAAACGCACAATGCCAACTTAAGTACAAGTAAACTGACTCTTCTTACTGTCTATGATTTGAGCCATTCCGGTGACACTAGTTATAGATTCCGATGCTTCACTTCAGGTTTACTGTATCCCTCTGACATTCTTATTGACGATGAAACACAGAAATTGCAACGGAATTAAATACAAAAGGCACAATGCCAACTTAAGTACGAGAAAACTGACTCTTCTTACTGTCTATGTTTTGAACCATTCCTGTGACACTAGTTATAGATTCCGATACTTCACTTCAGGTTTACTGTATCCTTCTGACCTTCTTAATGACGATGAAACACAGAAATTGCAACGGAATTAAATACAAAAGGCACAATGCCGACTTAAGTACAAGTAATCTGACTCTTCTTACTGTCTATGTTTTGAACCATTCCTGTGTCACTAGTTATAGATTCCGATGCTTCACTTCAGGTTTACTGTATCCCTCTGACATTCTTATTGACGATGAAACACAGAAATTGCAACGGAATTAAATACAAAAGGCACAATGACAACTTAAGTACGAGAAAACTGACTCTTCTTACTGTCTATGTTATGAACAGTTCCTGTGACACTAGTTATAGATTCCGATACTTCACTTCAGGTTTACTGTATCCCTCTGACCGTCTTATTGACGTTGAAACACAGAAATTGCATCGATATTAAATACAAAAGGCACAATGCCGACTTAAGTACAAGAAAACTGACTCTTGTTACTCTCTATGTTTTTAACCATTCCTCTGTCACTAGTTATAGATTCCGATGTTTCACTTCAGGTTTACTGTATCCCGCTGACCTTCATATTGACGATGAAATACAGAACTTGCATCGGAATTAAATACAAAAGGCACAATGCCGAATTAAGTACAAGTAAACTGACTCTTCTTACCGTCTATGTTTTGAACCATTCCTGTGACACTACTTATAGATTCCGATGCTTCACTTCAGGTTTATTGTATCCCTCTGACCTTCTTCTTGACGATGAAACACAGAAATTGCATCGGAATTAAATACAAAAGGCACAATGCCGACTCAAGTACAAGAAGACTGGCTCTTCTTACTGTCTATGTTTTGAACCTTGATTGTGCGACTAGATTTAGATTCCGATGCTTCACTTCAGGTATAAAGTATCCCTTGGCCCTTGTTATTGACGACGAAACACAGAAATTACATCGAAATTATGTACAATAGGCACAATGCCGAATTAAATACAAGTAAACTGACTCTACTTAATGTCTATGTTTTGAACTATTCCTGTGACACAAGTTATAGATACCGATGCTTCACTTCAGGTTTACTGTATCCGTCTGACCTTCTTATTGACGAGGAAACACAGATATTGCATCGGAATTAAATACAAAAGGCACAATGCCGACTTAAGTACAAGAAAACTGACACTTCTTACTGTCTATGTTTTGAACCATTCCTGTGACACTAGTTATAGATTCCGATGCTTCACTTCAGGTTTACTGTATGCCTCTGACCTTCTTATTGACGATGAAACACAGAAATTGCAACGGAATTAAATACAAAGGGCACAATGCCAAATTAAGTACAAGAAAACTGACTCTTCTTACTGTCTATGTTTTGAACCGTTAGTGTGACACTAGTTATAGATTCCGATGCTTCACTTCAGGTTTACTGTATCCCTGTGACCTTCTTATTGACGATGAAACACATAAATTGCATCGGAATTAAATACAAAATGCACAATGCCGACTCAAGTACAAGAAAACTGACACTTCTTGCTGTCTATGTTTTGAACCATTCCTGTGACACTAGTTACAGATTCCGATGCTTCACTTCAGGTTTACTGTATCCCTCTGACCTTCTTATTGACGATGAAACACAGAAATTGCATCAGAATTAAATACAAAAGGCACAATGCCGACTCAAGTACAAGAAGACTGGCACTTCTTACTGTCTATGATTTGAACCTTTCCGGTGAGACCGGTTTTAGATTCCGATGCTTCCCTTCAGGTTTGCTGTATCCCTTGGACCTTCTTATTGACGACGAAACACAGAAATTGCATGGGAATTAAATAGAAAAGGCACATGGCCGGGTTAAGTACAAGAAAACTGACTTTTCGTATTGTCTATGTTTTGAACCATTCCTGTGACACTAGTTATATATTCCGATGCATCACTTCAGTGTTACTGTATCCCTCTGACCTTCTTATTGACGATGAAACACAGAAGATGCATCGGAATTAAATACAAAAGGCACAATGCCGACTTAAGTACAAGTAAACTGGCTCTTCTTACTGTCTATGTTTTGAAGCTGTCCTGTGACACTAGTTGTAGATTCCGATGCTTCACTTCAGGTTTACTGTATCCCTGTGACCGTCTTATTGACGATGAAACACAGAAATTGCACCGGAATTAAATACAAAATACACAATGCCGACTCAAGTACAAGACGTCTGGCTGTACTTACTGTCTATGATTTGAACCTTTCCTGTGAGACCGGTATTAGATTCCGATGACTCACTTCAGGTTTACTGTATCCCATGGACCTTCTTATTGACGACGAAACACAGAAATTGCATCGTAATTAAATAGAAAAGGCACAATGCCGACTTAAGTACCAGAAAACTGACTCTTTTTACTGTCTATGTTTTCAACCATTCCTGTAACACTAGTTATAGATTCCGATGCTTCACTTTAGTTTTACTGTATCCCTCTCACCTTCTTATTGTCGATGAAACACAGAAATTAAATCGGAATTACATACAAAAGGCACAACGCCGACTTAATTATAAGAAAACTGACACTTCTTACTGTCTATGCTTTGAACCATTCCTGTGACACTAGTTATAGATACCTATGCATCACTTCAGGTTTACTGTATCCCTCTGCCGTTCTTATTGACGATGAAACACAGAAATTGCATCGGAAATAAAAAAACAAAAGGCACAATAACGACTCAAGTACAAGAAGATTGGCTCTTCTTACTGTCTAAGTTTTGAACCTCTCCTGTGAAACCAGTTTTAGATTCCGATGCTTGACTTCAGGTTTACTGTACCCCTTGGACCTTCTTATTGACGATGGAACACATAAATTGCATCGGAATTAAATACAAAAGGCGCAATGCCGACTTGAGTACAAGAAAACTGACTCTTCTTACTGCCTATGTTTTGAACCATTCCTGTGACACAAGTTATAGATTCCGATACTTCACTTCAGGTTTACTGTATCCCTCCGACCTTCTTATTGACGATGGAACACAGAAATTGCATCGGAACTAAATAAAAAAGGCACAATGCCGACTGAAGTTCAAGAAAACTGACTCTTATTACTGTCTTTGGTTTTATCCATTCCTCTGACACTAGTTATAGATTCCGATGCTTCACTTCTGGTTTACTGTATCCCTCTGACCTTCCTATTGACGATTAAGCACAGGAATTGCATCGGAATTAATTACAAAAGGCACAATGCCGACTTAGGTACAAGAAAACCGTCTCTTCCTACTGTATATGTTTTGAACCATTCCTGTGACATTTGTTATAGATTCCGATGTTTCACTTTAGGTTTACTGTATCCCTCTGACCTTCGTATTGCCGATGAAACACAGAAATTGCATCGTAATACAAACAAAAGGCACAATGACGACTTATGTACAAGAAGACTAACTCTTCTTACTGTCTATGTTTAGAACCATTACTGTGACACTAGTTAAAGATTCCGATGCTTCAATTCAGTTTTACTGTATCTCTTGGACCTTCTTATTGACGATGAAACACAGAAATTGCATCGGAATTAAATACAAATGCACAATGCCGACTCAAGTACAAGAAGACTGGTTCTTCTTACGGTCTCTGTTTTGAACCTTTCCTGTGAGACCGGCTTTAGATTCCGATGCTTCACTTCCGGTTTACTGTATTCCTTGGCCTTCCTTATTGACGAGGAAACATAGAAAGTGCATCGGAATTACATCTAAAAGGCACAATGCCGACTTAAGTACAAGAAAACTGACTCCTCTTACTGTCTATGCTTTGAACCAATCAGTGACACTAGTTATAGATTCCGATGCTTCACTACATGTTTACTGTTTCTCTTGGACCTTCTTATTGACGATGAAACACAGAAATTGCATCGGAATTAAAAACAAAAGGCACAATGCCGACTCAAGTACAACAAGACTGGCTCTTCTTACTGTCTATGTTTTGAACCATTCCTGTGACACTAGTTTTAGATACCGATGCTTCACTTCAGGTTTACTGTATCCCTCTGACCTTATTATTGACGATGAAACACAGAACCTGCTTCGGAATTAAATACAAAAAAGCCCATTGCCGACTTAAGTACAAGAAAATTGACTCTTCTTACTGTCTATGCTTTGAACCATTCCTGTCACACTAGTTATAGATTCCGATGCGTCAATTGAAGTTTACTGTATCCCTCTGACCTTCTTACTGACGATGAAACACAGAAATTGCATCGGAATGAAACACAAAACCCACAATGCCAACTTAAGTACAAGTTAACTGACTCTTCTTACTGTCCATACTTTGAACCATTCCTGTGACACTAGTTATAGATTCCGATGCTTCACTACAGGTTTACTGTATCTCTCTGATTTTCTTATTGACGATGAAACACAGAAATTGCATCGGAATTATATACAAAAGGCACAATGCCGAATTAAGTACAAGTAAACTGACTCTACATACTGTCTATGTTTTGAACCATTCCTTTGACACTAGTTATGACTTCTGATGCTCCACTTCAGGTTTACTGTATCCCTCTGACCATTGGTATTGACGATGAAACACAGAAATAGCATCGGAATTGAATACAAAAGGCACAATGCCGACTTAAGTAGAAGAAAACTGACGCTTCTTACTGTTTATGTTTTGAACCACTCCTGTGACACTAGTTATAGATTCCGATGCTTCACGTCAGGTTTACTGTATCCCTTAGCCCTTCTTATTGACGATGAAACACAGACATTGCATCGAAATTAAATACAAAAGGCACAATGCCGACTTATGCACAAGAAAACTGACTCTTCCTACTGTCAATGCTTTGAACCATTCCTGTGACACTAGTTATAGATCCCGATGGTTCACCTCAGGTTTACTGTATCCCTCTGACCTTCTTATTGGCGATGAAATACAGAAATTGCATCGGAATACAAACAAAGGGCACAATGACGACTTATGTACAAGAAGACTGATTCTTCTTACTGTCTATGTTTAGAACCATTACTGTGACACTAGTTATAGATTCCGATGCTTCACTTCAGGTTACCTGTATCCCCCTGACCTTCTTATTGACGATGAAACACAGAAATTGCATCGGAATTAAATACAAAAGGCACAATGCCGATTCAAGTACAAGAAGACAGGCTCTTCTTACTGTCTATGTTATGATCCTTTCCCGTGAAACCGGTTTTAGATTCCGATGCTTCACTTTAGGTTTACTATATCCCTTGACCCTTCTTATTGACGACGAAAGACAGAAAGTGCATCGGAATTAAATAGAAAAGGCACAATGCCGACATCAGTGCAAGAAAACTGACTCCTCATACTGTCTATGTTTTGAACCATTCCTGTGAGACTAGTTATAGATTCCGATGCTGCACTTCAGGTTTGCTGTATCCCTCTGATCGTCTTATTGACGATGATACACAGAAATTGCATCGGAATTAAAAACAAAAGGCACAATGCCGACTCAAGTACAAGAAGACTGGCTCTTCTTACTGTCTATGTTTTGAACCTTTCCTGTGGAACCGGTTTTATATTCCGATGCTTCACTTCAGGTTTACTGTATCCCTTGGCCCTTCTTATTGACGACGAGACACAGAAAGTGCATCGGAATTAAATAGAAAAGGCACAATGCCAACTTAAGTACAAGTAAACTGACTCTTCTTACTGCCGATGTTTTGAACCATTCCTGTGACACTAATTATAGATTCCGATGCTTCACTACAGATTTACTGTGTACCTCGGACCTTCTTATTGACGATGAAACACAGAAATTGCATCGGAATTATATACAAAAGGCACAATGCCGAATTAAGTTCAAGTAAACTGACTCTATTTACTGTCTATATTTTGAACAATTCCTGTGACACTAGTTATAGATTTCGGTGCTTCACTTCAGGTTTACTGTATCCCTCTGACCTTGATATTGACGGTGAAACACAGAAATTGCATCGGAATTAAATACAAAAGGCATAATGCCGACTTATGTACAAGAAAACTGACGTTTCTTACTTTCGATGTTTGGAACCATTCCTGTGACACTAGTTATGAATTCCGATGCTTCACTTCAGGTTTACTGTATCCCTCTGACCTTTCGTATTGACGATTAAACACAGAAATAGCATCGGAATTGAATACAAAATGCACAATGCCGACTTAAGTACAATAAAACAGACTCAACTTACAGTCTATGCTTTGAACCATTCCTGTGACACTAGTTATAGATCCCGATGGTTCACTTTTGGTTTACTGTATCCCTCTGACCTTCTTATTGACGACGAAACACAGAAATTGCATCGGAATACAAACAAAAGGGACAATGCCGACTTATGTACAAGAAGACTGACTCTTCTTACTGTCTATGTTTTGAACCATTACTGTGACACTACTTATAGATTCCGATGTATCACTTCAGGTTTACTGTATCCCTCTGACCTTCTTATTGACGATGAAACACAGAAATTGCATCGGAATTAAATACAAAAGGCACAATGCCGATTCAAATACAAGAAGACTGGCTCTTCTTACTGTCTATGATTTGAACCTATCCTGTGTAACCGGTTTTAGATTCCATTGCTTCACTTCAGGTTTACTGTATCCCTTGGCCCTTCTTATTAACAACGAAACACAGAAACTGCATCGGAATTAAATAGAAAAGGCACAATGCCGACTTAAGTACAAAAAAACTGACCCTTCTTACTGTCTATGTTTTGAACCATTCCTGTGATAGTAGTTATAGATTCCGATGCATCACTTCAGGGTTACTGTATCCCTCTGACCTTATTGACGATGAAACACTAAAATTGCATCGGAACGAAATACAAAACGCCCAATGCCAACTTAAGTACAAGTAAACTGACTCTTCTTACTGTCTATGTTTTGAAACATTCCTGTCACACTAGTTATAGATCCCGATGCTTCACTTCAGGTTTACTGTATCCCTCTGACCTTATTGACGATGAAACACTAAAATTGCATCGGAACGAAATACAAAACGCACAATGCCAACTTAAGTACAAGTAAACTGACTCTTCTTAATGTCTATGATTTGAAAAATTCCTGTCACATTAGCTATGGATTCCGATGCCTCACTTCAGGTTTACTGTATCCCTCTGACCTTCTTATTGAAGATGAAACACAGAAACTGCATCGGAATTAAATACTAAAGGCACACTGCCGAATTAAGTACAAGTAAACTGACTCTTCTTACTGTCTATGTTTTGAACTATTTTTGTGACACTAGTTATAGATTCCGATGCATCACTTCAGGTTTACTGTATCCCTCTGACCGTCGTATTGACGATAACACACAGAAATTTCATCGGAATTAAATACAAAAGGCACAATGCCGACTTAAGTACGAGAAAACTGACTCTTCTTACTGCCTATGATTTTAACCATTCCTGTGACACTTGTTATAGATTCCGATGCTTCAATTCAGGTTTACTGTATCCCTCTGACCTTCTTATTGACGATGAAACACAGAAATTGCATCGGAATTGAATACAAATGGCACAATGCCTACTTAAGTACAAGAAAACTGACTCTTCCTTCAGTCTATGATTTGCACCATTCCTGTGACACTAGTTATAGATTCCGATACTTCACTTGAGGTTTACTGTATCCCTGTGACCTTCTTATTGACGATGAAACACAGAAATTGCATCGGAATTAAATACAAAAGGCACAATGCCGACTTAAGTACAACAAAACTGACTCTTCTTACTGTCTCTGTTTTGAACCATTCCTGTGACACTAGTTATAGTTTCCGATGCTTCACTTCAGGTTTACTGTATCCCTCTGACCTTCGTATTGACGATGAAACACAGAAATTGCATCGGAATTAAATACAAAAGGCACAATGACGACTTTAGTACTAGTAAACTGACTCTTCCTACTGTCTATGTTTTGAAGCATTCCTGTGACACTAGTTATAGATTCCGATGCTTCACTTCAGGTTTACTGTATCCCTCTGACCTTCTTATGGACGATGAAACATAGAAAATGCATCGGAATTAAATACAAAAGGCACAATGCCGACTTAAGTACAAAAAGACTGACTCTTCTTACTCTCTATCTTTTGAACCAATCCTGTGACACTAGTTATAGATTCCGATGCTTCACTTCAGGTTTACTGTAACCCTCTGACCTTCTTATTGACGATGTAGCACAGAAATTGCATAGGAATTAAACAGAAAAGGCACAATGCCGTCTTAAGTACAAGAAAACTGACTCTTCTTACTGTCTATGTTTTGAACCATTCCTGTGACACTAGTTATAGATTCCGACGCTTCACTTCAAAATTACTGTATCCCTCTGACCTTCTTATTGACGATGAAACACAGAAATTGCATCGGAATTAAATACAATAGGCACAATGCCGAATTAAGTACAAGTAAACTGACTCTTCTTACTGTCTATGTTTGAACTATTCCTGTGACATTAGTTACAGATTCCGATGCTTCACTTCAGGTTTACTGTATCCCTCTGACCGTCTTATTGACGATGTAATACCGAAATTGAATCGGAATTTAATACAAAAGGCACAATGCCCACTTAAGTACAAGTAAACCGACTCTTCTTACTATCTATGTTTTGAACCATTCCTGTGAAACTAGTTATAGATTCCGATGCTTCACTTCAGTTTTACTGTATCCCCCTGACGTTCGTATTGACGATGACACACAGAAATTACATCGGAATTAAATACAAATGGCACAATGCCGACATAAGTAAAAGAAAAGTGACTCTTCTTACTGTCTATGTTTTTAACCATTCCTGTGACACTAGTTGTAGACTCCGTTGCTTCACTTCAGGTTTGCTGTATCCCTCTGACCTTCTTATTGACGATGAAACACAGAAATTGCATCAGAATTAAATACAAGTGGCACAGTGCCGACTTAAGTACAAGAAAACTGACGCTTCTTACTGTCTATGTTTTGAACCATTCCTGTGACACTAGTTATAGATTCCGATGCTTCACTTCAGGTTTACTGTATCCCTGTGACCTTCTTATTGACGATGAAACACAAAAAATTGCATCGAAATTAAATACAAAAAGCACAATGCCGACTTAAGTACAAGAAAACTGACTCTTCTTACTGTCTATGTTTTGAACCATTCCTGTGACACTAGTTATAGATTCCGATGCTTCACTTCAGGTTTACTGTATCCCTCTGACCTTCTTATTGACGATGAAACACAGATATTGCATCGGTATTAAATACAAAAGGCACAATTCCGACTTAAGTACTAAAAAAATGAATCTTCCTACTGTCTATGTTTTGAACCATTCCTGTGAATCTAGTAATAGATTCCGATGCTTCACTTCAGGTTTACTGTATCCCTCTTACCTTTTTATTGACAACGAAACACAGAAATTGCATCGGAATTAAATACAAAAGGCTCAATGCCGACTCAAGTACAAGAAGACTGGCTCTTCTTACTGTCTATGTTTTAAACCATTCCTGTGATACTAGTTATAGATTCCGATGCTTCACTTCAGGTTTACTGTATCCCTCTGATCTTCTTATTGACGATGAAACACAGGTATTGCATCGGAATTAAATACAAAGGGCCCAATGCCGACTTAAGTACAAGAAGACTGACCTTTCTTACTGTCTATGTTTTGAACCATTCCTGTGACACTAGTTACAGATTCCGATGCTTCACTTCAGGTATACTGTAACCCTCTGACCTTCTCATTGACGATGAAGTACAGAAATTGCATAGGGATTAAATACAAAAGGCACAATGCCGACAAAAGTACAAGAAAACTGACTCTTCTTACTGTATATGTTCTGAACCATTCCTGTGACACTGGTTATAGATTCCGATGCTTCACTTCAGGTTTACTGTATCCCTCTGACCTTCATATTGACGATGACACACAGAAATTGCATCGGAATTAAATACAAAAGGCACAATGCCGACTTCTGTACTAGAAGACTGACTCTTCCTACTGTCTATGTTTTGAACCATTCCTGTGACACTAGTTATAGATTCCGATGCTTCACTTCTTGTTTACTGTAACCCACTGACCATCTTATTGACGATGAAGCACATAAATTGCATCGGAATTAAATACAAATTGCACAATGCCGACTTAAGTACAAGAAAACTGACTCTTCTTACTGTCTATGTTTTGAACCATTCCTGTGACACTAGTTATAGATTCAGATGCTTCACTTCAGGTTTACTGAATCCCTCTGTCCGTCTTATTGACGATGAAACACAGAAATTGCATTGGAGTTAAATACAAAAGCACAATGCCGACTCAAGTACAAGAAGACTGGCTCTTCTTACTGCGCATGTTTTGAACCATTCCTGTGACACTAGTTATAGATTGCGATGGTTCACTTCAGGTTTACTGTATCCCTCTGACCTTCTTATTGACGATAAAACACATAAATTGCATCGGAATTAAATACAAAAGGTAGAATGCCGACTTAAGTACAAGAAAACTGACTCTTCCTACTGTCTATGTTTTGCTCTATTCCTGTGACACTAGTTATAGATTCCGATGCTTCACTTCATGTTTACTGTATCTCTCCGACCGTCTTATTGACGATGTACCACCGAAATTGAATCGGAATTAAATACGAAAGGCACAATGCCCACATCAGTAAAAGAAATCTGACTCTTCTTACTGTCTATGTTTTGAACCATTCCTGTGACACTAGTTAAAGATTCCAATGTTTCACTTCAGGTTTACTGTATCCTTCTGACCTTCTTATTGCCGACGAAACACAGAAATTCCATCGGCATGAAATACAAAAGGCACAATGCCGTCTTAAGTACAAGAAAACTGACTCTTCTTAATGTCTATGTATTGAACCATTCCTGTGACACTAGTTATAGACCGTGATGCTTCACTTCAGGTTTACTGTATTCCTCTGACCTTCATATTGACGATGAAACACAGAAATTGCATCCGAATTAAATGCAAAAGGCACAATGCCGACTTAAGTACAAAAAACTGACTCTACTTACTGTCTATGTTTTGAACCATTCCTGTGACACTAGTTATAGATACCGATGCTTCACTTCAGGTTTACTTTATCCCTCTGACCTTCTTATTGACGATGAAACACAGAAAATGCATCAGAAATAAATACAAAGGGCACAATGCCGACTTAAGTACAAGAAAACAGACCTTCTTACCTTTTACGCTTTTATCCATTCCTGTAACACTAGTTATAGATTCCGATGCTTCACTTCAGGTTTACTGTATTCCTCTGACCTTCATATTGACGATGAAACACAGAAATTGCATCCGAATTAAATGCAAAAGGCACAATGCCGACTTAAGTACAAAAAACTGACTCTACTTACTGTCTATGTTTAAACCATTCCTGTGACAATAGTTATGGATTCCGATGCTTCACCTTCAGGTTTACTGTGTCCCTCTGATCTTCTTATTGACGATGCAACACAGATATTGCATCGGAATTTAATACAAAAGGCACATTGCCGACTTAAGTACAAGAAGACTGACCTTTCTTACTGTCTATGTTTCGAACCATTCCTGTGACACTAGTTATAGATTCCGATGCTTCACTTCAGGTTTACTGTATCCCTCTGACCTTCTTATTGACGATGAAACACAGATATTGCATCGGAATTAAATACAAAAGGCACAATGCCGACTTATGTACAAGAAAACTGACTCTTCTTACTGTCTATGTTTTGAACCATTCCTGTGCCACTAGTTATAGATTCCGATGGTTCACTTCAGGTTTACTGTATCCCTCTGACCTTCATATTGACGATGAAACACAGAAATTGCATCGGATTTTAATACAAAAGGCACAATGCCGACTTCAGTACTAGGAGACTGACTCATCCTACTGTCTATGTTTTAAACCATTCCTGTGACACAAGTTATAGGTTCCGATGCTTCACCTCAGGTTTACTGTAACCCTCTGACCTTCGTATTGACGATGAAGCACAGAAATTGCATCGGAATTAAATACAAAAGGCACAATGCCGACTTAAGTACAGGAAAACTGACTCTTCCTACTGCCTATGTTTGAACCATTCCTGTGACACTAGTTATAGATTCAGATGCTTCACTTCTGGTTTACTGTATCCCTCTGTCCACCTTATTGACGATGAAACACAGAAATTGCATCGGAATTAAATATAAGAGGCACAATGCCGACTCAAGTACAAGAAGAATGGCTCTTCTTATTGTCTATGCTTTGAACCATTCCTGTGACATTAATTATAGATTCCGATGCTTCACTTGAGGATAACTGTATCCCTCTGACCTTCTTATTGACGATGAAACACAGAAATTGCATCGGAATTAAATACAAAAGGCACAATGCCGACTTAAGTACTAGAAGACTGACTCTTCCTACTATCAATGCTTTGAACCATTCCTGTGACACTAGTTATAGATTCCGATGCTTCACTTCAGGTTTACTCTATCCCTCTGACCTTCTTATTGACGATGAAACACAGAAATTGCATCGGAATTAAATACAAAAGGCTCAATGCCGACTCAAGTAATAGAAGACTGGCTCTTCTTACCGTCTATGATTTGAACCATTCCTGTGACACTAGTTATGGATTCAGATGCTTCACTTCAGGTTTACTGTATCCGTCTGACCTTCTTATTGACATTGAAACACAGAAATTGCATCGGAATTAAATAGAAAAAGCACCATGACGACTCAAGTACAGGCAGACTGGCTCTTCTTACTGTCTATGTTTTGAACCATTCCTGTGACACTAGTTATAGATTCCGATGCCTCACTTCAGGTTTACTGTATCCCTCTGACCTTCATATTGACGATGAAACACAGAAATTACATCGGAATTATATACAAGTGGCACAATGCCGACTTAAGTACAAGAAGACAGACCCTTCTTATTGTCTATGTTTTGAACCTTTCCTGTGACACTAGTCATAGATTCCGATACTTCACTTCAGGTTTACTGTATCCCTCTGACCTTCTTATTGACGATGAAACACAGAAATTGCATCTTAGTTAAATACAAAAAACGCAATGCCGACTTAAGTACAGGAAGAAAAAAATGGTTCAAATGGCTCTGAGCACTATGGGACTCAACTGCTGTGGTCATAAGTCCCCTAGAACTTAGAACTACTTAAACCTAACTAACCTAAGGACAGCACACAACACCCAGCCATCACGAGGCAGAGAAAATCCCTGACCCCGCCGGGAATCAAACCCGGGAACCCGGCGTGGGAAGCGAGTATGCTACCGCATAAGTACAGGAAGACTGACTCTTCTTACCGTCTATGTTTTGAACCATTCCTGTGACACTACTTATAGATTCCGATGCTTCACTTCAGGTTTACTGTATCCCTCTGACCTTCTTATTGACGATCAAACACAGAAATTGCATCGGATTTAAATACAAAAGTCACAATGCCGACTCAAGACAAGAGGACTGGCTCTTCTTACTGTCTATCTTTTGAACCTTTTCTGCGAAACCGGATTTACATTCCGATGCTTCACTTCAGGTTTACTGTATCCCTTGGACCTTCTTATAGACGACGAAACACAGAAATTACATCGGAATTATATACAAAAGACACAATGCCGACTTAAGTACAAGAAAACTGACTCTTCCTACTGTCTATGTTTTTAACCATTCCTGTGACACTAGTTATAGATTCCGATGCTTCACTTCAGGTTTTCTGTATCCCTCTGACCTTCATATTGACGATGAAACACAGAAATTGCATCGGAATTAAATACAAAAGGCACAATGCCGACTTAAGTACAAGAAAACTGACTCTTCTTACTGACTATGTTTTGAACCATTCCTGTGACACTAGTTATAGATTGCGATGCTTCACTTTAGGTTTACTGTATCCCTCTGACCTTCATACTGACGACGAAACACAGAAATTGCATCCGAATTAAATACAAAAGGCACAATGCCGACTTAAGTACAAGAAAACTGACTCTTCTTACTGTCTATGTTTTGAACTATTCCTGTGACACTAGTTATGGATTCCGATGCTAAACTTCAGGTTTACTGTATCCCTCTGACCTTCCTATTGACGATGAAGCACAGAAATTGCATCGGAATTAAATACAAAAATCACAATGCCGACTTAAGTAGTAGAAAACTGACTCTTCCCACTGTCTATGTTTTGAACGATTCCTGTAACACTAGTTATAGATTCCGATGCTTCACTTCAGGTTTACTGTAGCCCTCTGACCCTCTTATTGACGTTGAAACACAGAATTTTCATCGGAATTAAATACAAAAGGCTCAATGCCGACTCAAGTACAAGAAGACTGGCTCTTCTTACTGTGTGTTTGAACCATTCCTGTGACAATAGTTAAGGATTCCGATGCTTCACCTTCAGGTTTACTGTGTCCCTCTGATCTTCTTATTGACGATGCAACACAGATATTGCATCGGAATTAAATACAAAAGGCACATTGCCGACTTAAGTATAGGAGGACTGACCTTTCTTACTGTCTATGTTTTGAACCATTCCTGCAACACTAGTTATAGATTGCGACGCTTCACTTCAGGTTTACTGTATCCCTCTCACCTTCTTATTGACGATGAAACACAGATATTGCATCGGAATTAAATACAAAAGGCACAATGCCGACTTAAGTACAAAAAGACTGACTCTTCTTACTCTCTATGTTTTGAACCATTCCTGTGACACTAGTTATTGATTCCGATGCTTCACTTCAGGTTTACTGTAACCCTCTGACCTTCTTATTGACGATGAAGCACAGAAATTGCATCGGAATTAAATACAAAAGGCACAATGCCGACTTATGGACAAGAAAACTGACTCTTCTTACTGTCTATGTTTTGAACCATTCCTGTGACACTAGTTATAGATTCCGATGCTTCACTTCAGGTCTAGTGTATCCCGCTGACCTTCATATTGACGATGAAACACAGAAATTGCATCGGAATTAAATACAAAAGGCACAATGCCGACTTCAGTACTGGAAGACTTACTCTTCCTACTGTCTATGTTTTGAACCATTCCTGTGACACAAGTTATAGATTCCGATTCATCACTTCAGGTTTACTGTAACCCTCTGACCTTCTTATTGACGATGAAGCACAGAAATTGCATCGGAATTCAATACAAAAGGCACAATGCCGACTTAAGTAAAAGAAAACTGACTCTTCTTACTGTCTATGTTTTGAACCATTCCTGTGACACTAGTTATAGATTCAGATGCTTCACTTCAGGTTTACTGTATCCCTCTGTCCGCCTTATTGACGATGAAACACAGAATTTGCATCGGAATTAAATACAAGAGGCACAATGCCGACTCAAGTAGAAGAAGACGGGTTCTTCTTATTGTCTATGTATTGAACCATTCCTGTGACACTAGTTATAGATTCCGATGCTTCACTTCAGGATAACTGTATCCCTCTGACCTTCTTATTGACGATGAAACACAGAAATTGCATCGGAATTAAATACAAAAGGCACAATGCCGACTTAAGTACTAGAAGACTGACTCTTCCTACTGTCAATGCTTTGAACCATTCCTGTGACACTAGTTATAGATTCCGATGCTTCACTTCAGGTTTAGTGTATCCCTCTGACCTTCTTATTGACGATGAAACTCAGAAATTGCATCGGAATTAAATGCAAAAGGCACAGTGCCAACTCAAGTACAAGAAGACTGGCTCTTCTTACCGTCTATGTTTTGAACCATTCCTGTGACGCTAGTTATAGATTCAGATGCTTCACTTCAGGTTTACTGTATCCGTCTGACCTTCTAATTGACGTTGAAACACAGAAATTGCATCGGAATTAAATACAAAAGGCACAATGCCGACTCAAGTACATGCAGACTGGCTCTTCTTACTGCCTATGCTTTGAACCATTCCTGTGACACTAGTTATAGATTCCGATGCTTCACTTCAGGTTTACTCTATCCCTCTGACCTTCTTATTGACGAGGAAACACAGAAATTGCATCGGAATTAAATACAAGAGGCACAATGCCGACTCAAGTACAAGAAGACAGACCCTTCTTATTGTCTATATTTTGAACCTTTCCTGTGACACTAGTCATAGATTCCGATACTTCACTTCAGGTTTACTGTATCCCTCTGACCTTCTTATTGACGATGAAACACAGAAATTGCATCTTAGTTAAATATAAAAGGCTCAATGCCGACTTAAGTACAGGAAGACTGACTCTTCCTACTGTCTATGTTTTTAACCATTCCTGTGACACTAGTTATAGATTGCGACGCTTCACTTCAGGTTTACTGTATCCCTCTCACCTTCTTATTGACGATGAAACACAGATATTGCATCGGAATTAAATACAAAAGGCACAATGCCGACTTAAGTACAAAAAGACTGACTCTTCTTACTCTCTATGTTTTGAACCATTCCTGTGACACTAGTTATTGATTCCGATGCTTCACTTCAGGTTTACTGTAACCCTCTGACCTTCTTATTGACGATGAAGCACAGAAATTGCATCGGAATTAAATACAAAAGGCACAATGCCGACTTATGTACAAGAAAACTGACTCTTCTTACTGTCTATGTTTTGAACCATTCCTGTGACACTAGTTATAGATTCCGATGCTTCACTTCAGGTCTACTGTATCCCGCTGACCTTCATATTGACGATGAAACACAGAAATTGCATCGGAATTAAATACAAAAGGCACAATGCCGACTTCAGTACTGGAAGACTTACTCTTCCTACTGTCTATGTTTTGAACCATTCCTGTGACACAAGTTATAGATTCCGATTCATCACTTCAGGTTTACTGTAACCCTCTGACCTTCTTATTGACGATGAAGCACAGAAATTGCATCGGAATTAAATACAAAAGGCACAATGCCGACTTAAGTAAAAGAAAACTGACTCTTCTTACTGTCTATGTTTTGAACCATTCCTGTGACACTAGTTATAGATTCAGATGCTTCACTTCAGGTTTACTGTATCCCTCTGTCCGCCTTATTGACGATGAAACACAGAATTTGCATCGGAATTAAATACAAGAGGCACAATGCCGACTCAAGTAGAAGAAGACGGGTTCTTCTTATTGTCTATGTATTGAACCATTCCTGTGACACTAGTTATAGATTCCGATGCTTCACTTCAGGATAACTGTATCCCTCTGACCTTCTTATTGACGATGAAACACAGAAATTGCATCGGAATTAAATACAAAAGGCACAATGCCGACTTAAGTACTAGAAGACTGACTCTTCCTACTGTCAATGCTTTGAACCATTCCTGTGACACTAGTTATAGATTCCGATGCTTCACTTCAGGTTTAGTGTATCCCTCTGACCTTCTTATTGACGATGAAACTCAGAAATTGCATCGGAATTAAATGCAAAAGGCACAGTGCCAACTCAAGTACAAGAAGACTGGCTCTTCTTACCGTCTATGTTTTGAACCATTCCTGTGACGCTAGTTATAGATTCAGATGCTTCACTTCAGGTTTACTGTATCCGTCTGACCTTCTAATTGACGTTGAAACACAGAAATTGCATCGGAATTAAATACAAAAGGCACAATGCCGACTCAAGTACATGCAGACTGGCTCATCTTACTGCCTATGCTTTGAACCATTCCTGTGACACTAGTTATAGATTCCGATGCTTCACTTCAGGTTTACTCTATCCCTCTGACCTTCTTATTGACGAGGAAACACAGAAATTGCATCGGAATTAAATACAAGAGGCACAATGCCGACTCAAGTACAAGAAGACAGACCCTTCTTATTGTCTATATTTTGAACCTTTCCTGTGACACTAGTCATAGATTCCGATACTTCACTTCAGGTTTACTGTATCCCTCTGACCTTCTTAGTGACGATGAAACACAGAAATTGCATCTTAGTTAAATATAAAAGGCTCAATGCCGACTTAAGTACAGGAAGACTGACTCTTCCTACTGTCTATGTTTTTAACCATTCCTGTGACACTAGTTATAGATTACGATGCTTCACTTCAGGTTTGCTGTATCCCTCTGACCTTCTTATTGACGATGAAACACAGAAATTGCATCGGAATTAAATACAAATGGCACAATGCCGGCTTAAGTACAAGAAAACTGACTCTTCTTACTGTCTATGTTTTGAACCATTCCTGGGACACTACTTATAGATTCCGATACTTCACTTGAGGTTTACTGTATCCCTCTGACCTTCATATTGACGATGAAACACAGAAATTGCATCGGAATTAAATACAAAAGGCACAATGCCCACTTAAGTACAAGAAAACTGACTTTACTTAGTGTGTATGTTTTGAACCTTTCCTGTGACACTAGTTATAGATTCCGATGCTTTACTTCAGGTTTACTGTATCCCTCTGACCTTGTTATTGACGATGAAACCCAGAAATTGCATCGGAATTAAATACAAAAGGCACAATGCCGACTTAAGTACAAGAAAACTGACTCTTCGTTCTGTCTATGATTTGAAACATTCCTGTGACACTAGTTATAGATTCCGATGCTTCAATTCAGGTTTACTGTATCCCTCCGACCTTCTTATTGACGACGAAACACAGAAATTGCATCGGAATTATATACAAAAGACACAATGCCGACTTAAGTACAAGAAAACTGACTCTTCTTACAGTCTATGTTTTGAACCATTCCTGTGACACTAGTTATAGTCTGCGGTGCTTCACTTCAGGTTTACTGTATCCCTCTGACCTCCATATTGAGGATGAAACACAGAAGATGCATCCGAATTAAATACAAAAGGCACAATGCCGACTTATGTACAAAAAACTGACTCTACTTACTGTCTATGTTTTGAACCATTCCTGTGACACTAGTTATAGATTCAGATACTTCACTTCAGGTTTACTGTATCCCTCTGACCTTCTTATTGACGATGAAACACAGAAATTGCATCTTAGTTAAATACAAAAGGCTCAATGCCGACTTAAGTACAGGAAGACTGACTCTTCTTACCGTCTCTGTTTTGAACCATTCCTGTGACACTAGTTCTAGATACCGATGCTTCACTTCAGGTTTACTGTATCCCTCAGACCTTCTTATTGACGATCAAACACAGAAATTGCATTGGAATTAAATACAAAAAGCACAATGCCGACTCAAGTACAAGAGGACTTTCCCTTCTTACTGTCTATGGTTTGAACCTTTCCTGTGAGACCGGATTTAGATTCCGATGCTTCACTTCAGGTTTACTGTGTCCCTTGGATCTTCTTATAGACGACGAAACACAGAAATTGCATCGGAATTAAATAGAAAAGCACAGTGCCGACATAAGTACAAGAAAACAGACTCTTCTTACTGTTTATGTTTTGAACCATTCCTGTGACACTAGTTATAGATTCCGATGCTTCACTTCAGGTTTACTGTATCCCTGTGACCTTCTTATTGACGATGAAACACAGAAATAGCATCGGAATAAAATAAAATAGGCACAATGCAGTCTTAAGTACAAGAAAACTGACTCTTCTTGCTGTCTATGTTTTGAACCATTTCTGTGACACTAGTTATAGATTCAGATGCTTCACTTCAGGTTTACTGTAGACCCTCCGTCCGCCTTATTGACGATGAAACACAGAAATTGCATCGGAATTAAATACAAGAGGCACAATGCCGACTCAAGTACAAGAAGACTGACTCTTCTTACTGCCTATGGTTTAAACCATTCCTGTGACACTAGTTATAGATTCCGATGCTTCACTTCAGGTTTACTGTATCCCGCTGACCTTCATATTGACGATGAAACACAGAAATTGCATCGGAATTAAATACAAAAGGCACAATGCCGACTTCAGTACTGGAAGACTTACTCTTCCTTCTGTCTATGTTTTGAACCATTCCTGTGACACTAGTTATAGATTCCGATGCTTCACTTCAGGATAACTGTATCCCTCTGACCTTCTTATTGACGATGAAACACAGAAATTGCATCGGAATTAAATACAAAAGGCACAATGCCGACTTAAGTACTAGAAGACTGACTCTTCCTACTGTTAATGCTTTGAACCATTCCTGTGACACTAGTTATAGATTCCGATGCTTCACTTCAGGTTTAGTGTATCCCTCTGACCTTCTTATTGACGATGAAACTCAGAAATTGCATCGGAATTAAATGCAAAAGGCACAGTGCCAACTCAAGTACAAGAAGACTGGCTCTTCTTACCGTCTATGTTTTGAACCATTCCTGTGACGCTAGTTATAGATTCAGATGCTTCACTTCAGGTTTACTGTATCCGTCTGACCTTCTAATTGACGTTGAAACACAGAAATTGCATCGGAATTAAATACAAAAGGAACAATGCCGACTCAAGTACATGCAGACTGGCTCTTCTTACTGCCTATGCTTTGAACCATTCCTGTGACACTAGTTATAGATTCCGATGCTTCACTTCAGGTTTACTCTATCCCTCTGACCTTCTTATTGACGAGGAAACACAGAAATTGCATCGGAATTAAATACAAGAGGCACAATGCCGACTCAAGTACAAGAAGACAGACCCTTCTTATTGTCTATATTTTGAACCTTTCCTGTGACACTAGTCATAGATTCCGATACTTCACTTCAGGTTTACTGTATCCCTCTGACCTTCTTATTGACGATGAAACACAGAAATTGCATCTTAGTTAAATATAAAAGGCTCAATGCCGACTTAAGTACAGGAAGACTGACTCTTCCTACTGTCTATGTTTTTAACCATTCCTGTGACACTAGTTTTAGATTACGATGCTTCACTTCAGGTTTGCTGTATCCCTCTGACCTTCTTATTGACGATGAAACACAGAAATTGCATCGGAATTAAATACAAATGGCACAATGCCGGCTTAAGTACAAGAAAACTGACTCTTCTTACTGTCTATGTTTTGAACCATTCCTGTGACACTAGTTATAGATTCCGATACTTCACTTGAGGTTTACTGTATCCCTCTGACCATCATATTGACGATGAAACACAGAAATTGCATCGGAATTAAATACAAAAGGCACAATGCCCACTTAAGTACAAGAAAACTGACTTTACTTACTGTGTATGTTTTGAACCTTTCCTGTGACACTAGTTATAGATTCCGATGCTTTACTTCAGGTTTACTGTATCCCTCTGACCTTGTTATTGACGATGAAACCCAGAAATTGCATCGGAATTAAATACAAAAGGCACAATGCCGACTTAAGTACAAGAAAACTGACTCTTCGTTCTGTCTATGATTTGAAACATTCCTGTGACACTAGTTATAGATTCCGATGCTTCAATTCAGGTTTACTGTATCCCTCTGACCTTCTTATTGACGACGAAACACAGAAATTGCATCGGAATTATATACAAAAGACACAATGCCGACTTAAGTACAAGAAAACTGACTCTTCTTACAGTCTATGTTTTGAGCCATTCCTGTGACACTAGTTATAGTCTGCGATGCTTCACTTCAGGTTTACTGTATCCCTCTGACCTCCATATTGAGGATGAAACACAGAAGATGCATCCGAATTAAATACAAAAGGCACAATGCCGACTTAAGTACAAAAAACTGACTCTACTTACTGTCTATGTTTTGAACCATTCCTGTGACACTAGTTATAGATTCAGATACTTCACTTCAGGTTTACTGTATCCCTCTGACCTTCTTATTGACGATGAAACACAGAAATTGCATCTTAGTTAAATACAAAAGGCTCAATGCCGACTTAAGTACAGGAAGACTGACTCTTCTTACCGTCTATGTTTTGAACCATTCCTGTGACACTAGTTCTAGATACCGATGCTTCACTTCAGGTTTACTGTATCCCTCAGACCTTCTTATTGACGATCAAACACAGAAATTGCATTGGAATTAAATACAAAAAGCACAATGCCGACTCAAGTACAAGAAGACTGGCCCTTCTTACTGTCTATGGTTTGAACCTTTCCTGTGAGACCGGATTTAGAATCCGATGCTTCACTTCAGGTTTACTGTGTCCCTTGGATCTTCTTATAGACGACGAAACACAGAAATTGCATCGGAATTAAATAGAAAAGCACAGTGCCGACTTAAGTACAAGAAAACTGACTCTTCTTACTGCCTTTGTTTTGAACCATTCCTGTGACACTAGTTATAGATACCGATGCTTCACTTTAGGTTTACTGTATCCCTCTGACCTTCTTATTAACGATGAAACACAGAAATTGCAACGGAATTAAATACAAAAGGCACAATGCCGACTTAAGTACACGAAAACTGACGCTTCTTACTGTTTATGTTTTGAACCATTCCTGTGACACTAGTTATAGATTCCGATGCTTCACTTCAGGTTTACTGTATCCCTGTGACCTTCTTATTGACGATGAAACACAGAAATAGCATCGGAATAAAATAAAATAGGCACAATGCAGTCTTAAGTACAAGAAAACTGACTCTTCTTGCTGTCTATGTTTTGAACCATTTCTGTGACACTAGTTATAGATTCAGATGCTTCACTTCAGGTTTACTGTAGACCCTCCGTCCGCCTTATTGACGATGAAACACAGAAATTGCATCGGAATTAAATACAAGAGGCACAATGCCGACTCAAGTACAAGAAGACTGACTCTTCTTACTGCCTATGGTTTAAACCACTCCTGTGACACTAGTTATAGATTCCGATGCTTCACTTCAGGTTTACTGTATCCCGCTGACCTTCATATTGACGATGAAACACAGAAATTGCATCGGAATTAAATACAAAAGGCACAATGCCGACTTCAGTACTGGAAGACTTACTCTTCCTACTGTCTATGTTTTGAACCATTCCTGTGACACTAGTTATAGATTCCGATGCTTCACTTCAGGTTTACTGTAACCCTCTGACCTTCTTATTGACGATGAAGCACAGAAATTCATCGGAATTCAATACAAAAGGCACAATGCCGACTTAAGTACAAGAAAACTGACTCTTCTTACTGTCTATATTGTGACCCATTCCTGTGACACTAGTTATAGATTCAGATGCTTCACTTCAGGTTTACTGTATCCCTCTGTCCGCCTTATTGACGATGAAACACAGAATTTGCATCGGAATTAAATACAAGAGGCACAATGCCGACTCAAGTAGAAGAAGACGGGCTCTTCTTATTGTCTATGTATTGAACCATTCCTGTGACACTAGTTATAGATTCCGATGCTTCACTTCAGGATAACTGTATCCCTCTGACACTGTTATTGACGATGAAACACAGAAATTGCATCGGAATTAAATACAAAAGGCACAATGCCGACTTAAGTACTAGAAGACTGACTCTTTCTACTGTCAATGCTTTGAACCATTCCTGTGACACTAGTTATAGATTCCGATGCTTCACTTCAGGTTTACTGTATCCCTCTGACCTTCTTATTGACGATGAAACACAGAAATTGCATCGGAATTAAATACAAAAGGCTCAATGCCGACTCAAGCACAAGAAGACAGACCCTTCTTATTGTCTATATTTTGAACCTTTCCTGTGACACTAGTCATAGATTCTGATACTTCACTTCAGGTTTACTGTATCCCTCTGACCTTCTTATTGACGTTGAAACACAGAAATTGCATCGGAATTAAATACAAAAGGCACAATGCCGACTTAAGTACAAGAAAACTGACTCTTCTTACTGACTATGTTTTGAACCATTCCTGTGACACTAGTTATAGATTGCGATGCTTCACTTCAGGTTTACTGTATCCCTCTGACCTTCATATTGACGATGAAACACAGAAATTGCATCCGAATTAAATACAAAAGGCACAATGCCGACTTAAGTACAAGAAAACTGACTTTATTTACTGTCTATATTTTGAACCTTTCCTGTGACACTAGTTACAGATTCCGATGCTTTACTTCAGGTTTACTGTATCCCTCTGACCTTCTTATTGACAATGAAACCCAAAAATTGCATCGGAATTAAATACAAAAGGCTCAATGCCGACTTAAGTACAAGAAAACTGACTCTTCTTACTGTCTATGTTTTGAACCATTCCTGTGACACTAGTTATAGATTCCGATGCTTCACTTCAGGTTTGCTGTATCTCTGTGACCTTCTTATTGACGATGAAACACTGAAAATAGCATCGGAATAAAATAAAATAGGCACAATGCCGTCTTAAGTACAAGAAAACTGACTCTTCTAGCTGTCTATGTTTTGAACCATATCTGTGACACTAGTTATAGATTCAGATGCTTCACTTCAGGTTTACTGTATCCCTCCGTCCGCCTTATTGACGATGAAACACAGAAATTGCATCGGAATTAAATACAAGAGGCACAATGCCGACTCAAGTACAAAAGAACTGGCTCGTCTTATTGTCTATGTTTTGTACCATTCCTGTGACACTAGTTATAGATTCCGATGCTTCACTTCAGGATTACTGTATCCCTCTGACCTTCTTATTGACGATGAAACACAGAAATTGCTTCGGAATTAAATACAAAAGGCACAATGCCGACTTAAGTACTAGAAGACTGACTCCCCCTACTGTCTATGTTTTGAACCATTCCTGTGACACTAGTTACAGATTCCGATGCTCCACTTCAGGTTTACTGTATCCCTCTGACCTTCTTATTGACGATGAAACACAGAAATTGCATCGGAATTAAATGCAAAAGGCTCAATGCCGACTCTAGTACAAGAAGACTGGCTCTTCTTACCGTCTATGTTTTGAACCATTCCTGTGACACTAGTTATTGATTCAGATTCCTCACTTCAGGTTTACTGAGTCCCTCTGACCTTCTTATTGACGATGAAACATAGAAATTGCATCGGAATTAAATACAAAAGGCACAATGCCGACTCAAGTACAAGCAGACTGGCTCTTCTTACTGTCTATGCTTTGAACCATTCCTGTGAAACTAGTTATAGATTCCGATGCTTCACTTCAGGTTTACTGTATCCCTCTGACCTTCATATCGACGATGAAACACAGAAATTATATCGGAATAATATACAAGTGGCACAATGCCGACTTAAGTACAAGAAGACTGACCCTTCTTATTGTCTATGTTTTGAACCATTCCTGTGACACTAGTTATAGATTCCGATACTTCACTTCAGGTTTATTGTATCCCTCTGACCTTCTTATTGACGATGAAACACAGAAATTGCATCTTAGTTAAATACAAAAGGCTCAATGCCGATTTAGGTACAGGAAGACTGACTCTTCTTACCATCTATGTTTTGAACCATTCCTGTGACACTAGTTATAGATACCGATGCTTCACTTCAGGTTTACTGTATCCCTCTGACCTTCATATTGACGATGAAACACAGAAATTGCATCCGAATTAAATACAAAAGGCACAATGCCGACTTAAGTACAAGAAAACTGACTTTACTTACTGTCTATGTTTTGAACCATTCCTGTGACACTAGTTAGAGATTCCGATGCTTTACTTCAGGTTTACTGTATCCCTCTGACCTTCTTATTGACGATGAAACCCAGAAATTGCATCGGAATTAAATACAAAAGGCACAATGCCGACTCAAGTACAAGAGGACTGGCCCTTCTTACTGTCTATGTTCTGAACCTTTCCTGTGAGACCGGATTTAGATTCCGATGCTTCAATTCAGGTTAACGGTATCCCTGTGACCTACTTATTGACGATGAAACACAGAAATAGCATCGGAATAAAATAAAATAGGCACAATGCCGTCTTAAGTACAAGAAAACTGACTCTTCTTGCTGTCTATGTTTTGAACCATTTCTGTGACACGAGTTATAGATTCAGATGCTTCACTTCAGGTTTACTGTATCCCTCCGTCCGCCTTATTGACGATGAAACACAGAAATTGCATCGGAATTAAATGCAAAAGGCTCAATGCCGACTCTATTACAAGAATACTGGCTCTTCTTACCGTCTATGTTTTGAACCATTCCTGTGACACTAGTTATTGATTCAGATGCTTCACTTCAGGTTTACTGATTCCCTCTGACCTTCTTATTGACGATCAAACACAGAAATTGCATCGGAATTAAATACAAAAGGCACAAAGCCGACTCACGTACAAGAGGACTGGCCCTTCTTACTGTCTATTTTTTGAACCTTTCCTGTGAGACCGGATTTAGATTGCGATGCTTCAATTCAGGTTTACTGTATCCCTTGGACCTTCTTATAGACGACGAAACACTGAAATTGCATCGGAATTAAATAGAAAAGCACAATGCCGACTTAAGTACAAGAAAACTGACTCTTCTTACTGCCTTTGTTTTGAACCATTCCTGTGACACTAGTTATAGATACCGATGCTTCACTTCAGGTTTACTGTATCCCTCTGACCGTCTTAATGACGATGAAACACAGAAATTGCAACGGAATTAAATACAAAAGGCACAATGCCGACTTAAGTAAAAGTAAACTGACTCTCCTTACTAACTATGTTTTGAACCATTCCTGTGATACTACTTATAGATTCCGATGCTTCGCTTCTGGTTTACTGTATCCCTCTGACGTTCGTATTGACGATGACACACAGAAATTACATCGGAATTAAATACAAAAGGCACAATGCCGACTTAAGTACAAGAAAACTGACTCTTCTTACTGTCTATGCTTTTAGCCATTCCTGTGACACTAGTTATAGATTCCGGTGCTTCACTTCAGGTTTGCTGTATCCCTCTGACCTTCTTATTGACGATGAAACACAGAAATTGCATCGGAATTAAATACAAATCGCACAATGCCGACTTAAGTACAAGAAAACTGACTCTTCTTACTGTCTATGCTTTTACCCTTTCCTGTGACACTAGTTATAGATTCCGGTGCTTCACTTCAGGTTTGCTGTATCCCTCTGACCTTCTTATTGACGATGAAACACAGAAATTGCATCGGAATTAAATACAAATGGCACAATGCCGACTTAAGTACAAGAAAACTGACTCTTCTTACTGTCTATGCTTTTACCCTTTCCTGTGACACTAGTTATAGATTCCGGTGCTTCACTTCAGGTTTGCTGTATCCCTCTGACCTTCTTATTGACGATGAAACACAGAAATTGCATCGGATTTTAATACAAAAGGCACAATGCCGACTTAAGTACAAAATGACTGACTCTTCTTACCCTGTATGTTTTGAACCATTCCTGTGACACTAGTTATAGATTCCGATGCTTCACTTCAGGTTTACTGTAATCCTCTGACCTTCGTATTGACGATGAAGCACAGAAATTGCATCGGAATTAAATACAAAAGGCACAATGCCGACTTAAGTACAATAAAACTGACTCTTCTTACTGTCTATGTTTTGAACCTTCCCTGTGTCACTAGTTATAGATTCCGATGCTTCAATTCAGGTGTACTGTATCCCTCTGACCTTCTTATTGACGATGAAACACAGAAATTGCATCGGAATTAAATACAAAAGGCACAATGCCGACTTAAGTACAAGAAAACTGACGCTTGTTACTGTTTATGTTTTGAACCATTCCTGTGACACTAGTTATAGATTCCGATGCTTCACTTTATGTTTACTGTATCCCTGTGACCTTCTTATTGACGATGAAACACAGAAATTACATCGGAATTAAATACAAGAGGCACAATGCCGACGCAAGTACAAGAAGACTGGCTCTTCTTACTGTCCATGATTTGAACCATTCCTGTGACACTAGTTATGGATTCAGATGCTTCACTTTTTGATTACTGTATCCTTCTGACCTTCCTATTGACGATGAAACACAGATATTGCATCGGAATTAAATACAAAAGGCTCAATGCCGACTCAAGTACAAGAAGACTGGCTCTTCTTACCGTCTATGATTTGAACCATTCCTGTGACACTAGTTATAGATTCAGATGCTTCACTTCAGGTTTACTGTATCCATCCGACCTCCTTATTGACGATGAAACACCGATATTGCATCGTAATTAAATACAAAAGGCACAATGCCGGCTCAAGTACAAGCAGACTGGCTCTTCTTACTGCATATGTTTTGAAATATTCCTGTGACACTAATTATAAATTCCGATGCTTCACTTCAGGTTTACTGTATCCCTCTGACCTTCATATTGACGATGAAACACAGAAATTGCATCGGAATTAAATACAAAAGTCACAATGCCGACTTAAGTACAAGAAAACTGACGCTTCTTACTGTTTATGTTTTGAAAAATTCCTGTGACACTAGTTATAGATTCCGATGCTTCACTTCAGGTTTACTGTATCCCTGTGACCTTCTTATTGATATTGAAACACAGAAATTGCATCGGAATTAAATACAAAAGGCACAATGCCGACTTCAGTACTAGAAGACTGACTCTACCTAATGTCTATGTTTTGAACCATTCCTGTGACACTAGTTATAGATTCCGATGCTTCACTTCAGGTTTACTGTATCCCTCTAACCTTCTTATTGACGATGAAACACAGAAATTGCATCGGAACTAATTACAAAAGGCACAATGCCGACTCGAGTACAAGCAGACTGGCTCTTCTTACTGTCTATGCTTTGAACCATTCCTGTGACACTAGTTATGGATTCCGATGCTTCACTTCAGATTTACTGTATCCCTCTCACCTTCATGTTGACGATGAAACACAGAAATTGCATCGGAATTATATAC
The DNA here is from genome assembly GCF_021461395.2 of Schistocerca americana. Lineage (NCBI taxonomy): Eukaryota > Metazoa > Arthropoda > Insecta > Orthoptera > Acrididae > Schistocerca > Schistocerca americana. The sequence continues at coordinate 2,632,177 of NW_025726192.1, read as the reverse complement.
AAGTGGCACAATTCCTACTTAAGTACAAGGAGACTGACTCTTCTTACCGTCTATGTTTTAACGAGTCCTGTGACACTAGTTATAGATTTAGATGCTTCACTTCAGGTTTACTGTATCTCTCTGACCTCCTTATTGACGATGAAACACAGAAATTGCATCGGAACTAAATACAAAAGGCACATTGCTGACTTAAGTACAAGTAAACTGACTCTCCTTACTATCTATGATTTGAACAATTCCTGTGAAACTAGTTATAGATTCCGATGCTTCACTTCAGGTTTACTGTATCCCTCTGACGTTCGTATTGACGATGACACACAGATATTGCATCGGATTTAAATACAAAAGGCACAATGCCGACCTAAGTACAAAAAGACTGACTCTTCTTACCCTGTATGTTTTGAACCATTCCTGTGACACTAGTTATAGATTCCGATGCTTCACTTCAGGTTTACTGTAACCCTCTGACCTTCGTATTGACGATGAAGCACAGAAATTGCATCGGAATTATATACAAAAGGCACAATGCCGACTTAAGTACAAGAAAACTGACTCTTCTTACTGTCTATGTTTTGAACCTTTCCTGTGACACTAGTTATAGATTCCGATGCTTCACTTCAGGTTTACTGTATCCCTCTGACCTTCTTATTGACGACGAAACACAGAAATTGCATCGGAATTAAATACAAAAGGCACAATGCCGACTTCAGTACTAGAAAACTGACTCTTCCTAGTGTCTATGTTTTAAACCATTCCTGTGACACTAGTTATAGATTCCGATGCTTCACATCAGGTTTCCTGTAACCCTCTGACCTTCTTATTGACTATGAAGCACAGAAATTGCATCGGAATTAAATACAAAAGGCACAATGCCGACATAAGCACAAGAAAACTGACTCTTCTTACTGTCTATGTTTTGAACCATTCCTGTGACACTAGTTACAGATTCAGATGCTTCACTTCAGGTTTACTGTATCCCTCTGTCCCCATTATTGACGATGAAACACAGAAATTGCATCGGAATTAAATACAACAGGCACAATGCCGACTCAAGTGCAAGAAGACTGGCTCTTCTTATTGTCCATGATTGGAATCATTCCTGTGACCCTAGTTATAGATTCCGATGCTTCACTTCAGGATTACAGTGTCCCTGTGACCATCTTATTGACGATGAAATACAGAAATTGCATCGGAATTAAATACAAAATGCACAATGCCGACTTAAGTACTAGAAGGCTGACTCTTCCTAGTATCTATGTTTTGAACCATTCCTGTGACACTAGTTATAGATTCCGATGCTTCACTTCAGGTTTACTGTAGCCCTCTGACCATCTTATTGACGATGAAACACAGAAATTGCATCGGAATTAAATACAAAAGGCTCAATGCCGACTCAAGTACAAGAAGACTGGCGCTTCTTACCGTCTATGTTTTGAACCATTCCTGTGACACTACTTATAGATTCAGATGCTTCACTTCAAGTTTACTGTATCCCTCCGACCTTCTTATTGACGATGAAACACAGATATTGCATCGGAATTAAATGCAAAAGGCACAATGCCGACTCAAGTACAAGCAGACTGGCTCTTCTTACTGTCTATACTTTGAACCATTCTTGTGACACTAATTTTAGATTCCGATGTTTCACTTCAGGTTTACTGTATCCCTCTGACCTTCATATTGACAATGAAACACAGAAATTGCATCGGAATTAAATACAAAAGGCACAATGCCGACTTAAGTACAAGAAAACTGACGCTTCTTACTGTTTATGTTTTGAACCATTCCTGTGACACTAGTTATAGATTCCGATGCTTCACTTCAGGTTTACTGCATCCTTGTGACCTTCTTATTGATATTGAAACACAGAAATTGCATTGGAATTAAATACAAAAGGCACAATGCCGAATTCAGTACTAGAAGACTGACTCTTCCTACTGTCTATGTTCTGAACCATTCCTGTGACACTAGTTACAGATTCCGATGCTTCCCTTCAGGTTTACTGTAACCCTCTGACCTTCTTATTGACGATGAAGCACAGAAATTGCATCGTAATTAAATACAAAAGGCACAATGCCGACATAAGCACAAGAAAACTGACTCTTCTTACTGTCTATGTTTTGAACAAATCCTGTGACACTAGTTATAGATTCCGATGCTTCACTTCAGGGTTACTGTATCCCTCTGACCTTCTTATTGACGATGAAACACAGAAATGCATCCTAATTAAATACAAAAGGCACAATGCCGACTTAAGTACAAGAAGACTGGCTCTTCTTACCGTCTATGTTTTGAACCATTCCAGTGACACTAGTTATAGATTCAGATGCTTTACTTCAGGTTTACTGTATCCCTCCGACCTTCTTATTGACGATGAAACACAGAAATTGAATCGGAATTAAATACAAATGGCACAATGCCGACTCAAGTACAAGCAGACTGGCTCTTCTTACTGTCTATGTTTTGAACCATTCCTGTGGTACTAGTTATAGATTCCGATGCTTCACTTCAGGCATACTGTATCCCTCTGACCTTCATATTGACGATGAAACACAGATATTGCATCGGAATTAAATACAACAGGCACAATGCCGACTTAAGTACAAGAAAACTCACGCTTCTTACTGTTCATGTTTTGAACCATTCCTGTGACACACGTTATAGATTCCGATGCTTCACTACAGGTTTACTGTATCCCTGTGACCTTCTTATTGACGATGAAACGCAGAAATTGCATCGGAATTAAATACCAAAGGCACAATGCCGACTTCAGTACTTGAAGACTGACTCTTCCTACTGTCTATGTTTTGAACCATTCCTGTTACACTAGTTATAGATTCCGATGCTTCACTTCAGGTTTACTGTATCCCTCTAACCTTCTTATTGACGATGAAACACAGAAATTGCATCGGAACTAAATACAAAAGGCACAATGCCGACTCAAGTACAAGCAGACTGGCTCCTCTTACTGTCTATGCTTTGAACCATTCCTGTGACACTAGTTACGGATTCCGATGCTTCACTTCAGATTTACTGTATCCCTCTCACCTTCATGTTGACGATGAAACACAGAAATTGCATCGGAATTATATACAAGTGGCACAATGCCTACTTAAGTACAAGGAGACTGACCCTTCTTACCGTCTATGTTTTAACGAGTCCTGTGACACTAGTTATAGATTTAGATGCTTCACTTCAGGTTTACTGTATCCCTCTGACCTCCTTATTGACGATGAAACAAAGAAATTGCATCGGAACTAAATACAAAAGGCACAATGCCGACTTAAGTACAGGTAAACTGACTCTCCTTACTATCTATGATTTGAACCATTCCTCTGAAACTAGTTATAGATTCCGATGCTTCACTTCAGGTTTACTGTATCCCTCTGACGTTCGTATTGACGATGACACACAGATATTGCATCGGATTTAAATACAAAAGGCACAATGCCGACCTAAGTACAAATAGACTGACTCTTCTTACCCTGTATGTTTTGAACCATTCCTGTGACACTAGTTATAGATTCCGATGCTTCACTTCAGGTTTACTGTAACCCTCTGACCTTCGCATTGACGATGAAGCACAGAAATTGCATCTGTATTAAATACAAAAGGCACAATGCCGACTTCAGTACTAGAAGACTGACTCTTCCTACTGTCTATGTTTTGAACCATTCCTTTGACACTAGTTATAGATTCCGATGCTTCACTTCAGGTTTCCTGTAACCCTCTGACCTTCTTATTGACTATGAAGCACAGAAATTGCATCGGAATTAAATACAAAAGGCACAATGCCGACATAAGCACAAGAAAACTGACTCTTCTTACTGTCTATGTTTTGAACCATTCCTGTGACACTAGTTACAGATTCAGATGCTTCACTTCAGGTTTAGTGTATCCCTCTGTCCCCATTACTGACGATGAAACACAGAAATTGCATCGGAATTAAATACAAGAGGCACAATGCCGACTCAAGTACAAGAAGACTGGCTCTTCTTATTGTCCATGATTGGAACCATTCCTGTGACACTAGTTATAGATTCCGATGCTTCACTTCAGGATTACAGTGTCCCTGTTACCTTCTTATTGACGATGAAACACAGAAATTGCATCGGAAGTAAATACAAAATGCACAATGCCGACATAAGTACTAGAAGGCTGACTCTTCCTACTGTCTATGTTTTGAACCATTCCTGTGACACTAGTTATAGATTCCGATGCTTCACTTCAGGTTTACTGTATCCCTCTGACCTTCTTACTGACGATGAAACACAGAAATTGCATCGGAATTAAATACAAAAGGCACAATGCCGACTCAAGTACAAACAGACTGGCTCTTCTTACCGTCTATGTTTTGAACCATTCCTGTGACACTAGTTATAGATTCAGATGCTTCACTTTAGGTTTACTGTATCCCTCTGACCTTATTGACGATGAAACACAGAAATTGCATCGGAATTAAATACAAAAGGCACAATGCCGACTTAAGTACAAGAAGACTGACACTTCTTACTGTCTGTGTTTTGAAACATTCCTGTTACACTAGTTATAGATTTCGATGCTTCACTTCAGGTTTACTGTATCCCTCTGACCTTCTTATTGACGATGAAACACAGATTTCGCATCGGGATTAAATACAAAAGGCACAATGCCGACTTAAGTACAAGTAAACTGACTCTCCTTACTATCTATGATTTGAACCATTCCTGTGAAACTAGTTATAGATTCCGATGCCTCACTTCAGGTTTACTGAATCCCTGTGACCTTCTTATTGATATTGAAACACAGAAATTGCATCGGAATTAAATGCAAAAGGCACAATTCCGACTTCAGTACTAGAAGACTGACTCTACCAACTTTCTATGTTTTGAACCATTCCTGTGACACTAGTTATAGATTCCGATGCTTCACTTCAGGTTTACTGTATCCCTCTAACCTTCTTATTGACGATGAAACACAGAAATTGCATCGGAACTAAATACAAAAGGCACAATGCCGACTCAAGTACAAGCAGACTGGCTCTTCTTACTGTCTATGCTTTGAACCATTCCTGTTACACTAGTTATTGATTCCGATGCTTCACTTCAGATTTACTGTATCCCTCTCACCTTCATGTTGACGATGAAACACAGAAATTGCATCGGAATTATATACAAGTGGCACAATGCCTACTTAAGTACAAGGAGACTGACCCTTCTTACCGTCTATGTTTTAACGAGTCCTGTGACACTAGTTATAGATTTAGATGCTTCACTTCAGGTTTACTGTATCCCTCTGACCTCCTTATTGACGATGAAACACAGAAATTGCATCGGAACTAAATACAAAAGGCACAATGCCGACTTAAGTACAAGTAAACTGACTCTCCTTACTATCTATGATTTGAACCATTCCTGTGAAACTAGTTATAGATTCCGATGCTTCACTTCAGGATTACTGTATCCCTCTGACGTTTGTATTGACGATGACACACAGTTATTGCATCGGATTTAAATACAAAAGGCACAATGCCGACCTAAGTACAAAAAGACTGACTCTTCTTACCCTGTATGTTTTGAACCATTCCTGTGACACTAGTTATAGATTCTGATGCTTCACTTCCGGATTACTGTATCCCTCTGACCTACGTATTGACGATGAAACACAGAAATTGCATCGGAATTAAATACAAAATGCTCAATGCCGACTCAAGTACAAGAAGACTGGCTCTTCTTACCGTCTATGTTTTGAACCATTCCTGTGACACTAGTTATAGATTCAGATGCTTCACTTCAGGTTTACTGTATCCCTCCGACCTTCTTATTGACGATGATACACAGATATTGCATCGGAATTAAATGCAAAAGGCACAATGCCGACTCAAGTACAAGCAGACTGGCTCTTCTTACTGTCTATATTTTGAACCATTCTTGTGACACTAATTATAGATTCCGATGCTTCACTTCAGGTTTACTGTAACCCTCTGACCTTCATATTGAAGATGAAACACAGAAATTGCATCGGAATTAAATACAAAAGGCACAATGCCGACTTAAGTACAAGAAAACTGACGCTTCTTACTGTTTATGTTTTGAACCATTCCTGTGACACTAGTTATAGATTCCGATGCTTCACTACAGGTTTACTGTATCCCTGTGACCTTCTTATTGATATTGAAACACAGAAATTGCATCGGAATGAAATACAAAAGGCACAATGCCGAATTCAGTACTAGAAGACTGACTCTTCCTACTGTCTATGTTTTGAACCATTCCTGTGACACTAGTTATAGATTCCGATGCTTCACTTCAGGTTTACTGTAACCCTCTGACCTTCTTATTGACGATGAAGCGCAGAAATTGCATCGTAATTAAATACAAAAGGCACAATGCCGACTTAAGTACAAGAAAACTGACTCTTCGTACTGTCTATGTTTTGAACCATTCCTGTGACACTAGTTTTAGATTCAGATGCTTTACTACAGGTTTACTGTATCCGTCTGTCCGCCTTATTGACGATGAAACACAGAAATTGTATCGGAATTTAATACAAGAGGCACCATGCCGACTCAAGTACAAGAAGACTGGCTCTTCTTATTGTCCATGTTTTGAACCATTCCTGTGACACTAGTTATAGATTCCGATGCTTCACTTCAGGATTACTGTATCCCTCTGACCTTCTTATTGACGATGAGACACAGAAATTGCATCGGAATTAAATACAAAAGGCACAATGCCGACATAAGTACAAGAAAACTGACGCTTCTTACTGTTTATGTTTGGAACCATTCCTGTGACACTAGTTAAACATTCCGATGCTTCACTTTAGGTTTACTGTATCCCTCTGACCTTCATATTGACGATAAAACACAGATATAGCATCGGAATTAAATACAAAAGGCACAATGCCGACTTAAGTACAAGAAAACTGACGCTTGTTACTGTTTATGTTTTGAACCATTCCTGTGACACTAGTTATAGATTCCGATGCTTCACTTCATGTTTACTGTATCCCTGTGACCTTCTTATTGTCTATGAAACACAGAAATTGCATCGGAATTAAATACAAAAGGCGCAATGCCGACTTCAGTACTAAAAGACTGACTCTTCCTACTGTCTATGTTTTGAACCATTCCTGTGACACTAGTTATAGATTCCGATGCTTCACTTCAGGTTTACTGTATCCCTCTCACCTTCATGTTGACGATGAAACACAGAAATTGCATCGGAATTATATACAAGTGGCAGAATGCCGACTTAAGTACAAGTAAACTGACCCTTCTTACTGTCTATGTTTTGAACCATTCCTGTGACACTAGTTATAGATTCCGATGCTTCACATCAGGTTTACTGTATCCCTCTGACCCTCTTATTGACGATGAAACACAGAAATTGCATCGGAATTAAATACAAAATGCTCAATGCCGACTCAAGTACAAGAAGACTGGCTCTTCATTCTGCCTATGTTTGAACCATTCCTGTGACACTAGTTATAGATTCCGATGCTTCACTTAAGGTTTACTGTTTCCCTCCGATCTTCTTATTGACGATGAAACACAGATATTGCATCGGAATTAAATTTAAAAGGCACTTTGCCGACTGAAGTACAAGAAGACTGACTTTTCTTACTGTCTATGTTTTGAACCATTCCTGTGACACTGATTATAGATTCCGATTCTTCACTTCAGGTTTACTGTAACCCTCTGACCTTCGTATTGACGATGAAGCACAGAAATTGCATCGGAATTAAATACAAAAATCACAATGACGACTTAAGTACTAGAAAACTGACTCTTCCTACTGTCTATGTTTTGAACCATTCCTGAGACACTAGTTATAGATTCCGATGCTTCACATCAGGTTTACTGTATCCCTCTGACCCTCTTATTGACGATGAAACACAGAAATTGCATCGGAATTAAATACAAAAGGCTCAATGCCAACTCAAGTACAAGAAGACTGGCTCTTCTTACTGTCTATGTTTGAACCATTCCTGTGACACTAGTTATAGATTCCGATGCTTCACTTCAGGTTTACTGTGTCCCTCTAATCATCTTATTGACGATGACACACAGATATGGCATCGGAATTAAATACAAAAGGCACATTGCCGACTTAAGTACAAGAAGACTGACCTTTCTTACTGTCTATGTTTTGAACCATTCCTGTGACACTAGTTATAGATTCCGATGCTTCACTTCGTGTTTACTGTATACCTCTGACCTTCTTATTGACTATGAAACAGAGATATTGCATCGGAATTAAATACAAAAGGCACAATGCCGACTTAAGTACAAGAAAACTGACGCTTGTTACTGTTTATGTTTTGAACCATTCCTGTGACACTAGTTATATATTCAGATGCTTCACTTCAGGTTTACTGTAACCCTCTGACCTTCGCATTGACGATGAAGCAAAAGGCACAATGCCGACTTAAGTACAGGAAAACTGACTCTTCTTACTGTCTATGTTTTGAACCATTCCTGTGACACTAGTTATAGATTCAGATGCTTCACTTCAGGTTTACTGTATCCCTCTGTCCGCCTTATTGGCGATGAAACACAGAAATTGCATCGGTATTAAATACAAGAGGCACAATGCTGACTCAAGTACAAGAAGACTGGTTCTTCTTATTGCCCATGCTTTGAACCATTCCTGTGACACTAGTTATAGATTCCGATGCTTCACTTCAGGTTTACTGTATCCCTCTGACCTTCTTATTGACGATGAAACACAGAAATTGCATCGGAATTAAATACAAAATGCTCAATGCCGACTCAAGTACAAGAAGACTGGCTCTTCTTACCGTCTATGATTTGAACCATTCCTGTGACACTAGTTATAGTTTCAGATGCATCACTTCAGGTTTAGTGTATCCCTCCGACCTTCTTATTTACGATGAAACACAGAAATTGCATCGGAATTAAATACAAAAGGAACAATGCCGACTCAAGTACAAGCAGACTGGCTCTTCTTACTGTCTATGTTTTGAACCATTCCTGTGACACTACTTATAGGTTCCGATGTTTCACTTCAGGTTTACTGTATCCCTGTGACCTTCCTATTGACGATGAAACACAGAAATTGCATCGGAATTAAATACAAAAGGCACAATGCCGACTTCAGTACTAGAAGACTGACTCTTCCTACTGTCTATGTTTTGAACCACTCCTGTGCCACTAGTTATAGATTCCGATGCTTCACTTCAGGTTTTCTGTAACCCTCTGACCTTCTTATTGACGATGAAGCACAGAAATTGCATCGGAATTAAATACAAAAGGCACAGTGCCGACTTAAGTACAAGAAAACTGACTCTTCTTACTGTCTGTGTTTTGAACCATTCCTGTGACACTCGTTATAGATTCAGATTCTTCACTTCAGGTTTACTGTATCCCTCTGTCCGCCTTATTGACGATAAAACACAGAAATTGCATCGGAATTAAATACAAGAGGCACAATGCCGACTCAAGTACAAGAAGACTGGCTCTACTTATTGCCCATGTTTTGAAAGATTCCTGTGACACTAGTTATAGATTCCGATGCTTCACTTCAGGATTACTGTATCCCTCTGACCTTCTTATTGACGATGAAACACAGAAATTGCATCGGAGTTAAATACAAACGGCACAATGCCGACTTAAGTACTAGACGACTGACTCTTCCTACTGTCTATGTTTTGAACCATTCCTGTGACACTAGTTATAGATTGCGATGCTTCACTTCAGGTTTACTGTATCCCTCTGACCTTCTTATTCACGATGAAACACAGAAATTGCATCGGAATTAAATACAAAAGGCTCAATGCCGACTCAAGTACAAGAAGACTGGCACTTCTTACCATCTATGTTTTGAACTATTCCTGTGACACTAGTTATAGATTCAGATGCTTCACTTCAGGTTTACTGTATCCCATCGACCTTCTTATTGACGATGAAACACAGAAATTGCATCGGAATTAAATACAAATGGCACAATGCTGACTCAAGTACAAGCAGACTGGCTCTTCTTACTGTCTATGTTTTGAACCATTCCTGTGACACTAGTTATAGATTCCGATGCTTCACTTCAGGTTTACTGTATCCCTCTGACCTTCATATTGACGATGAAACACAGATATTGCATCGGAATTAAATACAAAAGGCACAATGCCGACTTAAGTACAAGAAAACTGACGCTTGTTACTGTTTCGTTTTGAACCATTCCTGTGACACTAGTTATAGATTCCGATGCTTCACTTCATGTTTAGTGTATCCCTGTGACCTTCTTATTGACGATGAAACACAGAAATTGCATCGGAATTAAATACAAAAGGCGCAATGCCGACATCAGTACTAGAAGACTGACTCTTCCTACTGTCTATGTTTTGAACCATTCCTGTGACACTAGTTATAGATTCCGATGCTTCACTTCAGGTTTACTGTATCCCTCTCACCTTCTTATTGACGATGAAACACAGAAATTGCATCGGAATTAAATACAAAATGCTCAATGCCGACTCAAGTACAAGAAGACTGGCTCTTCTTACCGTCTATGATTTGAACCATTCCTGTGACACTAGTTATAGATTCAGATGCTTCACTTCAGGTTTAGTGTATCCCTCCGACCTTCTTATTTACGATGAAACACAGAAATTGCATCGGAATTAAATACAAAAGGAACAATGCCGACTCAAGTACAAGCAGACTGGCTCTTCTTACTGTCTATGTTTTGAACCATTCCTGTGACACTACTTATAGATTCCGATGCTTCACTTCAGGTTTACTGTATCCCTCTGACCTTCATATTGGCGATGAAACACAGAAATTGCATCGGAATTAAATACAAAAGGGACAATGCCGAATTAAGTACAAGAAAACTGACGCTTGTTACTGTTTATGTTTTGAACCATTCCTGTGACACTAGTTATAGGTTCCGATGCTTCACTTCGTGTTTACTGTATCCCTGTGACCTTCCCATTGACGATGAAACACAGAAATTGCATCGGAATTAAATACAAAAGGCACAATGCCGACTTCAGTACTAGAAGACTGACTCTTCCTACTGTCTATGTTTTGAACCACTCCTGTGCCACTAGTTATAGATTCCGATGCTTCACTTCATGTTTAGTGTATCCCTGTGACCTTCTTATTGACGATGAAACATAGAAATTGCATCGGAATTAAATACAAAAGGCGCAATGCCGACTTCAGTACTAGAAGACTGACTCTTCCTACTGTCTATGTTTTGAACCGTTCCTGTGACACTAGTTATAGATTCCGATGCTTCACTTCAGGTTTACTGTATCCCTCTCACCTTCGTGTTGACGATGAAACACAGAAATTGCATTGGAATTATATACAAGTGGCAGAATGCCGACTTAAGTACAAGTAAACTGACCCTTCTTACCGTCTATGTTTTAACCATTCCTGTGACACTAGTTACAGATTCCGATGCCTCACTTCTTTTTTACTGTATCCCACTGACCGTCTTATTGACGATGTAACACCGAAATTGAATCGGAATTAAATACAAAAGGCGCAATGCCGACTCAAGTGCCAGAGGACTGGCTCTTCTTACTGTCTCTGTTATGAACCTTTCCTGTGAGACCAGTATTGGATTCCGATGCTTCACTTCAGGTTTACTGTATCCCTTGGACCTTCTTATTGACGATGAAACACAGAAATTTCATCGGCATGAAATACAAATGGCACAATGCCGACTTAAGTACAAGAAGACTGATTCTTCGTACTGTCTATGTTGTGAAACATTCCTGTTACACTAGTTATAGATTCCGATACTTCACTTGAGGTTTACTGTATCCCTCTGACCTTCTTATTGACAATGAAACACAGAAATTGCATCGGAATTAAATACAAAAGGCACAATGCCGACTTAAGTATAAGAAAACTGACTCTTCTTACTGTCTATGTTTTGAACCATTCCTGTGACACTAGTTATAGATTCCGATGCTTCACTTCAGGTTTACTGTATCCCACTGACCATCTTATTGACGATGAAACCTAGAAATTGCATCGGAATGAAATACAAAAGGCACAATGCCGACTTAAGTACAAGAAAACTGACGCTTCTTACTGTTTATGCTTTGAACCATTAATGTGACACTAGTTATAGATTCCGATGCTTCACTTCAGGTTTACTGTATCCCTGTGACCTTCATATTGACGATGAAACGCAGAAATTGCATCGGAATTAAATACAAAAATCACAATGACGACTTAAGTACTAGAAAACTGACTCTTCCTACTGTCTATGTTTTGTACCGTTCCTGTGACACTAGTCATAGATTTTGATGCTTTACATTAGGTTGACTGTATGCCTCTGACCGTCTTATTGACGATGAAACACAGAAATTGCATCGGAATTAAATACAAAAGGCACAATGCCGACTTAAGTACAAGAAAACAGACTCTTCTTACTGTCTATGTTTTGAACCATTCCTGTGACACTAGTTATAGATTCATATTCTTCACTTCAGGTTTACTGTATCCCTTTGTCCGCCTTATTGACGATAAAACACAGAAATTGCATCGGAATTAAATACAAGAGGCACAATGCCGACTCAAGTACAAGAAGACTGGCTCTTCTTATTGTCCATGTTTTGAACCATTCCTGTGACACTAGTTATAGATTCCGATGCTTCACTTCAGGATTACTGTATCCCTCTGACCTTCTTATTGACGATGAAACACAGAAATTGCATCGGAATTAAATACAAAAGGCACAATGCCGACTTAAGTACTAGAAGACTGACTCATCCCACTGTCTATATTTTGAACCATTCCTTTGACACTAGTTATAGATTCCGATGCTTCACTTCAGCTTTACTGTATCCCTCTGACCTTCTTATTGACGATGAAACACAGAAATTGCATCGAAATTAAATTCAAAAGGCTCAATGCCGACTCAAGTACAAGAAGACTGGCTCTTCTTACCGTCTATGTTTTGAAACATTCCTGTGACACTAGTTATAGATTCCGATGCTTCACTTCAGGCTTACTGTATCCCTCCGACCTTCTCATTGACGATGAAACACAGAAATTGCATCGGAATTAAATACAAAAGGCGGAATGCCGACTCAAGTACAGGCAGACTGGCTCTTCTTACTGTCTACGTTTTGAACCACTCCTGTGACACTAGTTATAGATTCCGATGCTTCACTTCAGGTTTACTGTGTCCCTCTGACCTTCATATTGACGATGAAGCACAGAAATTACATCGGAATTATATACAAGTGGCACAATGCCGACTTAAGCAGAAGAAGACTGACCCTTCTTATTGTCTAAGTTTTGAACCATTCCTGTGACACTAGTTATTGATTAAGATGCTTCACTTCATGTTTACTGTATCCCTGTGACCGTCGTATTGACGATGAAACACAGAAATTACATCGGAATTAAATACAAAAGGCACAATGCCGACTTCAGTACTAGAAGACTGACTCTTCCTACTGTCTATGTTTTGAACCATTCCTGTGACACTAGTTATAGATTCCGATGCTTCATTTCAGGTTTACTGTAACCCTCTGACCTTCTTATTGACGATGAAGCACAGAAAATGCATCGGAATTAAATACAAAAGGCACAATGCCCACTTAAGTACAAGAAAACTGACTCTTGTTACTGTCTATGTTATGAAATATTCCTGTGACACTAGTTATAGATTCCGATGCCTCACTTCAAGTTTACTGTATCCCTCTGACCTTCTTATTGACGATGAAACACAGAAATTTCATCGGCATCAAATACAAATGGCACAATGCCGACATAAGTACAAGAGGACTGACTCTTCGTACTGTCTATGTTGTGAAACATTCCTGTTACACTAGTTATAGATTTCGATGCTTCACTTCAGATTACTGTATCCCTCTGTCCTTCTTACTGACGATGAAACACAGATATTGCATCGGGATTAAATACAAAAGGCACAATGGCGACATAAGTACAAAAAACTGACTCTCCTCACTATCTATGATTTGAACCATTCCTGTGAATCTAGTTATAGATTCCGATGCTTCACTTCAGGTTTACTGTATCCCTCTGACGTTCGTATTGACGATGACACACAGAAATTACATCGGAATTAAATACAAAAGGCACAATGCCGACTTAAGTACAAGAAAACTGACTCTTCTTACTGTCTATGTTTTGAACCATTCCTGTGACACTAGTTATAGATTCAGATGCTTCACTTCAGGTTTACTGTACCCCTCTGTCCGCCTTATTGACGATGAAACATAGAAATTGCATCGGAATTAAATACAAGAGGCACAATGCCGACTCAAGTACAACAAGACTGGCGCTTCTTATTGTCCATGTTTTGAACCATTCCTGTGACACTAGTTATAGATTCCGATGCTTCACTTCAGGATTACTGTATCCCTCTGACTTTCTTATTGACGATGAAACACAGAAATTGCATCGGAATTAAATACAAAAGGCACAATGCCGACTTAAGTACTAGAAGACTGACTCTTCCTAATGTCTATGTTTTGAACCATTCCTGTGATACTAGTTATAGATTCTGATGCTTCACTTCAGGTTTACTGTATCCCTCTGACCTTCTTATTGACGATGAAACACAGAAATTGCATCGGAATTAAATACAAAAGGCTCAATACCGACTCAAGTACAAGAAGACTGGCACTTCTTACCGTCTATGTTTTGAACAATTCCTGTGACACTAGTTATAGATTCAGATGCTTCACTTCAGGTTTAGTGTATCCCTCCGACCTTCTTATTGACGATAAATCACAGAAATTGCATCGGAATTAAATACAAAAGGCACAATGCCTACTCAAGTACAACAAGACTGGCGCTTCTTATTGTCCATGTTTTGAACCGTTCCTGTGAGACTAGTTATAGATTCCGATGCTTCACTTCAGGATTACTGTATCCCTCTGACCTACTTATTGACGATGAAACACAGAAATTGCATCGGAATTAAATACAAAAGGCACAATGCCGACTTAAGTACTAGAAGACTGACTCTTCTTAATGTCTGTGTTTTGAACCATTCCTGTGATACTAGTTATAGATTCCGATGCTTCACTTCAGGTTTACTGTATCCCTCTGACCGTCTTATTGACGATGAAACACAGAAATTGCATCGGAATAAAATACAAAAGGCACAATGCCGACTTAAGTAAAAGTAAACTGACTCTCTTTACTAACTATGTTTTGAACCATTCCTGTGAAACTAGTTATAGATTCCGATGCTTCGCTTCTGGTTTACTGTATCCCTCTGACGTTCATATTGACGATGACACACAGAAATTACATCGGAATTAAATACAAAAGGCACAATGCCGACTTAAGTACAAGAAAACTGACTCTTCTTACTGTCTATGCTTTTAGCCATTCCTGTGACACTAGTTATAGATTCCGGTGCTTCACTTCAGGTTTGCTGTATCCCTCTGACCTTCTTATTGACGATGAAACACAGAAATTGCATCGGAATTAAATACAAATGGCACCATGCCGACTTAAGTACAAGAAAACTGACTCTTCTTACTGTCTATGCTTTTAGCCATTCCTGTGACACTAGTTATAGATTCCGGTGCTTCACTTCAGGTTTGCTGTATCCCTCTGACCTTCTTATTGACGATGAAACACAGAAATTGCATCGGATTTAAATACAAAAGGCACTATGCCGACTTAAGTACAAAATGACTGACTCTTCTTACCCTGTATGTTTTGAACCATTCCTGTGACACTAGTTATAGATTCCGATGCTTCACTTCAGGTTTACTGTAATCCTCTGACCTTCGTATTGACGATGAAGCACAGAAATTTCATCGGAATTAAATACAAAAGGCACAATGCCGACTTAAGTACAAGAAGACTGACCCTTCTTATTGTCTAAGTTTTGAACCATTCCTGTGACACTAGTTATTGATTCAGATGCTTCACTTCATGTTTACTGTATCCCTGTGACCTTCGTATTGACGATGAAACACAGAAATTGCATCGGAATTAAATACAAAAGGCACAATGCCGACTTCAGTACTAGAAGACTGACTCTTCCTACTGTCTATGTTTTGAACCATTCCTGTGACACTAGTTATAGATTCCGATGCTTCACTTCATTTTTACTGTAACCCTCTGACCTTCTTATTGACGATGAAGCACAGAAAATGCATCGGAATTAAATACAAAAGGCACAATGCCCACTTAAGTACAAGAAAACTGACTCTTCTTACTGTCTATGTTATGAAATATTCCTGTGGCACTAGTTATAGATTCCGATGCCTCACTTCAAGTTTACTGTATCCCTCTGACCTTCTTATTGACGATGAAACACAGAAATTTCATCGGCATGAAATACAAATGGCACAATGCCGACTTAAGTACAAGAACACTGACTCCTCGTACTGTCTATGTTGTGAAACATTCCTGTGACACTAGTTATAGATTCCGATGCTTCACTTCAGGATTACTGTATCCCTCTGACCTTCTTATTGACGATGAAACACAGAAATTGCATCGGAATTAAATACAAAAGGCACAATGCCGACTTAAGTACTAGAAGACTGACTCTTCCTAATGTCTATGTTTTGAACCATTCCTGTGATACTAGTTATAGATTCCGATGCTTCACTTCAGGTTTACTGTATCTCTCTGACCTTATTATTGACGATAAATCACAGAAATTGCATCGGAATTAAATACAAAAGGCACAATGCCGACTCAAGTACAAGCAGACTGGCTCTTCTTACTGTCTATGTTTTGAAACATCCCTGTGACACTACTTATAGATTCCGATGCTTCACTTCAGGTTTACTGTAACCCTCTGATCTTCTTATTGACGATGAAGCACAGAAATTGCATCGGAATTAAATAGAAAAGGCACAATGC
Source organism: Schistocerca americana (assembly GCF_021461395.2). Classification (NCBI taxonomy): domain Eukaryota; kingdom Metazoa; phylum Arthropoda; class Insecta; order Orthoptera; family Acrididae; genus Schistocerca; species Schistocerca americana. Next base: position 2,615,346 of record NW_025726192.1, on the reverse strand, counting down.
CGACTTAAGTATACGAAAACTGACTTTTCATACTGTCTATGTTTTGAACCATTCCTGTGACACTAGTTATAGATTCAGATGCTTCACTTCAGGTTTACTGTATCCCTCTGTCCGCCTTATTGACGATGAAACACAGAAATTGCGTCGGAATTAAATACAAGTGGCACAATGCCGACTTAAGTACAAGAAGACTGACCCTTCTTATTGTCTAAGTTTTGAACCATTCCTGTGACACTAGTTATTGATTCAGATGCTTCACTTCATGTTAACTGTATCAATGTGACCTTCTTATTGACGATGAAACAGAGAAATTGCATCGGAATTAAATACAAAAGGCACAATGAAGACTTCAGTACTAGAAGACTGACTCTTCCTAGTGTCTATGTTTTGAACCATTCCTGTGACACTAGTTATAGATTCCGATGCTTCACTTCAGGTTTACTGTAACCCTCTGACCTTCTTATTGACGATGAAGCACAGAAATTGCATCGGAATTAAATACAAAAGGCACAGTGCCGACTTAAGTACAAGAAAACTGACTCTTCTTACTGTCTATGTTTTCAACCATTCCTGTGACACTTGTTATAGATTCCGATGCTTCACTTCAGGTTTACTGTATCCCTCTCACCTTCATGTTGACGATGAAACACAGAAATTGCATCGGAATTATATACAAGTGGCACAATGCCGACTTAAGTACAAGTAAACTGACCCTTCTTACCGTCTATGTTTTAACCATTCCTGTGACACTAGTTATAGATTCCGATGCTTCACTTCAGGTTTACTGTATCCCTCTGACTTTCATGTTGACGATGAAGCACAGAAATTACATCGGAATTACATACAAGTGGCACAATGCCGTCTTAAGTACAAGAAGACTGACCCTTCTTATTGTCTAAGTTTTGAACCATTCTTGTGACACTAGTTATTGATTCAGATGCTTCACTTCATGTTTACTGTATCCCTGTGACCTTCTTATTGACGATGAAACACAGAAATTGCATCGGAATTAAATATAAAAGGCACAATGCCGACTTCAGTACTAGAAGACTGACTCTCCCTACTGTCTATGTTTTGAACCATTCCTGTGACACTAGTTATAGATTCCGATGCTTCACTTCAGGTTTACTGTAACCATCTGATCTTCTTATTGACGATGAAGCACAGAAATTGCATCGGAATTAAATACAAAAGGCACAATGCCGACTTAAGTACAAGAAAACTGACCCTTCTTACTGTCTATGTTTTGAACCATTCCTGTGACACTAGTTATAGATTTCGATGCTTCACTTCAGGTTTACTGTATCCCTCTCACCTTCATGTTGACGATGAAACACAGAAATTGCATCGGAATTATATACAAGTGGCACAATGCCGACTTAAGTACAAGTAAACTGACCCTTCTTACCGTCTATGTTTTAACCATTCCTGTGACACTAGTTATAGATTCCGATGCTTCACTTCAAGTTTACTGTATCCCTCTGACCGTCTTATTGACGATGTAACACCGAAATTGAATCGAAATTAAATACAAAAGGCACAATGCCCACTTAAGTACAAGAAAACTGACTCTTCTTACTGTCTATGTTATGAAATATTCCTGTGGCACTAGTTATAGATTCCGATGCCTCACTTCAAGTTTACTGTATCCCTCTGACCTTCTAATTGACGATGAAACACAGAAATTTCATCGGCATGAAATACAAATGGCACAATGCCGACTTAAGTACAAGAACACTGACTCTTCGTACTGTCTATGTTGTGAAACATTCCTGTTACACTAGTTATAGATTCCGATGCTTCACTTCAGGTTTACTGTATCCCTCTGACCGTCTTATTGACGATGTAACACCGAAATTGAATCGGAATTAAATACAAAAGGCACAATGCCCACTTAAGTTCAAGAAAACTGACTCTTCTTACTGTCTATGTTATGAAATATACCTGTGACACTACTTATAGATTCCGATGCTTCACTTCAGGTTTACTGTATCCCTCTGACGTTCGTATTGGCGATGACACACAGAAATTACTTCGGAATTAAATACAAAAGGCACAATGCCGACTTAAGTACAAGAAAACTGACTCTTCTTACTGTCTATGTTTTGAACCATTTCTGTGACACTAGTTATAGATTCAGATGCTTCACTTCAGGTTTACTGTATCCCTCTGTCCGCCATATTGACGATGAAACATAGAAATTGCATCGGAATTAAATACAAGAGGCACAATGCCGACTCAAGTACAACAAGACTGGCGCTTCTTATTGTCCATGTTTTGAACCATTCCTGTGACACTAGTTATAGATTCCGATGCTTCACTTCAGGATTACTGTATCCCTCTGACCTACTTATTGACGATGAAACACAGAAATTGCATTGGAATTAAATACAAAAGGCACAATGCCGACTTAAGTACTAGAAGACTGACTCTTCTTAATGTCTATGTTTTGAACCATTCCTGTGATACTAGTTATAGATTCCGATGCTTCACTTCAGGTTTACTGTATCCCTCTGACCGTCTTATTGACGATGAAACACAGAAATTGCATCGGAATAAAATACAAAAGGCACAATGCCGACTTAAGTAAAAGTAAACTGACTCTCCTTACTAACTATGTTTTGAACCATTCCTGTGAAACTAGTTATAGATTCCGATGCTTTGCTTCTGGTTTACTGTTACCCTCTGACGTTCATATTGACGATGACACACAGAAATTACATCGGAATTAAATACAAAATGCACAATGCCGACTTAAGTACAAGAAAACTGACTCTTCTTACTGTCTATGCTTTTAGCCATTCCTGTGACACTAGTTATAGATTCCGGTGCTTCACTTCAGGTTTGCTGTATCCCTCTGACCTTCTTATTGACGATGAAACACAGAAATTGCATCGGAATTAAATACAAAAGGCACAATGCCGACTCAAGTACAAGCAGACTGGCTCTTCTTACTGTCTATGTTTTGAAACATCCCTGTGACAATACTTATAGATTCCGATGCTTCACTTCAGGTTTACTGTAACCCTCTGATCTTCTTATTGACGATGAAGCACAGAAATTGCATCGGAATTAAATAGAAAAGGCACAATGCCGACTTAAGTACACGAAAACTGACTTTTCTTACTGTCTATGTTTTGAACCATTCCTGTGACACTAGTTATAGATTCAGATGCTTCACTTCAGGTTTACTGTATCCCTCTGTCCGCCTTATTGACGATGAAACACAGAAATTGCGTCGGAATTAAATACAAGTGGCACAATGCCGACTTAAGTACAAGAAGACTGACCCTTCTTATTGTCTAAGTTTTGAACCATTCCTGTGACACTAGTTATTGATTCAGATGCTTCACTTCATGTTTACTGTATCAATGTGACCTTCTTATTGACGATGAAACACAGAAATTGCATCGGAATTAAATACAAAAGGCACAATGAAGACTTCAGTACTAGAAGACTGACTCTTCCTAGTGTCTATGTTTTGAACCATTCCTGTGACACTAGTTATAGATTCCGATGCTTCACTTCAGGTTTACTGTAACCCTCTGACCTTCTTATTGACGATGAAGCACAGAAATTGCATCGGAATTAAATACAAAAGGCACAGTGCCGACTTAAGTACAAGAAAACTGACTCTTCTTACTGTCTATGTTTTCAACCATTCCTGTGACACTAGTTATAGATTCCGATGCTTCACTTCAGGTTTACTGTATCCCTCTCACCTTCATGTTGACGATGAAACACAGAAATTGCATCGGAATTATATACAAGTGGCACAATGCCGACTTAAGTACAAGTAAACTGACCCTTCTTACCGTCTATGTTTTAACCATTCCTGTGACACTAGTTATAGATTCCGATGCTTCACTTCAGGTTTACTGTATCCCTCTGACTTTCATGTTGACGATGAAACACAGAAATTACATCGGAATTACATACAAGTGGCACAATGCCGTCTTAAGTACAAGAAGACTGACCCTTCTTATTGTCTAAGTTTTGAACCATTCCTGTGACACTAGTTATTGATTCAGATGCTTCACTTCATGTTTGCTGTATCCCTGTGACCTTCTTATTGACGATGAAACACAGAAATTGCATCGGAATTAAATATAAAAGGCACAATGCCGACTTCAGTACTAGAAGACTGACTCTCCCTACTGTCTATGTTTTGAACCATTCCTGTGACACTAGTTATAGATTCCGATGCTTCACTTCAGGTTTACTGTAACCATCTGATCTTCTTATTGACGATGAAGCACAGAAATTGCATCGGAATTAAATACAAAAGGCACAATGCCGACTTAAGTACAAGAAAACTGACTCTTTTTACTGTCTATGTTTTGAACCATTCCTGTGACACTAGTTATAGATTTCGATGCTTCACTTCAGGTTTACTGTATCCCTCTCACCTTCATGTTGACGATGAAACACAGAAATTGCATCGGAATTATATACAAGTGGCACAATGCCGACTTAAGTACAAGTAAACTGACCCTTCTTACCGTCTATGTTTTAACCATTCCTGTGACACTAGTTATAGATTCCGATGCTTCACTTCAGGTTTACTGTATCCCTCTGACCGTCTTATTGACGATGTAACACCGAAATTGAATCGAAATTAAATACAAAAGGCACAATGCCCACTTAAGTACAAGAAAACTGACTCTTCTTACTGTCTATGTTATGAAATATTCCTGTGGCACTAGTTATAGATTCCGATGCCTCACTTCAAGTTTACTGTATCCCTCTGACCTTCTAATTGACGATGAAACACAGAAATTTCATCGGCATGAAATACAAATGGCACAATGCCGACTTAAGTACAAGAACACTGACTCTTCGTACTGTCTATGTTGTGAAACATTCCTGTTACACTAGTTATAGATTCCGATGCTTCACTTCAGGTTTACTGTATCCCTCTGACCGTCTTATTGACGATGTAACACCGAAATTGAATCGGAATTAAATACAAAAGGCACAATGCCCACTTAAGTTCAAGAAAACTGACTGTTCTTACTGTCTATGTTATGAAATATACCTGTGACACTACTTATAGATTCCGATGCTTCACTTCAGGTTTACTGTATCCCTCTGACGTTCGTATTGGCGATGACACACAGAAATTACTTCGGAATTAAATACAAAAGGCACAATGCCGACTTAAGTACAAGAAAACTGACTCTTCTTACTGTCTATGTTTTGAACCATTTCTGTGACACTAGTTATAGATTCAGATGCTTCACTTCAGGTTTACTGTATCCCTCTGTCCGCCATATTGACGATGAAACATAGAAATTGCATCGGAATTAAATACAAGAGGCACAATGCCGACTCAAGTACAACAAGACTGGCGCTTCTTATTGTCCATGTTTTGAACCATTCCTGTGACACTAGTTATAGATTCCGATGCTTCACTTCAGGATTACTGTATCCCTCTGACCTACTTATTGACGATGAAACACAGAAATTGCATCGGAATTAAATACAAAAGGCACAATGCCGACTTAAGTACTAGAAGACTGACTCTTCTTAATGTCTATGTTTTGAACCATTCCTGTGATACTAGTTATAGATTCCGATGCTTCACTTCAGGTTTACTGTATCCCTCTGACCGTCTTATTGACGATGAAACACAGAAACTGCATCGGAATAAAATACAACAGGCACAATGCCGACTTAAGTAAAAGTAAACTGACTCTCCTTACTAACTATGTTTTGAACCATTCCTGTGAAACTAGTTATAGATTCCGATGCTTCGCTTCTGGTTTACTGTTACCCTCTGACGTTCATATTGACGATGACACACAGAAATTACATCGGAATTAAATACAAAAGGCACAATGCCGACTTAAGTACAAGAAAACTGACTCTTCTTACTGTCTATGCTTTTAGCCATTCCTGTGACACTAGTTATAGATTCCGGTGCTTCACTTCAGGTTTGCTGTATCCCTCTGACCTTCTTATTGACGATGAAACACAGAAATTGCATCGGAATTAAATACAAATGGCACAATGCCGACTTAAGTACAAGAAAACTGACTCTTCTTACTGTCTATGCTTTTAGCCATTCCTGTGACACTAGTTATAGATTCCGGTGCTACACTTCAGGTTTGCTGTATCTCTCTGACCTTCTTATTGACGATGAAACACAGAAATAGCATCGGATTTAAATACAAAAGGCACAATGCCGACTTAAGTACAAAATGACTGACTCTTCTTACCATGTATGTTTTGAACCATTCCTGTGACACTAGTTATAGATTCCGATGCTTTACTTCAGGTTTACTGTAATCCTCTGACCTTCGTATTGACGATGAAGCACAGAAATTGCATCGGAATTAAATACAAAAGCAAAAGGCACAATGCCGACTTAAGTTCAATAAAACTGACTCTTCTTACTGTCTATGTTTTGAACCTTTCCTGTGTTACTAGTTATAGATTCCGATGCTTCAATTCAGGTGTACTGTATCCCTCTGACCTTCTTATTGACGATGAAACACAGAAATTGCAACGGAATTAAATACAAAAGGCACAATGCCGACTTCAGTACTAGAAGACTGACCCTTCTTATTGTCAAAGTTTTGAACTATTCCTGTGACACTAGTTATTGATTCAGATGCTGCACTTCATGTTTACTGTATCAATGTGACCTTCTTATTGACGATGAAACACAGAAATTGCATCGGAATTAAATGCAAAAGGCACAATGCCGACTTCAGTACTAGAAGACTGACTCTTCCTACTGTCTATGTTTTGAACCATTCCTGTGACACTAGTTATAGATTCCGATGCTTCACTTCAGGTTTACTGTAACCCTCTGACCTTCTTATTGACGATGAAGCACAGAAATTGCATCGGAATTAAATACAAAAGGCACAATGCCGACTTAAGTACAAGAAAACTGATTCTTCTTACTGTCTATGTTTTGAACCATTCCTGTGACACTAGTTATAGATTCCGATGCTTCACTTCAGGTTTACTGTATCCCTCTCACCTTCATGTTGACGATGAAACACAGAAATTGCATCGGAATTATATACAAGTGGCACAATGCCGACTTAAGTACAAGTAAACTGACCCTTCTTACCGTCTATGTTATAACCATTCCTGTGACACTAGTTATAGATTCCGATGCTTCACTTCAGGTTTACTGTATCCCTCTGACCGTCTTTTTGACGATGTAACACCGAAATTGAATCGGAATTAAATACAAAAGGCACAATGCCCACCTAAGTTCAGGAAAACTGACTCTTCTTACTGTCTATGTTATGAAATATTCCTGTGACACTACTTATAGATTCCGATGCTTCACATCAGGTTTACTGTATCCCTCTGACGTTCGTATTGGCGATGACACACAGAAATTACTTCGGAATTAAATACAAAAGGCACAATGCCGACTTAAGTACAAGAAAACTGAATCTTCTAACTGACTATGTTTTGAACCATTCCTGTGACACTAGTTATAGATTCAGATGCTTCACTTCAGGTTTACTGTATCCCTCTTTCCGCCATATTGACGATGAAACATAGAAATCGCATCGGAATTAAATACAAGAGGCACAATGCCGACTCAAGTACAACAAAACCGGCGCTTCTTATTGTCCATGTTTTGAACCATTCCTGTGACACTAGTTATAGATTCCGATGCTTCACTTCAGGATTACTGTATCCCTCTGACCTACTTATTGACGATGAAACACAGAAATTGCATCGGAATTAAATACAAAAGGCACTATGCCGACTTAAGTACAAAATGACTGACTCTTCTTACCCTGTATGTTTTGAACCATTCCTGTGACACTAGTTATAGATTCCGATGCTTCACTTCAGGTTTACTGTAATCCTCTGACCTTCGTATTGACGATGAAGCACAGAAATTTCATCGGAATTAAATACAAAAGGCACAATGCCGACTTAAGTACAAGAAGACTGACCCTTCTTATTGTCTAAGTTTTGAACCATTCCTGTGACACTAGTTATTGATTCAGATGATTCACTTCATGTTTACTGTGTCCCTGTGACCTTCGTATTGACGATGAAACACAGAAATTGCATCGGAATTAAATACAAAAGGCACAATGCCGACTTCAGTACTAGAAGACTGACTCTTCCTACTGTCTATGTTTTGAACCATTCCTGTGACACTAGTTATAGATTCCGATGCTTCACTTCAGGTTTACTGTAACCCTCTGACCTTCTTATTGACGATGAAGCACAGAAAATGCATCGGAATTAAATACAAAAGGCACAATGCCGACTTAAGTACAAGAAAACTGATTCTTCTTACTGTCTATGTTTTGAACCATTCCTGTGACACTAGTTATAGATTCCGATGCTTCACTTCAGGTTTACTGTATCCCTCTCACCTTCATGTTGACGATGAAACACAGAAATTGCTTCGGAATTATATACAAGTGGCACAATGCCGACTTAAGTACAAGTAAACTGACCCTTCTTACCGTCTATGTTTTAACCATTCCTGTGACACTAGTTATAGATTCCGATGCTTCACTTCAGGTTTACTGTTTCCCTCTGACCGTCTTTTTGACGATGTAACACCGAAATTGAATCGGAATTAAATACAAAAGGCACAATGCCCACTTAAGTTCAAGAAAACTGACTCTTCTTACTGTCTATGTTATGAAATATTCCTGTGACACTACTTATAGATTCCGATGCTTCACTTCAGGTTTACTGTATCCCTCTGTCCTTCATATTGACGATGAAACACAGAAATTGCATCGGAATTACATACAAGTGGCACAATGCCGACTTAAGTACAAGAAGACTGACACTTCTTATTGTCTAAGTTTTGAACCATTCCTGTGACACTAGTTATTGATTCAGATGCTTCACTTCATGTTTACTGTATCCCTGTGACCTTCTTATTGACGATGAAACACAGAAATTGCATCGGAATTAAAAATAAAAGGCACAATGCCGACTTCAGTACTAGAAGACTGACTCTTCCTACTGTCTATGTTTTGAACCATTCCTATGACACTAGTTATAGATTCCGATGCTTCACTTCAGGTTTACTGTATCCCACCCACCTTCATGTTGACGATGAAACACAGAAATTGCATCGGAATTATATACAAGTGGCACAATGCCGACTTAAGTACAAGTAAACTGACCCTCCTTACCGTCTATGTTTTAACCATTCCTGTTACACTAGTTATAGATTTCGATGCTTCACTTCAGATTACTGTATCCCTCTGACCTTCTTACTGACGATGAAACACAGATATTGCATCGGGATTAAATACAAAAGGCACAATGCCGACTTAAGTACAAAAAACTTACTCTCCTCACTATCTATGATTTGAACCATTCCTGTGAATCTAGTTATAGATTCCGATGCTTCACTTCAGGTTTACTGTATCCCTCTGACGTTCGTATTGGCGATGACACACAGAAATTACATCGGAATTAAATACAAAAGGTACAATGCCGACTTAAGTACAAGAAAACTGACTCTTCTTACTGTCTATGTTTTGAACCATTCCTGTGACACTAGTTATAGATTCAGATGCTTCACTTCAGGTTTACTGTATCCCTCTGTCCGCCTTATTGACGATGAAACATAGAAATTGCATCGGAATTAAATACAAGAGGCACAATGCCGACTCAAGTACAACAAGACTGGCGCTTCTTATTGTCCACGTTTTGAACCATTCCTGTGACACTAGTTATAGATTCCGATGCTTCACTTCAGGATTACTGTATCCGTCTGACCTTCTTATTGACGATGAAACACAGAAATTGCATCGGAATTAAATACAAAAGGCACAATGCCGACTTAAGTACTAGAAGACTGACTCTTCCTAATGTCTATGTTTTGAACCATTCCTGTGATACTAGTTATAGATTCCGATGCTTCACTTCAGGTTTACTGTATCCCTCTGACCGTCTTATTGACGATGAAACACAGAAATTGCATCGGAATTAAATACAAAAGGCACAATGCCGACTTAAGTAAAAGTAAACTGACTCTCCTTACTAACTATGATTTGAACCATTCCTGTGAAACTAGTTATAGATTCCGATGCTTCGCTTCTGGTATACTGTGTCCCTCTGACGTTCGTATTGACGATGACACACAGAAATTACACGGAATTAAATAGAAAAGGCACAATGCCGACTTAAGTACAAGAAAACTGACTCTTCTTACTGTCTATGCTTTTAGCCATTCCTGTGACACTAGTTATAGATTCCGGTGCTTCACTTCAGGTTTGATGTATCCCTCTGACCTTCTTATTGACGATGAAACACAGAAATTGCATCGGATTTAAATACAAAAGGCACAATGCTGACATAAGTACAAAATGACTGACTCTTCTTACCCTGTATGTTTGAACCATTCCTGTGACACTAGTTATAGATTCCGATGCTTCACTTCAGGTTTACTGTAATCCTCTGACCTTCGTATTGACAATGAAGCACAGAAATTGCATCGGAATTAAATACAAAAGGCACAATGCCGACTTAAGTACAATAAAACTGGCTCTTCCTACTGTCTATGTTTTGAACCATTCCTGTGACACTAGTGATAGATTCCGATGCTTCACTTCAGGTTTCCTGTAACCCTCTGACCTTCTTATTGACGATGAAACACAGAAATTGCATCGGAATTAAATACAAAAGGCACAATGCCGACTTAAGTACAAGAAAACTGACGCTTGTTACTGTTTATGTTTTGAACCATTCCTGTGACACTAGTTATAGATTCCGATGCTTCACTTTATGTTTACTGTATCCCTGTGACCTTCTTATTGACGATGAAACACAGAAATTACATCGGAATTAAATACAAGAGGCACAATGCCGACTCAAGTACAAGAAGACTGGCTCTTCTTGTTGTCCATGATTTAAACCATTCCTGTGACACTAGTTATAGATTCCGATGCTTCACTTCAGGATTACTGTATCCCTCTGACCTTCATATTGACGATGAAACATAGAAATTGCATCGGAATTAAATACAAAAGGCACAATGCCGACTTAAGTACAAGAAAACCGACGCCTCTTACTCTTTATGTTTTGAACCATTCCTGTCACACTAGTTATAGATTCCGATGCTTCACTTCAGATTTACTGTATCCCTCTCACCTTCATGTTGACGATGAAACACAGAAATTGCATCGGAATTATATACAAGTGGCACAATGCCTACTTAAGTACAAGGAGACTGACCCTTCTTAACGTCTATGTTTTAACGAGTCCTGTGACACTTGTTATAGATTTAGATGCTTCACTTCAGGTTTACTGTATCCGTCTGTCCCCCTTATTGACGATGAAACACAGAAATTGCATCGGAACTAAATACAAAAGGCACAATGCCGACTTAAGTACAAGTAAACTGACTCTCCTTACTATCTATGATTTGAACCATTCCTGTGAAACTAGTTATAGATTCCGATGCTTCATTTCAGGTTTACTGTAACCCTCTGACCTTCGTATTGACGATGAAGCGCAGAAATTGCATCGGAATTAAATACAAAAGGCACAATGCCGACTTAAGTACAAGAAAACTGACTCTTCTTACTGTCTATGTTTTGAACCTTTCCTGTGACACTAGTTACAGATTCCGATGCTTCACTTCAGGTTTACTGTATCCCTCTGACCTTCTTATTGACGACGAAACACAGAAATTGCATCGGAATTAAATACAAAAGGCACAATGCCGACTTGTGTACTAGAAGACTGACTCTTCCTACTGTCCATGATTTGAACCATTCCTGTGACACTAGTTATAGATTCCGATGCTTCACTTCAGGTTTCCTGCAACCCTCTGACCTTCTTATTGACTATGAAGCACAGAAATTGCATCGGAATGAAATACAAAAGGCACAATGCCGACATAAGCACAAGAAAACTGACTCTTCTTACTGTCTATGTTTTGAACCATTCCTGTGACACAGGTTACAGATTCAGATGCTTCACTTCAAGTTTACTGTATCCCTCTGTCCCCATTATTGACGATGAAACACAGAAATTGCATCGGAATTAAATACAAGAGGCACAATGCCGACTCAAGTACAAGAAGACTGGCTCTTCTTATTGTCCATGATTTGAACCATTCCTGTGACACTAGTTATAGATTCCTATGCTTCACTTCAGGATTACTGTATCCCTCTGACCTACTTATTGACGATGAAACACAGAAATTGCATCGGAATTAAGTACAAAAGGCACAATGCCGACTTAAGTACTAGAAGACTGACTCTTCTTAATGTCTATGTTTTGAACCAATCCTGTGATACTAGTTATAGATTCCGATGCTTCACTTCAGGTTTACTGTATCCCTCTGACCGTCTTATTGACGATGAAACACAGAAATTGCATCGGAATAAAATACAAAAGGCACAATGCCGACTTAAGTAAAAGTAAACTGACTCTCCTTACTAACTATGTTTTGAACCATTCCTGTGAAACTAGTTATAGATTCCGATGCTTCGCTTCTGGTTTACTGTATCCCTCTGACGTTCATATTGACGATGAAGCACAGAAATTGCATCGGAATTAAATACAAGAGGCACAATGCCGACTCAAGTACAAAAGAACTGGCTCGTCTTATTGTCTATGTTTTGTACCATTCCTGTGACACTAGTTATAGATTCCGATGCTTCGCTTCTGGTTTACTGTATCCCTCTGACGTTCATATTGACGATGAAGCACAGAAATTGCATCGGAATTAAATACAGAAGGCACAATGCCGACTTAAGTACAAGAAAACTGATTCTTCTTACTGTCTATGTTTTGAACCATTCCTGTGACACTAGTTATAGATTCCGATGCTTCGCTTCTGGTTTACTGTATCCCTCTGACGTTCATATTGACGATGAAGCACAGAAATTGCATCGGAATAAAATACAAAAGCACAATGCCGACTTAAGTAAAAGTAAACTGACTCTCCTTACTAACTATGTTTTGAACCATTCCTGTGACACTAGTTATAGATTCCGATGCTTCACTTCAGGATTACTGTATCCCTCTGACCTACTTATTGACGATGAAACACAGAAATTGCATCGGATTTAAATACAAAAGGCACTATGCCGACTTAAGTACAAAATGACTGACTCTTCTTACCCTGTATGTTTTGAACCATTCCTGTGACACTAGTTATAGATTCCGATGCTTCACTTCAGGTTTACTGTAATCCTCTGACCTTCGTATTGACGATGAAGCACAGAAATTTCATCGGAATTAAATACAAAAGGCACAATGCCGACTTAAGTACAAGAAGACTGACCCTTCTTATTGTCTAAGTTTTGAACCATTCCTGTGACACTAGTTATTGATTCAGATGATACACTTCATGTTTACTGTATCCCTGTGACCTTCGTATTGACGATGAAACACAGAAATTGCATCGGAATTAAATACAAAAGGCACAATGCCGACTTCAGTACTAGAAGACTGACTCTTCCTACTGTCTATGTTTTGAACCATTCCTGTGACACTAGTTATAGATTCCGATGCTTCACTTCAGGTTTACTGTAACCCTCTGACCTTCTTATTGACGATGAAGCACAGAAAATGCATCGGAATTAAATACAAAAGGCACAATGCCGACTTAAGTACAAGAAAACTGATTCTTCTTACTGTCTATGTTTTGAACCATTCCTGTGACACTAGTTATAGATTCCGATGCTTCACTTCAGGTTTACTGTATCCCTCTCACCTTCATGTTGACGATGAAACACAGAAATTGCATCGGAATTATATACAAGTGGCACAATGCCGACTTAAGTACAAGTAAACTGACCCTTCTTACCGTCTATGTTTTAACCATTCCTGTGACACTAGTTATAGATTCCGATGCTTCGCTTCAGGTTTACTGTTTCCCTCTGACCGTCTTTTTGACGATGTAACACCGAAATTGAATCGGAATTAAATACAAAAGGCACAATGCCCACTTAAGTTCAAGAAAACTGACTCTTCTTACTGTCTATGTTATGAAATATTCCTGTGACACTACTTATAGATTCCGATGCTTCACTTCAGGTTTACTGTATCCCTCTGTCCTTCATATTGACGATGAAACACAGAAATTGCATCGGAATTACATACAAGTGGCACAATGCCGACTTAAGTACAAGAAGACTGACACTTCTTATTGTCTAAGTTTTGAACCATTCCTGTGACACTAGTTATTGATTCAGATGCTTCACTTCATGTTTACTGTATCCCTGTGACCTTCTTATTGACGATGAAACACAGAAATTGCATCGGAATTAAAAATAAAAGGCACAATGCCGACTTCAGTACTAGAAGACTGACTCTTCCTACTGTCTATGTTTTGAACCATTCCTATGACACTAGTTATAGATTCCGATGCTTCACTTCAGGTTCACTGTAACCCTCTGATCGTCTTATTGACGATGAAGCACAGAAATTGCATCGGAATTAAATACAAAAGTCACAATGCCGACTTAAGTACAAGAAAACTGACTCTTCTTACTGCCTATGTTTTGAACCATTCCTGTGACACTAGTTATAGATTCCGATGCTTCACTTCAGGTTTACTGTATCCCACCCACCTTCATGTTGACGATGAAACACAGAAATTGCATCGGAATTATATACAAGTGGCACAATGCCGACTTAAGTACAAGTAAACTGACCCTCCTTACCGTCTATGTTTTAACCATTCCTGTTACACTAGTTATAGATTTCGATGCTTCACTTCAGATTACTGTATCCCTCTGACCTTCTTACTGACGATGAAACACAGATATTGCATCGGGATTAAATACAAAAGGCACAATGCCGACTTAAGTACAAAAAACTTACTCTCCTCACTATCTATGATTTGAACCATTCCTGTGAATCTAGTTATGGATTCCGATGCTTCACTTCAGGTTTACTGTATCCCTCTGACGTTCGTATTGGCGATGACACACAGAAATTACATCGGAATTAAATACAAAAGGTACAATGCCGACTTAAGTACAAGAAAACTGACTCTTCTTACTGTCTATGTTTTGAACCATTCCTGTGACACTAGTTATAGATTCAGATGCTTCACTTCAGGTTTACTGTATCCCTCTGTCCGCCTTATTGACGATGAAACATAGAAATTGCATCGGAATTAAATACAAGAGGCACAATGCCGACTCAAGTACAACAAGACTGGCGCTTCTTATTGTCCACGTTTTGAACCATTGCTGTGACACTAGTTATAGATTCCGATGCTTCACTTCAGGATTACTGTATCCCTCTGACCTTCTTATTGACGATGAAACACAGAAATTGCATCGGAATTAAATACAAAAGGCACAATGCCGACTTAAGTACTAGAAGACTGACTCTTCCTAATGTCTATGTTTTGAACCATTCCTGTGATACTAGTTATAGATTCCGATGCTTCACTTCAGGTTTACTGTATCCCTCTGACCGTCTTATTGACGATGAAACACAGAAATTGCATCGGAATTAAATACAAAAGGCACAATGCCGACTTAAGTAAAAGTAAACTGACTCTCCTTACTAACTATGATTTGAACCATTCCTGTGAAACTAGTTATAGATTCCGATGCTTCGCTTCTGGTATACTGTATCCCTCTGACGTTCGTATTGACGATGACACACAGAAATTACACGGAATTAAATAGAAAAGGCACAATGCCGACTTAAGTACAAGAAAACTGACTCTTCTTACTGTCTATGCTTTTAGCCATTCCTGTGACACTAGTTATAGATTCCGGTGCTTCACTTCAGGTTTGATGTATCCCTCTGACCTTCTTATTGACGATGAAACACAGAAATTGCATCGGATTTAAATACAAAAGGCACAATGCTGACATAAGTACAAAATGACTGACTCTTCTTACCCTGTATGTTTGAACCATTCCTGTGACACTAGTTATAGATTCCGATGCTTCACTTCAGGTTTACTGTAATCCTCTGACCTTCGTATTGACAATGAAGCACAGAAATTGCATCGGAATTAAATACAAAAGGCACAATGCCGACTTAAGTACAATAAAACTGGCTCTTCCTACTGTCTATGTTTTGAACCATTCCTGTGACACTAGTGATAGATTCCGATGCTTCACTTCAGGTTTCCTGTAACCCTCTGACCTTCTTATTGACGATGAAACACAGAAATTGCATCGGAATTAAATACAAAAGGCACAATGCCGACTTAAGTACAAGAAAACTGACGCTTGTTACAGTTTATGTTTTGAACCATTCCTGTGACACTAGTTATAGATTCCGATGCTTCACTTTATGTTTACTGTATCCCTGTGACCTTCTTATTGACGATGAAACACAGAAATTACATCGGAATTAAATACAAGAGGCACAATGCCGACTCAAGTACAAGAAGACTGGCTCTTCTTGTTGTCCATGATTTAAACCATTCCTGTGACACTAGTTATAGATTCCGATGCTTCACTTCAGGATTACTGTATCCCTCTGACCTTCATATTGACGATGAAACATAGAAATTGCATCGGAATTAAATACAAAAGGCACAATGCCGACTTAAGTACAAGAAAACCGACGCCTCTTACTCTTTATGTTTTGAACCATTCCTGTCACACTAGTTATAGATTCCGATGCTTCACTTCAGATTTACTGTATCCCTCTCACCTTCATGTTGACGATGAAACACAGAAATTGCATCGGAATTATATACAAGTGGCACAATGCCTACTTAAGTACAAGGAGACTGACCCTTCTTAACGTCTATGTTTTAACGAGTCCTGTGACACTTGTTATAGATTTAGATGCTTCACTTCAGGTTTACTGTATCCGTCTGTCCCCCTTATTGACGATGAAACACAGAAATTGCATCGGAACTAAATACAAAAGGCACAATGCCGACTTAAGTACAAGTAAACTGACTCTCCTTACTATCTATGATTTGAACCATTCCTGTGAAACTAGTTATAGATTCCGATGCTTCATTTCAGGTTTACTGTAACCCTCTGACCTTCGTATTGACGATGAAGCGCAGAAATTGCATCGGAATTAAATACAAAAGGCACAATGCCGACTTAAGTACAAGAAAACTGACTCTTCTTACTGTCTATGTTTTGAAAATTTCCTGTGACACTAGTTACAGATTCCGATGCTTCACTTCAGGTTTACTGTATCCCTCTGACCTTCTTATTGACGACGAAACACAGAAATTGCATCGGAATTAAATACAAAAGGCACAATGCCGACTTGTGTACTAGAAGACTGACTCTTCCTACTGTCCATGTTTTGAACCATTCCTGTGACACTAGTTATAGATTCCGATGCTTCACTTCAGGTTTCCTGCAACCCTCTGACCTTCTTATTGACTATGAAGCACAGAAATTGCATCGGAATGAAATACAAAAGGCACAATGCCGACATAAGCAAAAGAAAACTGACTCTTCTTACTGTCTATGTTTTGAACCATTCCTGTGAAACTAGTTACAGATTCAGATGCTTCACTTCAAGTTTACTGTATCCCTCTGTCCCCATTATTGACGATGAAACACAGAAATTGCATCGGAATTAAATACAAGAGGCACAATGCCGACTCAAGTACAAGAAGACTGGCTCTTCCTATTGTCCATGATTTGAACCATTCCTGTGACACTAGTTATAGATTCCGATGCTTCACTTCGGGATTACTGTATCCCTCTGACCTACTTATTGACGATGAAACACAGAAATTGCATCGGAATTAAGTACAAAAGGCACAATGCCGACTTAAGTACTAGAAGACTGACTCTTCTTAATGTCTATGTTTTGAACCAATCCTGTGATACTAGTTATAGATTCCGATGCTTCACTTCAGGTTTACTGTATCCCTCTGACCGTCTTATTGACGATGAAACACAGAAATTGCATCGGAATAAAATACAAAAGGCACAATGCCGACTTAAGTAAAAGTAAACTGACTCTCCTTACTAACTATGTTTTGAACCATTCCTGTGAAACTAGTCATAGATTCCGATGCTTCGCTTCTGGTTTACTGTATCCCTCTGACGTTCATATTGACGATGAAGCACAGAAATTGCATCGGAATTAAATACAAGAGCCACAATGCCGACTTAAGTACAAGTAAACTGACCCTTCTTACCGTCTATGTTTTAACCATTCCTGTGACACTAGTTATAGATTCCGATGCTTCACTTCAGGTTTACTGTATCCCTCTGACCGTCTTATTGACGATGTAACACCGAAATTGAATCGGAATTAAATACAAAAGGCACAATGCCGACTTAAGTACAAGAAAACTGACTCTTCTTACTGTCTATGCTTTTAGCCATTCCTGTGACACTAGTTATAGATTCCGGTGCTTCACTTCAGGTTTGCTGTATCCCTCTGACCTTCTTATTGACGATGAAACACAGAAATTGCATCGGAATTAAATACAAATGGCACAATGCCGACTTAAGTACAAGAAAACTGACTCTTCTTACTGTCTATGCTTTTAGCCATTCCTGTGACACTAGTTATAGATTCCGGTGCTTCACTTCAGGTTTGCTGTATCCCTCTGACCTTCTTATTGACGATGAAACACAGAAATTGCATCGGATTTAAATACAAAAGGCACAATGCTGACATAAGTGCAAAATGACTGACTCTTCTTACCCTGTATGTTTGAACCATTCCTGTGACACTAGTTATAGATTCCGATGCTTCACTTCAGGTTTACTGTAATCCTCTGACCTTCGTATTGACAATGAAGCACAGAAATTGCATCGGAATTAAATACAAAAGGCACAATGCCGACTTCAGTACAATAAAACTGACTCTTCCTACTGTCTATGTTTTGAACCATTCCTGTGACACTAGTGATAGATTCCGATGCTTCACTTCAGGTTTCCTGTAACCCTCTGACCTTCTTATTGACGATGAAACACAGAAATTGCATCGGAATTAAATACAAAAGGCACAATGCCGACTTAAGTACAAGAAAACTGACGCTTGTTACTGTTTATGTTTTGAACCATTCCTGTGACACTAGTTATAGATTCCGATGCTTCACTTTATGTTTACTGTATCCCTGTGACCTTCTTATTGACGATGAAACACAGAAATTACATCGGAATTAAATACAAGAGGCACAATGCCGACTCAAGTACAAGAAGACTGGCTCTTCTTATTGTCCATGATTTAAACCATTCCTGTGACACTAGTTATAGATTCCGATGCTTCACTTCAGGATTACTGTATCCCTCTGACCTTCATATTGACGATGAAACATAGAAATTGCATCGGAATTAAATACAAAAGGCACAATGCCGACTTAAGTACAAGAAAACCGACGCCTCTTACTCTTTATGTTCTGAACCATTCCTGTCACACTAGTTATAGATTCCGATGCTTCACTTCAGATTTACTGTATCCCTCTCACCTTCATGTTGACGATGAAACACAGAAATTGCATCGGAATTATATACAAGTGGCACAATGCCTACTTAAGTACAAGGAGACTGACCCTTCTTAACGTCTATGCTTTAACGAGTTCTGTGACACTTGTTATAGATTTAGATGCTTCACTTCAGGTTTACTGTATCCGTCTGTCCCCCTTATTGACGATGAAACACAGAAATTGCATCGGAACTAAATACAAAAGGCACAATGCCGACTTAAGTACAAGTAAACTGACTCTCCTTACTATCTATGATTTGAACCATTCCTGTGAAACCAGTTATAGATTCCGATGCTTCACTTCAGGTTTACTGTATCCCTCTGACGTCCGTATTGACGATGACACACAGATATTGCATCGGATTTAAATACAAAAGGCACAATGCCGACCTAAGTACAAAAAGACTGACTCTTCTTACCATGTATGTTTTGAACCATTCCTGTGACACTAGTTATAGATTCCGATACTTCACTTCAGGCTTACTGTAACCCTCTGACCTTCGTATTGACGATGAAGCGCAGAAATTGCATCGGAATTAAATACAAAAGGCACAATGCCGACTTAAGTACAAGAAAACTGACTCTTCTTACTGTCTATGTTTTGAACCTTTCCTGTGACACTAGTTATAGATTCCGATGCTTCACTTCAGGTTTACTGTATCCCTCTGACCTTCTTATTGACGACGAAACACAGAAATTGCATCGGAATTAAATACAAAAGGCACAATGCCGACTTGTGTACTAGAAGACTGACTCTTCCTACTGTCCATGTTTTGAACCATTCCTGTGACACTAGTTATAGATTCCGATGCTTCACTTCAGGTTTCCTGCAACCCTCTGACCTTCTTATTGACTATGAAGCACAGAAATTGCATCGGAATGAAATACAAAAGGCACAATGCCGACATAAGCACAAGAAAACTGACTCTTCTTACTGTCTATGTTTTGAACCATTCCTGTGACACTAGTTACAGATTCAGATGCTTCACTTCAAGTTTACTGTATCCCTCTGTCCCCATTATTGACGATGAAACACAGAAATTGCATCGGAATTAAATACAAGAGGCACAATGCCGACTCAAGTACAAGAAGACTGGCTCTTCTTATTGTCCATGATTTGAACCGTTCCTGTGACACTAGTTATAGATTCCGATGCTTCACTTCAGGATTACTGTATCCCTCTGACCTTCCTATTGACGATGAAACACAGAAATTGCATCGGAATTAAATACAAAAGGCTCAATGCCGACTCAAGTACAAGAAGACTGTCTCTTCTTACCCTCTATGTTTTGAACCATTCCTGTGACACTAGTTATAGATTCAGATGCTTCAATTCAGGTTTACTGTATCCATCCGACCTTCTTATTGACGATGAAACACAGATATTGCATCGTAATTAAATACAAAAGGCACAATGCCGGCTCAAGTACAAGCAGACTGGCTCTTCTTACTGCATATGTTTTGAACCATTCCTGTGACACTAATTATAAATTCCGATGCTTCGATTCAGGTTTACTGTATAACTCTGACCTTCATATTGACGATGAAACATAGAAATTGCATCGGAATTAAATACAAAAGGCACAATGCCGACTTAAGTACAAGAAAACTGACGCTTCTTACTGTTTATGTTTTGAACCATTCCTGTCACACTAGTTATAGATTCCGATGCTTCACGTCAGGTTTACTGTATCCCTGTGACCTTCTTATTGATATTGAAACACAGAAATTGCATCGGAATTAAATACAAAAGGCACAATGCCGACTTCAGTACTAGAAGATTGACTCTACCTACTGTCTATGTTTTGAACCATTCCTGTGACACTAGTTATAGATTCCGCTGCTTCACTTCAGGTTTACTGTATCCCTCTAACCTTCTTATTGACGATGAAACACAGAAATTGCATCGGAACTAAATACAAAAGGCACAATGCCGACTCAAGTACAAGCAGACTGGCTCTTCTTACTGTCTATGCTTCGAACCATTCCTGTGACACTAGTTATGGATTCCGATGCTTCACTTCAGATTTACTGTATCCCTCTCACCTTCACGTTGACGATGAAACACAGAAATTGCATCGGAATTATATACAAGTGGCACAATGCCTACTTAAGTACAAGGAGACTGACCCTTCTTAACGTCTATGTTTTAACGAGTCCTGTGACACTTGTTATAGATTTAGATGCTTCACTTCAGGTTTACTGTGTCCCTCTGACCTCCTTATTGACGATGAAACACAGAAATTGCATCGGAACTAAATACAAAAGGCACAATGCCGACTTAAGTACAAGTAAACTGACTCTCCTTACTATCTATGATTTGAACCATTCCTGTGAAACTAGTTATAGATTCCGATGCTTCACTTCAGGTTTACTCTATCCCTCTGACGTTCGTATTGACGATGACACACAGATATTGCATCGGATTTAAATACAAAAGGCACAATGCTGACCTAAGTACAAAAAGACTGACTCTTCTTACCATGTATGCTTTGAACCATTCCTGTGGCACTAGTTATAGATTCCGATGCTTCACTTCAGGTTTACTGTAACCCTCTGACCTTCGTATTGACGATGAAGCACAGAAATTGCATCGGAATTAAATACAAAAGGCACAATGCCGACTTAAGTACAAGAAAACTGACTCTTCTTACTGTCTATGTTTTGAACCTTTCCTGTGACACAAGTGATAGATTCCGATGCTTCACTTCAGGTTTCCTGTAACCCTCTGACCTTCTTACTGACGATGAAACACAGAAATTGCATCGGAATTAAATACAAAAGGCACAATGCCGACTTAAGTACAAGAAAACTGACGCTTGTTACTGTTTATGTTTTGAACCATTCCTGTGACACTAGTTATAGATTCCGATGTTTCACTTTATGTTTACTGTATCCCTGTGACCTTCTTATTGACGATGAAACACAGAAATTACATCGGAATTAAATACAAGAGGCACAATGCCGACTCAAGTACAAGAAGACTGGCTCTTCTTATTGTCCATGATTTGAACCATTCCTGTGACACTAGTTGTAGATTCCGATGCTTCACTTCAGGATTACTGTATCCCTCTGACCTTCCTATTGACGATGAAACACAGAAATTGCATCGGAATTAAATACAAAAGGCTCAATGCCGACTCAAGTACAAGAAGACTGTCTCTTCTTACCCTCTGTGTTTTGAAGCATTCCTGTGACACTATTTATAGATTCCGATGCTTCACTTCAGGTTTACTGTATCCATCCGACCTTCTTATTGACGATGAAACACAGATATTGCATCGTAATTAAATACAAAAGGCACAATGCCGGCTCAAGTACAAGCAGACTGGCTCTTCTTACTGCATATGTTTTGAACCATTCCTGTGACACTAATTATAAATTCCGATGCTTCGATTCAGGTTTACTGTATCCCTCTGACCTTCATATTGACGATGAAACATAGAAATTGCATCGGAATTAAATACAAAAGCACAATGCCGACTTAAGTACAAGAAGACTGACGCTTCTTACTGTTTATGTTTTGAACCATTCCTGTCACACTAGTTATAGATTCCGATGCTTCACTTCAGGTTTACTGTATCCCTGTGACCTTCTTATTGATATTGAAACACAGAAATTGCATCGGAATTAAATACAAAAGGCACAATTTCGTCTTCAGTACTAGAAGACTGACTCTACCTACTGTCTATGATTTGAACCATTCCTGTGACACTAGTTATAGATTCCGATGCTTCACTTCAGGTTTACTGTATCCCTCTAACCTTCGTATTGACGATGAAACACAGAAATTGCATCGGAACTAAATACAAAAGGCACAATGCCGACTCAAGTACAAGCAGACTGGCTCTTCTTACTGTCTATGCTTCGAACCATTCCTGAGACACTAGTTATGGATTCCGATGCTTCACTTCAGATTTACTGTATCCCTCTCACCTTCATGTTGACGATGAAACACAGAAATTGCTTCGGAATTATATACAAGTGGCACAATGGCTACTTAAGTACAAGGAGACTGAAACTTCTTAACGTCTATGTTTTAACGAGTCCTGTGACACTTGTTATAGATTTAGATGCTTCACTTCAGGTTTACTGTATCCCTCTGACCTCCTTATTGACGATGAAACACAGAAATTGCATCGGAACTAAATACAAAAGGCACAATGCCGACTTAAGTACAAGTAAACTGACCCTCCTTACCATCTATGATTTGAACCATTCCTGTGAAACTAGTTATAGATTCCGATGCTTCACTTCAGGTTTACTGTATCCCTCTGACGTTCGTATTGACGATGACACACAGATATTGCATCGGATTTAAATGCAAAAGGCACAATGCCGACCTAAGTACAAAAAGACTGACTCTTCTTACCATGTATGTTTTGAACCATTCCTGTGACACTAGTTATAGATTCCGATGCTTCACTTCAGGTTTACTGTATCCCTCTGACCTTCTTATTGACGACGAAACACAGAAATTGCATCGGAATTAAATACAAAAGGCACAATGCCGACTTCAGTACTAGAAGACTGACTCTTCCTACTGTCTATGTTTTGAACCATTCCTGTGACACTAGTTATAGATTCCGATGCTTCACTTCAGGTTTCCTGTAACCCTCTGACCTTCTTATTGACTATGAAGCACAGAAATTGCATCGGAATGAAATACAAAAGGCACAATGCCGACATAAGCACAAGAAAACTGACTCTTCTTACTGTCTATGTTTTGAACCATTCGTGTGACACTAGTTACAGATTCAGATGCTTCACTTTAAGTTTACTGTATCCCTCTGTCCCCATTATTGACGATGAAACACAGAAATTGCATCGGAATTAAATACAAGAGGCACAATGCCGACTCAAGTACAAGAAGACTGGCTCTTCTTGTTGTCCATGATTGGAACCATTCCTTTGACACTAGTTATAGATTCCGATGCTTCACTTCAGGATTACAGTGTCCCTGTGACCTTCTTATTGACGATGAAACACAGAAATTGCATCGGAATTAAATACAAAATGCACAATGCCGACTTAAGTACAAGAAGACTGGCTCATCTTACCGTCTATGTTTTGAACCATTCCTGTGACACCAGTTATAGATTCCGATGCCTCACTTCAGGTTTACTGTATCCCTCTGACCTTCTTATTGACGATGAAACACAGAAATTGCATCGGAATTAAATACAAAAGGCTCAATGCCGACTTAAGTACAAGAAGACTGGCTCATCTTACCGTCTATGTTTTGAACCATTCCTGTGACACTAGTTATAGATTCAGATGCTTCAGTTCAGGTTTACTGTATCCCTCCGACCTTCTTATTGACGATGAAACACAGATATTGCATCGGAATTAAATGCAAAAGGCACAATGCCGACTCAAGTACAAGCAGACTGGCTCTACTTACTGTCTATATTTTGAACCATTCTTGTGACACTAATTATAGATTCCGATGCTTCACTTCAGGTTTACTGTATCCCTCTGACCTTCATATTGACGATGAAACACAGAAATTGCATCCGAATTAAATACAAAAGACACAATGCCGACTTAAGTACAAGAAAACTGACGCTTCTTACTGTTTATGTTTTGAACCATTCCTGTGACACTAGTTATAGATTCCGATGCTTCACTTCAGGTTCACTGAATCCCTGTGACCTTGTTATTGATATTGAAACACAGAAATTGCATCGGAATTAAATACAAAAGGCACAATGCCGAATTCAGTACTAGAAGACTGACTCTTCCTACTGTCTATGTTTTGAACCATTCCTGTGACACTAGTTATACATTCCGATGCTTCACTTCAGGTTTACTGTAACCCTCTGACCTTCTTATTGACGATGAAGCACAGAAATTGCATCGGAATTAAATACAAAAGGCTCAATGCCGACTTAAGTACAGGAAGACTGGCTCTTCTTACCGTCTATGTTTTGAACCATTCCTGTGACACTAGTTTTAGATTCAGATGCTTTACTACAGGTTTACTGTATCCCTCTGTCCGCCTTATTGACGATGTAACACAGAAATTGCATCGGAATTAAATACAAGAGGCACAATGCCGACTCAAGTACAAGAAGACTGGCTCTTCTTATTGTACATGTTTTGAACCATTCCTGTGACACTAGTTATAGATTCCGATGCTTCACTTCAGGGTTACTGTATCCCTCTGACCTTCTTACTGACGATGAAACACAGAAATTGCATCCTAATTAAATACAAAAGGCACAATGCCGACTTAAGTACAAGAAGACTGGCTCTTCTTACCGTCTATGTTTTGAACCATTCCAGTGACACTAGGTATAGATTCAGATGCTTTACTTCAGTTTTACTGTATCCCTCCGACCTTCTTATTGACGATGAAACACAGAAATTGAATCGGAGTTAAATACAAAAGGCACAATGCCGACTCAAGTACAAGCAGACTGGCTCTTCTTACTGTCTATGTTTTGAACCATTCCTGTGACACTAGTTATAGATTCCGATGCTTCACTTCAGGCTTACTGTATCCGTCTGACCTTCATATTGACGATGAAACACAGATATTGCATCGGAATTAAATACAACAGGCACAATGCCGGTTTAAGTACAAGAAAACTCACGCTTCTTACTGTTTATGTTTGGAACCATTCCTGTGACACTCGTTATAGATTCCGATGCTTCACTACAGGTTTACTGTATCCCTGTGACCTTCTTATTGACGATGAAACACAGAAATTGCATCGGAATTAAATACCAAAGGCACAATGCCGACTTCAGTACTTGAAGACTGACTCTTCCTACTGTCTATGTTTTGAACCATTCCTGTGACACTAAGTTATAGATTCCGATGCTTCACTTCAGGTTTACAGTAACCCTCTGACCTTCTTATTGACGATGAAGCGCAGAAATTGCATCGGAATTAAATACAAAAGGCACAATGCCGACTTAAGTACAAGAAAACTGACTCTTCTTACTGTCTACGTTTTGAACCTTTCCTGTGACACTAGTTATAGATTCAGATGCTCCACTTCAGGTTTACTGTATCCGTCTGTCCGCCTTATTGACGATGAAACATAGAAATTGCATCGGAATTAAATACAAGAGGCACAATGCCGACTCAAGTACAAGAAGACTGGCTCTTCTTATTGTCCATGTTTTGAACCATTCCTGTGACACTAGTTATAGATTCCGATGCTTCACTTCAGGATTACTGTATCCCTCTGACCTTCCTATTGACGATGAGACACAGAAATTGCATCGGAATTAAATAGAAAAGGCACAATGCCGACTTAAGTACAAGAAGACTGACTCTTCTTACTGTCTGTGTTTTGAAACATTCCTGTTACACTAGTTATAGATTTCGATGTTTCACTTCAGGTTTACTGTATCCCTCTGACCTTCTTATTGACGATGAAACACAGAAATTGCATCGGTATAAAATACAAGAGGCACAATGCTGACTCAAGTACAAGACGACTGGTTCTTCTTATTGCCCATGTTTTGAACCATTCCTGTGACACTAGTTATAGATTCCGATGCTTCACTTTAGGTTTACTGTATCCCTCTGACCTTCTTATTGACGATGAAACTCAGAAATTGCATCGGAATTAAATACAAAAGGCACAATGCCGACTTAAGTACAAGAAGACTGACTCTTCTTACTGTGTGTGTTTTGAAACATTCCTGTTACACTAGTTATAGATTTCGATGTTTCACTTCAGGTTTACTGTATCCCTCTGACCTTCTTATTGACGATGAAACACAGATATTACATCGGGATGAAATACAAAAGGCACAATGCCGACTTAAGTACAAGTAAACTGACTCTCCTTACTATCTATGATTTGAACCATTCCTGTGAAACTAATTATAGATTCCGAAGCTTCACTTCAGGTTTACTGTCTCCCTCTGACGTTAGTATTGACTATGACACACAGAAATTACATCGGAATTAAAAAAAAAATGCACAATGCCGACTTAAGTACAAGAGAACTGACTCTTATTACTGTCTATGTTTTGAACCATTCCTGTGACACTAGTTATAGATTCCGATACTTCACTTGAGGTTTACTGTATCCCTCTGACCTTCTTATTGATGATGAAACACAGAAATTGCGTAGGAATTAAATACAAAATGCACAATGCCGACTTAAGTACAAGAAAACTGACTCTTCTTACGTCTATGTTTTAAACCATTCCTGTGACACTAGTTACATATTGCGATGCTTCACTTCAGGTTTACTGTATCCCTCTGACCTTCATATGGACGATGAAACACAGATATTGCAACGGAATTAAATGCAAAAGGCACAATGCCGACTTAAGTGCAAGAAAACTGACGCTTGTTACTGTTTATGTTTTGAACCATTCCTGTGACACTAGTTATAGATTCAGATGCTTCACTTCAGGTTTACTGTATCCCTCTGTCCGCCTTATTGGCGATGAAACACAGAAATTCCATCGGTATTAAATACAAGAGGCACAATGCTGACTCAAGTACAAGACGACTGGTTCTTCTTATTGCCCATGTTTTGAAACATTCCTGTGACACTAGTTATAGATTCCGATGCATCACTTCAGTATTACTGTATCCCTCTGACCTTCTTATTGACGATGAAACACAGACATTGCATCGGAACTAAAATTAAAAGGCACAATGAAGACTTAAGTACTAGAAGACTGACTCTTCCTACTGTCTATGTTTTGAACCATTCCTGTGACACTAGTTATAGATTCCGATGCTTCACTTCAGGTTTACTGTATCCCTCTGACCTTCTTATTGACGATGAAACACAGAAATTGCATCGGAATTAAATACAAAATGCTCAATGCCGACTCAAGTACAAGAAGACTGGCTGTTCTTACCGACTATTTTTGAACCATTCCTGTGACACTAGTTATAGATTCAAATGCTTCACTTCAGGTTTAGTGTATCCCTCCGACCTTCTTATTGACGATGAAACACAGAAATTGCATCGGAATTAAATACAAAAGGAACAATGCCGACTCAAGTACAAGCAGACTGGCTCTTCTTACTATCTATGTTTTGAACCATTCCTGTGACACTACTTATAGATTCCGATGCTTCACTTCAGGTTTACTGTATCCCTCTGACCTTCATATTGACGATGAAACACAGAAATTGCATCGGAATTAAATACAAAAGGGACAATGCTGAATTAAGTACAAGAAAACTGACGCTTGTTACTGTTTAAGTTTTAACCATTCCTGTGACACTAGTTATAGGTTCCGATGCTTCACTTCATGTTTACTGTATCCCTGCGACCTTCTTATTGACGTTGAAACACAGAAATTGCATCGGAATTAAATACAAAAGGCACAATGCCGACTTCAGTATTAGAAGACTGACTCTTCCTACTGTCTATGTTTTGAACCACTCCTGTGCCACTAGTTATAGATTCCTATGCTTCACGTCAGGTTTTCTGTAACCCTCTGACCTTCTTATTGACGATGAAGCACAGAAATTGCATCGGAATTAAATACAAAAGGCACAATGCCGACTTAAGTACAAGAAAACTGACTTTTCTTACTGTCTATGTTTTGAACCATTCCTGTGACACTCGTTATAGATTCATATTGTTCACTTCAGGTTTACTGTATCCCTCTGACCTTCGCATTGACGATGAAGCAAAAGGCACAATGCCGACTTAAGTACAGGAAAACTGACTCTTCTTACTGTCTATGTTTTGAACCATTCCTGTGACACTAGTTATAGATTCAGATGCTTCACTTCAGGTTTACTGTATCCCTCTGCCCGCCTTATTGGCGATGAAACACAGAAATTGCATCGGTATTAAATACAAGAGGCACAATGCTGACTCAAGTACAAGACGACTGGTTCTTCTTATTGCCCATGTTTTGAAACATTCCTGTGACACTAGTTATAGATTCCGATGCATCACTTCAGTATTACTGTATCCCTGTGAACTTGTTATTGACGATGAAACACAGAAATTGCATCGGAATTAAATACAAAAGGCACAATGCCGACTTCAGTATTAGAAGACTGACTCTTCCTACTGTCTATGTTTTGAACCACTCCTGTGCGACTAGTTATAGATTCCTATGCTTCACGTCAGGTTTTCTGTAACCCTCTGACCTCCTTATTGACGATGAAGCACAGAAATTGCATCGGAATTAAATACAAAAGGCACAATGCCGACTTAAGTACAAGAAAACTGACGCTTGTTACTGTTTATGTTTTGAACCATTCCTGTGACACTAGTTATAGATTCAGATGCTTCACTTCAGGTTCACTGTAACCCTCTGACCTTCACATTGACGATGAAGCAAAAGGCACAATGCCGACTTAAGTACAGGAAAACTGACTCTTCTTACTGTCTATGTATTGAACCATTCCTGTGACACTAGTTATAGATTCAGATGCTTCACTTCAGGTTTACTGTATCCCTCTGTCCGCCTTATTGGCGATGAAACACAGAAATTGCATCGGTATTAAATACAAGAGGCACAATTCTGACTCAAGTACAAGAAGACTGGTTCTTCTTATTGCCCATGTTTTGAAACATTCCTGTGACACTAGTTATAGATTCCGATGCATCACTTCAGTATTACTGTATCCCTCTGACCTTCTTATTGACGATGAAACACAGACATTGCATCGGAATTAAAAACAAAAGGCACAATGAAGACTTAAGTACTAGAAGACTGACTCTTCCTACTGTCTATGTTTTGAACCATTCCTGTGACACTAGTTATAGATTCCGATGCTTCACTTCAGGTTTACTGTATCCCTCCGACCTTCTTATTGACGATGAAACACAGAAATTGCATCGGAATTAAATACAAAAGGAACAATGCCGACTCAAGTACAAGCAGACTGGCTCTTCTTACTATCTATGTTTTGAACCATTCCTGTGACACTACTTATAGATTCCGATGCTTCACTTCAGGTTTACTGTATCCCTCTGACCTTCATATTGACGATGAAACACAGAAATTGCATCGGAATTAAATACAAAAGGGACAATGCCGAATTAAGTACAAGAAAACTGACGCTTGTTACTGTTTAAGTTTTGAACCATTCCTGTGACACTAGTTATAGGTTCCGATGCTTCACTTCATGTTTACTGTATCCCTGTGACCTTCTTATTGACGATGAAACACAGAAATTGCATCGGAATTAAATACAAAAGGCACAATGCCGACTTCAGTATTAGAAGACTGACTCTTCCTACTGTCTATGTTTTGAACCACTCCTGTGCCACTAGTTATAGATTCCTATGCTTCACGTCAGGTTTTCTGTAACCCTCTGACCTTCTTATTGACGATGAAGCACAGAAATTGCATCGGAATTAAATACAAAAGGCACAATGCCGACTTAAGTACAAGAAAGCTGACTCTTCTTACTGTCTATGTTTTGAACCATTCCTGTGACACTCGTTATAGATTCAGATTCTTCACTTCAGGTTTACTGTATCCCTCTGTCCGCCTTATTGACGATAAAACACAGAAATTGCATCGGAATTAAATACAAGAGGCACAATGCCGACTCAAGTACAAGAAGACTGGCTCTTCTTATTGCCCATGTTTTGAAAGATTCCTGTGACACTAGTTATAGATTCCGATGCTTCACTTCAGGATTACTGTATCCCTCTGAGCTTCTTATTGACGATGAAACACAGAAATTGCATCGGAGTTAAATACAAACGGCACAATGCCGACTTAAGTACTAGACGACTGACTCTTCCTACTGTCTGTGTTTTGAACCATTTCTGTGACACTAGTTATAGATTCCGATGCTTCACTTCAGGTTTACTGCATCCCTCTGACCTTCTTATTCACGATGAAACACAGAAATTGCATCGGAATTAAATACAAAAGGCTCAATGCCGACTCAAGTACAAGAAGACTGGCTCTTCTTACCGTCTATGTTTTGAACCATTCCTGTGACACTAGTTATAGATTCAGATGCTTCACTTCAGGTTTACTGTATCCCATCGACCTTCTTATTGACGATCAAACACAGAAATTGCATCGGAATTAAATACAAAAGGCGCAATGCCGACTTCAGTACTAGAAGACTGACTCTTCCTACTGTCTATGTTTTGAACCATTCCTGTGACACTAGTCATAGATTCCGATGCTTCACTTCAGGTTTACTGTATCCCTCTCACCTTCGTGTTGACGATGAAACACAGAAATTGCATCGGAATTATATACAAGTGGCAGAATGCCGACTTAAGTACAAGTAAACTGACCCTTCTTACCATCTATGTTTTAACCATTCCTGTGACACTAGTTATAGATTCCGATGCTTCACTTCAGGTTTACTTTATCCCTCTGACCGTCTTATTGACGATGTAACACCGAAATTGAATCGGAATTAAATACAAAAGGCACAATGCCCAGTTAAGTACAAGAAAACTGACTCTTCGTAGTGTCTATGTTTTGAAATACTCCTGTGACACTAGTTATAGATTCCGATGGCTCACTTCAGGTTTACTGTATCCCTCTGACCTTCTTATTGACGATGAAACACAGAAATTTCATCGGCATGAAATACAAATGGCACAATGCCGACTTAAGTACAAGAAGACTGATTCTTCGTACTGTCTATGTTGTGAAACATTCCTGTTACACTAGTTATAGATTTCGATGCTTCACTTCAGGTTTACTGTATGCCTCTCACCTTCTTACTGACGATGAAACACAGATATTGCATCGGGATTAAATACAAAAGGCACAATGCCGGCCTAAGTACAAGTAAACTGACTCTCCTCACTATCTATGATTTGAACCATTTCTGTGAATCTAGTTATAGATTCCGATGCTTCACTTCAGGTTTACTGTATCCCTCTGACGTTCGTATTGACGATGACACACAGAAATTACAACGGAATTAAATACAAAAGGCACAATGCCGACTTAAGTACAAGAAAACTGACTCTTCTTACTGTCTATGTTTTGAACCATTCCTGTGACACTAGTTATAGATTCCGGTACTTCACTTGAGGTTTACTGTATCCCACTGACCTTCTTATTGACGATGAAACACAGAAATTGCATCGGAATTAAATACAAAAGGCACAATGCCGACTTAAGTATAAGAAAACTGACTCTTCTTACTGTCTATGTTTTGAACCATTCCTGTGACACTAGTTATAGATACCGATGCTTCACTTCAGGTTTACTGTATCCCACTGACCATCTTATTGACGATGAAACCTAGAAATTGCATCGGAATGAAATACAAAAGGCACAATGCCGACTTAAGTACAAGAAAACTGACGCTTCTTACTGTTTATGCTTTGAACCATTCCTGTGACACTAGTTATAGATTCGAATGCTTCACTTCAGGTTTACTGTATCCCTGTGACCTTCATATTGACGATGAAACACAGAAATTGCATCGGAATTAAATACAAAAATCACAATGACGACTTAAGTACTAGAAAACTGACTCTTCCTACTGTCTATGTTTTGAACCATTCCTGTGACACTAGTTATAGATTCCGATGCTTCACTTCAGGTTTACTGTATCACTCTCACCTTCATGTTGACGATGAAACACAGAAATTGCATCGGAATTATATACAAGTGGCACAATGCCGACTTAAGTACAAGTAAACTGACTCTTCTTACCGTCTATGTTTTAACCATTCCTGTGACACTAGTTATAGATTCCGATGCTTCACTTCAGGTTTACTGTATCCCTCTGACCTTCATATTGACGATGAAACACACAAATTACATCGGAATTATATACAAGTGGCACAATGCCGACTTCAGTACAAGAAGACTGACCCTTCTTATTGTCTAAGTTTTGAACCATTCCTGTGACACTAGTTATTGATTCAGATGCTTCACTTCATGTTTACTGTATCCCTGTGACCTTCTTATTGACGATGAAACACAGAAATTGCATCGGAATTAAATATAAAAGGCACAATGCCGACTTCAGTACTAGAAGACTGACTCTTCCTACTGTCTATGATTTGAACCATTCCTGTGACACTAGTTATAGATTCCGATGCTTCACTTCAGGTTAACTGTAACCCTCTGATCTTCTTATTGACGATGAAGCACAGAAATTGCATCGGAATTAAATACAAAAGGCACAATGCCGACTTAAGTACAAGAAAACTGACTCGTCTTACTGCCTATGTTTTGAACCAGTCCTGTGACACTAGTTATAGATTCCGATGCTTCACTTCAGGTTTACTGTATCCCTCTCACCTTCATGTTGACGATGAAACACAGAAATTGCATCGGAATTAAATACAAAAATCACAATGCCCACATAAGTACAAGAAAACTGACTCTTCTTACTGTCTATGTTATGAAATATTCCTATGACACTAGTTATAGATTCCGATGCCTCATTTCAAGTTTACTGTATCCCTCTGACCTTCTTATTGACGATGAAACACAGAAATTTCATCGGCATGAAATACAAATGGCACAATGCCGACTTAAGTACAAGAGGACTGACTCTTCGAACTGTCTATGTTGTGAAACATTCCTGTTACACTAGTTATAGATTTCAATGCTTCACTTCAGATTACTGTATCCCTCTGACCTTCTTACTGACGATGAAACACAGATATTGCATCGGGATTAAATACAAAAGGCACAATGCCGACTTAAGTACAAAAAACTGACTCTTCTCACTATCTATGATTTGAACCATTCCTGTGAATCTAGTTATAGATTCCGATGTTTCACTTCGGGTTTACTGTATCCCTCTGACGTTCGTATTGACGATGACACACAGAAATTACATCGGAATTAAATACAAAAGGCACAATGCCGACTTAAGTACAAGAGAACTGACTCTTCTTACTGTCTATGTTTTGAACCATTCCTGTGACACTAGTTGTAGATTCAGATGCTTCACTTCAGGTTTACTGTATCCCTCTGTCCGCCTTATTGACGATGAAACATAGAAATTGCATCGGAATTAAATACGAGAGGCACAATGCCGACTCAAGTACAACAAGACTGGCGCTTCTTATTGTCCATGCTTTGAACCATTCCTGTGACACTAGTTATAGATTCCGATGCTTCACTTCAGGATTACTGTATCCCTCTGACCTTCTTATTGACGGTGAAAAACAGAAATTGCATCGGAATTAAATACAAAAGGCACAATGCCGACTTAAGTACTAGAAGACTGACTCTTCCTAATGTCTATGTTTTGAACCATTCCTGTGATACTAGTTATAGATTCCGATGCTTCAGTTCAGGTTTACTGTATCCCTCTGACCTTCTTATTGACGATGAAACGCAGAAATTGCATCGGAATTAAATACAAAAGGCTCAATGCCGACTCAAGTACAAGAAGACTGGCTCTTCTTACCGTCTATGTTTTGAACCATTCCTGTGACATAGTTATAGATTCAGATGCTTCACTTCAGTTTTAGTGTATCCCTCCGACCTTCTTATTGACGATAAAACACAGAAATTGCATCGGAATTAAATACAAAGGGCACAATGCCAACTCAAGTACAAGCAGACTGGCTCTTCTTACTGTCTATGTTTTGAAACATTCCTGTGACACTAGTTATAGATTCCGATGCTTCACTTCAGGTTTACTGTATCCCTCTCACCTTCATGTTGACGATGAAACACAGAAATTGCATCGGAATTATATACAAGTGGCACAATGCCGACTTAAGTACAAGTAAACTGACCCTTCTTACCGTCTATGTTTTAACCATTCCTGTGACACTAGTTATAGATTCCGATGCTTCACTTCAGGTTTACTGTATCCCTCTGACCTTCATATTGACGATGAAACATACAAATTACATCGGAATTATATACAAGTGGCACAATGCCGACTTCAGTACAAGAAGACTGACCCTTCTTATTGTCTAAGTTTTGAACCATTCCTGTGACACTAGTTATTGATTCAGATGCTTCACTTCATGTTTACTGTATCCCTGTGACCTTCTTATTGACGATGAAACACAGAAATTGCATCGGAATTAAATATAAAAGGCACAATGCCGACTTCAGTACTAGAAGACTGACTCTTCCTACTGTCTATGTTTTGAACCATTCCTGTGACACTAGTTATAGATTCCGATGTTTCACTTCAGGTTAACTGTAACCCTCTGATCTTCTTATTGACGATGAAGCACAGAAATTGCATCGGAATTAAATACAAAAGGCACAATGCCGACTTAAGTACAAGAAAACTGACTCTTCTTACTGCCTATGTTTTGAACCATTCCTGTGACACTAGTTATAGATTCCGATGCTTCACTTCAGGTTTACTGTATCCCTCTCACCTTCATGTTGACGATGAAACACAGAAATTGCATCGGTATTATATACAAGTGGAACAATGCCGACTTAAGTACAAGTAAACTGACCCTTCTTACCGTCTATGTTTTAACCATTCCTGTGACACTAGTTATAGATTCCGATGCCTCACTTCAAGTTTACTGTATCCCTCTGACCTTCTTATTGACGATGAAACACAGAAATTTCATTGGCATGAAATACAAATGGCACAATGCCGACTTAAGTACAAGAAGACTGACTCTTCGTACTGTCTATGTTGTGAAACATTCCTGTTACACTAGTTATAGAATTCGATGCTTCACTTCAGAGTACTGTATCCCTCTGACCTTCTTATTGACGATGAAACACATATATTGCATCGGAATTAAATACAAAAGGCACAATGCCGTCTTAAGTACAAGAAAACTGATGCTTCTTACTGTTTATGTTTTAACCATTCCTGTGACACTAGTTATAGATTCCGATACTTCACTTCAGGTTTACTGTATCCCTCTGCCCTTTCTATTGACGATGAAACACAGAAATTGCATCTTAGTTAAATACAAAAGGCTCAATGCCGACATAAGTACAGGAAGACTGACTCTTCTTACCGTCTATGTTTTGAACCATTCCTGTGACACTAGTTATAGATTCCGATGCTTCACTTCAGGTTAACTGTATCCCTCTGACCTTCTTATTGACGATCTAACACAGAAATTGCATCGGAATTAAATACAAAAGGCACAATGCCGAGTCAAGTACAAGAGGACTGGCTCTTCTTACTGTCTATGTTTTGAACCTTTCCTGTTAGACAGGATTTAGATTCCGATGCTTCACTTCAGGTTTACTGTATCCGTTGGACCTTCTTGTAGACGACGAAACACAGAAATTGCATCGGAATTAAATACAAAATGCACAATGGCGACTCAAGTACAAGCAGACTTTCTCTTCTTACTGCCTTTGATTTGAACCATTCCTGTGACACTAGTTACAGATACCGATGCTTCACTTCAGGTTTACTGTATCCCTCTGACCGTCTTATTGACGATGAAACACAGAAATTGCATCGGAATTAAATACAAAAGGCACAATGCCGACTTAAGTAGAAGTAAACTGACTCTATTTACTATCTATGTTTTGAACCATTCCTGTGAAACTATTTATAGATTCCGATGCTTCACTTCGGGTTTACTGTATCCCTCTGACGTTCGTATTGACGATGACACACAGAAATTACATCGGAATTAAATACAAAACGCACAATGTCGACTTAAGTACAAGATAACTGACTCTTCTTACTGTCTACGTTTTCAACCATTCCTGTGACACTAGTTATAGATTCCGATGCTTCACTCCAGGTTTGCCATATCACTCTGAACTTCTTATCGACGTGAAACACAGAAATTGCATCGGAATTAAATACAAATAGCACAATGCCGACCTAAGTACAAGAAAACTAACTCTTCTTACTGTCTATGTTTTGAACCATTCCTGTGACACTAATTATAGATTCCGATACTTCACTTGAGGTTTACTGTATCCCTCTGACCTTCTTATTGACGATGAAACACAGAAATTGCTTCGGAATTAAATACAAAAGGCACAATGCCGTCTTAAGTACAAGAAAACTGATGCTTCTTACTGTTTATGTTTTGAACCATTCCTGTGACACTAGTTATAGATTCGGATGCTTCGCTTCAGGTTTACTATATCCCTGAGACCTTCTTTTTGACGATGAAACACAGAAATTCCATCGGAATTAAATACAAATGCACAATGCCGACTTAAGTACAAGAAAACTGAATCTTCTTACTGTCTATGTTTTGAACTATTCCTGTGACACTAGTTATACTTTCCGATGCTTCACTTCAGGTTTACTGTATCCCTCCGACCGTCTTATTGACGATGTAACACCGAGATTGAATCGGATTTAAATACAAAGGGCATAA
This sequence comes from Schistocerca americana, assembly GCF_021461395.2. Classification (NCBI taxonomy): domain Eukaryota; kingdom Metazoa; phylum Arthropoda; class Insecta; order Orthoptera; family Acrididae; genus Schistocerca; species Schistocerca americana. The sequence continues at coordinate 2,577,766 of NW_025726192.1, read as the reverse complement.
TCCCCACTTAAGTACAAGAAAACTGAGTCTTCTTACTGTCTATGTTTTGAACCATTCCTGTGACACTAGTTATAGATTCCGATGCTTCACTACAGGTTTACTGTATCCCTCTGACCTTCATATGGACGATTAAACAGAGAAATTGCATCTGAATTAAATACAAAAGGCACAATGCCGACTTAAGTACAAAAAACTGACTCTACTTACTGTCTATGTTTTGAACCATTCCTGTGATACTAGTTATAGATTCCGATGCTTCACTTCAGGTTTACTGTATCCCTCTGACATTCTTATTGACGATGACACACAGAAATTGCATCGGAATTAAATACAAGAGGCACAATGCCGACTCAAGTACAAGAAGACTGGCTCTTCTTATTGCCCATGTTTTGAAAGATTCCTGTGACACTAGTTATAGATTCCGATGCTTCACTTCAGGATTACTGTATCCCTCTGACCTTCTTATTGACGATGAAACACAGAAATTGCATCGGAGTTAAATACAAACGGCACAATGCCGACTTAAGTACTAGACGACTGACTCTTCCTACTGTCTATGTTTTGAACCATTCCTGTGACACTAGTTATAGATTCCGATGCTTCACTTCAGGTTTACTGTATCCCTCTGACCTTCTTATTCACGATGAAACACAGAAATTGCATCGGAATTAAATACAAAAGGCTCAATGCCGACTCAAGTACAAGAAGACTGGCTCTTCTTACCGTCTATGTTTTGAACCACTCCTGTGACACTAGTTATAGATTCAGATGCTTCACTTCAGGTTTACTGTATCCCATCGACCTTCTTATTGACGATGAAACACAGAAATTGCATCGGAATTAAATACAAAAGGCACAATGCTGACTCAAGTACAAGCAGACTGGCTCTTCTTACTGTCTATGTTTTGAACCATTCCTGTGACACTAGTTATAGATTCCGATGCTTCACTTCAGGTTTACTGTATCCCTCTGACCTTCATATTGACGATGAAACACAGATATTGCATCGGAATTAAATACAAAAGGCACAATGCCGACTTAAGTACAAGAAAACTGACGCTTGTTACTGTTTATGATTTGAACCATTCCTGTGACACTAGTTATAGATTCCGATGCTTCACTTCATGTTTACTGTATCCCTGTGACCTTCTTATTGACGATGAAACACAGAAATTGCATCGGAATTAAATACAAAAGGCGCAATGCCGACTTCAGTACTAGAAGACTGACTCTTCCTACTGTCTATGTTTTGAACCGTTCCTGTGACACTAGTTATAGATTCCGATGCTTCACTTCAGGTTTACTGTACACCTCTCACCTTCGTGTTGACGATGAAACACAGAAATTGCATCGGAATTATATACAAGTGGCAGAATGCCGACTTAAGTACAAGTAAACTGACCCTTCTTACCATCTATGTTTTAACCATTCCTGTGACACTAGTTATAGATTCCGATGCTTCACTTCAGGTTTACTGTATCCCTCTGTCCGTCTTATTGACGATGTAACACCGAAATTGAATCGGAATTAAATACAAAAGGCACAATGCCCACTTAAGTACAAGAAAACTGACTCTTCTTAGTGTCTATGTTTTGAAATACTCCTGTGACACTAGTTATAGATTCCGATGCCTCACTTCAGGTTTACTGTATCCCTCTGACCTTCTTATTGACGATGAAACACAGAAATTTCATCGGCATGAAATACAAATGGCACAATGCCGACTTAAGTACAAGAAGACTGATTCTTCGTACTGTCTATGTTGTGAAACATTCCTGTTACACTAGTTATAGATTTCGATGCTTCACTTCAGGTTTACTGTATCCCTCTGACCTTCTTACTGACGATGAAACACAGATATTGCATCGGGATTAAATACAAAAGGCACAATGCCGGCCTAAGTACAAGTAAACTGACTCTCCTCACTATCTATGATTTGAACCATTCCTGTGAATCTAGTTATAGATTCCGATGCGTCACTTCAGGTTTACTGTATCCCTCTGACGTTCGTGTTGACGATGACACACAGAAATTACATCGGAATTAAATACAAAAGGCACAATGCCGACTTAAGTACAAGAAAACTGACTCTTCTTACTGGCTATGTTTTGAACCATTCCTGTGACACTAGTTATAGATTCCGATACTTCACTTGCGGTTTACTGTATCCCTCTGACCTTCTTATTGACGATGAAACACAGAAATTGCATCGGAATTAAATACAAAAGGCACAATGCCGACTTAAGTATAAGAAAACTGACTCTTCTTACTGTCTATGTTTTGAACCATTCCTGTGACACTAGTTATAGATTCCGATGCTTCACTTCAGGTTTACTGTATCCCACTGACCATCTTATCGACGATGAAACCTAGAAATTGCATCGGAATGAAATACAAAAGGAACAATGCCGACTTAAGTACAAGAAAACTGACGCTTCTTACTGTTTATGCTTTCAACCATTCCTGTGACACTAGTTATAGATTCGAATGCTTCACTTCAGGTTTACTGTATCCCTGTGACCTTCATATTGACGATGAAACACAGAAATTGCATCGGAATTAAATACAAAAATCACAATGACGACTTAAGTACTAGAAAACTGACTCTTCCTGCTGTCTATCTTTTGAACCGTTCCTGTGACACTAGTTATGGATTCTGATGCTTTACATCAGGTTGACTGTATGCCTCTGACCCTCTTATTGACGATGAAACACAGAAATTGCATTGGAATTAAATACAAAAGGCACAATGCCGACTTAAGTACAAGAAAACTGACTCTTCTTACTGTCTATGTTTTGAACCATTCCTGTGACACTAGTTATAGATTCAGATTCTTCACTTCAGGTTTACTGTATCCCTCCGTCCGCCTTATTGACGATAAAACACAGAAATTGCATCGGAATTAAGTACAAGAGGCACAATGCCGACTCAAGTACAAGAAGACTGGCTCTTCTTATTGTCCATGTTTTGAACCATTCCTGTGACACTAGTTATAGATTCCGCTGCTTCACTTCAGGATTACTGTATCCCTCTGACCTTCTTATTGACGATGAAACACAGAAATTGCATCGGAATTAAATACAAAAGGCACAATGCTGACTTAAGTACTAGAAGACTGACTCATCCTACTGTCTATGTTTTGAACCATTCCTTTGCACTAGTTATAGATTCCGATGCTTCACTTCACGTTTACTGTATCCCTCTGACCTTCTTATTGACGATGAAACACAGAAATTGCATCGGAATTAAATTCAAAAGGCTCAATGCCGACTCAAGTACAAGAAGACTGGCTCTTCTTACCGTCTATGTTTATAACCATTCCTGTGACACTAGTTATAGATTCCGATGCTTCACTTCAGGCTTGCTGTATCCCTCCGACCTTCTCATTGACGATGAAACACCGAAATTGCATCGGAATTAAATACAAAAGGCACAATGCCGACTCAAGTACAGGCAGACTGACTCTTCGTACTGTCTATGTTGTGAAACATTCCTGTTACACTAGTTATAGATTTCGATGCTTCACTTCAGATTACTGTATCCCTCTGACCTTCTTACTGACGATGAAACACAGATATTGCATCGGGATTAAATACAAAAGGCACAATGCCGACTTAAGTACAAAAAACTGACTCTTCTTATTGTCTAAGTTTTGAACCATTCCTGTGACACTAGTTACAGATTCCGATACTTCACTTCAGGTTTACTGTATCCCTCTGCCCTTTCTATTGACGATGAAACACAGAAATTGCATCTTAGTTAAATACCAAAGGCTCAATGCCGACATAAGTACAGGAAGACTGACTCTTCTTACCGTCTATGTTTTGAACCATTCCTGTGACACTAGTTATAGATTCCGATGCTTCACTTCAGGTTTACTGTATCCCTCTGACCTTCTTATTGACGATCTAACACAGAAATTGCATCGGAATTAAATACAAAAGGCACAATGCCGAGTCAAGTACAAGAGGACTGGCTCTTCTTACTGTCTATGTTTTGAACCTTTCCTGTGAGACAGGATTTAGATTCCGATGCTTCACTTCAGGTTTACTGTATCCCTTGGACCTTCTTGTAGACGACGAAACACAGAAATTGAATCGGAATTAAATACAAAAGGCACAATGGCGACTCAAGTACAAGCAGACTGGCTCTTCTTACTGCCTTTGATTTGAACCATTCCTGTGACACTAGTTACAGATTCCGATGCTTCACTTCGGGTTTACTGTATCCCTCTGACGTTCGTATTGACGATGACACACAGAAATTACATCGGAATTAAATACAAAAGGCACAATGCCGACTTAAGTACAAGATAACTGACTCTTCTTACTGTCTATGTTTTCAACCATTCCTGTGACACTAGTTATAGATTCCGATGCTTCACTCCAGGTTTGCCATATCCCTCTGAACTTCTTATCGACGTGAAACACAGAAATTGCATCGGAATTAAATACAAATGGCACAATGCCGACCTAAGTACAAGAAAACTAACTCTTCTTACTGTCTATGTTTTGAACCATTCCTGTGACACTAATTATAGATTCCGATACTTCACTTGAGGTTTACTGTATCCCTCTGACCTTCTTATTGACGATGAAACACAGAAATTGCGTCGGAATTAAATACAAAAGGCACAATGCCGTCTTAAGTACAAGAAAACTGATGCTTCTTACTGTTTATGTTTTGAACCATTCCTGTGACACTAGTTATAGATTCGGATGCTTCACTTCAGGTTTACTATATCCCTGAGACCTTCTTTTTGACGATGAAACACAGAAATTGCATCGGAATTAAATACAAAAGCACAATGCCGACTTAAGTACAAGAAAACTGAATCTTCTTACTGTCTATGTTTTCAACCATTCCTGTGACACTAGTTATAGATTCCGATGCTTCACTCCAGGTTTGCCATATCCCTCTGAACTTCTTATCGACGTGAAACACAGAAATTGCATCGGAATTAAATACAAATGGCACAATGCCGACCTAAGTACAAGAAAACTAACTCTTCTTACTGTCTATGTTTTGAACCATTCCTGTGACACTAATTATAGATTCCGATACTTCACTTGAGGTTTACTGTATCCCTCTGACCTTCTTATTGACGATGAAACACAGAAATTGCGTCGGAATTAAATACAAAAGGCACAATGCCGTCTTAAGTACAAGAAAACTGATGCTTCTTACTGTTTATGTTTTGAACCATTCCTGTGACACTAGTTATAGATTCGGATGCTTCACTTCAGGTTTACTATATCCCTGAGACCTTCTTTTCGACGATGAAACACAGAAATTGCATCTGAATTAAATACAAAAGGCACAATGCCGACTTAAGTACAAAAAACTGACTCTACTTACTGTCTATGTTTTGAACCATTCCTGTGACACTAGTTATAGATTCCGATGCTTCACTTCAGGTTTACTGTATCCCTCTGACCTTCTTATTGACGATGACACACAGAAATTGCATCGGAATTAAATACAAGAGGCACAATGCCGACTCAAGTACAAGAAGACTGGCTCTTCTTATTGCCCATGTTTTGAAAGTTTCCTGTGACACTAGTTATAGATTCCGATGCTTCACTTCAGGATTACTGTATCCCTCTGACCTCCTTATTGATGATGAAACACAGAAATTGCATCGGAGTTAAATACAAACGGCACAATGCCGACTTAAGTACTAGACGACTGACTCTTCCTACTGTCTATGTTTCGAACCATTCCTGTGACACTAGTTATAGATTCCGATGCTTCACTTCAGGTTTACTGTATCCCTCTGACCTTCTTATTCACGATGAAACACAGAAATTGCATCGGAATTAAATACAAAAGGCTCAATGCCGACTCAAGTACAAGAAGACTGGCTCTTCTTACCGTCTATGTTTTGAACCATTCCTGTGACACTAGTTATAGATTCAGATGCTTCACTTCAGGTTTACTGTATCCCATCGACCTTCTTATTGACGATGAAACACAGAAATTGCATCGGAATTAAATACAAAAGGCACAATGCTGACTCAAGTACAAGCAGACTGGCTCTTCTTACTGTCTATGTTTTGAACCATTCCTGTGACACTAGTTATAGATTCCGATGCTTCACTTCAGGTTTACTGTATCCCTCTGACCTTCATATTGACGATGAAACACAGATATTGCATCGGAATTAAATACAAAAGGCACAATGCCGACTTAAGTACAAGAAAACTGACGCTTGTTACTGTTTATGTTTTGAACCATTCCTGTGACACTAGTTATAGATTCCGATGCTTCACTTCATGTTTACTGTATCCCTGTGACCTTCTTATTGCCGATGAAACACAGATATTGCATCGGAATTAAATACAAAAGGCGCAATGCCGACTTCAGTACTAGAAGACTGACTCTTCCTACTGTCTCTGTTTTGAACCGTTCCTGTGACACTAGTTATAGATTCCGATGCTTCACTTCAGGTTTACTGTATCCCTCTCACCTTCGTGTTGACGATGAAACACAGAAATTGCATCGGAATTATATACAAGTGGCAGAATGCCGACTTAAGTACAAGTAAACTGACCCTTCTTACCATCTATGTTTTAACCATTCCTGTGACACTAGTTATAGATTCCGATGCTTCACTTCAGGTTAACTGTATCCCTCTGTCCGTCTTATTGACGATGTAACACCGAAATTGAATCGGAATTAAATACAAAAGGCACAATGCCCACTTAAGTACAAGAAAACTGACTCTTCTTAGTGTCTATGTTTTGAAATACTCCTGTGACACTAGTTATAGATTCCGATGCCTCACTTCAGGTTTACTGTATCCCTCCGACCTTCTTATTGACGATGAAACACAGAAATTTCATCGGCATGAAATACAAATGGCACAATACCGACTTAAGTACAAGAAGACTGATTCTTCGTACTGTCTATGTTGTGAAACATTCCTGTTACACTAGTTATAGATTTCGATGCTTCACTTCAGGTTTACTGTATCCCTCTGACCTTCTTACGGACGATGAAACACAGATATTGCATCGAGATTAAATACAAAAGGCACAATGCCGGCCTAAGTACAAGTAAACTGACTCTCCTCACTATCTATGATTTGAACCATTCCTGTGAATCTAGTTATAGATTCCGATGCTTCACTTCAGGTTTACTGTATCCCTCTGACGTTCGTATTGACGATGACACACAGAAATTACATCGGAATTAAATACAAAAGGCACAATGCCGACTTAAGTACAAGAAAACTGACTCTTCTTACTGTCTATGTTTTGAACCATTCCTGTGACACTAGTTATAGATTCCGATACTTCACTTGCGGTTTACTGTATCCCTCTGACCTTCTTATTGACGATGAAACACAGAAATTGCATCGGAATTAAATACAAAAGGCACAATGCCGACTTAAGTATAAGAAAACTGACTCTTCTTACTGTCTATGTTTTGAACCATTCCTGTGACACTAGTTATAGATTCCGATGCTTCACTTCAGGTTTACTGTATCCCACTGACCATCTTATTGACGATGAAACCTAGAAATTGCATCGGAATGAAATACAAAAGGCACAATGCCGACTTAAGTACAAGAAAACTGACGCTTCTTACTGTTTATGCTTTGAACCATTCCTGTGACACTAGTTATAGATTCGAATGCTTCACTTCAGGTTTACTGTATCCCTGTGAGCTTCATATTGACGATGAAACACAGAAATTGCATCGGAATTAAATACAAAAATCACAATGACGACTTAAGTACTAGAAAACTGACTCTTCCTACTGTCTATGTTTTGAACCGTTCCTGTGACACTAGTTATGGATATTGATGCTTTACATCAGGTTGACTGTATGCCTCTGACCCTCTTATTGACGATGAAACACAGAAATTGCATCGGAATTAAATACAAAAGGCACAATGCCGACTTAAGTACAAGAAAACTGACTCTTCTTAGTGTCTATGTTTTGAAATACTCCTGTGACACTAGTTATAGATTCCGATGCCTCACTTCATGTTTACTGTATCCCTGTGACCTTCGTATTGAAGATGAGTCACAGAAATTGCATCGGAATTAAATACAAAAGGCACAATGCCGACTTCAGTACTAGAAGACTGACTCTTCCTACTGTCTATGTTTTGAACCATTCCTGTGACACTAGTTATAGATTCCGATGCTTCACTTCAGGTTTACTGTAACCCTCTGACCTTCTTATTGACGATGAAGCACAGAAATTGCATCGGAATTAAATAAAAAAATCACAATGCCCACTTAAGTACAAGAAAACTGACTCTTCTTACTGTCTATGTTATGAAATATTCCTATGACACTAGTTATATATTCCGATGCCTCACTTCAAGTTTACTGTATCCCTCTGACCTTCTTATTGACGATGAAACACAGAAATTTCATTGGCATGAAATACAAATGGCACAATGCCGACTTAAGTACAAGAGGACTGACTCTTCGTACTGTCTATGTTGTGAAACATTCCTGTTACACTAGTTATAGATTTCAATGTTTCACTTCAGATTACTGTATCCCTCTGACCTTCTTACAGACGATGAAACACAGATATTGCATCGGGATTAAATACAAAAGGCACAATGCCGACTTAAGTATAAAAAACTGACTCTCTTCACTATCTATGATTTGAACCATTCCTGTGAATCTAGTTATAGATTCCGATGCTTCACTTCGGGTTTACTGTATCCCTCTGACGTTCGTATTGACGATGACACACAGAAATTACATCGGAATTAAATACAAAAGGCACAATGCCGACTTAAGTACAAGAAAACTGACTCTTCTTCCTGTCTATGTTTTGAACCATTCCTGTGACACTAGTTATAGATTCAGATGCTTCACTTCAGGTTTACTGTATCCCTCTGTCCGCCTTATTGACGATGAAACATAGAAATTGCATCGGAATTAAATACAAGAGGCACAATGCCGACTCAAGTACAACAAGACTGGCGCTTCTTATTGTCCATGTTTTGAACCATTCCTGTGACACTACTTATAGATTCCGATGCTTCACTTCAGGTTTACTGTAACCCTCTGATCTTCTTATTGACGATGAAGCACAGAAATTGCATCGGAATTAAATAGAAAAGGCACAATGCCGACTTAAGTACAAGAAAACTGACTCTTCTTACTGTCTATGTTTTGAACCATTCCTGTGACACTAGTTATAGATTCAGATGCTTCACTTCAGGTTTACTGTATCCCTCTGTCCGCCTTATTCACGATGAAACTCAGAAATTGCGTCGGAATTAAATACAAGTGGCACAATGCCAACTTAAGAACAAGAAGACTGACCCTTCTTATTGTCTAAGTTTTGAACCATTCCTGTGACACTAGTTATTGATTCAGATGCTTCACTTCATGTTTACTGTATCAATGTGACCTTCTTATTGACGATGAAACACAGAAATTGCATCGGAATTAAATACAGAAGGCACAATGCCGACTTCAGTACTAGAAGACTGACTCTTCCTACTGTCTATGTTTTGAACCATTCCTGTAACACTAGTTATAGATTCCGATGCTTCACTTCAGGTTTACTGTAACCCTCTGACCTTCTTACTGACGATGAAGCACAGAAATTGCATCGGAATTAAATACAAAAGGCACAATGCCGACTTAAGTACAAGAAAACTGACTCTTCTTACTGTCTATGTTTTGAACCATTCCTGTGACACTAGTTATAGATTCCGATGCTTCACTTCAGGTTTACTGTATCCCTCTCACCTTCATGTTGACGATGAAACACATAAATTGCATCGGAATTATATACAAGTGGCAGAATGCCGACTTAAGTACAAGTAAACTGACCCTTCTTACCGTCTATGTTTTAACCATTCCTGTGACACTAGTTATAGATTCCGATGCCTCACTTCAAGTTTACTGTATCCCTCTGACCTTCTTATTGACGATGAAACACAGAAACTTCATCGGCATGAAATACAAATGGCACAATGCCGACTTAAGTACAAAAAGACTGACTCTTCGTACTGTCTATGTTGTGAAACATTCCTGTTACACTAGTTATAGATTTCGATGCTTCACTTCAGATTACTGTATCCCTCTGACCTTCTTACTGACGATGAAACACAGATATTGCGTCGGGATTAAATACAAAAGGCACAATGCCGACTTAAGTACAAAAAACTGACCCTTCTTATTGTCTAAGTTTTGAACCATTCCTGTGACACTAGTTATAGATTCCGATACTTCACTTCAGGTTTACTGTATCCCTCTGCCCTTCCTATTGACGATGAAACACAGAAATTGTATCTCAGTTAAATACGAAAGGCTCAATGCCGACATAAGTACAGGAAGACTGACTCTTCTTACCGTCTATGATTTGAACCATTCCTGTGACACTAGTTATAGATTCCGATGCTTCACTTCAGGTTTACTGAATCCCTCTGACCGTCTTATTGACGATGAAACACAGAAATTGCATCGGAATTCAATACAAAAGGCACAATGCCGACTTAAGTAGAAGTAAACTAACTCTTCTTACTGTCTATGTTTTGAACTATTCCTGTGACACTAATTATAGATTCCGATACTTCACTTGAGGTTTACTGTATCCCTCTGACCTTCTTATTGACGATGAAACACAGAAATTGCGTCGGAATTAAATACAAAAGGCACAATGCCGTCTTAAGTACAAGAAAACTGATGCTTCTTAATGTTTATGTTTTGAACCATTCCTGTGACACTAGTTATAGATTCGGATGCTTCACTTCAGGTTTACTATATCCCTGAGACCTTCTTTTTGACGATGAAACACAGTAATTGCATCGGAATTAAATACAAATGCACAATGCCGACTTAAGTACAAGAAAACTGAATCTTCTTACTGTCTATGTTTTGAACAATTCCTGTGACACTAGTTATACTTTCCGATGCTTCACTTCAGGTTTAGTGTATCCCTCCGACCGTCTTATTGGCCATGTAACACCGAAATTGAATCGGAATTAAATACAAAGGGCATAATCCCCACTTAAGTACAAGAAAACTGAGTCTTCTTACTGTCTATGTTTTGAACCATTCCTGTGACACTAGTTATAGATTCCGATGCTTCATCACAGGTTTACTTTATCCCTCTGACCTTCATATGGACGATGAAACACAGAAATTGCATCCGAATTAAATACAAAAGGCACAATGCCGACTTAAGTACAAAAAACCGACTCTACTTACTGTCTATGTTTTGAACCATTCCTGTGACACTAGTTATAGATTCCGATGCTTCACTTCAGGTTTACTGTATCCCTCTGACCTTCTTATTGACGATGACACACAGAAATTGCATCGGAATTAAATACAAAAGGCACAAATCCGACTTAAGTACAAGAAAACTGACGCTTCTTACTGTTTATGTTTTGAACCATTCCTGTGACACTAGTTATAGATTCCGATGCTTCACTTCAGGTTTACTGTATCCCTGTGACCTCCTTATTGACGATGAAACACAGAAATTGCATCGGAATTAAATACAAAAGGCACAATGCCGACTTAAGTACAAGAAAACTGACTCTTCTTACTGTCTATGCTTTGAACCATTCCTGTGACACTAGTTGTAGATTCCGATACTTCACTTCAGGTTTACTGTATCCCTCTGACCATCTTATTGACGATGAAACACAGAAATTGCATCGGAATTAAACACAAAGCGCACATTGCCGACTTAAGTAATAGAAGACTGACTCTTCCTACTGTCTACATTTTTAACCATTCCTGTGACACTAGTTATAGATTCCGATGCTTCACGTCAGGTTTACTGTATCCCTCTGACATTCTTATTGACGATGAAACACAGAAATTGCATCGGAATTAAATACAAAAGGCTCAATGCCGACTCAAGTACAAGACGACTGGCTCTTCTTGCCGTCGATGTTTTGAACCATTCCTGTGACACTAGTTATTGATTCAGATGCTTCACTTCAGGTTTACTGTATCCCTCTGACCATCTTATTGACGATGAAACACAGAAATTGCATCGGAATTAAATACAAAAGACACAATGCCGACTCAAGTACAAGCAGACTGGCACTTCTTACTGTCAATGTTAGAACCATTCCTGTTACACTAGTTATAGATTCCGATGCTTCACTTCAGGTTTACAGTATCCCTCTGACCTTCATATTGACGATGACACACAGAAATTACATCGGAATTATATACAAGTGGCACAATGCCGACTTAAGTACAAGAAGACTGACCCTTCTTATTGTCTGTTTTTTGAACCATTCCTGTGACACTAGTTATAGATTCCAATACTTCACTTCAGGTTTACTGTTTCCCTCTGACATTCTTATTGACGATAAAAACACAGAAATTGCATCTTAGGTAAATACAAACGGCTCAATGATGAGCTCAGTACAGGAAGATTGACTCTTCTTACCGTCTATGTTCTGAACCATTCCTGTGACACTAGTTATAGATTCCGATGCTTCACTTCAGTTTTACTGTATCCCTCTCACCTTCTTATTGACGATGAAACACAGAAATTGCATCGGAATTAAATACAAAAGGCTCAATGCCGACTCAAGTACAAGACGACTGGCTCCTCTCGCCGTCTATGTTTTGAACCATTCCTGTGACACTAGTTATTGATTCAGATGCTTCACTTCAGGTTTACTGTATCCCTCTGAACTTCTTATTGACGATGAAACACAGAAATTGCATCGGAATTAAATACAAAAGACACAATGCCGACTCAAGTACAAGCAGACTGGCTCTTCTTACTGTCTATGTTAGAACCATTCCTGTGACACTAGTTATAGATTCCGATGCTTCACTTCAGGTTTACAGTATCCCTCTGACCTTCATATTGACGATGACACACAGAAATTACATCGGAATTATATACAAGTGGCACAATGCCGACTTAAGTACAAGAAGACTGACCCTTCTTATTGTCTGTGTTTTGAACCATTCCTGTGACACTAGTTATAGTTTCCGATACTTCACTTCAGGTTTACTGTATCCCTCTGACATTCTTATTGACGATAAAAACACAGAAATTGCATCTCAGGTAAATACAAAATGCTCAATGCCGACTTCAGTACGGGAAGATTGACCCTTCTTACCGTCTATGTTTTGAACCATTCCCGTGACACTAGTTATAGATTCCGATGATTCACTTCAGTTTTACTGTATCCCTCTCACCTTTTTATTGACGATGAAACACAGACATTGCATCGGAATTAAATACAAAAGGCACAATGCCGACTTAAGTACTAGGAGACTGACTCTTCCTACTGTCTATGTTTTGAACCATTCCTGTGACACTAGTTATAGATTCTGATGCTTCACTTCAGGTTTACCGCAACCCTCTGACCTTCTTATTGGCGATGAAGCACAGAAATTGCATCGGAATAAAATACAAAAGGCACAATGTGGAGTTAAGTACAAGAAAACTGACTCTTCATACTGTCTATGTTTTGAACCATTCCCGTGACACTAGTTATAGATTCAGATGCTTTACTTCAGGTTTACTGTATGCCTCTGCCCGCCTTATTGACGATGAAACACAGAAAATGCATCGGAATTTAATACAAGAGGCACAATGAAGACTCAAGTACAAGAAGACTGGCTCTTCTTATCGTCTATGTTTTGAACCATTCCTGTGACACTAGTTATCGATTCCGATGCTTCACTTCAGGCTTACTGTGTGCCTCTGTCCGCCTTATTGACGATGAAACACAGAAAATGCATCGGAATTTAATACAAGAGGCACAATGCCGACTTAAGTACTAGAAGACCGACTCTTCCTACTGTCTATATTTTGAACCATTCCTATGACACTAGTTATAGATTCCGATGCTTCACTTCAGGTTTACTGTATCCCTCTGACCTCTTACTGACGATGAAACACAGAAATTGCATCGGAATTAAATACCAAAGGCTCAATGCCGACTCAAGTACAAGACGACTGGCTCTTCTTACCGTCTATGTTTTGAACCATTCCTGTGACACTAGTAATTGATTCAGATGCTTCACTTCAGGTTTACTGTATCCCTCTGACCTTCATCTTGACGATGAAATACAGAAATTGCATCGGAAATAAATACAAAAGCAACAATGCCGACTCAAGTACAAGCAGGCTGGCTCTTCTTACTGTCTATGTTAGAACCATTCCTGTGACACTAGTTATAGATTCCGATGCTTCACTTCAGGTTTACAGTATCTCTCTGGCCTTCATATTGACGATGATACACAGAAATTACATCGGAATTATACACAAGTGGCACAATGCCCACTTAAGTACAAGAAGACTGACCCTTCTTATTGTCTATGTTTGAACCATTCCTGTGACACTAATTATAGATTCCGATACTTCACTTCAGGTTTACTGTATCCCTCTGACATTCTTATTGACGATAAAAACACAGAAATTGCATCTTAGGTAAATACAAAATGCTCAATGCCGACTTCAGTACAGGAAGATTGACTCTTCTTACCGTCTATGCTTTGAACCATTCCTGTGACACTAGTTATAGATTCCGATGCTTCACTTCAGGTTTACTGTATCCCTCTGACCTTCTTATTGACGATGAAGCACAGAAATTGCATCGGAATTAAATACAAAAGGCACAATGCCGACTTAGGTACAAGAAAACTGACGCCTCTTACTGTTAATGTTTTGAACCATTCCTGTGACACTAGTTATAGATTCCGATGCTTCACTTTAGGTTTACTGTATCCCTGTGACCCTCTTATTGACGATGAAACACAGAAATTGCATCGTAATTAAATACAAGAGGCACAATGCCGACTTAAGTACAAGAAAACTGCCTCTTCTTACTGTCTATGTTTCGAACCATTCCGGTGACACTAGTTATAGATTCCGATGCATCACTTCAGGTTTACTGTAACCCTCTGACCTTTTTATTGACGATGAAACACAGAAATTGCATCGGAATTAGATACAAAAGGCTCAATGCCGACTTAAGTACAAGAAAACTGACTCTTCTTACTGTCTATGTTTTGAACCATTCCTGTGACACTAGTCATAGATTCAGATGCTTCACTTCAGGTTTACTGTATCCTTCTGCCCTTCTTATTGACGATAAAACACAGAAATTGTTACGGAATTAAATACAAAGGGCACAATACCGACTCAAGTACAAGAGGACTGGCTCTTCTTACTGTCTATGTTTTGAAACTTTCCTGTGAGACCGGATTTAGATTCCGATGCTTCACTTCAGGTTTACTGTATCCCTGTGACCTTCTTATTGACGATGAAACACAGAAATTGCATCGGAATTAAATACAAAAGGCACAATGCCGACTTCAGTACTAGGAGACTGACTCTTCCTACTGTCTATGTTTGAACCATTCCTGTGACACTAGTTATAGATTCCGATGCTTCACTTCAGGTGTACTGTAACCCTCTGACCTTCTTATTGACGATGAAGCACAGAAATTGCATCGAAATTAAATACAAAAGGCACAATGCGGACTTAAGTACAAGAAAACTGACTCTTCTTTCTGTCTATGTTTTGAACCATTCCTGTGACACTAGTTATAGATTCAGATGCTTCATTTCAGGTTTACTGTATCCCTCTGTCCGCCTTATTGACGATGAAACACAGAAAATGCATCGGAATTTAATACAAGAGGCACAATGCCGACTCAAGTACAAGAAGACAGGCTCTTCTTATTGTCTATGTTTTGAACCATTCCTGTGACACTAGTTATAGATTCCGATGCTTCACTTCAGGATTACTGTATCCCTCTGACCTTCTTATTGACGATTAAACACAGAAATAGCATCGGAATTAAATACAAAAGGCACAACGCCGACTTAAGTACTAGAAGACTGACTCTTCCTACTGTCTATATTTTGAACCATTCCTGTGACACTAGTTATAGATTCCGATGCTTCACCTCAGGTTTACTGTATCCCTCTGACCTTCTTAGTGACGATGAAACACAGAAATTGCATCGGAATTAAATACAAAAGGCTCAATGCCGACTCAAGTACAAGAAGACTGGCTCTATTTACTGTCTATGTATTGAACCATTCCTGTGACACTAGTTATTGATTCAGATGCTTCACTTCAGGTTTACTGTATCCCTCTGACCTTCTTATTGGCGATGAAGCACAGAAATTGCATCGGATTTAAATACAAAAGGGACAATGCCGACTTAAGTACAAGAGAATTGATGCTCCTTACTGTTAATGTTTTGAACCATTCCTGTGACACTAGTTAAAGATTCCGATGCTTCACTTTAGGTTTACTGTATCCCTGTGACCTTCTTATTGACGATGAAACACAGAAATTGCGTTGGAATTAAATACAAAAGGCACAATGCCGACTTAAGTACAAGAAAACTGACTCTTCTTACTGTCTATGTTTGAACCATTCCTGTGACACTAGTTATAGATTCCGATGCTTCACTTCAGGTTTACTGTATCCCTCTGACCTTCTTATTGGCGATGAAGCACAGAAATTGCATCGGATTTAAATAAAAAAGGCACAATGCCGACTTAAGTACAAGAAAACTGACTCTTCTTACTGTCTATGTTTGAACCATTCCAGTGACACTAGTCGTAGATTCAGATGCTTCACTTCAGGTTTACTGAATCCCTCGGTCTGCCTTGTTGACGATGAAACACAGAAATTGCATCGGAATTAAATACAAGAGGCACAATGCCGACTCAAGTACAAGTAGACTGGCTCTTCTTATTGTCAATGCTTTGAACCATTCCTGTGACACTAGTTATGGATTCCGATGCTTCACTTCAGGATTACTGTATCCCTCTGACCTTCTTATTGACGATGAAACACAGAAATTGCATCGGAATTAAATACAAAAGGCACAATGCCGACTTAAGTACTAGAAGACTGACTCCTCCTACTGTCTATATTTTGAACCATTCCCGTGACACTAGTTATAGATTCCGATGCTTCACTTCAGGTTTACTGTATCCCTCTGACCTTCCTATTGACGATGAAACACAGAAATTGAATCGGAATTAAATACAAAATGCACAATGCCGACTCAAGTACAAGCAGACTGGCTCTTCTTACTGTCTATGTTAGAACCATTCCTGTGACACCAGTTATAGATTCTGATGCTTCACGTCAGGTTTACTGTATCCCTCTGACCTTCATATTGACGATGAAACACAGAAATTACATCGGAATTATATACAAGTGGCACAATGCCGACTTAAGTACAAGAAGACTGACCCTTCTTATGTCTATGTTTTGAACCATTCCTGTGACACTAGTTATAGATTCCGATGCTTCACTTCAGGTTTACAGTATCCTTCTGACCTTCTTATTGACGATCAGACACAGAAATTGTTTCGGAATTAAATACAAAAGGCACAATGGCGACTCAAGTACAACAGGACTGGCTCTTCTCACTGTCTATGTTTTGAACCTTTCCTGTGAGACCGGATTTACATTCCGATGCTTCACTTCAGGTTTACTGTATCCCTTGGACCTTCTTATAGACGACGAAACACAGAAATTGCATCGGAATTAAATAGAAAAGCACAATGCCGACTTAAGTACAAGAAAACTGACTCTTCTTGTTGCCTTTGATTTGAACCATTTCTGTGCCACTAGTTATAGATACCGATGCTTCACTTCAGGTTTACTGTATCCCTCTAACCGTCTTATTGACGATGAAACACAGAGATTGCATCGGAATTAAATACAAGAGGCACAATGCCGCCTTAAGTACAAGTAAACTGAGTCTCCTTACGATCTATGTTTTGAACCATTCCTGTGAAACTAGTTATAGATTCCGATGCTTCACTTCAGGTTTACTGTATCACTCTGACGTTCGTATTGACGATGACACACAGAAATTACATCGGAATTAAATACAAAAGGCACAATGCCGACTTAAGTACAAGAAAACTGACTCTTCTTACTGTCTATGTTTTTAACCATTCCTGTGACACCAGTTATAGATTCCGATGCTTCACTTCAGGTTTGCTCTATCCCTCTGACCTTCTTATTGACGATGAAACCCAGAAATTGCATCGGAATTAAATACAAAAGGCACAATGCCGACTTAAGTACAAGGAAACTGACGCTTCTTACTGTTTATGTTTTGAACCATTCCTGTGACACTAGTTATAGATTCGGATGCATCACTTCAGGTTTACTGTATCCCTGTGACCTTCTTTTTGACGATGAAACACAGAAATTGCATCGGAATTAGATACAAAAGGCACAATGCCGACATAAGTACAAGAAAACTGACTCTTCTTACTGTCTATATTTGAACTATTCCTGTGACACTAGCTATAGATTCCGATGCTTCACTTCAGGTTTACTGTATCCCTCCGACCGTCTTATTGACGATGTAACACCGAAATTGAATCGGAATTAAATACAAAAGGCACAATGCCCACTTAAGTACAAGAAAACTGACTCTTCTTACTGTCTATGTTTCTAACCATTCCTGTGACACTAGTTATAGATTCCGATGCTTCACTTCAGGTTTACTGTATCCCTCTGACCTTCTTATTGACGATGAAACACATAAATTCCATCGGCATGAAATACGAAACGCGCAATGCCGACTTAAGTACAAGAAACCTGACTCTTCGGACTGTCTATGTTTTGAAACATTCCTGTGCCACTAGTTATAGATTCCGATGCTTCAATTCAGGTTTACTGTATCCCTCTGACCTTCATATTGGCGATGAAACACAGAAATTACATCCGAATTAAATACAAAAGGCACAATGCCGACTTAAGTACAAGAAAACTGACTCTTCTTACTGTCTATGTTTTGAACCATTCCTGTGACACTAGTTATTGATTCCGATGCTTCACTTTAGGTTTACTGTATCCCTCTGACCCTCTTATTGACGATGAAACACAGAAATTGCATCGGAATTAAATACGAAAATTACAATGCCGACTTAAGTACTAGCAAACTGACTCCTCCTACTGTCTATGCTTTGAACCATTCCTGTGACACATGTTATAGATTACGATGCTTCACTTCCCGTTTACTGTATCCCTCTGACCTTCTTATTGACGATGAAGCACAGAAATTGCATCGGAATTAAATACAAAAGGCTCAATGCCGACTCAAGTAGAAGAAGACTTGCTCTTCTTACTGTCTATGTTCGAACCATTCCTGTGACACTAGTTATAGATTCCGGTGCTTCACTTCAGGTTTACTGTATCCCTCTGACCTTCTTATTGACGATGAAACACAGAAATTGCTTCGCAGTTAAATATAAAAGGCACAATGCCGACTTAAGAACAAAAAGACTGATCCTTCTTACTCTCTATACTTTGAACCATTAATGTGACACCAGTTATAGATTCCGATGCTTCACTTCAGGTTTGCTCTATCCCTCTGACCTTCTTATTGACGATGAATTCCAGAAATTGCATCGGAATTAAATACAAAAGGCACAATGCCGACTTAAGTACAAGAAAACTGACTCTTCTTACTGTCTATATTTGAACTATTCCTGTGACACTAGCTATAGATTCCGATGCTTCACTTCAGGTTTACTGTATCCCTCCGACCGTCTTATTGACGATGTAACACCGAAATTGAATCGGAATTAAATACAAAAGGCACAATGCCCACTTAAGTACAAGAAAACTGACTCTTCTTCCTGTCTATGTTTCTAACCATTCCTGTGACACTAGTTATAGATTCCGATGCTTCACATCAGGTTTACTGTATCCCTCTGACCTTCTTATTGACGATGATACACAGAAAATCCATCGGCATGAAATACGAAACGCGCAATGTCAACTTAAGTACAAGAAAACTGACTCTTCGTACTGTCTATGTTTTGAAACATTGCTGTGCCACTAGTTATAGATTCCGATGCTTCAATTCCTGTTTACTGTATCCCTCTGACCTTCATATTGGCGATGAAACACAGAAATTGCATCCGAATTAAATACAAAAGGCACAATGCCGACGTAATTACAAAAAACTGACTCTACTTACTGTCTATGTTATGAACCATTCCTGTGACACTAGTTATAGATTCCGATGCTTCACTTCAGGTTTACTGTATCCCTCTGACCTACTTATTGACGATGAAACACAGAAATTGCATCGGAATTAAGTACAATAGGCACAATGCCGACATAAGTACAAGAAAACTGACGCTTCTTACTGTTTATGTTTTGAACCATTCCTGTGACACTAGTTATAGATTCCAATGCTTCACTTCAAGTTTACTGTATCCCTGTGACCTTCTTATTGACGATGAAACACAGAAATTGTATCCGAATTAAATACAAAGGGCACAATGCCGACTTAAGAACAAAAAGACTGATCCTTCCTACTCTCTATACTTTGAACCATTCCTGTGACACTAGTTATAGATTAAGATGCTTCACTTCAGGTTTACTGTATCCCTGTGACCATCTTATTGACGATGAAACACAGAAATTGCATCGGAATTAAATACAAAAGGCACAATGCCGACTTAAGTACAAGAAAACTGACTCTTCTTACTGTCTATATTTGAAATATTCCTGTGACACTATCTATAGATTCCGATGCTTCACTTCAGGTTTACTGTATCCCTCCGACCGTTTTATTGACGATGTAACACCGAAATTGAATCGGAGTTAAATACAAAAGGCACAATGCCCACTTAAGTACAAGAAAACTGACTCTTCTTACTGTCTATGTTTCTAACGATTCCTGTGACACTAGTTATAGATTCCGATGCTTCACTTCAGGTTTACTGTATCCCTCTGACCTTCTTATTGACGATGAAACACAGAAATTCCATCGGCATGAAATACAAAAGGCACAATGGTGACTTATGTACAAGAAAACTGACTCTTCGTACTGTCTATGTTTTGAAACATTCCTGTGCCACTAGTTATAGATTCCGATGCTTCAATTCAGGTTTACTGTATCCCTCTGACCTTCATATTGACGATGAAACACAGAAATTGCATCCGAATTAAATACACAAGGCACAATGCCGACGTAAGTACAAAAACTGACTCTACTTACTGTCTATGTTTTGAACCATTCCTGTGACACTAGTTATAGATTCCGATGCTTCACTTGAGGTTTACTGTATCCCTCTGACCTTCTTATTGACGATGAAACACAGAAATTGCATCGGAATTAAGTACAATAAGCACAATACCGACTTAAGTACAAGAAAACTGACGCTTCTTACTGTTTATGTTTTGAACCATTCCTGTGACACTAGTTATAGATTCCAATGCTTCATTTCAAGTTTACTGTATACCTGTGACCTTCTTATTGACGATGAAACACAGAAATTGCATCCGAATTAAATACAAAAGGCACAATGCCGACTTAAGTACAAGAAAACTGACTCTTCTTACTGTCTATGTTTTGAACCATTCCTGTGACACTAGTTATTGATTCCGATGCTTCACTTCAGGTTTACTGTATCCCTCTGACCTTCGTATTGACGATGAAACCTAGAAATTGCATCGGAATTAAATACAAAAATCAAAATGCCGACTTAAGTACTAGAAAACTGACTCTTCCTACTGTCTATGCTTTGAACCATTCCTGTGACACAAGTTATAGATTACGATACTTCACTTCAGGTTTACTGTATCCCTCTGACCTTCTTGTTGACGATGAAACACAGAAATTGCATCTGAATTAAATACAAAAGGCTCAATGCCGACTCAAGTACAAGAAGACTGGCTCATTTTACTGTCTATGTTCGAACCATTCCTGTGACACTAGTTATAGATTCCGATGCTTCACTTTAGGTTTACTGTATCCCTCTGACCTTCTTATAGACGATGAAACACAGATATTGCATCGTAGTTAAATATAAAAGGCACAATGCCGACTTAAGTACAAAAAGAGTGATTCTTCTTACTCTCTATGTTTAGAACCATTCCTGTGACACTAGTTATTGATACCGATGCTTCACTTCAGGTTTACTGTAACCCTCTGACCTTCTTATTGACGATGAAACACAGTAATTGCATCGGAATTAAATACTAAGGTCACAATGCCGACGTGAGTACTAGAAGACTGACTCTTCCCACTGTCTATGTTTTGAACCATTCCTGTGACACTAGTTATAGATTCCGATGCTTCACTTCAGGATTACTGTATCGCTCTGACCTTCTTATTGACGATGAAACACAGAAATTTCATCGGAATTAAATACAAAAGGCACAATGCCGACTCAAGTACAAGCAGACTGGCTCTTCTTACTGTCTATATTTTGAACCATTCCTGTGACACTAGTAATAGATTCCGATGCTTCACTTCAGGTTTACTGTACCCCTCTGACCTTCATATTGACGATGAAACACAGAAATTGCATCTTAGTTAAATACAAACGGCTCAATGCCAACTTTAGTACAGGGAGACTGACTCTTCTTACCGTCTATGTTTGAACCATTCCTGTGACACTAGTTATAGATTCCGAATCTTCACTTCAGGTTTACTGTATCCCTCTGACCTTCTTATTGACGATCAAACACAGAAGTTACATCGGAATTAAATACAAAGGCACAATGCCGACTCAAGTACAAGAGGACGGGCTCTTCTTACTGTCTATGTTTTGAACCTTTCCTGTGAGACCGGATTTAGATTCCGATACTTCACTTCAGGTTTACTGTATCTCTTGGCCTTCTTATAGACGACGAAACACAGAAATTGCGTCGGAATTAAATAGAAAAGCACAATGCCGACTAAAGTACAAGAAAACTGACTCTTCTTACTGCCTTTGTTTTGAACCATTGCTGTGACACTAGTTATAGATACCGATGCTTCACTTCAGGTTTACTGTATCCCTCTGACCCTCTTATTGACGATTAAACACAGAAATTGCATCGGAATTAAATACAAAAGGCACAATGCCGACTCAAGTACAAGAAGACTGGCTCTTCTTACTGTCTATGTTTTGAACCATTCCTTTGAGACCGGTTTCAGATTCCGATGCTTCACTTCAGGTTTACTGTATCCCTTGGACCTTCTTTATGACGACGAAACACAGACACTGCATCGGAATTATATAGAAAAGCCACAATGTCGACTTAAGTACAAGAAAACTGACTCTTCTTACTGTCTATGTTTTGAAATATTCCTGTGACACTAGCTATAGATTCCGTGCATCACTTCAGGTTTATTGTTTTCCTCCGTCGTTCTTATTGATGACGAAACACAGAAATTGCATCGGAATTAAATACAAAAGGCACAATGCCGACTTAAGTATAAGAAAACTGACTCTTCTTACTGTCTATGCTTCGAACCACTCCTGTGACACTAGTTATAGATTCCGATGCTTCACTTCAGGTTTATTGTATCCCTCTGACCTTCTTATTGACGATGAAACACAGAAATTTCATAGGAATTAAATACAAAGGGCACAATGCCGACGTTAGTACTAGAAGACTGACTCTTCCTACTGTCTATGTTTTGAACCATTGATGTGACACTAGTTACAGATTCCGATACTTCACTTCAGGTTTACTGTATCCCTCTGACCCTCTTATTGACGATGAAACACAGAAATTGCATCTTATTTAAATACAAAAGGCTCAATGCCGTCTTAAGTACAGGGAGACTGACTCTTCTTACTGTCTATGTTTTGAACCATTCCTGTGACACTAGTTATAGATTCCGATGCTTCACTTCAGGTTTACTGTAAACCTCTGCCCTTTTTATTGTCGATGAAACACAGATATTGCATCGGAATTAAATACAGAAGGCACAATGCCGACTTAAGTACTAGAAGACTGACCATCCTTACTGTCTATGTTTTGAACTATTCCTGTGTCACTAGTTATAGATTCCGATCCTGCACTTCAGGTTTACTGTATCACTCTGACCTTCTTATTGACGATGAAACACAAAAATTGCATCGGAATTAAATACAAAAGACACAATGCCGACTCAAGTAAGAGAAGACTGGCTCATTTTACAGTCTATGTTTTGATCCTTTCCTGTGAGATCGGTTTTAGGTTCCGATGCTTCACCTCAGGTCTACTGTATCCCGCTGACCTTCTTATTGACGATGAAGCACAGATATTGCATCGGAATTAAATACAAAAGGCACAATGCCGACTTAAGTACAAGAAAACTGACTCTTCTTACTGTCTACGTTTTGAACCATTCCTGTAACACTAGTTATAGATTCTGATGCATCACTTCAGGTTTACTGTATCCCTCTGTCCGCCTTATTGACGATGAAACACAGAAATTGCATCGGAATTAAATACAAGAGGCACAATGCCGACTCAAGTAGAAGAAGACTAAATCTTCTTACTGTCTATGTTTTGAACCATTCCTGTGACACTAGTTATAGATTCCGATGCTTCGCTTCAGGATTACTGTATCCCTCTGACCTTCTAATTGACGATGAAACACAGAAATCGCATCGGAGTTAAATACAAAGGGAACAATGCCGACTTAAGTACTAGAAGACTGACTCTTCGTACTCCCTATGTTTTGAACCATTCTGTGACACTAGTTATAGATTCCGATGCTTCACTTCAGGTTTACTGAATCCCTCTGACCTTCTTATTGACGATGAAACACAGAAATTGCATCGGAATTAAATACAAAAGGCTCAATGCCGACTCAAGTATAAGAAGACTGGCTCTTCTTACCGTCTATGTTTTGAAACATTCCTGCTACACTAGTTATAGATTCCGATGCTTCACTTCAGGTTTACTGTATCCCTCTGACCTTCATATTGACGATGAAACACAGAAATTTCATCGGAATTAAATACAAAAGGCACAATGCCGACTCAAGTACAAGCAGACTGGTTCTTCTTACTGTCTATGTTTTGAACCATTCCTGTGACACTAGTTATGGATTCCTATGCTTCACTTCAGGTTTACTGTATCCCTCTGACCTTCATATTGACGATGAAACACAGAAATTACATCGGAATTATATACAAGTGGCACAATGCCGACTTAAGTACAAGAAGACTGACCCTTCTTATTGTCTACGATTTGAACCATTCCTGTGACACTAGTTATAGATTCCGATACTTCACTTCAGGTTTACTGTATCCCTCTGACCTTCTTATTGACGATGAAACACAGAAATTGCATTTTAGTTAAATACAAAAGGCTCAATGCCGACTTAAGTACAGGGAGACTGACTCTTCTTACCGTCTATGTTTTGAACAATTCCTGTGAAACTAGTTATAGATTCCGATGCTTCACTTCAGATTTACTGTATCCCTCTGACCTTCATATTGACGATCAAACACAGAAATTGCGTCGGAATTAAATACAAAAGGCACAATGCCGACCCAAGTACAAGAGGACTGGCTCTTCTTACTGTCTATGATTCGAACCTTTCCTGTGAGACCGGATTTAGATTCCGATGCTTCACTTCAGGTTTACTGTATCCCTTGGACATTCTTATAGACGACGAAACACAGAAATTGCATCGGAATTAAATAGAAAAGCACAATGCCGACTTAAGTACTAGAAAACTGACTCTTCTTACTGCCTTTGTTATGGACCATTCCTGTGACACTAGTTATAGATTCAGATGCCTCACTACAGGTTTACTGTATCCCTCTGACCTTCTTATTGACGATGAAACACAGAAATTGCATCGGAATTAAATACAAAAGGCACAATGCCGACTCAAGTACAAGAAGACTGGCTCTTCTTACTGTCTATGTTTTGAACCATTCCTGTGAGACCGGTTTTAGATTCCGATGCTTCACCTCAGGTTTACTGTATCCCTTGGACTTTCTTATTGACGACGAAACACAGAAACTGCTTTGGAAATAAATAGAAAAGCCACAATGTCGACTTAAGTACAAGAAAACTGACTCTTCTTACTGTCTATGTTTTGAAACATTCCTGTGACACTAGTTATAGATTCCCTGCATAACTTCAGGTTTATTGTATCCCTCTGACCTTCTTATTGATGACGAAACACAGAAATTGCATCGGAATTAAATACAAAAGGCACAATGCCGACTTAATTATAAGAAAGCTGACTCTTCTTACTGTATATGCTTTGAACCATTCCTGTATCACTAGTTATAGATTCCGATGCTTCACTTCAGGTTTACTGTATCCCTCTGACCGTCTTATTGACGATGAAACACAGAAATTGCATCGGAATTAAATACAAAAGGCACAATGCCGACTCAAGTACAAGAAGACTGGCTCTTCTTACTGTCTATGTTTTGAACCATTCCTGTGAGACCGGTTTTAGATTCCGATGCTTCACCTCAGGTTTACTGTATCCCTTGGACTTTCTTATTGACGACGAAACACAGAAACTGCTTTGGAAATAAATAGAAAAGCCACAATGTCGACTTAAGTACAAGAAAACTGACTCTTCTTACTGTCTATGTTTTGAAACATTCCTGTGACACTAGTTATAGATTCCCTGCATAACTTCAGGTTTATTGTATCCCTCTGACCTTCTTATTGATGACGAAACACAGAAATTGCATCGGAATTAAATACAAAAGGCACAATGCCGACATAAGTATAAGAAAACTGACTCTTCTTACTGTCTATGATTTGAACCATTACTGAGACACTAGTTATAGATTCCGATGCTTCACTTCAGGTTTACTGTATCCCTCTGACCTTCGTATTGACGATAAAACACAGATATTGCATCGGAATTAGATACAAAAGGCACAATGCCGACTTAAGTACAAAAAGACTGACTCATCTTACTCTCTATGATTTGAACCATTCCTGTGACCCTAGTTATAGATTCCGATGCTTCACTTCAGGTTTACTGTAACCCTCTGACCTTCTTATTGACGATGAAACACAGATATTGCATCGGAATTAAATACAAAAGGCACAATGCCAACTTAAGTAATAGAAGACTGACCATCCTTACTGTCTATGTTTTGAACTATTCCTGTGTCACTAGTTATAGATTCCGATCGTGCACTTCAGGTTTACCGTATCACTCTGACCTTCTTATTGACGATGAAACACAAAAATTACATCGGAATTAAATACAAAACGCACAATGCCGACTCAAGTAAGAGAAGACTGGCTCTTCTTACTGTCTATGCTTTGATCCTTTCCTGTGAGATCGGTTTTAGGTTCCGATGCTTCACCTCAGGTTTACTGTATCCCGCTGACCTTCTTATTGACGATGAAGCACACAAATTGCATCGCATTAAATACAAAAGGCACAATGCCGGCTTAAGTACAAGAAAACTGACTCTTCTTACTGTCTATGTTTTGAACCATTCCTGTGACACTAGTTATAGATTCAGATGCTTCACTTCTGGTTTACTGTATCCCTCAGTCCGCCTTATTGACGATGAAACACAGAAATTGCATCGGAATTAAATACAAGAGGCACAATGCCGACTCAAGTACAAGAAGACTGGCTCCTCTTATTGTCTATGTTTTGAACCATTCCTGTGACACTAGTTATAGATTCCGATGCTTCACTTCAGGATTACTGAATCCCTCTGACCTTCTTATTGACGATGAAACACAGTAATCGCATCGGAATTAAATACTAAGGGCACAATGCCGGCTTAAGTACTAGAAGACTGACTCTTCCTACTCTCTATGTTTTGAACCATTCCTGTGACACTAGTTATAGATTCCGATGCTTCACTTTAGGTTTACTGAATCCCTCTGACCTTCTTATTGACGATGGAACACAGAAATTGCATCGGAATGAAATACAAAAGCCTCAATGCCGACTCAAGTATAAGAAGACTGGCTCTTCTTGCCGTCTATGTTTTGAACCATTCCTGTGACACTAGTTATAGACTCCGATGCTTCACTTCCGGTTTACTGTATCCCTCTGACCTTCTTATTGACGATGAAACACAGAAATCGTCTCGGAATTAAATACAAAAGGCACAATGCCGACTCAAGTACAAGCAGACTGGCTCTTCTTACTATCTAAGTTTTTAACCATTCCTGTGACACTAGTTATAGATTCCGATGCTTCACTTCACGTTTACTGTATCCCTCTGACCTTCATATTGACGATGAAACACAGAAATTACATCGGAATTATATACAAGTCTCACAATGCCGACTTAAGTAGAAGAAGACTGACCCTTCTTATTGTCTGTGTTTTGAACCATTCCTGTGACACTAGTTATAGATTCCGATACTTCACATCAGGTTTACTGTATCCCTCTGACCTTCTTATTGACGATGAAACACAGAAATTGCATCTTAGTTAAATACTAAAGGCTCAATGCCAACTTAAGTACGGGGAGACTGACTCCTGTTACCGTCTATGTTTTGAACCATTCCTGTGACACTAGTTATAGATTCCGATGCTTCACTCCAGGTTTACTCTATCCCTCTGACCTTCTTATTGACGATCAAACACAGAAAATGCGTCGGAATTAAATACAAAAGGCACACTGCCGACTCAAGTACAAGAGGACTGGCTCTTCTTACTGTCTATGTTGTGAACCATTCCTGTGAGACCGGTTTTAGATTCCGATGCTTGTCTTCAGGTTTACTGTATCCCTTGGACCTTCTTATAGACGACGAAACACAAAAATTGCATCGGGATTAAATAGAAAAGCACAATGCCGATTTAAGTACAAGAAAACTGACTCTTCTTACTGCCTTTGTTATGGACCATTCCTGTGACACTAGTTATACATACCGATGCTTCACTTCAGGTTTACTGTATCCCTCTGACCGTCTTATTGACGATGAAACACACAAATTGCATCGGAATTAAATATAAAAGGCACAATGCCGACTCAAGTACAAGAAGACTGGCTCTTCTTACTGTCTATGTTGTGAACCATTCCTGTGAGACCGGTTTTAGATTCCGATGCTTGTCTTCAGGTTTACTGTATCCCTTGGACCTTCTTATTGACGACGAAACACAGAAACTGCATTGTAATTAAATAGAAAAGCCACAATGTCGACTTAAGTACAAGAAAACTGACTCTTCTTACTGTCTATGTTATGAAATATTCCTGTGACACAAGTTATAGATTCCGTGCATAACGTCAGGTTTATTGTATCCCTCTGACCTTCTTATTGATGACGAAACACAGAAATTGCATCGGAATTAAATACAAGAGGCACAATGCCGACTCAAGTACAAGAAGACTGGCTCTTTTTACTGTCTATGTTTTGAACCATTCCTGACACACTAGTTATAGTTTCCGATGCTTCACTTCAGGTTTACTGTATCCCTCTGATTTTCTTATTGACGAAGAAACACAGATATTGCATCGTAATTAAATACAAAAGGCCCAATGCCGACTTAAGTACAAAAAGACTGACTCTTCTTACTCTCTATGATTTGAACCATTCCTGTGACCCTAGTTATAGATTCCGATGCTTCACTTCAGGTTTACTGTAACCCTATGACCTTCTTATTGACGATGAAACACAGATATTGCATCGGAATTAAATACAAAAGGCACAATGCCAACTTAAGTAATAAAAGACTGACCATCCTTACTGTCTATGTTTTGAACTATTCCTGTGTCACTAGTTATAGTTTCCGATCGTGCACTTCAGGTTTACCGTATCACTCTGACCTTCTTATTGACGATGAAACACAGAAATTGCATCGGAATTAAATACAAAAGGCTCAATGCCGACTCAAGTATAAGAAGACTGGCTCTTCTTACCGTCTATGTTTTGAACCATTCCTGTGACACTAGTTATAGACTCCGATGCTTCACTTCAGGTTTACTGTATCCCTCTGACCTTCTTATTGACGATGAAACACAGAAATCGCATCGGAATTAAATAAAAAAGGCACAATGCCGACTCATGTACAAGCAGACTGGCTCTTCTTACTGTCTATGTTATGAACCATTCCTGTGACACTAGTTATAGATTCCGATGCTTCACTTCAGGTTTACTGTATCCCTCTGACCTTCTTATTGACGATGAAACACAGAAATTGCATCTTAGTTAAATACTAAAGGCTCAATGCCAACTTGAGTACGGGGAGACTGACTCCTCTTACCGTCTATGTTTTGAACCATTCCTGTGACACAAGTTATAGATTCCGATGCTTCACTCCAGGTTTACTGTATCCCTCTGACCTTCTTATTGACGATCAAACACAGAAAATGCGTCGGAATTAGATACAAAAGGCACACTGCCGACTCAAGTACAAGAGGACTGGCTCTTCTTACTGTCTATGTTTCGAACCTTTCCTGTGAGACCGGATGTAGATTCCGATGCTTCATTTCAGGATTACTGTATCCCTTGGACCTTCTTATAGACGACGAAACACAAAAATTGCATCGGGATTAAATAGAAAAGCACAATGCCGATTTAAGTACAAGAAAACTGACTCTTCTTACTGCCTTTGTTATGGACCATTCCTGTGACACTAGTTATACATACCGATGCTTCACTTCAGGTTTACTGTATCCCTCTGACCGTCTTATTGACGATGAAACACAGAAATTGCATCGGAATTAAATGTAATAGGCTTAATGCCGACTCAAGTACAAGAAGACTTGCTCTTTTTACTGTCTATGTTGTGAACCATTCCTGTGAGACCGGTTTTAGATTCCGATGCTTGTCTTCAGGTTTACTGTATCCCTTGGACCTTCTTATTGACGACGAAACACAGAAACTGCATTGGAATTAAATAGAAAAGCACAATGCCAACTTAAGTACAAGACAACTGACTCTTCTTACTGCCTTTGTTTTGTACCATTCCTGTGACACTAGTTATAGATTCAGATGCCTCACTACAGGTTTACTGTATCCCTCTGACCTTCTTATTGACGATGAAACACAGAAATTGCGTCGGAATTAAATACAAAAAGCACAATGCCGACTCAAGAACAAGAAGACTGGCTCTTCTTACTGTCTATGTTTTGAACCATTCCTATGACACCAGTTGTAGATTCCGATGATTCAATTCAGGCACTTGTACTTAAGTACAAGAAGACTGACCCTTCTTACTATCTATGTTTTGAACCATTCCTGTGGCACTAGTTAGAGATTCCGATATTCCACGTCAGGTTTACTATACCCTTCTGACCTTCTTATTGACGATGAAACACAGAAATTGCATCGGAATTTAATACAAAAGGCACAATGCCGACTTAAGTACAAGAAAACTGACGCTTCTTACTGTTTATGTTTCGAACCATTCCTGTGACACTAGTTATAGATACCGATGCTTCACGTCAGGTTTACTGCATCCCTCTGACCTTCTTATTGACGATGAAACACAGAAATTGCATCTTAGTTAAATACAAAAGGCTCAATGCCGACTTAAGTACAGGAAGACTGACTCTTCTTACCGCCTATGTTTTGAACCATAAGTGTGCCACTAGTTATAGATTCCGATGCTTCACTTCAGATTTACTGTATCCCACTGACCTTCTTATTGACGATCAAACACAGAAATTGCATCGGAATTAAATACAAAAGTCACAATGCCGACTCATGTACAAGAGGACTGGCTCTCCTTACTGTCTATGTTTTGAACCTTTACTCTGAGACCGGATTTAGATTCCGAAGCTTCACTTCAGGTTTACTGTATCCCTTCGACCTTCTTATAGACGACGAAACACAGAAACTGCATCGGAATCAAATAGAAAAGGCACAATGTCGACTTAAGTACAAGAAAACTGACTCTTCTTACTGTCTATGTATGAAACATTCCTGTGACACTAGTTATAGATTCCGATGCATCACTTCAGGTTTATTGTATCCCTCTGACCTTCCTATTGACGATGAAACACAGAAATTGCGTCGGAATTAAATACAAAAGGCACAATGTCGACTCAAGTACAAGAAGACTGGCTCTTCTTACTGTCTATGTTTGAACCATTCCTATGACACCAGTTATAGATTCCGATGATTCAATTCAGGTGTACTGTATCCCTCTGACCTTCTTATTGACGATCAAACACAGAAATTGCATCGGAATTAAATACAAAAGTCACAATGCCGACTCAAGTACAGGAGGACTGGCTCTCCATACTGTCTATGATTTGAACCTTTCCTCTGAGACCGGATTTAGATTCCGATGCTTCACTTCAGGTTTAGAGTATCTTTTGGACCTTCTTATAGACGACGAAACACAGAAACTGCATCGGAATTAAATAGAAAAGGCACAATGCCGACTTAAGTATTAGAAGACTGACCATCCTTATTGTCTATGTTTTGAACTATTCCTGTGACACTAGTTATTGATTCCGATCCTTTACTTCAGGTTTAATGTATCACTCTGACCTTCTTATTGACAATGAAACACGGAAATTGCATCGGAATTAAATATAAAAGGCTTAATGCCGACTCAAGTACAAGGAGACTGGCTCTTCTCACTGTCTATGTTTTGAACCTTTCCTGTGAGACCGGTTTTAGATTCCGATGCTTCACTTCAGGTTCACTGTATCCCTCTGACCTTCTTATTGACGATGAAACACAGAAATTGCATCGGAATTACATACAAGTGGCACAATGCCGACTTAAGTACAAGAAGACTGACCCTTCTTACCATCTATGATTTGAACAATTCCTGTGACACTAGTTATAGATTCCGATGCTTCACGTCAGGTTTACTATATCCCTCTGACCTTCTTATTGACGATGAAACACAGAAATTGCATCGGAATTAAATACAAAAGGCACAATGCCTATTAAGTACAAGAAAACTGACGCTTCTTACTGTTTATGTTTCGAACCATTCCTGTGACACTAGTTATAGATTCCAATGCTTCACGTCAGGTTTACTGCATACCTCTGACCTTCTTATTGACGATGAAACACAGAAATTGCATCTTAGTTAAATACAAAAGGCTCAATGCCGAATTAAGTACAGGAAGA
Source organism: Schistocerca americana (assembly GCF_021461395.2). NCBI lineage: Eukaryota > Metazoa > Arthropoda > Insecta > Orthoptera > Acrididae > Schistocerca > Schistocerca americana. Next base: position 2,545,016 of record NW_025726192.1, on the reverse strand, counting down.
CTGACTCTTCTTACCGCCTATGTTTTGAACCATTCCTGTGACACTAGTTATAGATTCCGATGCTTCAATTCAGATTTACTGTATCCCTCTGACCTTCTTATTGACGATCAAACACAGAAATTGCATCGGAATTAAATACAAAAGTCACAATGCCGACTCAAGTACAAGAGGACTGGCTCTCCTTACTGTCTATGTTTGAACCTTTCCTCTGAGACCGGATTTAGATTCCGATGCTTCACTTCAGGTTTACTGTATCCCTTGGACCTTCTTATAGACGACGAAACACAGAAACTGCATCGGAATTAAATAGGAAAGGCACAATGTCGACTTAAGTACAAGAAAACTGACTCTTCTTACTGTCTATCTTTGAAACATTCCTGTGACACAAGTTATAGATTCCGATGCATCACTTCAGGTTTATTGTATCCCTCTGACCTTCTTATTGATGACGAAACACAGAAATTGCATCTTAATTAAATACAAAAGGCACAATGCCGGCTTAAGTAAAAGAATACTGTCTCTTCTTACTGTCTATGCTTTGAACCATTCCTGTGACACTAGTTACAGATTCCAATGCTTCACTTCAGGTTTACTGTATACCTCTGACATTCTTATTGACGATGAAACACAGAAATTGCATCGGAATTAAATACAAAAGGCACAATGCTGACTCAAGTACAAGAAGACTGGCTCATCTTACTGTCTATGTTTTGAACCTTTCCTGTGAGCCCAGTTTTAGATTCCGATGCTTGACTTCAGGTTTACTGTATCCCTTGGACCTTCTTATTGACGACGAAACACAGAAATTGCATCGGAAATAAATAGAAAAGGCACAAAGCCGACATAAAAACAAGAAAACTGACTCTTCTTACTGTCAATGTTTTGAACCATTCCTGTGACACCAGTTGTAGATTCCGATGCTTCACTTCAGGTTAACTGTGTCCCTCTGACCTTCTTAATGACGATGAAACACAGAAATTGCATCAGAATACAAACAAAAGGCACAATGCCGACTTAAGTACTAGAAGACTGACCATCCTTACTGTCTATGATTTGAACTATTCCTGTGACACTAGTTATTGATTCCGATCCTTTACTTCAGGTTTACTGTATCACTCTGACCTTCTTATTGACAATGAAACACGGAAATTGCATCGGAATTAAATATGAAAGGCACAATGCCGACTCAAGTACAAGGAGACTAGCTCTTCTTACTGTCTAAGTTTTGAACCTTTCCCTTTGAGACTGGTTTTAGATTCCGATGCTTCACTTCAGGTTTACTGTATCCTTCTGACCTTGTAATTGACGATGAAACACAGAAATTGCATCGGAATTAGATACAAAAGGCACAATGCCGACTCAAGTACCAGAAGACTGACTCTTCATACTGTCTATGTTTTGAACCATTCCTGTGACACTAGTTATAGATTCCGATGCTTCATTTCAGGTTTACTGTATCCCTCTGACCTTCATATTGACGATGAAACACAGAAATTGCATCGGTATTATATACAAGTGGCAAAATGATGACTTAAGTACAAGAAGACTGACCCTTCTTACTGTCTACTTTTTGAACCATTCCTGTGACACTAGTTATGGATTCCGATGCTTGTCTTCAGGTTTACAGTATCCCTCTGACCTTCCTATTGACGATCAAACACAGAAATTGCATCGGAATTAAGTACAAAAGGCACAATGCCGACTCAAGTACAAGAGGACTGGCTCTTCTTACTGCCTATGTTTTGAACCTTTTCTGTGAGACCGGATTTAGATTCCGCTGCTTCACTTCAGGTTTACTCTATCCCTTGGCCTTTCTTATTGACGACGAAACACAGAAATTGCATCGGAGTTAAATAGAAAAGCACAATGCCAACTTAAGTACAAGAAAACTGACTCTTCTTACTGCCTTTGTTTTGTACCACTCCTGTGACACTAGTTATAGATACCGATGCTTCACTTCAGGTTTACTGTATCCCTCTGACCGTCTTATTGTCGATGAAACACAGAAATTGCATCGGAATTAAATTCAAAAGGCACAATGCCGACTCAAGTACAAGAAGACTGGCTCGTGTTACTGTCTATGATTTGAACCTTTACTGTGAGCCCAGTTTTAGATTCCGATGCTTGACTTCAGGTTTACTGTATCCCTTGGACCTTCTTATTGACGCCGAAACACAGAAATTGCATCGGAAATAAATAGAAAAGGCACAAAGCCGACTTAAAAACAAGAGAACTGACTCTTCTTACTGTCTATGTTTTGAAACGTTCCTGTGACACTAGTTATAGATTACGATGCATCACTTCAGGTTTATTGTATCCCTCTGACCGTCTTATTGATGATGGAACACAGTAATTGCATCGGAATTAAATACAAAAGGCACAATGCCGACTTAATTATAAGAAAACTGACTCTTCTTACTTTCTATGTTTTGAACCATTCCTGTGACACTGGTTATAGATTCCGATGCTTGATTTCAGGTTTACTGTATCCCTCTGACCTTCTTATTGACGATGAAACACAGAAATTGCATCGGAATGAAATACAAAATTCACAATGCCGACTCAAGTACAAGAAGACTGTCTCTTCTTACCGTCTATGCTTTGAACCATTCCTGTGACACTACTTATAGATTCGGATGCTTCATTTCATGTTTACTGTATCCCTCTGACCTTCTTATTGACGATCAAACACAGAAATTGCATCGGAATTAAATACAAAGGGCACAATGCCGACTCAAGTACAAGGGGACTGGCTCTTCTTACTGTCTATGTTTCGAACCTTTCCTGTGAGACCGGGTTTAGATTCCGATGCTTCACTTCAGGTTTACTGTATCCCTTGGACCTTCTTATTGACGACGAAACACAGTTATTGCATCGGAATTAAATTAAAAAGCACAATGCCAACTTAAGTACAAGAAAACTGACTCTTCTTACTGCCTTTGCTTTGTACCATTCCTGTGACACTAGATATAGATACTGATGCTTCACTTGAGGTTTACTGTATCCCTCTGACCGTCTTATTGACGATGAAACACAGAAATTGCATCGGAATTAAGTACAAAAGGCACAATGCCGACTCAAGAACAAGAAGACTGGCTCCTCTTACTGTCTATGTTTGGAACCTTTCCTGTGACACCGGTTTTAGATTCCGATGCTTCACTTCAGGTTTACTGTATCCCTCTGACTTTCTTATTGACGATGAAACACAGAAATTGCATCGGAATGAAATACAAAACGCACAATGCCATCTTAAGTACAATAAACTGACTCTTCTTACTGTCTATGTTTTGAACCATTCCTGTGACACTAGTTACAGATTCCAATGCATCCCTTCAGGGTCACAGTATAACTCTGACCTTCTTATTGACGATGAAACACAGAAATTGCATCGGAATTAAATACAAAAGGCACAATGCCGAATTAAGTGCAAGTAAATTGACACTTCTTACTGTCTATGTTTTGAACCATTCCTGTGACACTAGTTATAGATTCCGATGCTTCACTTCAGGTTTACTGTATCCCTCTGACTTTCTTATTGACAATGAAACACAGAAATTGCATCGGAATGAAATACAAAACGCACAATGCCAACTTATGTACAATAAACTGACTCTTCTTACTGTCTATGTTTTGAACCATTCCTGTGACACTAGTTATAGATTCCGATGCTTCAGTTCAGGTTTACTGTATTCCTCTAACCTTCTTATTGACGATGAAACACAGAAATTGCATTGGAATTAAATACGAAAGGCTTAATGCCGAATTAAGTACAAGTAAACTGACTCCTCTTACTGTCTATGCTTTGAACTATTCCTGTGACACTAGTTATAGAATCCAATGCTTCACTTCAGGTTTACTGTATCCCTCTGACCTTCTTATTGACGATGAAATACAGAAATTGCATCGGAATTAAATACAAATGGCACAATGCCGACTTAAGTACAAATAAACTAAGTATTCCTATTGTCTATGTTTGAACCATTCCTGTGACACTAGTTATGGATTCCGATGCTTCACTTCAGGTTTACTGTATCCCTCTGACCTTCTTATTGACGATGAAACACAGAAATTGCATCGGAATTAATTACAAAAGGCACAATGCCGAATTAAGTACAAGTAAAGTGACTCTTCTTACTGTCTATGTTTTGAACTATTTCTGTGACACTAGTTATAGATTCCGATGCTTCACTTCAGGTTTACTGTATCCCTCTGACCTTCTTATTGACGATGAAATACAGAAATTGCATCGGAATTAAATACAAAGGGCACGATGCCGACTTAAGTACAAATAAACTGACCCTTCTTACTGTCTATGTTTTGAACCACTCCTGTGACACCAGTTATAGATTCCGATGCTTCACTTCAGGTTTACTGTATCCCTCTGACTTTCTTATTGACGATGAAACACAGAAATTGCATTGGTATTAAATACGAAAGGCACAATGCAGACGTAAGTACAAGAAAACAGACTCTTCTTACTGTATATGTTATAACCATTCCTGTGACAGTAGTTGTAGATTCCGATGCTTCACTTCAGGTTTACTGTATCCCTCTGACCTTCTTATTGACGATGAAACACAGAAATTGCATCTGAATGAAATACAAATGGCACAATGCCGAATTAAGTACAAGATATCTGACTCATGTTACTGTCTATGTTTTGAACCATTTCTGTGACACTACTTATAGATTCCGATACTTCACTTCAGGTTTACTGTATCCCTCTGACCTTCATATTGACGATGAAACACAGAAATTGCATCGGAATTAAATACAAAAGGCACAATGCCGACTTAATTATAAGAAAGCTGACTCTTCTTACTGTATATGCTTTGAACCATTCCTGTATCACTAGTTATAGATTCCGATGCTTCACTTCAGGTTTACTGTATCCCTCTGACCTTCTTATTGACGATGAAGCACAGAAATTACATCGGAATTAAATACAAAAGGCACAATGCCGAATTAAGTACAAGTAAACTGACTCTTCTTACTGTCTATGTTGTGAACCATTCCTGTGACACTAGTTATAGATTCCGATGCTTCACTTCAGGGTTACTGTAACCCTCTGACCTTCTTATTGACGATGAAAAACAGAAATAGCATCGGAATTAAATATAAAAGGCACAATGCCGAGTTATGTACAAGAAGACTGACTCTTCTTACTGTCTATGTTCTGAAGCATTCCTGTGACACTAGTTATAGATTCCGATGCTTTACTTTACGTTTACTGTATTCCTCTGACCTTCTTATTGACGATGAAACACAGAAATTGCATCGGAATTAAATACAAAACGCACAATGCCGAATTAAGTACAAGTAAACTGACTCTTCTTACTGTCTATGTTTTGAAACATTCCTGTGACACTAGTTATAGATTCCGATGCTTGCCTCAGGTTTGCTGTATCCCTCTGACTTTCGTATTGACAATGACATACAGAAATTGCATCGGAATTAAATACAAAACGCACAATGCTAACTTAAGTACAAGAAAACTGACTCTTCTTACTGTCTATGTTATAACCATTCCTGTGACACTAGTTATAGATTCCTATGCTTCACTTCAGGTTTACTGTATCTCTCTGACCTTCATATTGACGATGAAACACAGAAATTGCATCGGAATTAAATACAAAAGGCACAATGCCGACTTAAGTACAAGAAATCTGACTCTTCTTACTGTCTATGCTTTGAAGCATTCCTGTGACACTAGTAATAGATTCCGATGCATCACTTCAGGTTTACTGTATCCCTCTGACCTTCATATTGACGATGAAACACAGAAATTGCATCGGAAATAAATACCAAAGGCACAATGCCGACTTAAGTACTAAAAAACTAAGTATTCCTATAGTCTATGTTTGAACCATTCCTGTGACACTAGTTATAGATTACGATGCTTCACTTCAGGTTTTCTGTATCCCTCTGACCTTCTTATTGACGATGAAACACAGAAATTGCATCGGAGTTAAATACAAAAGGCACAATGACGACTTAAGTACAAGAAGACTGACCTTTCTTACTGTCTATGTTTTCAACCATTCCTGTGACACTAGTTATAGATTCCGATGCTTGATTTCAGGTTTACTGTATCCCTCTGACCTTCTTATTGACGATGAAACACAGAAATTGCATCGGAATGAAATACAAAATTCACAATGCCGACTCAAGTACAAGAAGACTGTCTCTTCTTACCGTCTATGCTTTGAACCATTCCTGTGACACTACTTATAGATTCGGATGCTTCATTTCATGTTTACTGTATCCCTCTGACCTTCTTATTGACGATCAAACACAGAAATTGCATCGGAATTAAATACAAAGGGCACAATGCCGACTCAAGTACAAGGGGACTGGCTCTTCTTACTGTCTATGTTTTGAACCTTTCCTGTGAGACCGGATTTAGATTCCGATGCTTCACTTCAGGTTTACTGTATCCCTTGGACCTTCTTATTGACGACGAAACAAAGTTATTGCATCGGAATTAAATTAAAAAGCACAATGCCAACTTAAGTACAAGAAAACTGACTCTTCTTACTGCCTTTGTTTTGTACCATTCCTGTGACACTAGATATAGATACTGATGCTTCACTTGAGGTTTACTGTATCCCTCTGACCGTCTTATTGACGATGAAACACAGAAATTGCATCGGAATTAAGTACAAAAGGCACAATGCCGACTCAAGAACAAGAAGACTGGCTCCTCTTACTGTCTATGTTTTGAACCATTCCTGTGACACTAGTTACAGATTCCAATGCATCCCTTCAGGGTCACAGTATAACTCTGACCTTCTTATTGACGATGAAACACAGAAATTGCATCGGAATTAAATACAAAAGGCACAATGCCGAATTAAGTGCAAGTAAATTGACACTTCTTACTCTCTATTATTTGAACCATTCCTGTGACACTAGATATAGATTCCGATGCTTTACTTCAGGTTTACTGTATTCCTCTAACCTTCTTATTGACGATGAAACACAGAAATTGCATCGGAATTAAATACGAAAGGCTTAATGCCGAATTAAGTACAAGTAAACTGACTCCTCTTACTGTCTATGCTTTGAACTATTCCTGTGACACTAGTTATAGAATCCAATGCTTCACTTCAGGTTTACTGTATCCCTCTGACCTTCTTATTGACGATGAAATACAGAAATTGCATCGGAATTAAATACAAATGGCACAATGCCGACTTAAGTACAAATAAACTAAGTATTCCTATTGTCTATGTTTGAACCATTCCTGTGACACTAGTTATGGATTCCGATGCTTCACTTCAGGTTTACTGTATCCCTCTGACCTTCTTATTGACGATGAAACACAGAAATTCCATCGGAATTAATTAAAAAAGGCACAATGCCGAATTAAGTACAAGTAAAGTGACTCTTCTTACTGTCTATGTTTTGAACTATTTCTGTGACACTAGTTATAGATTCCGATGCTTCACTTCAGGTTTACTGTATCCCTCTGACCTTCTTATTGACGATGAAATACAGAAATTGCATCGGAATTAAATACAAAGGGCACGATGCCGACTTAAGTACAAATAAACTGACCCTTCTTACTGTCTATGTTTTGAACCACTCCTGTGACACCAGTTATAGATTCCGATGCTTCACTTCAGGTTTACTGTATCCCTCTGACTTTCTTATTGACGATGAAACACAGAAATTGCATTGGTATTAAATACGAAAGGCACAATGCAGACGTAAGTACAAGAAAACAGACTCTTCTTACTGTGTATGTTATAACCATTATTGTGACAGTAGTTGTAGATTCCGATGCTTCACTTCAGGTTTACTGTATCCCTCTGACCTTCTTATTGACGATGAAACACAGAAATTGCATCTGAATCAAATACAAATGGCACAATGCCGAATTAAGTACAAGAAATCTGACTCATGTTACTGTCTATGTTTTGAACCATTTCTGTGACGCTACTTATAGATTCCGATTCTTCACTTCAGGTTTACTGTATCCCTCTGACCTTCATATTGACGATGAAACACAGAAATTGCATCGGAATTAAATACAAAAGGCACAATGCCGACTTAATTATAAGAAAGCTGACTCTTCTTACTGTATATGCTTTGAACCATTCCTGTATCACTAGTTATAGATTCCGATGCTTCACTTCAGGTTTACTGTATCCCTCTGACCTTCTTATTGACGATGAAGCACAGAAATTACATCGGAATTAAATACAAAAGGCACAATGCCGAATTAAGTACAAGTAAACTGACTCTTCTTACTGTCTATGTTGTGAACCATTCCTGTGACACTAGTTATAGATTCCGATGCTTCACTTCAGGGTTACTGTAACCCTCTGACCTTCTTATTGACGATGAAAAACAGAAATAGCATCGGAATTAAATATAAAAGGCACAATGCCGAGTTATGTACAAGAAGACTGACTCCTCTTACTGTCTATGTTCTGAAGCATTCCTGTGACACTAGTTATAGATTCCGATGCTTTACTTTACGTTTACTGTATTCCTCTGACCTTCTTATTGACGATGAAACACAGAAATTGCATCGGAATTAAATACAAAAGGCACAATGCCGACTTAAGTACAAGAAAATTGACTCTTCTTACTGTCTATGATTTGAACCATCCCTGTGACACTAGTTATAGATTCCGATGCTTCAGTTCAGGTTTACTGTATCCCTCTGATCTTCTTATTGACGATGAAACACAGAGATTGCATCGGAATGAAATACAAAACGCCCAATGCCAACTTAAGTACAAGTAAACTGACTCTTCTTACTCTCTATGTTTTGAACCATTCCTGTGACACTAGTTATAGATTCCGATGCTTCACTTCAGGTTTACTGTATCCCTCTGACCTGCTTATTGACGATGAAACACAGAAATTGCATCGGAATTAAATACAAAAGGCACAATGCCGAATTAAGTACAAGTAAACTGACTCTTCTTACTGTCTATGCTTTGAACCATTCCTGTGACACTAGTTATAGATTCCGATGCTTGCCTTCAGGTTTGCTGTATCCCTCTGACTTTCGTATTGACAATGACATACAGAAATTGCATCGGAATTAAATACAAAACGCACAATGCTAACTTAAGTACAAGAAAACTGACTCTTCTTACTGTCTATGTTATAACCATTCCTGTGACACTAGTTATAGATTCCTATGCTTCACTTCAGGTTTACTGTATCTCTCTGACCTTCATATTGACGATGAAACACAGAAATTGCATCGGAATTAAATACAAAAGGCACAATGCCGACTTGAGTACAAGAAATCTGACTCTTCTTACTGTCTATGTTTTGAAGCATTCCTGTGACACTAGTAATAGATTCCGATGCATCACTTCAGGTTTACTGTATCCCTCTGACCTTCATATTGACGATGAAACACAGAAATTGCATCGGAAATTAATACCAAAGGCACAATGCCGACTTAAGTACAAAAAAACTAAGTATTCCTATTGTCTATGTTTGAACCATTCCTGTGACACTAGTTATAGATTACGATGCTTCACTTCAGGTTTTCTGTATCCCTCTGACCTTCTTATTGACGATGAAACACAGAAATTGCATCGGAGTTAAATACAAAAGGCACAATGCCTAGTTATGTACAAGAGGACTGACTCTTCTTACTGTCTATGTTTTGAACCATTCCTGTGACACTAGTTATAGATTCCGATGCTTCACTTTACGTTTACTGTATCCCTCTGACCTTCTTATTGACGATGAAACACAGAAATTGCATCAGAATTATATACAAAAGGCACAATGCCGACTTAAGTACAAGAAAATTGACTCTTCTTACTGTCTATGTTTTGAACAATTCCTGTGACACTAGTTACAGATTCCGATGCTTCACTTCAGGTTCACTGTATCCCTCTGACTTCTTATTGACGATGAAACACAGAAATTGCATCGGAATGAAATACAAAACGCACAATGCCAACTTAAGTTCAAGTAAACTGACCCTTCTTACTGTCTATGTTTTGAACCATTCCTGTGACACTAGTTATGGATTCCGATGCTTCACTTCAGGTTTACTGTATCCCTCTGACCTTCTTATTGACGATGAAACACAGAAATTGCATCGGAATTAATTACAAAAGGCACAATGCCGAATTAAGTACAAGTAAACTGACTCTTCTTACTGTCTATGTTTTGAACTATTCCTGTGACACTAGTTATAGATTCCGATGCTTCACTTCAGGTTTACTGTATCCCTCTGACCTTCTTATTGACGATGAAATACAGAAATTGCATCGGAATTAAATACAAAGGGCACGATGCCGACTTAAGTACAAATAAACTGACCCTTCTTACTGTCTATGTTTTGAACCGCTCCTGTGACACCAGTTATAGATTCCGATGTTTCACTTCAGGTTTACTGTATCCCTCTGACTTTCGTATTGACGATGTCACACAGAAATTGCATCGGAATTAAATACAAAAGGCACAATGCTAACTTAAGTACAAGAAAACAGACTCTTCTTACTGTAAATGTTATAACCATTCCTGTGACAGTAGTTGTAGATTCCGATGCTTCACTTCAGGTTTACTGTATCCCTCTGACCTTCTTATGGACGATGAAACACAGAAATTGTATCGGAATCAAATACAAATGGCACAATGCCGTCTTAAGTACAAGAATTCTGACTCTTGTTACTGTCTATGTTTTGAACCATTCCTGTGACACTACTTATAGATTCCGATACTTCACTTCAGGTTTACTGTATCCCTCTGACCTTCTTATTGACGATGAAACACAGAAATTGCATCGGAATTAAATACAAAAGGCACAATGCCGACTTAAGTACAAGAAACCTGACTCTTCTTAATGTCTATGCTTTAAAGCATTCCTGTGACACTAGTAATAGATTCCGATGCATCACTTCAGGTTTACTGTATCCCTCTGACCTTCATATTGACGATGAAACACAGAAATTGCATCGGAAATAAATACCAAGGCACAATGCCGACTTAAGTACAAAAAAACTAAGTATTCCTATTGTCTATGTTTGAACCATTCCTGTGACACTAGTTATAGATTACGATGCTTCACTTCAGGTTTTCTGTATCCCTCTGACCTTCTTATTGACGATGAAACACAGAAATTGCATCGGAGTTAAATACAAAAGGCACAATGACGACTTAAGTACAAGAAGACTGACCTTTCTTACTGTCTATATTTTCAACCATTCCTGTGACACTAGTTATAGATTCCGATGCGTCACATCAGGCTTACTGTAACCCTCTGACCTTCTAATTGACAATGAAACACAGAAATTGCATCGGAATTAAATACAAAAGGCACAATGCCGAGTTATGTACAAGACGACTGACTCTTCTTACTGTCTATGTTTTGAACCATTCCTGTGACACTAGTTATAGATTCCGATGCTTCACTTTACGTTTACTGTATCCCTCTGACCTTCTTATTGACGATGAAACACAGAAATTTCATCGGAATTATATACAAAAGGCACAATGCCGACTTGAGTACAAGAAAATTGACTCTTCTTACTGTCTATGTTTTGAACCATTCCTGTGACACTAGTTACAGATTCCGATGCTTCACTTCAGGTTCACTGTATCCCTCTGACTTCTTATTGACGATGAAACACAGAAATTGCATCGGAATGAAATACAAAACGCACAATGCCAACTTAAGTTCAAGTAAATTGACCCTTCTTACTGTCTATGTTTTGAACCATTCCTGTGACACTAGTTGCAGATTCCGATGCTTCACTTCAGGTTCACTGTATCCCTCTGCCCTTCTTATTGACGATGAAACACAGAAATTGCATCGGAATTAAATACAAAAGGCACAATGCCGACTTAATTATAAGAAAGCTGACTCTTCTTACTGTATATGCTTCGAACCATTCCTGTATCACTAGTTATAGATTCCGATGCTTCACTTCAGGTTTACTGTATCCCTCTGACATTCTTATTGACGATGAAGCACAGAAATTGCATCGGAATTAAATACAAAAGGCACAATGCCGACTTCAGTACAAAAAAACTAACTCTTCCTATTGTCTATGTTGGAACCATTCCTGTGATACTAGTTATGGATTCCGATGCTTCACTTCAGGTTTACTGTATCTCTCTGACCTTCATATTGACGATGAAACACAGAAATTGCATCGGAATTAAATACAAAAGGCACAATGCCGACTTCAGTACAAAAAAACTAACTCTTCCTATTGTCTATGTTGGAACCATTCCTGTGACACTAGTTATAGATTCCGATGCTTCACTTCAGGTTTACTGTATCCCTCAGACCTTCTTATTGACGGTGAAACACAGAAATTGCATCCGAATTAAATACAAAAGGCACAATGACGACTTAATTATAAGAAAACGACTCTTCTTACTGTCAATGATTTGAACCATTCCTGTGATACTAGTTATAGATTCCGATGCTTCACTTCAGGTTTACTGTATCCCTCTGACGTTCTTATTGACGATGAAAAACAGAAATTGCATCGGAATTAAATACAAAAGGCACAATGCCGACTTAAGTGCAAGAAAATTGAATCTTCTTACTGTCAATGCTTGAACCATTCCTGTGACACTAGTTATGGATTCCGATGCTTCACTTCAGGTTTACTGTATCCCTCTGACCTTCTTATTGACGATGAAACACAGAAATTGCATCGGAATTAAATACAAATGGCACAATGCCGACTTAAGTACAAGAAAAGTGACTCTTGGTATTGTCTATGTTTTGAACCATTCCTGTGACACTACTTATAGATTAAGATAATTCACTTCAGGTTTACTGTATCCCTCTGACCTTCTTATTGACGATGAAACACAGAAATTGCATCGGAATTAAATACAAAAGACACAATGCCGACTTAAGTACAAGAAAATTGACTCTTCTTACTTTCTATGTTTTAACCATTATTGTGACACTAGTTATAGATTCCGATGCTTCACATCACATTTACTGTATCCCTCTGACCTTCTTATTGACGATGAAACACAGAAATTGCATCGGAATTAAATACAAAAGGCACAATGGCGACTTAATTATAAGAAAGCTGACCCTTCTTACTGTATATGCTTTGAACCATTCCTGTTACACTAGTTATAGATTACGATGCTTCACTTCAGGTTTTCTGTATCCCTCTGACCTTCTTATTGACGATGAAACACAGAAATTGCATCGGAGTTAAATACAAAAGGCACAATGACGACTTAAGTACAAGAAGACTGACCTTTCTTTCTGTCTATGTTTTCAACCATTCCTGTGATACTAGTTATAAATTCCGATGCTTCACTTCAGGTTTACTGTATCCCTCTGACCTTCGTATCGACGATGACACACAGAAATTGCATCGGAATTAAATACAAAATGCACAGTGCCGACTTAATTACAAGAAAACTGACTCTTCTTACTTTCTATGTTTTAACCATTAATGTGACACTAGTTATAGATTCCTATGCTTCACATCACATTTACTGTATCCCTCTGACCTTCTTATTGACGATGAAACACAGAAATTGCATCGGAATTAAATACAAAAGGCACAATGCCGACTTAATTATAAGAAAGCTGACTCTTCTTACTGTATATGCTTTGAACCATTCCTGTGACACTAGTTATAGATTACGATGCTTCACTTCAGGTTTTCTGTATCCCTCTGACCTTCTTATTGACGATGAAACACAGAAATTGCATCGGCGTTAAATACAAAAGGCACAATGACGACTTAAGTACAAGAAGACTGACCTTTCTTACTGTCTATGTTTTCAACCATTCCTGTGACACTAGTTATAGATTCCGATGCGTCACATCAGGCTTACTGCAACCATCTGACCTTCTAATTGACAATGAAACACAGAAATTGCATCGGAATTAAATACAAAAGGCACAATGCCGAGTTATGTACAAGAGGACTGACTCTTCTTACTGTCTATGTTTTGAACCATTCCTGTGACACTAGTTATAGATTCCGATGCTTCACTTTACGTTTACTGTATCCCTCTGACCTTCTTATTGACGATGAAACACAGAAATTGCATCGGAATTATATACAAAAGGCACAATGCCGACTTAATTATAAGAAAGCTGATTCTTCTTACTGTATATGCTTTGAACCATTCCTGTATCACTAGTTATAGATTCCGATGCTTCACTTCAGGTTCACTGTATCCCTCTGACATTCTTATTGACGATGAAGCACAGAAATTGTATCGGAATTAAATACAAAAGGCACAATGCCGACTTCAGTACAAAAAAACTAACTCTTCCTATTGTCTATGTTGGAACCATTCCTGTGACACTAGTTATGGATTCCGATGCTTCACTTCAGGTTTACTGTATCTCTCTGACCTTCATATTGACGATGAAACACAGAAATTGCATCGGAATTAAATACAAAAGGCACAATGCCGACTTCAGTACAAAAAAACTAACTCTTCCTATTGTCTATGTTGGAACCATTCCTGTGACACTAGTTATAGATTCCGATGCTTCACTTCAGGTTTACTGTATCCCTCAGACCTTCTTATTGACGGTGAAACACAGAAATTGCATCCGAATTAAATACAAAAGGCACAATGACGACTTAATTATAAGAAAACGACTCTTCTTACTGTCAATGATTTGAACCATTCCTGTGATACTAGTTATAGATTCCGATGCTTCACTTCAGGTTTACTGTATCCCTCTGACGTCCTTATTGACGATGAAACACAGAAATTGCATCGGAATTAAATACAAAAGGCACAATGCCGACTTAAGTGCAAGAAAATTGAATCTTCTTACTGTCAATGCTTGAACCATTCCTGTGACACTAGTTATGGATTCCGATGCTTCACTTCAGGTTTACTGTATCCCTCTGACCTTCTCATTGACGATGAAACACAGAAATTGCATCGGAATTAAATACAAATGGCACAATGCCGACTTAAGTACAAGAAGACTGACCTTTCTTACTGTCTATGTTTTGAACCATTCCAGTGACACTAGTTACAGATTCCAATGCATCCCTTCAAGGTCACAGTATAACTCTGACCTTCTCATTGACGATGAAACACAGAAATTGCATCGGAATTAAATACAAAAGGCACAATGCCGAATTAAGTGCAAGTAAATTGACACTTCTTACTGTCTATGTTTTGAACCATTCCTGTGACACTAGTTATAGATTCCGATGCTTCACTTCAGGGTTACTGTATCCCTCTGACTTTCTTATTGACAATGAAACACAGAAATTGCATCGGAATGAAATACAAAACGCACAATGCCAACTTATGTACAATAAACTGACTCTTCTTACTGTCTATGTTGTGAACCATTCCTGTGACACTAGTTATAGATTCCGATGCTTCAGTTCAGGTTTACTGTATTCCTCTAACCTTCTTATTGACGATGAAACACAGAAATTGCATCGGAATTAAATACGAAAGGCTTAATGCCGAATTAAGTACAAGTAAACTGACTCCTCTTACTGTCTATGCTGTGAACTATTCCTGTGACACTAGTTATAGAATCCAATGCTTCACTTCAGGTTTACTGTATTCCTCTGACCTTCTTATTGACGATGAAATACAGAAATTGCATCGGAATTAAATACAAATGGCACAATGCCGACTTAAGTACAAATAAACTAAGTATTCCTATTGTCTATGTTTGAACCATTCCTGTGACACTAGTTATGGATTCCGATGCTTCACTTCAGGTTTACTGTATCCCTCTGACCTTCTTATTGACGATGAAACACAGAAATTGCATCGGAATTAATTACAAAAGGCACAATGCCGAATTAAGTACAAGTAAAGTGACTCTTCTTACTGTCCATGTTTTGAACTATTTCTGTGACACTAGTTATAGATTCCGATGCTTCACTTCAGGTTTACTGCATCCCTCTGACCTTCTTATTGACGATGAAATACAGAAATTGCATCGGAATTAAATACAAAGGGCACGATGCCGACTTAAGTACAAATAAACTGACCCTTCTTACTGTCTATGTTTTGAACCACTCCTGTGACACCAGTTATAGATTCCGATGCTTCACTTCAGGTTTACTGTATCCCTCTGACTTTCTTATTGACGATGAAACACAGAAATTGCATTGGTATTAAATACGAAAGGCACAATGCAGACGTAAGTACAAGAAAACAGACTCTTCTTACTGTATATGTTATAACCATTCCTGTGACAGTAGTTGTAGATTCCGATGCTTCACTTCAGGTTTACTGTATCCCTCTGACCTTCTTATTGACGATGAAACACAGAAATTGCATCTGAATCAAATACAAATGGCACAATGCCGAAATAAGTACAAGAAATCTGACTCATGTTACTGTCTATGTTTTGAACCATTTCTGTGACACTACTTATAGATTCCGATACTTCACTTCAGGTTTACTGTATCCCTCTGACCTTCATATTGACGATGAAACACAGAAATTGCATCGGAATTAAATACAAAAGGCACAATGCCGACTTAATTATAAGAAAGCTGACTCTTCTTACTGTATATGCTTTGAACCATTCCTGTATCACTAGTTATAGATTCCGATGCTTCACTTCAGGTTTACTGTATCCCTCTGACCTTCTTATTGACGATGAAGCACAGAAATTACATCGGAATTAAATACAAAAGGCACAATGCCGAATTAAGTACAAGTAAACTGACTCTTCTTACTGTCTATGTTGTGAACCATTCCTGTGACACTAGTTATAGATTCCGATACTTCACTTCAGGGTTACTGTAACCCTCTGACCTTCTTATTGACGAAGAAAAACAGAAATAGCATCGGAATTAAATATAAAAGGCACAATGCCGAGTTATGTACAAGAAGACTGACTCTTCTTACTGTCTATGTTCTGAAGCATTCCTGTGACACTAGTTATAGATTGCGATTCTTTACTTTACGTTTACTGTATTCCTCTGACCTTCTTATTGACGATGAAACACAGAAATTTCATCGGAATTAAATACAAAAGGCACAATGCCGACTTAAGTACAAGAAAATTGACTCTTCTTACTGTCTATGATTTGAACCATCCCTGTGACACTAGTTATAGATTCCGATGCTTCAGTTCAGTTTTACTGTATCCCTCTGATCTTCTTATTGACGATGAAACACAGGGATTGCATCGGAATGAAATACAAAACGCCCAATGCCAACTTAAGTACAAGTAAACTGACTCTTCTTACTCTCTATGTTTTGAACCATTCCTGTGACACTAGTTATAGATTCCGATGCTTCACTTCAGGTTTACTGTATCTCTCTGACCTGCTTATTGACGATGAAACACAGAAATTGCATCGGAATTAAATACAAAAAGCACAATGCCGAATTAAGTACAAGTAAACTGACTCTTCTTACTGTCTATGTTTTGAAACAATCCTGTGACACTAGTTATAGATTCCGATGCTTGCCTTCAGGTTTGCTGTATCCCTCTGACTTTCGTATTGACAATGACATACAGAAATTGCATCGGAATTAAATACAAAACGCACAATGCTAACTTAAGTGCAAGAAAACTGACTCTTCTTACTGTCTATGTTATAACCATTCCTGTGACACTAGTTATAGATTCTTATGCTTCACTTCAGGTTTACTGTATCTCTCTGACCTTCATATTGACGATGAAACACAGAAATTGCATCGGAATTAATTACAAAAGGCACAATGCCGACTTAAGTACAAGAAATCTGACTCTTCTTACTGTCTATGCTTTGAAGCATTCCTGTGACACTAGTAATAGATTCCGATGCATCACTTCAGGTTTACTGTATCCCTCTGACCTTCATATTGACAATGAAACACAGAAATTGCATCGGAAATAAATACCAAAGGCACAATGCCGACTTAAGTACAAAAAAACTAAGTATTCCTATTGTCTATGTTTGAACCATTCCTGTGACACTAGTTATAGATTACGATGCTTCACTTCAGGTTTTCTGTATCCCTCTGACCTTCTTATTGACGATGAAACACAGAAATTGCATCGGAGTTAAATACAAAAGGCACAATGACGACTTAAGTACAAGAAGACTGACCTTTCTTACTGTCTATATTTTCAACCATTCCTGTGACACTAGTTATAGATTCCGATGCTTGATTTCAGGTTTACTGTATCCCTCTGACCTTCTTATTGACGATGAAACACAGAAATTGCATCGGAATGAAATACAAAATTCACAATGCCGACTCAAGTACAAGAAGACTGTCTCTTCTTACCGTCTATGCTTTGAACCATTCGTGTGACACTACTTATAGATTCGGATGCTTCATTTCATGTTTACTGTATCCCTCTGACCTTCTTATTGACGATCAAACACAGAAATTGCATCGGAATTAAGTACAAAGGCCACAATGCCGACTCAAGTACAAGGGGGCTGGCTCTTCTTACTGTCTATGTTTTGAACCTTTCCTGTGAGACCGGATTTAGATTCCGATGCTTCACTTCAGGTTTACTGTATCCCTTGGACCTTCTTATTGAGGACGAAACACAGTTATTGCATCGGAATTAAATTAAAAAGCACAATGCCAACTTAAGTACAAGAAAACTGACTCTTCTTACTGCCTTTGTTTTGTACCATTCCTGTGACACTAGATATAGATACTGATGCTTCACTTGAGGTTTACTGTATCCCTCTGACCGTCTTATTGACGATGAAACACAGAAATTGCATCGGAATTAAGTACAAAAGGCACAATGTCGACTCAAGAACAAGAAGACTGGCTCCTCTTACTGTCTATGTTTGGAACCTTTCCTGTGACACCGGTTTTAGATTCCGATGCTTCACTTCAGGTTTACTGTATCCCTCTGACTTTCTTATTGACGATGAAACACAGAAATTGCATCGGAATGAAATACAAAACGCACAATGCCATCTTAAGTACAATAAACTGACTCTTCTTACTGTCTATGTTTTGAACCATTCCTGTGACACTAGTTACAGATTCCAATGCATCCCTTCAGGGTCACAGTATAACTCTGACCTTCTTATTGACGATGAAACACAGAATTTGCATCGGATTTAAATACAAAAGGCACAATGCCGAATTAAGTGCAAGTAAATTGACACTTCTTACTGTCTATGTTTTGAACCATTCCTGTGACACTAGTTATAGATTCCGATGCTTCACTTCAGGTTTACTGTATCCCTCTGACTTTCTTATTGACAATGAAACACAGAAATTGCATCGGAATGAAATACAAAACGCACAATGCCAACTTATGTACAATAAACTGACTCTTCTTACTGTCTATGTTTTGAACTATTCCTGTGACACTAGTTATAGATTCCGGTGCTTCAGTTCAGGTTTACTG
Source organism: Schistocerca americana (assembly GCF_021461395.2). Lineage (NCBI taxonomy): Eukaryota > Metazoa > Arthropoda > Insecta > Orthoptera > Acrididae > Schistocerca > Schistocerca americana. The sequence goes on along the minus strand of NW_025726192.1, from coordinate 2,525,710 downwards.
TATTCCTCTAACCTTCTTATTGACGATGAAACACAGAAATTGCATCGGAATTAAATACGAAAGGCTTAATGCCGAATTAAGTACAAGTAAACTGACTCCTCTTACTGTCTATGCTTTGAACTATTCCTGTGACACTAGTTATAGAATCCAATGCTTCACTTCAGGTTTACTGTATCCCTCTGACCTTCTTATTGACGATGAAATACAGAAATTGCATCGGAATTAAATACAAATGGCACAATGCCGACTTAAGTACAAATAAACTAAGTATTCCTATTGTCTATGTTTGAACCATTCCTGTGACATTAGTTATGGATTCCGATGCTTCACTTCAGGTTTACTGTATCCCTCTGACCTTCTTATTGACGATGAAACACAGAAATTGCATCGGAATTAATTACAAAAGGCACAATGCCGAATTAAGTACAAGTAAAGTGACTCTTCTTACTGTCTATGTTTTGAACTATTTCTGTGACACTAGTTATAGATTCCGATGCTTCACTTCAGGTTTACTGTATCCCTCTGACCTTCTTATTGACGATGAAATACAGAAATTGCATCGGAATTAAATACAAAGGGCACGATGCCGATTTAAGTACAAATAAACTGACCCTTCTTACTGTCTATGTTTTGAACCACTCCTGTGACACCAGTTATAGATTCCGATGCTTCACTTCAGGTTTACTGTATCCCTCTGACTTTCTTATTGACGATGAAACACAGAAATTGCATTGGTATTAAATACGAAAGGCACAATGCAGACGTAAGTACAAGAAAACAGACTCTTCTTACTGTATATGTTACAACCATTCCTGTGACAGTAGTTGTAGATTCCGATGCTTCACTTCAGGTTTACTGTATCCCTCTGACCTTCTTATTGACGATGAAACACAGAAATTGCATCTGAATCAAATACAAATGGCACAATGCCGAATTAAGTACAAGGAATCTGACTCATGTTACTGTGTATGTTTTGAACCATTTCTGTGACACTACTTATAGATTCCGATACTTCACTTCAGGTTTACTGTATCCCTCTGACCTTCATATTGACGATGAAACACAGAAATTGCATCGGAATTAAATACAAAAGGCACAATGCCGACTTAATTATAAGAAAGCTGACTCTTCTTACTGTATATGCTTTGAACCATTCCTGTATCACTAGTTATAGATTCCGATGCTTCACTTCAGGTTTACTGTATCCCTCTGACCTTCTTATTGACGATGAAGCACAGAAATTACATCGGAATTAAATACAAAAGACACAATGCCGAATTAAGTACAAGTAAACTGACTCTTCTTACAGTCTATGTTGTGAACCATTCCTGTGACACTAGTTATAGATTCCGATGCTTCACTTCAGGGTTACTGTAACCCTCTGACCTTCTTATTGACGATGAAAAACAGAAATAGCATCGGAATTAAATATAAAAGGCACAATGCCGAGTTATGTACAAGAAGACTGACTCTTCTTACTGTCTATGTTCTGAAGCATTCCTGTGACACTAGTTATAGATTCCGATGCTTTACTTTACGTTTACTGTATTCCTCTGACCTTTTTATTGACGATGAAACACAGAAATTGCATCGGAATTAAATACAAAAGGCACAATGCCGACTTAAGTACAAGAAAATTGACTCTTCTTACTGTCTATGATTTGAACCATCCCTGTGACACTAGTTATAGATTCCGATGCTTCAGTTCAGGTTTACTGTATCCCTCTGACCTGCTTATTGACGATGAAACACAGAAATTGCATCGGAATTAAATACAAAAAGCACAATGCCGAATTAAGTACAAGTAAACTGACTCTACTTACTGTCTATGTTTTGAAACATTCCTGTGACACTAGTTATAGATTCCGATGCTTGCCTTCAGGTTTGCTGTATCCCTCTGACTTTCGTATTGACAATGACATACAGAAATTGCATCGGAATTAAATACAAAACGCACAATGCTAACTTAAGTACAAGAAAACTGACTCTTCTTACTGTCTATGTTATAACCATTCCTGTGACACTAGTTATAGATTCCTATGCTTCACTTCAGGTTTACTGTATCTCTCTGACCTTCATATTGACGATGAAACACAGAAATTGCATCGGAATTAAATACAAAAGGCACAATGCCGACTTAAGTACAAGAATTCTGACTCTTCTTACTGTCTATGCTTTGAAGCATTTTTGTGACACTAGTAATAGATTCCGATGCATCACTTCAGGTTTACTGTATCCCTCTGACCTTCATATTGACGATGAAACACAGAAATTGCATCGGAAATAAATACCAAAGGCACAATGCCGACTTAAGTACAAAAAAACTAAGTATTCCTATTGTCTATGTTTGAACCATTCCTGTGACACTAGTTATAGATTACGATGCTTCACTTCAGGTTTTCTTTATCCCTCTGACCTTCTTATTGACGATGAAACACAGAAATTGCATCGGAGTTAAATACAAAAGGCACAATGACGACTTAAGTACAAGAAGACTGACCTTTCTTACTGTCTATGTTTTCAACCATTCCTGTGACACTAGTTATAGATTCCGATGCGTCACATCAGGCTTACTGTAACCCTCTGACCTTCTTATTGACAATGAAACACAAAAATTGCATCGGAATTAAATACAAAAGGCACAATGCCTAGTTATGTACAAGAGGACTGACTCTTCTTACTGTCTATGTTTTGAACCATTCCTGTGACACTAGTTATAGATTCCGATGCTTCACTTTGCGTTTACTGTATCCCTCTGACCTTCTTATTGACGATGAGACACAGAAATTGCATCGGAATTATATACAAAAGGCACAATGCCGACTTAAGTACAAGAAAATTGACTCTTCTTACTGTCTATGTTTTGAACAATTCCTGTGGCACTAGTTACAGATTCCGATGCTTCACTTCAGGTTCACTGTATCCCTCTGACTTCTTATTGACGATGAAACACAGAAATTGCATCGGAATGAAATACAAAACGCACAATGCCAACTTAAGTTCAAGTAAACTGACCCTTCTTACTGTCTATGTTTTGAACCATTCCTGTGACACTAGTTATGGATTCCGATGCTTCACTTCAGGTTTACTGTATCCCTCTGACCTTCTTATTGACGATGAAACACAGAAATTGCATCGGAATTAATTACAAAAGGCACAATGCCGAATTAAGTACAAGTAAACTGACTCTTCTTACTGTCTATGTTTTGAACTATTCCTGTGACACTAGTTATAGATTCCGATGCTTCACTTCAGGTTTACTGTATCCCTCTGACCTTCTTATTGACGATGAAATACAGAAATTGCATCGGAATTAAATACAAAAGGCACAATGCTAACTTAAGTACAAGAAAACAGACTCTTCTTACTGTAAATGTTATAACCATTCCTGTGACAGTAGTTGTAGATTCCGATGCTTCACTTCAGGTTTACTGTATCCCTCTGGCCTTCTTATTGACGATGAAACACAGTAATTGTATCGGAATCAAATACAAATGGCACAATGCCGTCTTAAGTACAAGAAATCTGACTCTTGTTACTGTCTATGTTTTGAACCATTCCTGTGACACTACTTATAGATTCCGATACTTCACTTCAGGTTTACTGTATCCCTCTGACCTTCTTATTGACGATGAAACACAGAAATTGCATCGGAATTAAATACAAAAGGCACAATGCCGACTTAAGTACAAGAAATCTGACTCTTCTTAATGTCTATGCTTTGAAGCATTCCTGTGACACTAGTAATAGATTCCGATGCATCACTTCAGGTTTACTGTATCCCTCTGACCTTCATATTGACGATGAAACACAGAAATTGCATCGGAAATAAATACCAAGGCACAATGCCGACTTAAGTACAAAAAAAATAAGTATTCCTATTGTCTATGTTTGAAACATTTCCTGTGACACTAGTTATAGATTACGATGCTTCACTTCAGGTTTTCTGTATCCCTCTGACCTTCTTATTGACGATGAAACACAGAAATTGCATCGGAGTTAAATACAAAAGGCACAATGACGACTTAAGTACAAGAAGACTGACCTTTCTTACTGTCTATGTTTTCAACCATTCCTGTGACACTAGTTATAGATTCCGATGCGTCACATCAGGCTTACTGTAACCCTCTGACCTTCTAATTGACAATGAAACACAGAAATTGCATCGGAATTAAATACAAAAGGCACAATGCCGAGTTATGTACAAGAGGACTGACTCTTCTTACTGTCTATGTTTTGAACCATTCCTGTGACACTAGTTATAGATTCCGATGCTTCACTTTACGTTTACTGTATCCCTCTGACCTTCTTATTGACGATGAAACACAGAAATTTCATCGGAATTATATACAAAAGGCACAATGCCGACTTAAGTACAAGAAAATTGACTCTTCTTACTGTCTATATTTTGAACCATTCCTGTGACACTAGTTACAGATTCCGATGCTTCACTTCAGGTTCACTGTATCCCTCTGACTTCTTATTGCCGATGAAACACAGAAATGGCATCGGAATGAAATACAAAACGCACAATGCCAACTTAAGTTCAAGTAAACTGACCGTTCTTACTGTCTATGTTTTGAACCATTCCTGTGACACTAGTTACAGATTCCGATGCTTCACTTCAGGTTCACTGTATCCCTCTGCCCTTCTTATTGACGATGAAACACAGAAATTGCATCGGAATTAAATACAAAAGGCACAATGCCGACTTAATTATAAGAAAGCTGACTCTTCTTACTGTATATGCTTTGAACCATTCCTGTATCACTAGTTATAGATACCGATGCTTCACTTCAGGTTTACTGTATCCCTCTGACATTCTTATTGACGATGAAGCACAGAAATTGCATCGGAATTAAATACAAAAGGCACAATGCCGACTTCAGTACAAAAAATCTAACTCTTCCTATTGTCTATGTTGGAACCATTCCTGTGATACTAGTAATGGATTCCGATGCTTCACTTCAGGTTTACTGTATCTCTCTGACCTTCATATTGACGATGAAACACAGAAATTGCATCGGAATTAAATACAAAAGGCACAATGCCGACTTCAGTACAAAAAAACTAACTCTTCCTATTGTCTATGTTGGAACCATTCCTGTGACACTAGTTATAGATTCCGATGCTTCACTTCAGGTTTACTGTATCCCTCAGACCTTCTTATTGACGGTGAAACACAGAAATTGCATCCGAATTAAATACAAAAGGCACAATGACGACTTAATTATAAGAAAATTGACTCTTCTTACTGTCAATGATTTGAACCATTCCTGTGATACTAGTTATTGATTCCGGTGCTTCACTTCAGGTTTACTGTATCCCTCTGACGTTCTTATTGACGATGAAAAACAGAAATTGCATCGGAATTAAATACAAAAGGCACAATGCCGACTTAAGTGCAAGAAAATTGAATCTTCTTACTGTCAATGCTTGAACCATTCCTGTGACACTAGTTATGGATTCCGATGCTTCACTTCAGGTTTACTGTATCCCTCTGACCTTCTTATTGACGATGAAACACAGAAATTGCATCGGAATTAAATACAAATGGCACAATGCCGACTTAAGTACAAGAAAAGTGACTCTTGGTATTGTCTATGTTTTGAACCATTCCTGTGACACTACTTATAGATTCCGATAATTCACTTCAGGTTTACTGTATCCCTCTGACCTTCTTATTGACGATGAAACACAGAAATTGCATCGGAATTAAATACAAAAAGCACAATGCCGACTTAAGTACAAGAAATCTGACTCTTCTTACTGGCTATGTTTTGAAGCATTCCTGTGACACTAGTAATAGATTCCGATGCTTCACTTCAGGTTTACTGTATCTCTCTGACCTTCATATTGACGATGAAACACAGTAATTGCATCGGAATTAAATATAAAAGGCACAATGCCGACTTCAGTACAAAAAAACTAATTCTTCCTATTGTCTATGTTGGAACCATTCCTGTGATACTAGTTATAGATTCCGATTCTTCACTTCAGGTTTACTGTGTCTTTCAGACCTTCTTATTGACGGTGAAACACAGAAATTGCATCCGAATAAAATACAAAATTCACAATGACGACTTAATTATAAGAAAACTGACTCTTCTTACTGTCAATGATTTGAACCATTCCTGTGATACTAGTTATAGATTCCTATGCTTTACTTCAGGTTTACTGTATCCCTCTGACGTTCTTATTGACGATGAAACACAGAAATTGCATCGGAATTAAATACAAAAGACACAATGCCGACTTAAGTACAAGAAAATTGACTCTTCTTACTTTCTATGTTTTAACCATTATTGTGACACTAGTTATAGATTCCGATGCTTCACATCACATTTACTGTATCCCTCTGACCTTCTTATTGACGATGAAACACAGAAATTGCATCGGAATTAAATACAAAAGGCACAATGCCGACTTAATTATAAGAAAGCTGACTCTTCTTACTGTATATGCTTTGAAAAATTCCTGTGACACTAGTTATAGATTACGATGCTTCACTTCAGGTTTTCTGTATCCCTCTGACCTTTTTATTGACGATGAAACACAGAAATTGCATCGGAGTTAAATACAAAAGGCACAATGACGACTTAAGTACAAGAAGACTGACCTTTCTTACTGTCTATGTTTTCAACCATTCCTGTGATACTAGTTATAAATTCCGATGCTTCACTTCAGGTTTACTGTATCCCTCTGACCTTCGTATCGACGATGACACACAGAAATTGCATCGGAATTAAATACAAAATGCACAGTGCCGACTTAAGTACAAGAAAACTGACTCTTCTTACTTTCTATGTTTTAACCATTATTGTGACACTAGTTATAGATTCCGATGCTTCACATCACATTTACTGTATCCCTCTGACCTTCTTATTGACGATGAAACACAGAAATTGCATCGGAATTAAATACAAAAGGCACAATGCCGACTTAATTATAAGAAAGCTGACTCTTCTTACTGTATATGCTTTGAACCATTCCTGTGACACTAGTTATAGATTACGATGCTTCACTTCAGGTTTTCTGTATCCCTCTGACCTTCTTATTGACGATGAAACACAGAAATTACATCGGAGTTAAATACAAAAGGCACAATGACGACTTAAGTACAAGAAGACTGACATTTCTTACTGTCTATGTTTTCAACCATTCCTGTGACACTAGTTATAGATTCCGATGCGTCACATCAGGTTCACTGTATCCCTCTGACATTCTTATTGACGATGAAGCACAGAAATTACATCGGAATTAAATACAAGAGGCACAATGCCGACTTCAGTACATAAAAACCAACTCTTCCTATTGTCTATGTTGGAACCATTCCTGTGACACTAGTTATGGATTCCGATGCTTCACTTCAGGTTTACTGTATCTCTCTGACCTTCATATTGACGATGAAACACAGAAATTGCATCGGAATTAAATACAAAAGGCACAATGCCGACTTCAGTACAAAAAAACTAACTCTTCCTATTGTCTATGTTGGAACCATTCCTGTGACACTAGTTATAGATTCCGATGCTTCACTTCAGGTTTACTGTATCCCTCAGACCTTCTTATTGACGGTGAAACACAGAAATTGCATCCGAATTAAATACAAAAGGCACAATGACGACTTAATTATAAGAAAACTGACTCTTCTTACTGTCAATGATTTGAACCATTCCTGTGATACTAGTTATAGATTCCGATGGTTCACTTCAGGTTTACTGTATCCCTCTGACGTCCTTATTGACGATGAAACACAGAAATTGCATCGGAATTAAATACAAAAGGCACAATGCCGACTTAAGTGGAAGAAAATTGAATCTTCTTACTGTCAATGCTTGAACAATTCCTGTGACACTAGTTATGGATTCCGATGCTTCACTTCAGGTTTACTGTATCACTCTGACCTTCTCATTGACGATGAAACACAGAAATTGCATCGGAATTAAATACAAATGGCACAATGCCGACTTAAGTACAAGAAAAGTGACTCTTGGTATTGTCTATGATTTGAACCATTCCTGTGACACAACTTATAGATTCCGATAATTCACTTCAGGTTTACTGTATCCCTCTGACCTTCTTATTGACGATGATACACAGAAATTGCATCGGAATTAAATACAAAAAGCACAATGCCGACTTAAGTACAAGAAATCTGACTCTTCTTACTGTCTATGTTTTGAAGCATTCCTGTGACACTAGTAATAGATTCCGATGCTTCACTTCAGGTTTACTGTATCTCCCTGACCTTCATATTGACGATGAAACACAGAAATTGCATCGGAATTAAATAGAAAAGGCACAATGCCGACTTAATTATAAGAAAGCTGATTCTTCTTACTGTATATGCTTTGAACCATTCCTGTATCACTAGTTATAGATTCCGATGCTTCACTTCAGGTTTACTGTATCCCTCTGACGTCCTTATTGACGATGAAACACAGAAATTGCATCGGAATTAAATACAAAAGGCACAATGCCGACTTAAGTACAAGAAAACTGACTCTTCTTACTATCTATGATTTGAACCATTCCTGTGACACTAGTATAGATTCCGATACTTCACTTCAGGTTTACTGTATCCCTCTGACCTTCTTATTGACGATGAAACACGGAAATTGCATCGGAATTAAATACAAAAGGCACAATGCCCACTTAAGTACAAGACAACTGACACTTCTTACTGTCTATGTTTTGAACCATTCCTGTGACACTAGTTATAGATTCCGATGCTTCACTTCAGGTTTACTGTATCCCTCTGACCTTCCTATTGACGATGAAACACAGAAATTCCATCGGCATTAAATAAAAACGCACAATGCCGGCTTAAGTACAAGAAAACTGACTCTTCTTACTGTCTATGTTTTGAAGCATTCCTGTGACACTAGTTATAGATTCCGATGCTTCACTTCAGGCTTAATGTATCCCTCTGTCCTTCTTATTGACGATGAAATACAGAAATTGCATCGGAATTCAATACAAAGGGCACAATGCCGACTTAAGAACAAGTAAACTGACTCTTCTTACTGTCTATGTTTTGATCTATTCCTGTGACGCTAGTTATAGATTCCGATGCTTCACTTCAGGTTTACTGTACCCCTCTGACTTTCGTATTGACGATGACACACAAAATTGCACCGGAAATTAATACAAAAGGCACAATGCCGACTTAAGAACAAGAAAAATGACTCTTCTTGCTGTCTATGTTTTAACTATTCCTGTGACACTAGTTATAGATTCCGAAGCTTCACTTCAGGTTTACTGTACCCCTCTGACCTTCTTATTGACGATGAAACACAGAAAGTGCATCGGAATTAAATACAAATGGCACAATGCCGACTTAAGTACAAGAAAACTGAGTCTTCTTACTGTCTATGTTCTGAACCATTCCTGTGACACTAGTTATAGATTCCGACACTTCACGGCAGGATTACTGTATACCTCTGACCTTCTTCTTTGCGATGAAACACAGAAATTGCATCGGAATTAAATACAAAAATCACAATGCCCACTTAAGTACAAGACAAATGACTCTTCTTACTGTCTATGTTTTGAACCATTCCTGTGACACTAGATATAGATTCCGATGCTTCACTTTAGGTTTACTGTATATTTCTGACCTTCTTATTGACGATGAAACACAGAAATTTCATCAGCATTTAATACAAAATGCACAATGCCCACTTAAGTACAAGACAACTGACTCTTCTTACTGTCTATGTTTTGAACCATTCCTGTGACACTAGTTATAGATGCCGATGCTTTACTTCAGGTTTACTGTATCCATCTGACCTTCTTATTGACGATGAAACACAGAAAGTTCATCGGCATTAAATACAAAAGGCACAATGCCGGCTTAAGTACAAGAAAACTGACTCTTCTTACTGTCTATGATTTGAAACATTCCTGTGATACTAGTTATAGATTCCGATGCTCCACTTCCGGTTTACTGTATACCTCTGTCCTTCTTATTGACGATGAAACACAGAAATAGCATCGGAAATCAATACAAAGGCACAATGCCGACTTATGTACAAGTAAACTGAATCCTCTTACTGTCTATGTTTTGAACCAATCCTGTGACACTAGTTATAAATTCCGATGCTTCACTTCAGGTTTACTGTATCCCTCTGACCTTCGTATCGACGGTGACACACAGAAATTGCATCGGAATTAAGTACAAAATGCACAGTGCCGACTTAAATACAAGAAAACTGACTCTTCTTACTTTCTAAGTTTTAACCATTCCTGTGACACTAGTTATAGATTCCGTTGCTTCACATCACATTTACTGTATCTCTCTGACCTTCTTATTGACGATGAAACACAGAAATTGCATCGGGATTAAAAACAAATGGCACAATGCCGACTTAAGTACAAGAAAACTGACTCTTCTTACTATCTATGATTTCAACCATTCTAGTGACACTAGTATAGATTCCGATACTTCACTTCAGGTTTACTGTATCCCTCTGACCTTCTTGTTGACGATGAAACACAGAAATTGCATCGGAATTAAATACAAAAGGCACAATGCCCACTTAAGTACAAGACAGTTGACACTTCTTACTGTCTATGTTTTGAACCATTCCTGTGACACTAGTTATAGATTCCGATGCTTCACTTCAGGTTTACTGTATCCCTCTGACATTCCTATTGACGATGAAACACAGAAATTTCATCGGCATTAAATACAAAACGCACAATGCCGGATTAAGTACAAGAAAACTGACTCTTCTTACTGTCTATGTTTTGAAACATTCCTGTGACACTAGTTATAGATTCCGATGCTCACTTCAGGTTTACTGTATCCCTCTGTCCTTCTTATTGACGATGAAATACAGAAATTGCATCGGAATGCAATACAAAGGGCACAATGCCGACTTAAGAACAAGTAAATTGACTCTTCTTACTGTCTATGCTTTGATCCATTCCTGTGACGCTAGTTATAGATTCCGTTGCTTCACTTCAGGTTTACTGTACCCCTCTGACCTTCTTATTTGCGATGAAACACAGAAATTGCATCGGAATTAAATACAAAATGCACAATGCCCACTTAAGTACAAGACAACTGACTCTTCTTACTGTCTATGTTTTGAACCATTCCTGTGACACTAGTTATAGATTCCGATGCTTCACTTTAGGTTTACTGTATCCCTCTGACCTTCTTATTGACGATGAAACACAGAAATTTCATCAGCATTAAATACAAAATGCACAATGCCGGCTTAAGAATAAGAAAACTGTCCCTTTTTACTGTCTATGTTTTGAAACATTCCTGTGACACTAGTTATAGATTCCGATGCTTCACTTCAGGTTTACTGTATCCCTCTGACCTTCTTAATGACGATGAAACACAGAAATTGCATCGGAATTAAATACAAATGGCACAATGCCGACTTAAGTACAAGAAAACTGACTCTTCTTACTGTCTATGTTTTGAACCATTCCTGTGACACTAGCATAGATTCCGAACTTCACTTCAGGTTTACTGTATCCCTCTGACCTCCTTATTGACGATGAAACACAGAAATTGCATCGGAATTAAATACAAAAGGCAGAATGCCCACTTAAGTACAAGACAAGTGACTCTTCTTACTGTCTATGTTTTGAACCATTCCTGTGACACTAGATACAGATTCCGATGCTTCACTTTAGGTTTACTGTATCTTTCTGACCTTCTTATTGACGATGAAACACAGAAATTTCATCAGCATTAAATACAAAATGCACAATGCCCACTTAAGTACAAGACAACTGACTCTTCTTACTGTCTATGTTTTGAACCATTCCTGTGACACTAGTTATAGATTCCGATGCTTTACTTCAGGTTTACTGTATCCATCTGACCTTCTTATTGACGATGAAACACAGAAAGGTCATCGGCATTAAATACAAAAGGCACAATGCCGGCTTAAGTACAAGAAAACTGACTCTTCTTACTGTCTATGATTTGAAACATTCCTGTGATACTAGTTATAGATTCCGATGCTCCACTTCCGGTTTACTGTATACCTCTGTCCTTCTTATTGACGATGAAACACAGAAATAGCATCGGAAATCAATACAAAGGCACAATGCCGACTTATGTACAAGTAAACTGAATCCTCTTACTGTCTATGTTTTGAACCAATCCTGTGACACTAGTTATAAATTCCGATGCTTCACTTCAGGTTTACTGTATCCCTCTGACCTTCGTATCGACGGTAACACACAGAAATTGCATCGGAATTGAATACAAAATGCACAGTGCCGACTTAAGTACAAGAAAACTGACACTTCTTACTTTCTAAGTTTTAACCATTCCTGTGACACTAGTTATAGATTCCGATGCTTCACATCACATTTACTGTATCCCTCTGACCTTCTTATTGACGATGAAACACAGAAATTGCATCGGGATTAAAAACAAATGGCACAATGCCGACTTAAGTACAAGAAAACTGACTCTTCTTACTATCTATGGTTTCAACCATTTTTGTACACTAGTATAGATTCCGATACTTCACTTCAGGTTTACTGTATCCCTCTGACCTTCTTATTGACGATGAAACACAGAAATTGCATCGGAATTAAATACAAAAGGCACAATGCCCACTTAAGTACAAGACAACTGACACTTCTTACTGTCTATGTTTTGAACCATTCCTGTGACACCAGTCATAGATGCCGATGCTTCACTTCAGGTTTACTGTATCCCTCTGACCTTCCTATTGACGATGAAACACAGAAATTTCATCGGCATTAAATACAAAACGCACAATGCCGGATTAAGTACAAGAAAACAGACTCTTCTTACTGTCTATGTTTTGAAACATTCCTGTGACACTAGTTATAGATTCCGATGCTTCACTTCAGGTTTACTGTATCCCTCTGACCTTCTCATTGACGATGAAACACAGAAATTGCATCGGAATTAAATACAAATGGCACAATGCCGACTTAAATACAAGAAAACTGAGTCTTCTTACTGTCTATGTTCTGAACCATTCCTGTGACACTAGTTATAGATTCCGACACTTCACTTCAGGTTTACTGTATACCTCTGACCTTCTTATTTGCGATGAAACACAGAAATTGCATCGGAATTAAATACAAAATGCACAATGCCCACTTAAGTACAAGACAACTGACTCTTCTTACTGTCTATGTTTTGAACCATTCCTGTGACACTAGTTATAGATTCCGATGCTTCACTTTAGGTTTACTGTATCCCTCTGACCTTCTTATTGACGAGGAAACACAGAAATTTTATCAGCATTAAATACAAAATGCACAATGCCGGCTTAAGTATAAGAAAACTGTCCCTTTTTACTGTCTATGTTTTGAAACATTCCTGTGACACTAGTTATAAATTCCGATGCTTCACTTCAGGTTTACTGTATCCCTCTGACCTTCTTAATGACGATGAAACACAGAAATTGCATCGGAATTAAATACAAATGGCACAATGCCGACTTAAGTACAAGAAAACTGACTCTTCTTACTGTCTATGTTTTGAACCATTCCTGTGACACTAGTATAGATTCCGAACTTCACTTCAGGTTTACTGCATCCCTCTGACCTCCTTATTGGCGATGAAACACAGAAATTGCATCGGAATTAAATACAAAAGGCACAATGCCTACTTGAGTACAAGACAACTGACTCTTATTACTGTATATGTTTTGAACCATTCCTGTGACACTAGTTATTGATTCTGATGCTTCACTTCAGGTTTACAGTATCCCTCTGACCTTCCTATTGACGATGAAACACAGAAATTTCATCGGCATTAAATGCAAAAGGCACAATGCCGGCTTAAGTACAAGAAAACTGACTCTTCTTACTGTCTATGTATTGAAACATTCCTGTGACACTAGTTATAGGTTCCAATGCTTCACTTCAGGTTTACTGTATCCCTCTGACCTTCTTATAGACGATGAAATTCAGAAATTGCATCGGAATGCAATACAAAAGGCACAATGCTGACTTATGTACAAGTAAACTGACTCTCCTTAGTGTCTATGTTTTGAACCATTCCTGTGACACTAGTTATAGATTCTGATGCTTCACTTCGGGTTTACTGTATCCCTCTGACCTTCGTATTTTTGATGACACAAAAAATTGCATCGGAATTAAATACAAAAGGCACAATGCCGACTTAAGTACAAGAAATCTGACTCTTCTTACTGTCTATGTTTTGAACCATTCCTGTGACACTAGTATAGATTCCGAACTTCACTTCAGGTTTACTGTATCCCTCTGACCTCCTTATTGACGATGAAACACAGAAATTGCATCGGAATTAAATACAAAAGGCACAATGCCCACTTAAGTAAAAGACTACTGACTCTTCTTACGGTCGATGTTTTGAACCATTCCTGTGACACTAGATATAGATTCCGATGCTTCACTTTAGGTTTACTGTATCTCTCTGACCTTCTTATTGACGATGAAACACAGAAATTTCATCAGAATTAAATACAAAATGCACAATGCCCACTTAAGTACAAGACAACTGACTCTTCTTGCTGTCTATGTTTTGAACCATTCCTGTGACACTAGCTATAGATTCCGATGCTTTACTTCAGTTATACTGTATCCATCTGACCTTCTTATTGACGATGAAACACAGGAAGTTCATCGGCATTAAATACAAAAGGCACAATGCCGGCTTAAGTACAAGAAAACTGACTCTTCTTACTGTCTATGATTTGAAACATTCCTGTGATACTAGTTATAGATTCCGATGCTCCACTTCCGGTTTACTGTATACCTCTGTCCTTCTTATTGACGATGTAACACAGAAATAGCATCGGAAATCAATACAAAGGCACAATGCCGACTTATGTACAAGTAAACTGAATCCTCTTACTGTCTATGTTTTGAACCAATCCTGTGACACTAGTTATAAATTCCGATGCTTCACTTCAGGTTTACTGTATCCCTCTGACCTTCGTATCGACGGTGACACACAGAAATTGCATCGGAATTAAATACAAAATGCACAGTGCCGACTTAAGTACAAGAAAACTGAGTCTTCTTACTTTCTAAGTTTTAACCATTCCTGTGACACTAGTTATAGATTCCGATGCTTCACATCACATTTACTGTATCCCTCTGACCTTCTTATTGACGATGAAACACAGAAATTGCATCGGGATTAAAAACAAATGGCACAATGCCGACTTAAGTACAAGAAAACTGACTCTTCTTACTATCTATGATTTCAACCATTCTTGTGACACTAGTATAGATTCCGATACTTCACTTCAGGTTTACTGTATCCCTCTGACCTTCTTATTGACGATGAAACACAGAAATTGCATCGGAATTAAATACAAAAGGCACAATGCCCACTTAAGTACGAGACAACTGACACTTCTTACTGTCTATGTTTTGAACCATTCCTGTGACACTAGTTATAGATTCCGATGCTTCACTTCAGGTTTACTGTATCCCTCTGACATTCCTATTGACGATGAAACACAGAAATTTCATCGGCATTAAATACAAAACGCACAATGCCGGATTAAGTACAAGAAAACTGACTCTTCTTACTGTCTATGTTTTGAAACATTCCTGTGACACTAGTTATAGATTCCGATGCTTCACTTCAGGTTTACTGTATCCCTCTGTCCTTCTTATTGACGATGAAATACAGATATTGCATCGGAATTCAATACAAAGGGCACAATGGCGACTTAAGAACAAGTAAACTGACTCTTCTTACTGTCTATGTTTTGATCCATTCCTGTGACGCTAGTTATAGATTCCGTTGCTTCACTTCAGGTTTACTGTACCCCTCTGATTTTCGTATTGACGATGACACACAAAATTGCACCGGAAATTAATACAAGAGGCACAATGCCGACTTAAGAACAAGAAAACTGACTCTTCTTACTGTCTATGTTTTAACTATTCCTGTGACACTAGTTATAGATTCCGAAGCTTCACTTCAGGTTTACTGTATCCCTCTGACCTTCTTATTGACGATGAAACACAGAAATTGCATCGGAATTAAATACAAATAGCACAATGCCGACTTAAGTACAAGAAAACTGACTCTTCTTACTGTCTATGTTCTGAACCATTCCTGTGACACTAGTTATAGATTCCGACACTTCACTTCATGTTTACTGTATACCTCTGACCTTCTTATTTGCGATGAAACACAGAAATTGCATCGGAATTAAATACAAAATGCACAATGCCCACTTAAGTACAAGACAACTGACTCTTCTTACTGTCTATGTTTTGAACCATTCCTGTGACACTAGTTATAGATTCCGATGCTTCACTTTAGGTTTACTGTATCCCTCTGACCTTCTTATTGACGAGGAAACACAGAAATTTCATCAGCATTAAATACAAAATGCACAATGCCGGCTTAAGTATAAGAAAACTGTCCCTTTTTACTGTCTATGTTTTGAAACATTCCTGTGACACTAGTTATAGATTCCGATGCTTCACTTCAGGTTTACTGTATCCCTCTGACCTTCTTAATGACGATGAAACACAGAAATTGCATCGGAATTAAATACAAATGGCACAATGCCGACTTAAGTACAAGAAAACTGACTCTTCTTACTGTCTATGTTTTGAACCATTCCTGTGACACTAGTATAGATTCCGAACTTCACTTCACGTTTACTGTATCCCTCTGACCTCCTTATTGACGATGAAACACAGAAATTGCATCGGAATTAAATACAAAAGGCACAATGCCTACTTAAGTACAAGACAACTGACTCTTTTTACTGTATATGTTTTGAACCATTCCTGTGACACTAGTTATTGATTCTGATGCTTCACTTCAGGTTTACAGTATCCCTCTGACCTTCCTATTGACGATGAAACACAGAAATTGCATCGGAATTAAATACAAAAGGCACAATGCCCACTTAAGTAAAAGACTACTGACTCTTCTTACGGTCTATGTTTTGAACCATTCCTGTGACACTAGATATAGATTCCGATGCTTCACTTTAGGTTTACTGTATCTTTCTGACCTTCTTATTGACGATGAAACACAGAAATTTCATCAGCATTAAATACAAAATGCACAATGCCCACTTAAGTACAAGACAACTGACTCTTCTTGCTGTCTATGTTTTGAACCATTCCTGTGACACTAGCTATAGATTCCAATGCTTTACTTCAGTTATACTGTATCCATCTGACCTTCTTATTGACGATGAAACACAGGAAGTTCATCGGCATTAAATACAAAAGGCACAATGCCGGCTTAAGTACAAGAAAACTGACTCTTCTTACTGTCTATGATTTGAAACATTCCTGTGATACTAGTTACAGATTCCGATGCTCCACTTCCGGTTTACTGTATACCTCTGTCCTTCTTATTGACGATGAAACACAGAAATAGCATCGGAAATCAATACAAAGGCACAATGCCGACTTATGTACAAGTAAACTGAATCCTCTTACTGTCTATGTTTTGAACCAATCCTGTGACACTAGTTATAAATTCCGATGCTTCACTTCAGGTTTACTGTATCCCTCTGACCTTCGTATCGACGGTGACACACAGAAATTGCATCGGAATTAAATACAAAATGCACAGTGCCGACTTAAGTACAAGAAAACTGACTCTTCTTACTTTCTAAGTTTTAACCATTCCTGTGACACTAGTTATATATTCCGATGCTTCACATCACATTTACTGTATCCCTCTGACCTTCTTATTGACGATGAAACACAGAAATTGCATCGGGATTAAAAACAAATGGCACAATGCCGACTTAAGTACAAGAAAACTGACTCTTCTTACTATCTATGATTTCAACCATTCTTGTGACACTAGTATAGATTCCGATGCTTCACTTCAGGTTTACTGTATCCCTCTGACATTCCTATTGACGATGAAACACAGAAATTTCATCGGCATTAAATACAAATAGCACAATGCCGACTTAAGTACAAGAAAACTGACTCTTCTTACTGTCTATGTTCTGAACCATTCCTGTGACACTAGTTATAGATTCCGACACTTCACTTCATGTTTACTGTATACCTCTGACCTTCTTATTTGCGATGAAACACAGAAATTGCATCGGAATTAAATACAAAATGCACAATGCCCACTTAAGTACAAGACAACTGACTCTTCTTACTGTCTATGTTTTGAACCATTCCTGTGACACTAGTTATAGATTCCGATGCTTCACTTTAGGTTTACTGTATCCCTCTGTCCTTCTTATTGACGATGAAATACAGAAATTGCATCGGAATTCAATACAAAGGGCACAATGGCGACTTAAGAACAAGTAAACTGACTCTTCTTACTGTCTATGTTTTGATCCATTCCTGTGACGCTAGTTATAGATTCCGTTGCTTCACTTCAGGTTTACTGTACCCCTCTGATTTTCGTATTGACGATGACACACAAAATTGCACCGGAAATTAATACAAGAGGCACAATGCCGACTTGAGAACAGGAAAACTGACTCTTCTTACTGTCTATGTTTTAACTATTCCTGTGACACTAGTTATAGATTCCGAAGCTTCACTTCAGGTTTACTGTATCCCTCTGACCTTCTTATTGACGATGAAACACAGAAATTGCATCGGAATTAAATACAAATAGCACAATGCCGACTTAAGTACAAGAAAACTGACTCTTCTTACTGTCTATGTTCTGAACCATTCCTGTGACACTAGTTATAGATTCCGACACTTCACTTCATGTTTACTGTATACCTCTGACCTTCTTATTTGCGATGAAACACAGAAATTGCATCGGAATTAAATACAAAATGCACAATGCCCACTTAAGTACAAGACAACTGACTCTTCTTACTGTCTATGTTTTGAACCATTCCTGTGACACTAGTTATAGATTCCGATGCTTCACTTTAGGTTTACTGTATCCCTCTGACCTTCTTATTGACGAGGAAACACAGAAATTTCATCAGCATTAAATACAAAATGCACAATGCCGGCTTAAGTATAAGAAAACTGTCCCTTTTTACTGTCTATGTTTTGAAACATTCCTGTGACACTAGTTATAGATTCCGATGCTTCACTTCAGGTTTACTGTATCCCTCTGACCTTCTTAATGACGATGAAACACAGAAATTGCATCGGAATTAAATACAAATGGCACAATGCCGACTTAAGTACAAGAAAACTGACTCTTCTTACTGTCTATGTTTTGAACCATTCCTGTGACACTAGTATAGATTCCGAACTTCACTTCACGTTTACTGTATCCCTCTGACCTCCTTATTGACGATGAAACACAGAAATTGCATCGGAATTAAATACAAAAGGCAGAATGCCCACTTAAGTACAAGACAACTGACTCTTCTTACTGTCTATGTTTTGAACCATTCCTGTGACACTAGATATAGATTCCGATGCTTCACTTTAGGTTTACTGTATCTTTCTGACCTTCTTATTGACGATGAAACACAGAAATTTCATCAGCATTAAATACAAAATGCACAATGCCCACTTAAGTACAAGACAACTGACTCTTCTTACTGTCTATGTTTTGAACCATTCCTGTGACACTAGTTATAGATTCCGATGCTTTACTTCAGGTTTACTGTATCCATCTGACCTTCTTATTGACGATGAAACACAGAAAGTTCATCGGCATTAAATACAAAAGGCACAATGCCGACTTAAATACAAGAAAACTGAGTCTTCTTACTGTCTATGTTCTGAACCATTCCTGTGACACTAGTTATAGATTCCGACACTTCACTTCAGGTTTACTGTATACCTCTGACCTTCTTATTTGCGATGAAACACAGAAATTGCATCGGAATTAAATACAAAATGCACAATGCCCACTAAAGTACAAGACAACTGACTCTTCTTACTGTCTATGTTTTGAACCATTCCTGTGACACTAGTTATAGATTCCGATGCTTCACTTTAGGTTTACTGTATCCCTCTGACCTTCTTATTGACGAGGAAACACAGAAATTTCATCAGCATTAAATACAAAATGCACAATGCCGGCTTAAGTATAAGAAAACTGTCACTTTATACTGTCTATGTTTTGAAACATTCCTGTGACACTAGTTATAGATTCCGATGCTTCACTTCAGTCTTACTGTATCCCTCTGACCTTCTTAATGACGATTAAACACAGAAATTGCATCGGAATTAAATACAAATGGCACAATGCCGACTTAAGTACAAGAAAACTGACTCTTCTTACTGTCTATGTTTTGAACCATTCCTGTGACACTAGTATAGATTCCGAACTTCACTTCAGGTTTACTGTATCCCTCTGACCTCCTTATTGACGATGAAACACAGAAATTGCATCGGAATTAAATACAAAAGGCACAATGCCTACTTAAGTACAAGACAACTGACTCTTTTTACTGTATATGTTTTGAACCATTCCTGTGACACTAGTTATTGATTCTGATGCTTCACTTCAGGTTTACAGTATCCCTCTGACCTTCCTATTGACGATGAAACACAGAAATTGCATCGGAATTAAATACAAAAGGCACAATGCCCACTTAAGTAAAAGCCTACTGACTCTTCTTACGGTCTATGTTTTGAACCATTCCTGTGACACTAGATATAGATTCCGATGCTTCACTTTAGGTTTACTGTATCTTTCTGACCTTCTTATTGACGATGAAACACAGAAATTTCATCAGCATTAAATACAAAATGCACAATGCACACTTAAGTACAAGACAACTGACTCTTCTTGCTGTCTATGTTTTGAACCATTCCTGTGACACTAGCTATAGATTCCAATGCTTTACTTCAGTTATACTGTATCCATCTGACCTTCTTATTGACGATGAAACACAGGAAGTTCATCGGCATTAAATACAAAAGGCACAATGCCGGCTTAAGTACAAGAAAACTGACTCTTCTTACTGTCTATGATTTGAAACATTCCTGTGATACTAGTTATAGATTCCGATGCTCCACTTCCGGTTTACTGTATACCTCTGTCCTTCTTATTGACGATGAAACACAGAAATAGCATCGGAAATCAATACAAAGGCACAATGCCGACTTATGTACAAGTAAACTGAATCCTCTTACTGTCTATGTTTTGAACCAATCCTGTGACACTAGTTATAAATTCCGATGCTTCACTTCAGGTTTACTGTATCCCTCTGACCTTCGTATCGACGGTGACACACAGAAATTGCATCGGAATTAAATACAAAATGCACAGTGCCGACTTAAGTACAAGAAAACTGACTCTTCTTACTTTCTAAGTTTTAACCATTCCTGTGACACTAGTTATAGATTCCGATGCTTCACATCACATTTACTGTATCCCTCTGACCTTCTTATTGACGATGAAACACAGAAATTGCATCGGGATTAAAAACAAATGGCACAATGCCGACTTAAGTACAAGAAAACTGACTCTTCTTACTATCTATGATTTCAACTATTCTTGTGACACTAGTATAGATTCCGATACTTCACTTCAGGTTTACTGTATCCCTCTGACCTTCTTATTGACGATGAAACACAGAAATTGCATCGGAATTAAATACAAAAGGCACAATGCCCACTTAAGTACAAGACAACTGACACTTCTTACTGTCTATGTTTTGAACCATTAATGTGACACTAGTTATAGATTCCGATGCTTCACTTCAGGTTTACTGTATCCCTCTGACATTCCTATTGACGATGAAACACAGAAATTTCATCGGCATTAAATACAAAACGCACAATGCCGGATTAAGTACAAGAAAACTGACTCTTCTTACTGTCTATGTTTTGAAACATTCCTGTGACACTAGTTATAGATTCCGATGCTTCACTTCAGGTTTACTGTATCCCTCTGTCCTTCTTATTGACGATGAAATACAGAAATTGCATCGGAATTCAATACAAAGGGCACAATGGCGACTTAAGAACAAGTAAACTGACTCTTCTTACTGTCTATGTTTTGATCCATTCCTGTGACGCTAGTTATAGATTCCGTTGCTTCACTTCAGGTTTACTGTACCCCTCTGATTTTCGTATTGACGATGACACACAAAATTGCACCGGAAATTAATACAAGAGGCACAATGCCGACTTAAGAACAAGAAAACTGACTCTTCTTACTGTCTATGTTTTAACTATTCCTGTGACACTAGTTATAGATTCCGAAGCTTCACTTCAGGTTTACTGTATCCCTCTGACCTTCTTATTGACGATGAAACACAGAAATTGCATCGGAATTAAATACAAATAGCACAATGCCGACTTAAGTACAAGAATACTGACTCTTCTTACTGTCTATGTTCTGAACCATTCCTGTGACACTAGTTATAGATTCCGACACTTCACTTCATGTTTACTGTATACCTCTGACCTTCTTATTTGCGATGAAACACAGAAATTGCATCGGAATTAAATACAAAATGCACAATGCCCACTTAAGTACAAGACAACTGACTCTTCTTACTGTCTATGTTTTGAACCATTCCTGTGACACTAGTTATAGATTCCGATGCTTCACTTTAGGTTTACTGTATCCCTCTGACCTTCTTATTGACGAGGAAACACAGAAATTTCATCAGCATTAAATACAAAATGCACAATGCCGGCTTAAGTATAAGAAAACTGTCCCTTTTTACTGTCTATGTTTTGAAACATTCCTGTGACACTAGTTATAGATTCCGATGCTTCACTTCAGGTTTACTGTATCCCTCTGACCTTCTTAATGACGATGAAACACAGAAATTGCATCGGAATTAAATACAAATGGCACAATGCCGACTTAAGTACAAGAAAACTGACTCTTCTTACTGTCTATGTTTTGAACCATTCCTGTGACACTAGTATAGATTCCGAACTTCACTTCACGTTTACTGTATCCCTCTGACCTCCTTATTGACGATGAAACACAGAAATTGCATCGGAATTAAATACAAAAGGCAGAATGCCCACTTAAGTACAAGACAACTGACTCTTCTTACTGTCTATGTTTTGAACCATTCCTGTGACACTAGATATAGATTCCGATGCTTCACTTTAGGTTTACTGTATCTTTCTGACCTTCTTATTGACGATGAAACACAGAAATTTCATCAGCATTAAATACAAAACGCACAATGCCCACTTAAGTACAAGACAACTGACTCTTCTTACTGTCTATGTTTTGAACCATTCCTGTGACACTAGTTATAGATTCCGATGCTTTACTTCAGGTTTACTGTATCCATCTGACCTTCTTATTGACGATGAAACACAGAAAGTTCATCGGCATTAAATACAAAAGGCACAATGCCGGCTTAAGTACAAGAAAACTGACTCTTCTTACTGTCTATGATTTGAAACATTCCTGTGATACTAGTTATAGATTCCGATGCTCCACTTCCGGTTTACTGTATACCTCTGTCCTTCTTATTGACGATGAAACACAGAAATAGCATCGGAAATCAATACAAAGGCACAATGCCG
Organism: Schistocerca americana; assembly: GCF_021461395.2. Taxonomy (NCBI): domain Eukaryota; kingdom Metazoa; phylum Arthropoda; class Insecta; order Orthoptera; family Acrididae; genus Schistocerca; species Schistocerca americana. The sequence goes on along the minus strand of NW_025726192.1, from coordinate 2,502,304 downwards.
ACTTATGTACAAGTAAACTGAATATTCTTACTGTCTATGTTTTGAACCAATCCTGTGACACTAGTTATAAATTCCGATGCTTCACTTCAGGTTTACTGTATCCCTCTGACCTTCGTATCGACGGTGACACACAGAAATTGCATCGGAATTAAATACAAAATGCACAGTGCCGACATAAGTACAAGAAAACTGACACTTCTTACTTTCTAAGTTTTAACAATTTCTGTGACACTAGTTATAGATTCCGATGCTTCACATCACATTTACTGTATCCCTCTGACCTTCTTATTGACGATGAAACACAGAAATTGCATCGGGATTAAAAACAAATGGCACAATGCCGACTTAAGTACAAGAAAACTGACTCTTCTTACTATCTATGGTTTCAACCATTCTTGTGACACTAGTATAGTTTCCGATACTTCACTTCAGGTTTACTGTATCCCTCTGACCTTCTTATTGACGATGAAACACAGAAATTGCATCGGAATTAAATACAAAAGGCACAATGCCCACTTAAGTACAAGACAACTGACACTTCTTACTGTCTGTGTTTTGAACCATTCCTGTGACACTAGTCATAGATTCCGATGCTTCACTTCAGGTTTACTGTATCCCTCTGACCTTCCTATTGACGATGAAACACAGAAATTTCATCGGCATTAAATACAAAACGCACAATGCCGGATAAAGTACAAGAAAACTGACTCTTCTTACTGTCTATGTTTTGAAACATTCCTGTGACACTAGTTATAGATTCCGATGCTTCACTTCAGGTTTACTGTATCCCTCTGTCCTTCTTATTAGCGATGAAATACAGAAATTGCATCGGAATTCAATACAAAGGGCACAATGCCGACTTAAGAACAAGTAAACTGACTCTTCTTACTGTCTATGTTTTGATCCATTCCTGTGACGCTAGTTATGGATTCCGTTGCTTCACTTCAGGTTTACTGTACCCCTCTGATTTTCGTATTGACGATGACACACAAAATTGAACCGGAAATTAATACAAGAGGCACAATGCCGACTTAAGAACAAGAAAACTGACTCTTCTTACTGTCTATGTCTTAACTATTCCTGTGACACTAGTTATAGATTCCGAAGCTTCACTTCAGGTTTACTGTATCCCTCTGACCTTCTCATTGACGATGAAACACAGAAATTGCATCGAAATTAAATACAAATGGCACAATGCCGACTTAAATACAAGAAAACTGAGTCTTCTTACTGTCTATGTTCTGAACCATTCCTGTGACACTAGTTATAGATTCCGACACTTCACTTCAGGTTTACTGTATACCTCTGACCTTCTTATTTGCGATGAAACACAGAAATTGCATCGGAATTAAATACAAAATGCACAATGCCCACTTAAGTACAAGACAACTGACTCTTCTTACTGTCTATGTTTTGAACCATTCCTGTGACACTAGTTATAGATTCCGATGCTTCACTTTAGGTTTACTGTATCCCTCTGACCTTCTTATTGACGAGGAAACACAGAAATTTCATCAGCATTAAATACAAAATGCACAATGCCGGCTTAAGTATAAGAAAACTGTCACTTTATACTGTCTATGTTTTGAAACATTCCTGTGACACTAGTTATAGATTCCGATGCTTCACTTCAGTCTTACTGTATCCCTCTGACCTTCTTAATGACGATGAAACACAGAAATTGCATCGGAATTAAATACAAATGGCAAAATGCCGACTTAAGTACAAGAAAACTGACTCTTCTTACTGTCTATGTTTTGAACCATTCCTGTGACACTAGTATAGATTCCGAACTTCACTTCAGGTTTACTGTATCCCTCTGACCTCCTTATTGACGATGAAACACAGAAATTGCATCGGAATTAAATACAAAAGGCACAATGCCTACTTAAGTACAAGACAACTGACTCTTTTTACTGTATATGTTTTGAACCATTCCTGTGACACTAGTTATTGATTCTGATGCTTCACTTCAGGTTTACAGTATCCCTCTGACCTTCCTATTGACGATGAAACACAGAAATTTCATCGGCATTAAATACAAAAGGCACAATGCCGGCTTAAGTACAAGAAAACTGACTCTTCTTACTGTCTATGTATTGAAACATTCCTGTGACACTAGTTATAGGTTCCAATGCTTCACTTCAGGTTTACTGTATCCCTCTGACCTTCTTATAGACGATGAAATTCAGAAATTGCATCGGAATGCAATACAAAAGGCACAATGCTGACTTATGTACAAGTAAACTGACTCTCCTTAGTGTCTATGTTTTGAACCATTCCTGTGACACTAGTTATAGATTCTGATGCTTCACTTCGGGTTTACTGTATCCCTCTGACCTTCGTATTTTTGATGACACAAAAAATTGCATCGGAATTAAATACAAAAGGCACAATGCCGACTTAAGTACAAGAAATCTGACTCTTCTTACTGTCTATGTTTTGAACCATTCCTGTGACACTAGTATAGATTCCGAACTTCACTTCACGTTTACTGTATCCCTCTGACCTCCTTATTGACGATGAAACACAGAAATTGCATCGGAATTAAATACAAAAGGCAGAATGCCCACTTAAGTACAAGACAACTGACTCTTCTTACTGTCTATGTTTTGAACCATTCCTGTGACACTAGATATAGATTCCGATGCTTCACTTTAGGTTTACTGTATCTTTCTGACCTTCTTATTGACGATGAAACACAGAAATTTCATCAGCATTAAATACAAAATGCACAATGCCCACTTAAGTACAAGACAACTGACTCTTCTTACTGTCTATGTTTTGAACCATTCCTGTGACACTAGTTATAGATTCCGATGCTTTACTTCAGGTTTACTGTATCCATCTGACCTTCTTATTGACGATGAAACACAGAAAGTTCATCGGCATTAAATACAAAAGGCACAATGCCGGCTTAAGTACAAGAAAACTGACTCTTCTTACTGTCTATGATTTGAAACATTCCTGTGATACTAGTTATAGATTCCGATGCTCCACTTCCGGTTTACTGTATACCTCTGTCCTTCTTATTGACGATGAAACACAGAAATAGCATCGGAAATCAATACAAAGGCACAATGCCGACTTATGTACAAGTAAACTGAATATTCTTACTGTCTATGTTTTGAACCAATCCTGTGACACTAGTTATAAATTCCGATGCTTCACTTCAGGTTTACTGTATCCCTCTGACCTTCGTATCGACGGTGACACACAGAAATTGCATCGGAATTAAATACAAAATGCACAGTGCCGACTTAAGTACAAGAAAACTGACACTTCTTACTTTCTAAGTTTTAACAATTCCTGTGACACTAGTTATAGATTCCGATGCTTCACATCACATTTACTGTATCCCTCTGACCTTCTTATTGACGATGAAACACAGAAATTGCATCGGGATTAAAAACAAATGGCACAATGCCGACTTAAGTACAAGAAAACTGACTCTTCTTACTATCTATGGTTTCAACCATTCTTGTGACACTAGTATAGATTCCGATACTTCACTTCAGGTTTGCTGTATCCCTCTGACCTTCTTATTGACGATGAAACACAGAAATTGCATCGGAATTAAATACAAAAGGCACAATGCCCACTTAAGTACAAGACAACTGACACTTCTTACTGTCTATGTTTTGAACCATTCCTGTGACACTAGTCATAGATTCCGATGCTTCACTTCAGGTTTACTGTATCCCTCTGACCTTCCTATTGACGATGAAACACAGAAATTTCATCGGCATTAAATACAAAACGCACAATGCCGGATAAAGTACAAGAAAACTGACTCTTCTTACTGTCTATGTTTTGAAACATTCCTGTGACACTAGTTATAGATTCCGATGCTTCACTTCAGGTTTACTGTATCCCTCTGTCCTTCTTATTGGCGATGAAATACAGAAATTGCATCGGAATTCAATACAAAGGGCACAATGCCGACTTAAGAACAAGTAAACTGACTCTTCTTACTGTCTATGTTTTGATCCATTCCTGTGACGCTAGTTATAGATTCCGTTGCTTCACTTCAGGTTTACTGTACCCCTCTGATTTTCGTATTGACGATGACACACAAAATTGAACCGGAAATTAATACAAGAGGCACAATGTCGACTTAAGAACAAGAAAACTGACTCTTCTTACTGTCTATGTCTTAACTATTCCTGTGACACTAGTTATAGATTCCGAAGCTTCACTTCAGGTTTACTGTATCCCTCTGACCTTCTCATTGACGATGAAACACAGAAATTGCATCGGAATTAAATACAAATGGCACAATGCCGACTTAAATACAAGAAAACTGAGTCTTCCTACTGTCTATGTTCTGAACCATTCCTGTGACACTAGTTATAGATTCCGACACTTCACTTCAGGTTTACTGTATACCTCTGACCTTCTTATTTGCGATGAAACACAGAAATTGCATCGGAATTAAATACAAAATGCACAATGCCCACTTAAGTACAAGACAACTGACTCTTCTTACTGTCTATGTTTTGAACCATTCCTGTGACACTAGTTATAGATTCCGATGCTTCACTTTAGGTTTACTGTATCCCTCTGACCTTCTTATTGACGAGGAAACACAGAAATTTCATCAGCATTAAATACAAAATGCACAATGCCGGCTTAAGTATAAGAAAACTGTCACTTTATACTGTCTATGTTTTGAAACATTCCTGTGACACTAGTTATAGATTCCGATGCTTCACTTCAGTCTTACTGTATCCCTCTGACCTTCTTAATGACGATGAAACACAGAAATTGCATCGGAATTAAATACAAATGGCAAAATGCCGACTTAAGTACAAGAAAACTGGCTCTTCTTACTGTCTATGTTTTGAACCATTCCTGTGACACTAGTATAGATTCCGAACTTCACTTCAGGTTTACTGTATCCCTCTGACCTCCTTATTGACGATGAAACACAGAAATTGCATCGGAATTAAATACAAAAGGCACAATGCCTACTTAAGTACAAGACAACCGACTCTTTTTACTGTATATGTTTTGAACCATTCCTGTGACACTAGTTATTGATTCTGATGCTTCACTTCAGGTTTACAGTATCCCTCTGACCTTCCTATTGACGATGAAACAAAGAAATTTCATCGGCATTAAATACAAAAGGCACAATGCCGGCTTAAGTACAAGAAAACTGACTCTTCTTACTGTCTATGTATTGAAACATTCCTGTGACACTAGTTATAGGTTCCAATGCTTCACTTCAGGTTTACTGTATCCCTCTGACCTTCTTATAGACGATGAAATTAAGAAATTGCATCGGAATGCAATACAAAAGGCACAATGCTGACTTATGTACAAGTAAACTGACTCTCCTTAGTGTCTATGTTTTGAACCATTCCTGTGACACTAGTTATAGATTCTGATGCTTCACTTCGGGTTTACTGTATCCCTCTGACCTTCGTATTTTTGATGACACAAAAAATTGCATCGGAATTAAATACAAAAGGCACAATGCCGACTTAAGTACAAGAAATCTGACTCTTCTTACTGTCTATGTTTTGAACCATTCCTGTGACACTAGTATAGATTCCGAACTTCACTTCAGGTTTACTGTATCCCTCTGACCTCCTTATTGACGATGAAACACAGAAATTGCATCGGAATTAAATACAAAAGGCACAATGCCCACTTAAGTAAAAGACTACTGACTCTTCTTACTGTCTATGTTTTGAACCATTCCTGTGACACTAGATATAGATTCCGATGCTTCACTTTAGGTTTACTGTATCTTTCTGACCTTCTTATTGACGATGAAACACAGAAGTTTCATCAGCATTAAATACAAAATGCACAATGCCCACTTAAGTACAAGACAACTGACTCTTCTTGCTGTCTATGTTTCGAACCATTCCTGTGACACTAGCTATAGATTCCGATGCTTTACTTCAGGTTTACTGTATCCATCTGGCCTTCTTATTGACGATGAAACACAGAAAGTTCATCGGCATTAAATACAAAAGGCACAATGCCGGCTTAAGTACAAGAAAACTGACTCTTCTTACTGTCTATGATTTGAAACATTCCTGTGATACTAGTTATAGATTCCGATGCTCCACTTCCGGTTTATTGTATACCTCTGTCCTTCTTATTGACGATGAAACACAGAAATAGCATCGGAAATCAATACAAAGGCACAATGCCGACTTATGTACAAGTAAACTGAATCCTCTTACTGTCTATGTTTTGAACCAATCCTGTGACACTAGTTATAAATTCCGATGCTTCTCTTCAGGTTTACTGTATCCCTCTGACCTTCGTATCGACGGTGACACACAGAAATTGCATCGGAATTAAATACAAAATGCACAGTGCCGACTTAAGTATAAGAAAACTGTCCCTTTTTACTGTCTATGTTTTGAAACATTCCTGTGACACTAGTTATAGATTCCGATGCTTCACTTCAGGTTTACTGTATCCCTCTGTCCTTCTTATTGGCGATTAAATACAGAAATTGCATCGGAATTCAATACAAAGGGCAATATGCCGACTTAAGAACAAGTAAACTGACTCTTCTTACTGTCTATGTTTTGACCCATTCCTGTGACGCTAGTTATAGATTCCGTTGCTTCACTTCAGGTTTTCTGTACCCCTCTGATTTTCGTATTGACGATGACACACAAAATTGCACCGGAAATTAATACAAGAGGCACAATGCCGACTTAAGAACAAGGAAACTGACTCTTCTTACTGTCTATGTTTTAACTATTCCTGTGACACTAGTTATAGATTCCGAAGCTTCACTTAAGGTTTACTGTAGCCCTCTGACCTTCTTATTGACGATGAAACACAGAAATTGCATCGGAATTAAATACAAATGGCACAATGCCGACTTAAGTACAAGAAAACTGAGTCTTCTTACTGTCTATGTTCTGAACCATTCCTGTGACACTAGTTATAGATTCCGACACTTCACTTCAGGTTTACTGTATACCTCTGACCTTCTTATTTGCGATGAAACACAGAAATTGCATCGGAATTAAATACAAAGGCATAATGCCGACTTATGTACAAGTAAACTGAATCCTCTTACTGTCTATGTTTTGAACCAATCCTGTGACACTAGTTATAAATTCCGATGCTTCACTTCAGGTTTACTGTATCCCTCTGACCTTCGTATCGACGGTGACACACAGAAATTGCATCGGAATTAAATACAAAATGCACAGTGCCGACTTAAGTACAAGAAAACTGACTCTTCTTACTTTCTAAGTTTTAACCATTCCTGTGACACTAGTTATAGATTCCGATGCTTCACATCACATTTACTGTATCCCTCTGACCTTCTTATTGACGATGAAACACAGAAATTGCATCGGGATTAAAAACAAATGGCACAATGCCGACTTAAGTACAAGAAAACTGATTCTTCTTACTGTCTATGTTCTGAACCATTCCTGTGACACTAGTTATAGATTCCGACACTTCACTTCAGGTTTACTGTATACCTCTGACCTTCTTATTTGCGATGAAACACAGAAATTGCATCGGAATTAAATACAAAATGCACAATGCCCACTTAAGTACAAGACAACTGACCCTTCTTACTGTCTATGTTTTGAACCATTCCTGTGACACTAGTTATAAATTCCGATGCTTCACTTTAGGTTTACTGTATCCCTCTGACCTTCTTATTGACGATGAAACACAGAAATTTCATCAGCATTAAATACAAAATGCACAATGCCGGCTTAAGTATAAGAAAACTGTCCCTTTTTACTGTCTATGTTTTAAACCATTCCTGTGACACTAGTTATAGATTCTGATGCTTCACTTCGGGTTTACTGTATCCCTCTGACCTTCGTATTTTTGATGACACAAAAAATTGCATCGGAATTAAATACAAAAGGCACAATGCCGACTTAAGTACAAGAAATCTGACTCTTCTTACTGTCTATGTTTTGAACCATTCCTGTGACACTAGTTATAGATTCCGATGCTTCACTTCAGGTTTACTATATCCCTCTGACCTTCATATTGACGATGAAACACAGAAATTGCATCGGAATTAAATACAAAAGGCACAATGCCGTTTTAAGTACAAAAAAACAAACTCTTCTTATTGTCAATGTTTTGAACCATTCCTGTGACACTAGTTATAGATTCCGATGCTTCACTTCAGGTTTACTGTATCCCTCAGACCTTCTTATTGACGGTGAAACACAGAAATTGCATCCGAATTAAATACAAAGGGCACAATGACGACTTAATTATAAGAAAACTGACTCTTCTTACTGTCAATGCTTTGAACCATTCCTGTGACACTAGTTATAGATTCCGATGCTTCACTTCAGGTTTACTGTATCCCTCTGACGTTCTTATTGACGATGAGACACAGAAAGTTCATCGGCATTAAATACAAAAGGCACAATGCCGGCTTAAGTACAAGAAAACTGACTCTTCTTACTGTCTATGTTTTGACCCATTCCTGTGACGCTAGTTATAGATTCCGTTGCTTCACTTCAGGTTTACTGTACCCCTCTGATTTTCGTATTGACGATGACACACAAAATTGCACCGGAAATTAATACAAGAGGCACAATGCCGACTTAAGAACAAGAAAACTGACTCTTCTTACTGTCTATGTTTTAACTATTCCTGTGACACTAGTTATAGATTCCGAAGGTTCACTTCAGGTTTACTGTATCCCTCTGACCTTCTTATTGACGATGAAACACAGAAATTGCATCGGAATTAAATACAAATGGCACAATGCCGACTTAAGTACAAGAAAACTGAGTCTTCTTACTGTCTATGTTTTGAACCATTCCTGTGACACTAGTTATAGATTCCGACACTTCACTTCAGGTTTACTGTATACCTCTGACCTTCTTATTTGCGATGAAACACAGAAATTGCATCGGAATTAAATACAAAATGCACAATGCCCACTTAAGTACAAGACAACTGACTCTTCTTACTGTCTATGTTTTGAACCATTCCTGTGACACTAGTTATAAATTCCGATGCTTCACTTTAGGTTTACTGTATCCCTCTGACCTTCTTATTGACGATGAAACACAGAAATTTCATCAGCATTAAATACAAAATGCACAATGCCGGCTTAAGTATAAGAAAACTGTCCCTTTTTACTGTCTATGTTTTGAACCATTCCTGTGACACTAGTTATAGATTCTGATGCTTCACTTCGGGTTTACTGTATCCCTCTGACCTTCGTATTTTTGATGACACAAAAAATTGCATCGGAATTAAATACAAAAGGCACAATGCCGACTTAAGTACAAGAAATCTGACTCTTCTTACTGTCTATGTTTTGAACCATTCCTGTGACACTAGTTATAGATTCCGATGCTTCACTTCAGGTTTACTATATCCCTCTGACCTTCATATTGACGATGAAACACAGAAATTGCATCGGAATTAAATACAAAAGGCACAATGCCGTTTTAAGTACAAAAAAACAAACTCTTCTTATTGTCAATGTTTTGAACCATTCCTGTGACACTAGTTATAGATTCCGATGCTTCACTTCAGGTTTACTGTATCCCTCAGACCTTCTTATTGACGGTGAAACACAGAAATTGCATCCGAATTAAATACAAAGGGCACAATGACGACTTAAATACAAGAAAACTGACTCTTCTTACTGTCAATGCTTTGAACCATTCCTGTGATACTAGTTATAGATTCCGATGCTTCACTTCAGGTTTACTGTATCCCTCTGACGTTCTTATTGACGATGAAACACAGAAAGTTCATCGGCATTAAATACAAAAGGCACAATGCCGGCTTAAGTACAAGAAAACTGACTCTTCTTACTGTCAATGATTTGAAACATTCCTGTGACACTAGTTATAGATTCAGATGCTCCACTTCCGGTTTACTGTATACCTCTGCCCTTCTTATTGACGATGAAACACAGAAATAGCATCGGAATTCAATTCAAAAGTATAATGCCGACTTAAGTGCAAGTAAACTGAATCTTCTTACTGTCTATGTTTTGAACCATTCCTGTGACACTAGTTATAAATTCCGATGCTTCACTTCAGGTTTACTGTATCCCTCTGACCTTCGTATCGACGATGTCACACAGAAATTGCATCGGAATTAAATACAAAATGCACAGTGCCCACTTAAGTACAGGAAAACTGACTCTTCTTACTTTCTATGTTTTAACCATTCCTGTGACACTAGTTATAGATTCCGATGCTTCACATCACATTTACTGTATCCCTCTGACCTTCTTATTGACGATGAAACACAGAAATTGCATCGGAATTAGAGACAAAAGGCACAATGCCGGCTTAAGTACAAGAAAACTGACTCTTATTACTGTCTATGTTTTGAAACATTCCTGTGACACTAGTTATAGATTCCGATGCTTCACTTCAGGTTTACTGTATCCCTCTGTCCTTCTTGTTGACGATGAAATACAGAAATTGCAATGGAAGTCAATACAAAAGGCACAATGCCGACTTAAGTACAAGTAAACTGACTTTTCTTACTGTCTATGTTTTGATCCATTCCTGTGGCGCTAGTTATAGATTCCGATGCTTCACTTCAGGTTTACTGTACCCCTCTGACTTTCGTATTGACGATGACACACAAAACTGCATCGGAAATTAATACAAAAGGCACAATGCCGACTTAAGTACAAGACAACTGACTCTTCGTACTGTCTATGTTTTGAACCATTCCTGTGACACTAGTTATAGATTCCGATGCTTCACTTTAGGTTAACTGTATCCCTCTGACCTTCTTATTGTCGATGAAACACAGAAATTTCATCAGCATTAAATACAAAAGGCACAATGACGGCTTATGTACAAGAAAACTGACTCTTCTTACTGTCTATGTTTTGAAACATTCCTGTGACACTAGTTATAGATTCCGATGCTTCACTTCAGGTTCACAGTATCCCTTTGACCGTCTTATTGACGATGAAATTCAGAAATTGCATCGGAATTCAATACAAAAGGCACAATGCCGACTTATGTACAAGTAATCTGACTCTTCTTACTGTCTATGTTTTGAATCATTCCTGTGACACTAGTTATAGATTCCGATACATCACTTCGGGTTTACTGTATCCCTCTGACCTTCGTATTGACGATGACACAAAAAATTGCATCGGAATTAAATACAAAAGGCACAATGCCGACTTGAGTACAAGAAATCTGACTCTTCTTACTGTCCATGTTTTGAACCATTCCTGTGACACTAGTTATTGATTCCGATGCTTCATTTCAGGTTTACTGTATCCCTCTGACCTTCATATTGACGATGAAACACAGAAATTGCATCGGAATTAAATACAAAAGAACAATGCCGTTTTAAGTACAAAAAAACAAACTCTTCTTATTGTCAATGTTTTGAACCATTCCTGTGACACTAGTTATAGTTTCCGATGCTTCACTTCAGGTTTACTGTATCCATCTGACCTTCGTATTGACGATGAAACACAGAAATTGCATCGGAATTAGATACAAAGGGCAAATGCCCACTTAAGTACAAGACAACTGACTCTTCTTGCTGTCTATGTTTTGAACCATTTCTGTGACACTAGTTATAGATTCAGATGCTTCACTTCAGGTTTACTTTACCCCTCTGACTTTCGTATTGACGATGACACACAAAATTGCATCGGAAATAAATACAAAACGCTCAATGCCGACTTAAGAACAAGAAAACTGACTGTCCTTACTGTCTATGTTTTAACTATTCCTGTGACACTAGTTATAGATTCCGAAGCTTCACTTCAGGTTTACTGTATCCCTCCGACCTTCTTATTGACGATGAAACACAGAAATTGCATCGGAAATAAATACAAATGGCACAATGCCGACTTAAGTACAACAAAACTGACTCTTCTTACTGTCTATGTTCTGAACCATTCCTGTGACACTAGTTATAGATTCCGATACTTCACTTCAGGTTTACTGTATACCTCAGACCTTCTTATTGGCGATGAAACACAGAAATTGCTCCAGAATTAAATACAAAAGGCACAATGCCCAATTAAGTACAAGACAACTGACTCTTCTTACTGTCTATGTTTTGAACCATTCCTGTGACACTAGTATAGATTCCTATACTTCACTTCAGGTTTTCTGTATCCCTCTGACCTTCATATTGACGTTGACATACAGAAATTGCATCGGAATTAAATACAAAAGGCACAATGCCGACTTAAGTACAAAAAAAAATACTCTTCTTATTTTCGATGCTTTGAAGCCTTCCTGTGACACTAGTTATAGATTCCGATGCTTCACTTCAGGTTTTCTGTATCCCTCCGACCTTCATATTGACGATGAAACACAGAAATTGCATCAGAATCAAATACAAAAGGCACAATGCCGACTTAAGTACAAGTAAACTGACACTTCATACTGTCTATGTTTTGAACCATTCCTATGACACTAGTTATAGATTCCAATGCTTCACTTCAGGTTTACTGTATCCCTCTGACCTTCGTATTGACGATGACACACAAAGTTGCATCGGAACTAAATACGAAAGGTACAATGCCGACTTAAGTACAAGAAAACTGACTCTTCTTACTGTCTATGTTTTAACTTTTCCTGTGACACTAGTTATAGATTCCGATGCTTCACTTCAGCTTTACTGTATCCCTCCGACCTTCTTATTGACGATGAAACACAGAAATTGCATCGGAATTTAATACAAATGGCACAATGCCGACTTAAGTACAAGAAAACTGACTCTTCTTACTGTCTATGTTTTGAACCATTCCTGTGACACTAGTTATAGATTCCGATACTTCACTTCAGGTTTAATGGATTCCTCTGACCTTCTTAGTGACGATGAAACGCAGAAATTGCATCGGAATTAAATACAAAAGGCACAATGCCGACTTAAGTACAATAAATCTGACTCTTCTTACTGTCTATGTTTAGAACCATTCCTGTGACACTAGTTATAGATTCCGATGCTTCACTTCAGGTTTACTGTATCCCTCTGACCTTCATATTACAGATGAAACACAGAAATTGCATCGGAATTAAATACAAAAGGAACAATGCCGACATAAGTACCAAAAAAACAAACTCTTCTTATTATCTATGTTTTGAACCATTCCTGTGACACTAGTTATAGATTCTGATGCTTCACTTCAGGTTTTCTGTATCACTCTGACCTTCTTATTGACGATGAAACACAGACATTGCATCGGAATTAAATACAAAAGGCACAATGCCGACTTAAGTACAAGTAAGCTGACACTTCTTACTGTCTATGTTTTGAACCATTCCTGTGACACTAGTTATATATTCCGATGCTTCACTTCAGGTTTACTGTATCCATCTAACCTTCTTATTGACGATGAAACACAGAAATTGTATCGGAATTAAATACAAAAGGCACAATGCCCGCTTAAGTACAAGACAACTGACTCCTCTTACTGTCTATGTTTTGAACCATTCCTGTGACACTAGTTATAGATTCCGATGCCTCACTTCAGGTTTACTGTATCCCTCTGACCTTCTTATTGACGATGAAACACAGAAATTGCAGCGGAATTACATACAAAAGCACATTGCCGACTTAAGTACAAGAAAAGTGACGCATCTTACTGTCTATGATTCGAACCATTCCTCTGACACTAGTTAAAGATCCCGATACTTCACTTCAGGTTTACTGTATCCCTCTGACCTTCTTATTGACGATCAAACACAGAAATTTCATCGGCATTAAGTACAAAAGGCACAATGCCGGCTTAAGTACAAGACAACTGACTCTTCTTACTGTCTATGCTTTGAACCATTCCTGTGACACTAGTTATAGATTCCGATACTTCACTTCAGGTTTACTGTAACCCTCTGACCTTCTTATTGACGATGAAACACAGAAATTGCATCGGAACTCAATACAAAATGCACAATGCCGACTTAAGTACAAGTAAACTGAATCCTCTTACTGTCTATTTTTTGAACCATTCCTGTGACACTAGTTTTAAATTCCGATGCTTCACTTCAGGTTTACTGTATCACTCTGACCTTCGTATTGACGATGACACACAGAAATTGCATCGGAATTAAATACAAAATGCACAATGCCGACTTAAGTACAAGAAAACTGACCATTCTCACTTTCTATGTTTTAACCATTCCTGTGACACTAGTTATAGTTTGCGATGCCTCACTTCAGGTTTACTGTATCCCTCTGACCTTCTTATTGACGATGAAACACAGAAATTGCATCGGAATTAAATACAAAAAGCACAATGCCTACTTAAGTACAAGACAACTGACTCTTCTTACTGTCTATGCTTTGAACCATTCCTGTGACACTAGTTATAGATTCCGATACTTCACTTCAGGTTTATTGAATCCCTCTGACCTTCTTATTGACGATGAAACACAGAAATTGCATCGGAATTAAATGCAAAAGGCACAATGGCGACTTAAGTACAAGAAATAAGACTCTTCTTACTGTCTATGTTTTGAACCATTTCTGTGACACTAGTTATAGATTCCGATACTTCACTTCAGGTTTAATGGATCCCTCTGACCTTCTTAGTGACGATGAAACACAGAAATTTCATCGGAATTAAATACAAAAGGCACGATGCCGACTTAAGTACAAGAAATCTGACTCTTCTTACTGTCTATGTTTAGAACCATTCCTGTGACACTAGTTACAGATTCCGATGCTACACTTCAGGTTTACTGTATCCCTCTAAGCTTCTTATTGACGATGAAACACAGAAATTGTATCGGAATTAAATACAAAAGGCCCGCTTAAGAACAAGACAACTGACTCCTCTTACTGTCTATGTTTTGAACCATTCCTGTGACACTAGTTATAGATTCCGATGCCTCACTTCAGGTTTACTGTATCCCTCTGACCTTCTTATTGACGATGAAACACAGAAATTGCTGCGGAATTAAATACAAAAGGCACATTGCCGACTTAAGTACAAGAAAACTGACGCTTCTTACTGTCTATGATTCGAACCATTCCTCTGACACTAGTTAAAGATTCCGATACTTCACTTCAGGTTTACTGCATCCCTCTGACCTTCTTATTGACGATTAAACACAGAAATTTCATCGGCATTAAGTACAAAAGGCACAATGCCGGCTTAAGTACAAGAAAACTGTCTCTTCTTACTGTCTATGTTTTAAACATTCCTGTGAGACTAGTTATAGATTCCGATGCATCACTTCAAGTATACTGTAACCCTCTGACCTTCTTATTGACGATGAAACACAGAAATTGCGTCGGAATTAAATACAAAATGCACAATGCCGACTTAAGTACAAGAAGACTGACTCTTCTTACTGTCTATGTTTGAACCATTCCTGTGCCACTAGTTATAGATTCCGATGCTTCACTTCAGGTTTACTGTATCCCTCTGACCTTCTTATTGACGAAGAAACACAGAAATTGCATCGGAATTAAATACAAAAGGCACAATGCCGACTTAAGTACAAGTAAACTGACACTTCTTACTGTCTATGTTTTGAACCATTCCTGTGACACTAGTTACAGATTCCGATGCTTCACTTCAAGTTTACTGTTGCCCTCTGACCTATTTATTGACGATGAAACACAGAAATTGCGTCGGAATTATATACAAAAGGCACAATGCCGACTTAAGTACAAGAAGACTGACTCTTCTTACTGTCTATGCTTTGAACCATTCCTGTCACACTAGTTATAGATTCCGATGCTTCACTTCAGGTTGACTGTATCCCTCTGACCTTCTTATTGACGATGAAACACAGAAATTGCGTCGGAATTAAATACAAAAGGCACAATGCCAACTTAAGTACAAGTAAACTGACACTTCTTACTGTCTATGTTTTGAACCATTCCTGTGACACTAGTTATAGATTCCGATGCTTCACTTCAAGTTTACTGTAACCCTCTGACCTTCTTAAGACGATGAAACACAGAAATTGCGTCGGAATTAAATACAAAAGGCACAATGCCGACTTAAGTACAAGAAGACTGACTCTTCTTACTGTCTATGTTTTGAACCATTTCTGTGACACTAGTTATAGATTCCTATGCTTCACTTCAGGTTTACTGTATCCCTCTGACCTTCGTATTGACGATGAAACACAGAAATTGCATCGGAATTCAATACAAAAGGCACAATGCCGACTTAAGTACAAGTAAACTGAATCCTCTTACTGTCTATTTTTTGAACCATTCCTGTGACACTAGTTTTAAGTTCCGATGCTACACTTCAGGTTTACTGTATCCCTCTGACCTTCGTATTGACGATGACACATAGAAATTGCATCAGAATTAAATACAAAATGCACAATGCCGACTTAAGTACAAGAAAACTGACCCTTCTCACTTTCTATGTTTTAATCATTCCTGTAACACTAGTTATAGATTCCGATGCCTCACTTCAGGTTTACTGTATCCCTCTTACCTTCTTATTGACGTTGAAACACAGAAATTGCATCGGAATTAAATGCAAAAGGCACAATGCCGACTTAAGTATAAGAAATAAGACTCTTCTTACTGTCTATGTTTTGAACCATTCCTGTGACACTAGTTATAGATTCCGATGCTTCACTTCAGGTTTACTGTATCCCTGTGACCTTCTTATTGATGATGAAACACAGAAATTGCGTCGGAATTAAATACAAAATGCACAATGCCGACTTAAGTACAAGAAGACTGACTCTTCTTACTGTCTATGCTTTGAACCATTCCTGTGACACTAGTTATAGATTCCGATGCTTCACTTCAGGTTTACTGTATCCCACTGACCTTCTTATTGACGATGAAACACAGAAATTGCATCGGAATTAAATACAAAAGGCACAATGCCGACTTAAGTACAAGTAAACTGACACTTCTTACTGTCTATGTTTTGAACCATTCCTGTGTCACTAGTTATAGATTCCGATGCTTCACTTCAAGTTTACTGTAACCCTCTGACCTTCTTATTGACGATGAAACACAGAAATTGCGTCGGAATTAAATATAAAGGCACAATGCCGACTTAAGTACAAGAAGACTGACTCTTCTTACAGTCTATGTTTTGAACCATTTCTGTGACACTAGTTATAGATTCCTATGCTTCACTTCAGGTTTACTGTATCCCTCTGACCTTCTTATTGACGATGAAACGCAGAAATTGCGTCGGAATTCAATACAAAAGGCACAATGCCGACTTAAGTACAAGTAAACTGAATTCTCTTACTGTCTATTTTTTGAACCATTCCTGTGACACTAGATTTAAATTCCGATGCTTTACTTCAGGTTTACTGTATCACTCTGACCTTCGTATTGACGATGACACACAGAAATTGCATCGGAATTAAATACAAAATGCACAATGCCGACTTAAGTACAAGAAAACTGACCCTTCTCACTTTCTATGTTTTAACCATTCCTGTGACACTAGTTATAGATTCCGATGCCTCACTTCAGGTTTACTGTATCCCTCTGACCTTCTAATTGACGATGAAATACAGAAATTGCATCGGAATTAAATACAAATGGCACAATGCCAACTTAAGTACAAGAAAACTGACTCTTCTTACTGTCTATGTTTTGAAACATTCCTGTGACACTAGTTATAGATTCCGATGCATCACTTCAAGTTTACTGTAACCCTCTGACCTTCTTATTGACGATGATACACAGAAATTGCATCGGAATTAAATACAAATGGCACAATGCCGACTTAAGTACAAGAAAACTGACTGTTCTTACTGTCCATGATTTGTACCATTCCTGTGACACTAGTATAGATTGCGATACTTCACCTCGGGTTTACTGTATACCTCTGACCTTCTTATTGACGATGAAACACAGAAATTGCTTCGGAATTAAATACAAAATGCACAATGCCGACCTAAGTACAAGAAGACTGACTCTTCTTACTGTCTATGTTTTGAACCATTTCTGTGACACTAGTTATAGATTCCTATGCTTCACTTCAGGTTTACTGTATCCCTCTGACCTTCATATTGACGATGAAACACAGAAATTGCATCGGAATTAAATACAAAAGGCACAATGCTGACATAAGTACCAAAAAAACAAACTCTTCTTATTGTCTATGTTTTGAACCATTGCTGTGACACTAGTTATAGATTCCGATGCTTCACTTCAGGTTTTCTGTATCACACTGACCTTCTTATTGACGATGATACACAGAAATTGCACCGGAATTAAATACAAAAGGCACAATGCCGACTTAAGTACAAGTAAGCTGACACTTCTTACTGTCTATGTTTTGAACCATTCCTGTGACATTAGTTATATATTCCGATGCTTCACTTCGGGTTTACTGTATCCCTCTAACCTTCTTATTGACGATGAAACACAGAAATTGTATCGGAATTAAATACAAAAGGCACAATGCCCGCTTAAGTACAAGACAACTGACTCCTCTTACTGTCTATGTTTTGAACCATTCCTGTGACACTAGTTATAGATTCCGATGCCTCACTTCAGGTTTACTGTATCCCTCTGACCTTCTTATTGACGATGAAACACAGAAATTGCAGCGGAATTAAATACAAAAGGCACATTGCCGACTTAAGTACAACAAAACTGACGCTTCTTACTGTCTGTGATTCGAACCATTCCTCAGACACTAGTTAAAGATTCCGATACCTCACTTCAGGTTTTTTGTATCCCTCTGACCTTCTTATTGACGATCAAACACAGAAATTTCATCGGCATTAAGTACAAAAGGCACAATGCCGGCTTAAGTGCAAGAAAACTGACTCTTCTTACTGTCTATGTTTTAAACATTCCTGTGACACTAGTTATAGACTCCGATGCTTCACTTCAAGTTTACTGTAACCCTCTGACCTTCTTATTGACGATGAAACACAGAGATTGCGTCGGAATTAAATACAAAAGGCACAATGCCGACTTAAGTACAAGAAGACTGACTCTTCTTACTGTCTATGTTTTGAACCATTTCTGTGACACTAGTTATAGATTCCTATGCTTCACTTCAGGTTTACTGTATCCCTCTGACCTTCTTATTGACGATGAAACACAGAAATTGCATCGGAATTCAATACAAAAGGCAACAATGCCGACTTAAGTACAAGTAAACTGAATCCTCTTACTGTCTATTTTTTGAACCATTCCTGTGACACTAGTTTTAAATTCCGATGCTTCACTTCAGGTTCACTGTATCCCTCTGACCTTCGTATTGACGATGACACACAGAAATTGCATCAGAATTAAATACAAAATGCACAATGCCGACTTAAGTACAAGAAAACTGACCCTTATCACTTTCTATGTTTTAACCATTCCTGTAACACTAGTTATAGATTCCGATGCCTCACTTCAGGTTTACTGTATCCCTCTGACCTTCTTATTGACGATGAAATACCGAAATTGCATCGGAATTAAATACAAATGGCACAATGCCAACTTAAGTACAAGAAAACTTACTCTTCTTGCTGTCTATGTTCTGAACCATTCCTGTGACACTAGTATAGATTCCGATACTTCACTTCAGGTTTACTGTATCCCTCTGACCTTCTTATTGACGATGAAACACAGAAATTGCATCGGAATTAAATATAAAAAGCACAATGCCTACTTAAATACAAGACAACTGACTCTTCTTACCGTCTATGCTTTGAACCATTCCTGTGACACTAGTTATAGATTTCGATGCTTCACTTCAGGTTTACTGTATCCCTCTGACCTTCTTATTGACGATGAAACACAGAAATTGCATCGGAATTAAATACAAATGGCACAATGATGACTTAAGTACAAGAAAACTGACTTTTCTTACTGTCCATGATTTGAACCATTCCTGTGACACTAGTATAGATTCCGATACTTCACCTCAGGTTTACTGTATACCTCTGACCTTCTTATTGACGATGAAACACAGAAATTGCTTCGGAATTAAATACAAAAGGCACAATGCCAGCTTAAGTACAAGACAGCTGACTCCTCTTACTGTCTACGTTTTGAACCATTCCTGTGACACTAGTTATAGATTCGGATGCTTCACTTCAGGTTTACTGTATCCCTCTGACCTTCTTGTTGACGATCAAACACAGAAATTTCATCGGCATTAAGTACAATAGGCACAATGCCGGCTTAAGTACAAGAAAACTGACTCTTCTTATTGTCTATGTTTTGAAACATTCCTGTGACACTAGTTATAGATTCCGATGCATCACTTCAAGTTTACTGTAACCCTCTGACCTTCTTATTGACGATGAAACACAGAAATTGCGTCGGAATTAAACACAAAATGCACAATGCCGACTTAAGTACAAGAAGACTGACTCTTCTTACTGACTATGTTTTGAACCATTCCTGTGCCACTAGTTATAGATTCCGATGCTTCACTTCAGGTTTACTGTATCCCTCAGACCATCTTATTGACGATGAATCGCAGAAATTGCATCCGAATTAAGTACAAAAGGCACAATGCCGACTTAATTATAAGAAAACTGACCCTTCTTACTGTCTATGCTTTGAACCATTCCTGTGACACTAGTTACAGACTCCGATGCTTCACTTTAGGTTTACTGTATCCCTCTGACCTTCTTATTGACGATGAAACACAGAAATTGCATCGGAATTATATACAAAAGGCACAATGCCGACTTAAGTACAAGTAAACTGACACTTCTTACTGTCTATGTTTTGAACCATTCCTGTGACACTAGTTATAGATTCCGATGCTTCTCTTCAAGTTTACTGTAACCCTCTGACCTTCTTATTGACGATGAAACACAGAAATTGCGTCGGAATTAAATACAAAAGGCACAATGACGACTTAAGTACAAGAAAACTGACTCTTCTTATTGTCTATGTTCTAACTATTCCTGTGACACTAATTATAGATTCCGATGCTTCACTTCAAGTTTACTGTATCCCTCTGACCTTTATATTGACGAAGAAACACAGAAATTGCATCGGAATTAAATACAAGTGGCACAATGCCGACTTAAGTACAATAAAACTGACTCTACTTACTGTCTATGTTTTGAACCATTCCTGTGACACTAGTTATAGATTCGGATGCTTCACTTCAGGATTACTGTATCCCTCTGACCATCTTGTTGACGATCAAACACAGAAATTTCATCGGCATTAAGTACAAAAGGCACAATGCCGGCTTAAGTACAAGAAAACTGACTCTTCTTACTGTCTATGTTTTGAAACATTCCTGTAACACTAGTTATAGATTCCGATGCATCACTTCAAGTTTACTGTAACCCTCTGACCTTCTTATTGACGATGAAACACAGAAATTGCGTCGGAATTAAATACAAAATGCACAATGCCGACTTAAGTACAAGAAGACTGACTCTTCTTAGTGTCTATGTTTTGAACCATTCCTGTGCCACCAGTTATAGATTCCGATGCTGCACTTCAGGTTTACTGTATCCCTCAGACCTTCTTATTGACGATGAAACACAGAAATTGCATCCGAATTAAATACAAAAGGCACAATGCCGACTTAAGTACAAGAAGATTGACTCTTCTTATTGTCTATGGTTTGAAACATTACTGTGACACTAGTTATAGATTCCGATGGTTCAATTCAGGTTTACTGTATCCCTCTGACCTTTTTATTGACGATGACACACAAAAATTGCATCGGAATCAAATACAAATGGCACAATGCTGACTTAAGTACAAGAAAACTGACTCTTCTTACTGTCTAAGTTTTGAAATATTCCTGTGACACTAGTTATAGATTGCGATGCTTCACTTCAGGTATACTGTATCCCTCTGACCTTCATATTGTCGATGAAACACAGAAATAGCATCGGAATTAAATACAAAAGGCACAAGGCCGACTTAAGTACAAGAAAACTGACTCTTCTTATTGTCTATGCTTTGAAACATTCCTGTGACACTAGTTATAGATTCCGATGCTTCACTTCAGGTTTACTGTATCCCCCTGACCTTCTTATTGACGATTAAACACAGAAATTGCATCGGAATTGAATGGAAAAGGCACAATGCTGACGTAAGTACAAGAAAACTGACGCTTCTTACTGTTTATGTTTTGATCCATTCCTGTGACCCTAGTTATAGATTCCGATGCTTCACTTCAGGTTCACTGTATCCCTCCGATCTTCTTATTGACGATGAAACACAGATATTGCATCGGAATAAAAATCCAAAAGGCACAATGCCGACTTAAGTACAAGAAGTCTGACCTTTCTTACTGTCTATGTTTTAACCATCCTGTGACACTAGTTATAGATTCCGATGCTTCACATCAGGTTTACTGTATCCCTCTGACTTTCTTATTGACGATGAAACACAGAAATTGCATCGGAATTAAATACGAAAGAAACAATGCCGACTTAAGTACAAAAAGACTGACTCTTCTTACTGTCTATGTTTAGAACCATTCCTGTGACACTAGTTATAGATTCGGAATGCTTCACTTCAGGTTTACTGTATCCCTCTGACCTTCTTGTTGACGATCAAACACAGAAATTTCATCGGCATTAAGTACAAAAGGCACAATGCCGGCTTAAGTACAAGAAAACTGACTCTTCTTACTGTCTATGTTTTGAAACATTCCTGTGACACTAGTTATAGATTCCGATGCATCACTTCAAGTTTACTGTAACCCTCTGACCTTCTTATTGACGATGAAACACAGAAATTGCGTCGGAATTAAATAAAAATGCACAATGCCGACTTAAGTACAAGAAGACTGACTCTTCTTACTGTCTATGTTTTGAACCATTCCTGTGCCACTAGTTATAGATTCCGATGCTTCACTTCAGGTTTACTGTATCCCTCAGACCATCTTATTGACGATGAAACACAGAAATTGCATCCGAATTAAATACAAAAGGCACAATGCCGACTTAATTATAAGAAAACTGACCCTTCTTACTGTCCATGCTTTGAACCATTCCTGTGACACTAGTTATAGATTCTGATGCTTCACTTCAGGTTTACTGTATCCCTCTGACCTTCTTATTGACGATGAAACACAGAAATTGCATCGGAATAAAATACAAAAGGCACAATGCCGACTTAAGTACAAGTAAACTGACACTTCTTATTGTCTATGATTTGAACCATTCCTGTGACACTAGTTATAGATTCCGATGCTTCACTTCAAGTTTACTGTAACCCTCTGACCTTCTTATTGACGATGAAACACAGAAATTGGGTCGGAATTAAATACAAAAGGCACAATGACGACTTAAGTACAAGAAAACTGACTCTTCTTATTGTCTATGTTTTAACTATTCCTGTGACACTAATTATAGATTCCGATGCTTCACTTCAGGTTTACTGTATCCCTCTGACCTTTATATTGACGAAGAAACACAGAAATTGCATCGGAATTAAATACAAGTGGCGCAATGCCGACTTAAGTACAATAAAACTGACTCTACTTACTGTCTATGTTTTGAACCATTCCTGTGACACTAGTTATAGATTCGGATGCTTCACTTCAGGATTACTGTATCCCTCTGACCATCTTGTTGACGATCAAACACAGAAATTTCATCGGCATTAAGTACAAAAGGCACAATGCCGGCTTAAGTACAAGAAAACTGACTCTTCTTACTGTCTATGTTTTGAAACATTCCTGTGACACTAGTTATAGATTCCGATGAATCACTTCAAGTTTACTGTAACCCTCTGACCTTCTTATTGACGATGAAACACAGAAATTGCGTCGGAATTAAATACAAAATGCACAATGCCGACTTAAGTACAAGAAGACTGACTCTTCTTACTGTCTATGTTTTGAACCATTCCTGTGCCACTAGTTATAGATTCCGATGCTGCACTTCAGGTTTACTGTATCCCTCAGACCTTCTTATTGACGATGAAACACAGAAATTGCATCCGAATTAAATACAAAAGGCACAATGCCGACATAAGTACAAGAAGATTGACTCTTCTTATTGTCTGTAGTTTGAAACATTACTGTGATACTAGTTATAGATTCCGATGGTTCAATTCAGGTTTACTGTATCCCTCTGACCTTTTTATTGACGATGAAACACAGAAATTGCATCGGAATTAAATACAAAATGCACAATGCCGACTTAAGTACAAGTAAACTGACACTTCTTACTGTCAGTGATTTGAACCATTCCTGTGACACTAGTTATAGATTCCGATACTTCACTTCAAGTTTACTGTAACCCTATGACCTTCTTATTGACGATCAAACACAGAAATTTCATCGGCATTAAATACAAAAGGCACAATGCCGGCTTAAGTAAAAGAAAACTGACTCTAATTATTGTCTATGTTTTGAAACATTACTGTGACACTAGTTATAGATTCCCTTGCTTCACTTCAGGTTTAGTGTATCCCTCTGACCTTCTTATTGACGATGAAACACAGAAATGGGATCGGAATTCAATACAAAAGGCACAATGCCGACTTAAGTACAAGTAAACTGAATCGTCTTACTGTCTATGTTTTGAACCATTCCTGTGACACTAGTTATAGATTCCGATGCTTCACTTCAGGTCTACTGTATCCCTCTGACCTTCGTATTGACGATGACACACAGAAATTGCATCGGAATCAAATACAAATGGCACAATGCTGACTTAAGTACAAGAAAACTGACTCTTCTTACTGTCTAAGTTTTGAACCATTCCTGTGACACTAGATATAGATTGCGATGCTTCACTTCAGGTATACTGTATCCCTCTGACCTTCATATTGTCGATGAAACACAGAAATAGCATCGGAATTAAATACAAAAGGCTCAATGCCGACTTAAGTACAAGAAAACTTACTCTTCTTACTGTCTATGCTTTGAAACATTCCTGTGACACTAGTTATAGATTACGATGCTTCACTTCAGGTTTACTGTATCCCCCTGACCTTTTTATTGACGATGAAACACAGAAATTGCATCGGAATTGAATGGAAAAGACACAACGCTGACTTAAGTGCAAGAAAACTGACGCTTCTTACTGTTTATGTTTTGATCCATTCCTGTGACCCTAGTTATAGATTCCGATGCTTCACTTCAGGTTTACTGTATCCCTCTGATCTTCTTATTGACGATGAAACACAGATATTGCATCGGAATAAAAATCCAAAAGGCACAATGCCGACTTAAGTACAAGAAGTCTGACCTTTCTTACTGTCTATGTTTTAACCATCCTGTGACACTAGTTATAGATTCCGATGCTTCACTTCAGGTTTACTGTATCCCTCTGACTTTCTTATTGACGATGAAACACAGAAATTGCATCGGAATTAAATACGAAAGGCACAATGCCGACTTAAGTACAAAAAGACTGACTCTTCTTACTGTCTATGTTTTGAACCATTCCTGTGACACTAGTTATAGATTCGGATTCTTCACTTCAGGTTT
Organism: Schistocerca americana; assembly: GCF_021461395.2. Lineage (NCBI taxonomy): Eukaryota > Metazoa > Arthropoda > Insecta > Orthoptera > Acrididae > Schistocerca > Schistocerca americana. Next base: position 2,476,986 of record NW_025726192.1, on the reverse strand, counting down.
ACTGTATCCCCCTGACCTTCTTGTTGACGATCAAACACAGAAATTTCATCGGCATTAAGTACAAAAGGCACAATGCCGGCTTAAGTACAAGAAAACTGACTCTTCTTACTGTCTATGTTTTGAAACATTCCTGTGACACTAGTTATAGATTCCGATGCATCACTTCAAGTTTACTGTAACCCTCTGACCTTCTTATTGACGATGAAACACAGAAATTGCGTCGGAATTAAATAAAAATGCACAATGCCGACTTAAGTACAAGAAGACTGACTCTTCTTACTGTCTATGTTTTGAACCAATCCTGTGCCACTAGTTATAGATTCCGATGCTTCACTTCAGGTTTACTGTATCCCTCAGACCATCTTATTGACGATGAAACACAGAAATTGCATCCGAATTAAATACAAAAAGCACAATGCCGACTTAATTATAAGAAAACTGACCCTTCTTACTGTCCATGCTTTGAACCATTCCTGTGACACTAGTTATAGATTCTGATGCTTCACTTCAGGTTTACTGTATCCCTCTGACCTTCTTATTGACGATGAAACACAGAAATTGCATCGGAATAAAATACAAAAGGCACAATGCCGACTTAAGTACAAGTAAACTGACACTTCTTACTGTCTATGTTTTGAACCATTCCTGTGACACTAGTTATAGATTCCGATGCTTCACTTCAAGTTTACTGTAACCCTCTGACCTTCTTATTGACGATGAAACACAGAAATTGGGTCGGAATTAAATACAAAAGGCACAATGCCGACTTCAGTACAAGAAAACTGACTCTTCTCATTGTCTATGTTTTAACTATTCCTGTGACACTAATTATAGATTCCGATGCTTCACTTCAGGTTTACTGTATCCCTCTGACCTTTATATTGACGAAGAAACACAGAAATTGCATCGGAATTAAATACAAGTGGCACAATGCCGACTTAAGTACAATAAAAATGACTCTACTTACTGTCTATGTTTTGAACCATTCCTGTGACACTAGTTCTAGATTCGGATGCTTCACTTCAGGATTACTGTATCCCTCTGACCATCTTGTTGACGATCAAACACAGAAATTTCATCGGCATTAAGTACAAAAGGCACAATGCCGGCTTAAGTACAAGAAGACTTACTCTTCTTACTGTCTATGTTTTGAAACATTCCTGTGACACTAGTTATAGATTCCGATGCATCACTTCAAGTTTACTGTAACCCTCTGACCTTCTTATTGACGATGAAACACAGAAATTGCGTCGGAATTAAATACAAAATGCACAATGCCGACTTAAGTACAAGAAGACTGACTACTCTTACTGTCTATGTTTTGAACCATTCCTGTGCCACTAGTTATAGATTCCGATGCTGCACTTCAGGTTTTCTGTATCCCTCAGACCTTCTTATTGACGATGAAACACAGAAATTGCATCCGAATTAAATACAAAAGGCACAATGCTTACTTAAGTACAAGAAGATTGACTCTTCTTATTGTCTATGGTTTGAAACATAACTGTGACACTAGTTATAGATTCCGATGGTTCAATTCAGGTTTACTGTATCCCTCTGACCTTTTTATTGACGATGAAACACAGAAATTGCATCGGAATTAAATACAAAATGCACAATGCCGACTTAAGTACAAGTAAACTGACACTTCTTACTGTCAGTGATTTGGACCATTCCTGTGACACTAGTTATAGATTCCGATACTTCACTTCAAGTTTACTGTAACCCTATGACCTTCTTATTGACGATCAAACACAGAAATTTCATCGGCATTAAATACAAAAGGCACAATGCCGGCTTAAGTAAAAGAAAACTGACTCTAATTACTGTCTATGTTTTGAAACATTCCTGTGACACTAGTTATAGATTCCCTTGCTTCACTTCAGGTTTACTGTATCCCTCTGACCTTCTTATTGACGATGAAACACAGAAATGGCATCGGAATTCAATACAAAAGGCACAATGCCGACTTAAGTACAAGTAAACTGAATCGTCTTACTGTCTATGTTTTGAACCATTCCTGTGACACTAGTTATAGATTCCGATGCTTCACTTCAGGTCTACTGTATCCCTCTGACCTTCGTATTGACGATGACACACAGAAATTGCATCGGAATCAAATACAAATGGCACAATGGTGACTTAAGTACAAGAAAACCGACTCTTCTTACTGTCTAAGTTTTGAACCATTCCTGTGACACTAGTTATAGATTCCCTTGCTTCACTTCAGGTTTACTGTATCCCTCTGACCTTCATGTTGTCGATGAAACACAGAAATAGCAACGGAATTAAATACAAAAGGCACAATGCCGACTTAAGTACAAGAAAACTGACTCTTCTTATTGTCTATGCTTTGAAACATTCCTGTGACACTAGTTATAGATTCCGATGCTTCACTTCAGGTTTACTGTATCCCCCTGACCTTCTTATTGACGATGAAACACAGAAATTGCATCGGAATTGAATGGAAAATGCACAATGCTGACTTAAGTACAAGAAAACTGACGCTTCTTACTGTTTATGTTTTGATCCATTCCTGTGACCCTAGTTATAGATTCCGATGCTTCACTTCAAGTTTACTGTATCCCTCTGATCTTCTTATTGACGATGAAACACAGATATTGCATCGGAATAAAAATCCAAAAGGCACAATGCCGACTTAAGTACAAGAAGTCTGACCTTTCTTACTGTCTATGTTTTAACCATCCTGTGACACTAGTTATAGATTCCGATGCTTCACTTCAGGTTTACTGTATCCCTCTGACTTTCTTATTGACGATGAAACACAGAAATTGCATCGGAATTAAATACGAAAGGCACAATGCCGACTTAAGTACAAAAAGACTGACTCTTCTTACTGTCTATGTTTTGAACCATTCCTGTGACACTAGTTATAGATTCGGATGCTTCACTTCAGGTTTACTGTATCCCTCTGACCTTCTTGTTGACGATCAAACACAGAAATTTCATCGGCATTAAGTACAAAAGGCACAATGCCGGCTTAAGTACAAGAAAACTGACTCTTCTTACTGTCTATGTTTTGAAACATTCCTGTGACACTAGTTATAGATTCCGATGCATCACTTCAAGTTAACTGTAACCCTCTGACCTTCTTATTGACGATGAAACACAGAAATTGCGTCGGAATTAAATAAAAATGCACAATGCCGACTTAAGTACAAGAAGACTGACTCTTCTTACTGTCTATGTTTTGAACCCTTCCTGTGCCACTAGTTATAGATTCCGATGCTTCACTTTAGGTTTACTGTATCCCTCAAACCATCTTATTGACGATGAAACACAGAAATTGCATCCGAATTAAATACAA